>NC_081410.1:463416906-464616906 GCF_030272615.1 Cryptomeria japonica | reverse complement strand
CTGCTCCTACGTCATTTGGTCATCTGAATGTGTGTACATGTTCCCCGAGGTGATCCACCATTGGAATGTTCACAATCTATCTACAAGTGTCCTTGTCCAGAGCAACAAATTCTCCTCCTTGGCTAGTGCAAATGAGCAATTTTCCTTCTCTTGGTCTCATTTATAGATCTTTGTCAGTGCATCAATGGATGTGCACCCTCTCCATCTTATGTTGGTTGCTGTCTTTTGCATCTTCAATTGCTTGTCCTTCATGCATCTGGTATCCGATTGTCAGTCTGTTCGATCCTATCTTTTTTATCGATGAATTGGCCTCTTTTCGGCATGTTGCCGGCCAATTCCTTGAGGGGGCATGCATATGTCATTATTATTGTCTGGGGCATTTTCATTAGTGTTCTTTGAAACAACGCTTACAATCGCATTGTCTCAAAGAGGGGCAAAATGTAGACACCTAAAAATGGTCAACGCTTGCGGAGTCATACTTTAACATTTGCGCATTGCCTCATTTTAGGTTTTTGCGTCGCATTAACATTTCTCCTATGATACGCAGTTGGTTTTTATCATTTGCAAACATCGAGTCATTCTTCTACATTCTTCATTTATCTCGCTTTTGAATTTGGTCTTGTCAACAACACTATCCAGTCATGATTTTAATCGATTCTATCTTATTGCATCAATGTGCATGCTCATTTGTCATTATTTTAGACATCGTCAATCCTAATTAGGGTTTTGTCCTCTTGTCAATCTTGTGATCGATTTGTCATCAATCATTGTCCTCTTATCAATCTTGTCGATTTATTATCAATCCTTCAATCTTGTCAATTAACGATCGATTTGTCATCGGTCGTTGTCATGTTCGATCTTGTCATTTTGCGATTGATTTGTCATCAATCGTGGTCATTTTCAATCCTGTCGTCTTGCAATCTATTTTGTCATCAATCCTTGTCCTCTTGTCAATTTTTTCATCTTGTGATAAATTTATCATCGATCGTTGTCTATCTCAATTATGTCAATTTGGATCAATTAGTCATTGTTCCTCGTCAATTGGCGCATTTATCAATCAAATCATTTATCACATTGGTCATTTATCAAATCCAAAATCAAATCGAATCGAGTCAATTATCTTTCAAGACCTAATTGTCATTCTCGCATTGCTAATTCATCTTCTAGGGTTTCATGATTTAATCATTTAACCTTGTGTGTCATTTCTTCCTCTAGGATTAATAAATTATTTATTTATCCTAAGTCTTCTCATTACAATTAAATGTTCATTTAATTGGCTAATTATTCCTCTTTGTGAATTAATTAATAAATGAAAAATTATTAATTAATTTACCTAATTCTTAATTCCTAAATTCTTAATTTTCTAATTTTCCAATTTTCTAATTCCTAATTTCAATTTCCTCCTATTTCTCTCCTAAATTCATGGAAATGACATGACAATTTGTCATAAATTTGTCATAATTGACAATCAATCAATTTTGACATAGAAGTTGTCATAATTTGTCATAAATTATCAATCAACAAATTTTGCATAGAAAGTGCATAATTTGTCATAATTGACATAATTGATTTGCAATTTCCATTTGCATTGAATCATGCTAATCTTGTCATCTCTCAAATTCTTCTATAAATTGGATGATCTTCATCAATCAAAGCTAATTGCTAATCAGATTATAGAATTTCTAGTCAATCACATTTCTAGTACTCTTGATCAATAATCTTGTCTACTTGCTTTCAATTATGTGTGTGCACTTGTAGGTGAGATCCACAACCAAACCATTTGAAGAGGAAAGAAGAACAATGGAGCCGCATGAAGGAGCATTCAAATCATACCTTTGGTTTGCTTAATTTCTAGTTTTGAATGTTTTATCTTTATGTCTCTATTGAATGTGTTTAGGATAGATCATTACATTTAAGCTTTCGTGATTGAGCTAATAATTAGTATGTTTATATTGTTTGTGATGATTTCCTATTTCCTAAAGTACACATAGATTTGATTTATAAAAATCATATTGTTCATAAGGCATAAGTCTAGAAGGTGGAACATAGTAACTAGTAGAAGGATTTGATTTGAGGTTTGAGGTAGATTAATCTATAATTTTGATATCTGGTGTTGATTCATGAGCAAGATTATGTTGGAAAGAGACACTATACTAGTGAAGATTCATGTATGGAGATTGCCTAGGGGTTTTCATTGATGACAACTCATTCAATAAACTATATGTGGTATATGAAAATTAGATCTACCAGAAGTCATATTGTTTATCAGGCATAAGTTTGGAAAGTGGAAATCAACATCTGACAAAGTATGAGATCATTGTGCATATCTTGTTATTGGTGATGTAACTTTGGTTACTGTGATTAAGGTAGTCGATTCATGATTTGAGGCAGCTTACTTTGCAATTATAGCCTCTGATGTCAATTCTAGTGCAAGATTCAAGGTCTTGTATTTAGTGATTCCAGAAGAATAGAGCTAATATATTGATCAATTGGGTAATGTGTGATCTAGAATGCTTGAGTTGTTTTTACTGATGGGTGTTGTGTTCGAAGTAATTTATTTCATTGCATGTGAAGCTTTTCAACATCTATTTTAGGTCCACATATGCATTTGTGGGTGGATTGAGCTTACATGTTACTACATATTTCATATTGTGTAGTTTTGTGAAGCCAACATGGTTAATGATTCTTTTTGTTGGTGTGGATATATAAGATTGATTTGGTTGATCATTTTGATGCATGTAATGAATGAAGAGAGTATGTATGAGTGGATTTTCAATTTTGATGGTCCAATGAGTGATAGAGAAGGAAAACAAAGCAGAGTGCCAGATCAGGTGTAGTAGACAATCTTGGCCTAACCTAAACTACATTTTGGCATATGCAGATGTTATACTTCAGTTCATTCATTATTGTAATCATTTATAATAGCCTATAAGGAAGTGAGCCTTCCTTGGGGTTGTAGCCCTTTTTGTAATTGAGCAGTGAGCTCTAGGCAGTTTTCCTAAATGTAAGTGCATTCCCCTCATGTAATATTATCATAATTCTAGCCATGGTATAATAATATTGTGGGTTCACATCCCACCATGGTTTTTTGCTTTTTGGGTTTCCACGTAAAATTTTGGTGTTATGGTTGTTTGGTTGTTTCCTTTGAGTTTCTGCATTTTACTTTCTTTCTTGTGGATCTGGTGGATTAAGAATGAAATTAATAAGTTTGGAAATTACTGAACATTGATTAACCCCCCTCCCAATGTTCATTGATTCCAACAATTGGTATTAGATCTTAGTTCCTCGGAAGAAGCCTAATAGTTTGGGGAAGATTTGGAAGATTGAATCAATGGACTCCAGTTTGTAGAGATAACTTAGTGTGGCACTTGAAGATCTTGATGCAACAAGAAATGAAGTAAGTTCTCTGAAAAGAAATCTGAATGCGGTTGAAGAATTTATTGAAATCCTGAAAGATCAAGTGAGCACTTCTAGAGAAAAGAGAAAGGAGCTGATGGATAAGCTAAAGGATAAAGAAGAATAAAGCATGTATAATCAATCTCTATTAGGAATCCCACAAATACTGAGAGGGGGGGGTGAATCAGTATCTAACCGGTTAATGGAGTTTCTTAACTTAAAACATGCATAACATAATATAACAGTGTATCGGTATGCAAGAAATAATGCAATAAATAGAATCAAGAACATCCACATGAAAATCACACCATAACACAAGATTTTAATGAGGAAATCCAGTGTGGGAAAAGCCTCAGTGGGATTTGTGACCCACAATATTCACTCATTGGCTAATAAGAGAATATTACTTACAAGAGGGGCCTGCACATGCAAGAAGGCCAACTGCCTAGAGCTCACTGCTCGATGGGAAGTCTCACTAACTTACAAGGAGGATTATACAAATCCAATAACTTGTATTGCTTTATAATAGCATCTTCAATGCTAGATTTAGTACCAGTTCCTGCTCTGTTCTTTACATATACCCCTTAACCTATATTTTGCACAATAGGTCTTCCTAATATTTTCCTTATATTTCTATGTCTCCTTATTTTATGTCAACTATGATCTCTTTTATATATAAGAGTCATTTTACAATTTTGCCAAGTTGGCTTACAAAATTTTTCAATAATAAACAAAATATAATAAAACAAAATCTTGTCAGCCTCTGTGCCGGTATACTTCCTTTCTTCTATGCCATTGTCAGTATCCTGAGTGCCGGTGTAGAGTGTGATCTGTTGATGTCGGTATAATGTCTTTGCTGGTCCATAGGATTGCAAGGTTGTCATCAATGACAAAATCTTCAATCACATACAATGTCTCATTGGAGTGTGCATATGCCAACAATCTCCCCCTTTGGCATTGATGGCAACACTCATGAGAAATTTCAAAAATGATCCGAAAAATGTGAAGTCCAAAAATGTTACCAAAAATGTGTGTTCTCCCCTTGAGCATATGATTCCTGTGATATTGAATTTTCTCATCCTACTACTCCCCCTTTGGCATCAATGACAAAGGTTGTCAAGATATCAGTAGAGTTTATAGTTTCAACCTTGTAACTAGGTGGTTACAATTTGAAAAAGATCTCCCAAAATCAAGTTTATATTGTCCATAAAATTTTTGCTATCCTTTATTGCTTTTTCTGTTCTCTTCACTATGTCGGTGAGATGCTACAAATGCTCTGCCAGTGTTTTCTTTCCCTATATTAATGCCTCAGATACTTCCTTCCGTAGAGATGCTAGATAGTCCAATCTTGGACTTAGCTTTGATCTCAAATGCTTTGCCTTATTTACTATTCTTTCTTTATCTCTTTCCAATTTAAGTAGTTCTTCCTCAAAATTTGTTATCTTCTCCTAAAAAATTGATAGTGTATCAGGTGAGTTGACAAAAATATCTGCAAGTTTATTGATCTCATCCTGTACCTTGCTCATTTTCTTGTCTATATCTACAATCCAAAAGTTTGTTTTACAGGTATCTTTGTACAGATTTTTGTACTCTTTCAACAAATTACATAATTCTGGTAGAAGTGTGTCAAAATCTCTATTACACTTCTTTATTTTCTCATCAAAGAATTTCTATTTTTCAATTTCTACCTTATCCTTCAATGACTCTTCCTTTATTTTGTCAATGTTTTCTGTGATATATTTGCACAGTGTATCAAGTTGTCCTAAAGAATCTTTGTTATCTATATTACAGTTAGGAGCAATTACCTTCAAAATTGGTATGGTATCATCAATTGCTTTGTAAGCTTGTGAGCTGTAGTTGGTTATTTTCTTGATTGAAACTAATAGTACCTCAATCACATTAGTTGATTTGTATCCTGATGATGAATCAACAATCTGAGGACCAGTGGAAGTAACCAAGCTTGTATTGACCTCTAATAGGTCTGTTTGTGTCTGCATTTCTTTAAGAAATGGTTTTTATGCTTCACTAGTTGCTGGTGGCACTGTTTCCTTATGTAGTAGGATGAGAAAATTCAATATCACAATTTTGAACATGGTTTTAATTTATTCATCTCCTAGTTCCTCAATGTTGCAATGGATGTACATTCTAGGGTCTTCAACATAAACAACTCCCTTAGGAGTTTGAGAAAAAGCACCTAAGGTATCATCTTTCTTTGCTATCTCAGGAACTAACTGAAATATGGGCCTAGGTCTTTTTATCACTTCAACAACGGTAGGGTTTGCTATATATTCAATTGCAGAGGTGGATGCCATGATTAAATACCTTTTACTACCTTTAGGATGGATGATTGCTTGGAGCATTCTTGCTTCTTGTTCGAAATGCCTTAGCTCGGAATCTTCGTGCTCTTCATAAATTTGAAATCTCAGTGAAATGAAATGGAGCCAAAACCTTAATTTTATAGTGTCTATTCACCATCTACCACATTAATTGCATGTCGGTTAAGTATTCACTTAACATTGTTTGTCGGTAATAAGTAATTTTCAACTTCTTATCTCTAACCGAGGGAATAATAATACATGTGTCATTAGATTGCCAAACCCTCAAAGAAACTTTCTTCAATTGGATAAAGAACTTCCTGCTGATGGAGCACTGCTCTGTCCTTCTCATAAAGCATCACTCTGTCCTACCAGTGAAGCATTGGTTTGTTCTACCAGTGGAGGAGTATTCCCAATATTTAGATCAGTTTTTCTAATCCATTATTTTGAGAATTCTTGCTTAACCTCTTCAACTTTTTCTTTACCTTTCAAGCTAGAACTTTTGTTGTCTACCAGTGTTCCTTTGCTTCTACAGAATATAGCAATATGCCCAATTTTGTTACATGCATAACAAGTTACATTATTCTTTTGAATAGCTTTTCCATAACCTATGTCAGTTTGTGTTCTGCATTGATTAGATAAATGTCCAAATCTTCCACAAACATAACATCTCACATTCATTCTGTAGTTTTCAGAGTTGTGACCAACTTTGTTGCATTTAGAACATTCACCGGTGGGTGTGTTGATATTCTGATAATTTCTAGATCTACATTCATTTGCTCTATGACCATACTTATTATAGTTAAAGCATTTTCCATTGGATTTATAGGCATTAGGTTGTCTTACCGGTTTGTTGTGATCTTGAGTATTTGTAGTACTAGAGATTTCACCAATTTCAAAGCCAATTCCAAAAGTGTCACCTTTAGGTTTTTGATTCTTCAACAAGGTGCCAAGTTCTTCTGAGCTTTTCTTGAGTTTTTCTTTATGTTGATTTGCAGTTTCTAGTTCTCTTTCTAAGACTTCCTTTTGTCTCATTAGTTAATTTGATTCATTCTGAGTATGCATCAGATCTGTCTTCAACATGTCATTTTCATAGCTAAGTCTTGTGTTCTCATTTTCTGCATCACTTAGTCTTCTGGTCAATTCTTCTTCATTCTTCTTCCTATCCTCAATCTCTTTGCAAAATCTCATAGTCATATCCTGCATCTCATTCTTTGTTGTCATTATCTCTTGTTTCAACTTGCTTATCATATCATTAAGTGATTCCTTTTCATCATTCTCATTTTGCAATTTTTCACAAAGTTCTCTTCTCTTATTTCTTGCAATAGTAAAATGTTCTTGAAGTTCCTGAATGATATCCTGAGCTGCCCTTAAATCATCTTCTAGTTTGATATTTTTCAATTTCTCTACATCATAGTCTATAAGAGCTCCTTCAAGTTGCTTCATTATATTTTCCATCTTTACCGGTGTCATGATCTTCCTCAAGCTGTTAGGCTTCTAAAAATAGAGGACCAAGCTCTGATACCAATTGTTAGGAATCCCATAGATACTGAGAGGGGGGGGTGAATCAGTATCTAACCGGTTAATGGAGTTTCTTAACTTAAAACATGCAAAACACAATATAACAGTGTACCAGTATGCAAGAAATAATGCAATAAATAGAATCAAGAACATCCACATGAAAAGCACACCATAACAGAAGATTTTAATGAGGAAATCCGATGTGGGAAAAACCTCAGTGGGATTTGTGACCCACAATATTCACTCACTAGTCAATAAGAGAATATTACTTACAAGAGGGGCCTGCACATGCAGGAAGCTCAACTGCCTAGAGCTCACTGTTCAATGGGAAGTCTCACTGACTTACAATGAGGATTATACAAATCCAATAACTTGTACTACTTTACAATAACATCTTCAATGCCAGATTCAGTACCGGTTCCTGCTTTGTTCTTTACATATACCCCTTAACCTATATTTTGCACAATAGGTCTGCCTAATATTTTCCTTATATTTTTATGTCTCCTTATTTTATGTCAACAATGATCTCTTTTATATATAAGAGTCATTTTATAATTTTGCCAAGTCGGCTTAGAAAGTTTTTCAATAATAAACAAAATATAATAAAACAAAATCCTGTCGGCCTCTATGCCGGTATACTTCCTTTCTTCTATGTTGGTGCTAGTGTCCTGAGTGCTAGTGTAGAGTGTGATCTACTAATGCCAGTATAATGTCTTTGCCGATGCCATAGGATTGCAAGGTTGCCATCAATGAAAAAACCTTCAATCACATACAATGTCTCATTAGAGTGTGCATATGCCAACAATCTCTTCAAGACAAGATAGATTAATGTGAAAACCTTGCCAGAGAGAATGTAATCTTGAAGAATGAGATGCAATCTATTGTGAGTAAGCTAACAAAGGAGATAGAAGAATGGAAAAAATGAAGAAACCTTGACTCAATCATTAAATAATAGATCTAATTAATGTTGCAAATTGACATATGAGAATGATTAGTTGAAGCTTGAATTGGTGCAATACAAGAATGATGAACAAAAACTTGAAAGACAGATCATAATCCTGAGAGATGAGCTCTCTACTGCTAATGAGTACAAAGAAAAATTCAAAGCTAGTTTATCCTAGTTGGATGAGATGTTGGAAAGTCAGAGAGATAGGAAAGATATGCAAGGAATTGGATTTGAGAAAGGAGAATCGTCCATTTTTGGACAAAGAAATCATCAAAAGGATAAGAAACCTCTAGTAAGATAACCTAATACCAATAAATTCAATGGTAAATGTTTTGTTTGTGGTAAATTTAGTCATATGGCAAGTCAATGCAGAAGTAAGATGAATAATGGGATGATGAATAATGTGATGAATAATGGTCCTACGTTTACCAATCACTATTTCACATGCAACAACTTTGGTCATAAGTCAAACATGTGCATAATAGTGATAAACAATTTTCAAAATAAGAGATGCTATGATTGTGGAATGTTTGGGCACATTGCTAACCAATGCAAGATGAGACCAAATCTGATAAACTTTAGGCCCGTGAAGAGGAATTTTGTTTGCTATGCATGCAACAAACCTGGTCATATTGCAAAATACTATAGAAGTAAGAACATGAGTAACAATGGTATGGTGAACAAGAATAATTTAGATGAAAAGGGAAAAGCAAAGGTGGAAGAGAACATGGATTAGCATAAGAAGTTGTGGGTGAAGAAGGAAGATTCAAATGTGCAAAATGCCTCCTCACCTAAATTTGATGTTGGAACCTCATCCGGTAACTAGGGCAGTTTTGCCTTAGGGGAAATATTTTCATTCATATCTTTAAAACCCCCTTTCAGAGATCTGTAACTAGTTAAGAATGGTTGTAGATGATGGAATTAGTTATGCAATTTATATCCAAAATAATTCATGGTGATTTGAGATTCTAGTGAGTGAATTCATGAAAAATAAGGTATTAGAAAGTCTTTAGGGTTATGCATTTATTACTACTAAAAGTTAGGTTTCAGAAGCATAAAAGAGCATTCTTCTATTCATTTTTTACATTGTGAATGAGAGTAAAGAGCAAAGCAGCATAGTGAAAGAGATATAGCAATGAAATCTGAGCTTGTAGTGATTCAACAAAGATTCCTTGCATCTAGTTGTGATTAAAAAAGTATTTATCCATTTTCAAAGCTATCAGTTCATACCCTAAATTTTAAAATCACATCATCTTCTGGCATTGAAACTCCTTTTGTTGTCAAAATCACTGAAAGAACTAGGCTTGTATTCAAGAAATATTCATTTAAGTTAGTTGAAGATGATCTGAATGGTGAGTTTTCTTCTGTACCATATGAAGTGTTGCACAATGAAGACATTAAGTCATACATACATTGTAGTATCAAAGAATTGGGCAAATCAGACATGTTATCTCTGTATGCTAAGCATGTTGGAAATATATGTTAAAATTGTTTGCATTGTCATTGATGTCAACATTGTGCTTCAGTTGGATATGGTTTTGCCCTGGTTGGTTACTGCGGTGGAAATGTTAATGAGGATGAGGTTGTGTCAAAGATTTTGAGAGTTCTACCTCTGACTTACAAAATGAAGGCTACTATAATAAATCAACTCCAGACAATGTCAAATACCCCTGTTACTAGAGATACATTACTTAGGAAGTTGACTTCTTTTGAACTTGAAGAACTTGGAGATCAGAGTGCTACTAAAACTAAGATTGCATTTAGAGAATCTGCCTTCGGTAAGTAGAAGATAGACTGGAAGGAGTTATATGATAAAGATTTGGAAGACATCGAAAGAGAAGACAAAGAACTTGAAGAGTTGGAAGCCCTAATTACCAAAAGAATCCCTAAAAGACCAGTTGGAAGTAAGTATAAAGGAAAGGTTCCTTTTAAATGTTTTTCATGCAATAAGATTGGCCATTTTGCTTCTAGATGTCCTGAAAGAGATGCTAAGAATCATGAAAGATTTATGAGGGATTATAAACAAAATCTAGAATATCAGAGAAGACCTATATTTAGAAGGAATAAGGATACATTATGTTACTATGCCGGTGATGATGATTTTGGTATTACTAATGATGATGATGATGAACCTATGAGTGGACCTTGTAATGAAATCTTTGACAAAGATTGGGTCTTTATTACTATTAAGGATGATTCAACAGAACTTGTCATTGATGCAAATCATACTGAGGAGAAGGCTCTAGCTGCTAAAATTGAAGAGAAGGATGAATGGGTTATACATAGTGGCTGGTCACATCACATGTCTGGCGACAAGAGGATGTTCCTGACTCTACAAGAATTTAATGGTGGACTAGTTAGATTTGGAGACAACAAGGCATGCAGGATCAAAGGCAAAGGAACAATATCCTTGGATGGTAAGACTAATACTGATAATGTTTATTATGTTCAAGGTTTGAAGCATAATCTTTTGAGTGTAGGTCAGATGGTGGATAGAGGATTTCATTTACAATTCAAAGATGGAAAGTGCAAGATTATCAATAGATCTGGATTGGAAATTGCATCCTGAACTCAGACCAAAGGAAATATTTTTCACTTGAACATCAGTGAGAAGACTTGCTTGATTGCTTAGATTGATGAAAGTTGGCTATGGCATAAGAGGACGTGTCATGTGAATTTTGATTGCATAGTGAAGATCAACTCAACACAGGCTATCAGAGATTTGCCCAAGATTATCAAGCCTCATAATCTGCTATGTAGAGAATGCCAAATGGGTAAGCAAGTTAGAACTTCTTTCAAAAGCATACCTGATAAATCTAATGAAATTCTTGATCTTATTCATACTGATCTGTGTGGAACAACAAGGACTAAGAGTTTTCAAGGTGATAGATACTTTATGTTTCTTATTGATGATTATTCTAGAATGATGTGGGTTGCATTTTTGAAAGAAAAATCAGAAGCTCTTGAGAAATTCAAAATTTTCAAAGCTATGGTTGAGACAAAAATAAGATTGAAGATAAAATGTTTAAGATCAGATCAAGGCGGTGAATTTACATTTGGTGAGTTCAAAAACTTTTGTGTGAAGAATGGAATGAGAAGATAATTTTTTGCACCTAGAACTCCATAGTAGAATGATGTTGGCATAATGGATGAATTGATTATGTGTTGCACTGATGTTTTGTCATTGATGTCAACACTAGTTGTTATGGTTGGTTACCGACCGACAAGTTTTGGTTATAGGAAGAAGATCTAGTATTACCGATAGAAGAGAATATATATTGGACACTTCCGACATGTTTGGATCAGTGAGGTATGTTTAATTTCATGTGTTATATGTTTTGGTCAGTTGGTATTGGCTTGGTAATCAGATGCTATCATACACTCTGGTAAACCCTTATCGGCACTAGTTTAAGGCTTTATCGACAAAGCCTTCATTAAGGAATCATGACAAGATGCATAGTTGGTGTTGGTACAACTTCTTCATGGATTTCAAGATGCTAAAGATGTTCTTTGATCATGCTTCAACTATTTGAAGATATTGCTTTGGTGTAGTGGACCTAGAATAGGTCTGGTACCTATCTAGGTTATGGACAGGTATCATGCTAATGTGTACTCTACATGTTATCGGGATGTTTCGAGAGGATTTATGGATCTGTTATTGTTGTTTTGGTCTTAAGCTGACATGACATATCATTGTAATATGGAATTATGTAATGATATTATTGTAATATCTTTTAGGTGGCCAACCTAATCATTTTAGGCCTTAGGGTTTGTATAAATAAGAGGTAGAAACTCTTTGTAAAGTATCATGGTTATTGAAAGATCATGGTCAAGGAATGTAATGTACGAATATTGTAATATCATTCAGGCAGAGGAGTTGGTCGATCATTGGTGATCGTATTAGATTCAAAAGAGCATTTAGTCCTCCGACATTAAGCTTAACCGGGACTATAATCAGGCATGGTAGATGCTATTTCTAGTAGTTCACTCTATTGGATTGTTGTCCATTTATCTTGAGATGGTTGTAGCCTCTCTATAGTTAGTGAGACTCTTTTGTAATGAGCAGTATGCTCTAGGTAGTGTGCCTTCCTGCAAGTGCAGGCCCCTCATTATAACACATACTTTCTGCAGAAGTATCATATGACTATGGGTAGGCTTCCCACCATGGTTTTTCCCTTTCTGGGTTTTCCATGTACAAATCATGGTGTTATATGGTATGGTTGCTTTGCATTGATTATCTAGTTAATTATTAAGTTATATTGTTTACGAGTATCTTTTCCTATTGACATCTGTATGTGCTTTACCAGTACTTGATTTGTTTAAGGTTGTATTGTGGATTAAAAGTTATAATCTATTAACAATTGATTCACCCCCCCCCTCTCAGTTATTCACCAGTTATTCTAACAATTGGTATCAAATCATTGGTCCTCTTTTACAGAAGCTTAACCGCTTGAGGTAGTTCCTATAGAAACTAACACTTCTAATCCATCGACAACTATTTAGAAGAGAAATCCCTAAGCTTGATGAAACAAATTATGGGATATGGAAAATTCAAATGGAGACTCATCTTAGATGTCTTGGAAAGGATATTTGGGAGATCAATGAAAAATGATACACACATTATGATCCGACATTTGGCAATCCTGTTCCTGTAGACCTAGATAAGAAGAATGAAAATGATTGTAGAGCTAGAGAATCCCTCTTGTGTGCAATTACTGATCAGTAGATTATGGGATTGACTGATAAATCATTGGCTAAGGTTATGTGGGACAAATTGCAAACTCTGAATGAAGGTGACCCTATTGTCAAAATTGCTAAACTTGATGGTTACCGGGTAAGATATGAAAACTTGAAAATGGAAGATAATGAAAGAATTGTTGTGTTTATGGAGAAAGTAAATGAGATTGTTATTGGAATTCAATGTTGTGGAGGATTTCTAAGTAAAGATGAAATAGTTTCTAAAGTCTTGAGAGCCCTTCCACTGGCTTACAAGATGAAGGCAACTGCAATTGATGAGTTAAGAACAATGACAAACACCTTAGTTAATAGAGACATTCTGATTGGGAAATTATCTTCTTTTGAGCTTGAAGAATTTAGATCTTTGGAGCTGTGAAATCTAAACCTTCTTTCCATGCATCATCATCAACATCTACCAGAAAAAGTGATTGGAAATCCCTATATGCAAAAGAATTGGAAGACATGAGGAAAGAAGATGAAGAACTTGAGCAACTTGAAGCCTTATTTGCTAAAAGAATACCTAAAGGACCAACTTGAAGTAAGTATGAAGGAAAAGTAACTTTTAAATGTTTTGCATGTAATAAGATTGGTCATTTTGCATCTACATTTCCTAAAAGGAATGCAAGGTTTGAGGAAAGAGTTAAGAAATCATTTAAGCCTAACTGGAACAGATAGAGATTCAAGAAAAGCAAACAATGCTACATAGAAGATGAGGAAGGAGTAACTAATGACTCTGGAGATGAACTAATAGAAGACTTTGCTTTTGGATCTAACAATGGAAAGGAATGGGTGTTCTATGCTTTGAAGGAAGATGAACTCGAACTGGCTATCAAGAATGAAGAAAAGGCCCTAGCAGCAAAAGTTGAAGATAAGGATGAATGGGTAATTGATAGTGGATGCTCAAATCATATGACTAGAGATAAAGGGAAATTTTTGTCCCCGCAAGAACACAATGGTGGTCAAGTCAGATTTGGAGATGACAAGGCATGTATGATCAAAGGTAGAGGTATTATTTCTTTGGATGGAAAGAATAACACTGATAATGTCTATTATGTAGAAGGTTTGAAGCATAATCTTTTGAGGGTTGGTCAATTGGTTGATAAGGGTTTTCAAATTTAGTTTAAAGATAGAAAATGCAAAATCATAAACAAAACTGGTTTGGAGATTGCAACCGGTGTTCAGACAGAAGTAATATCTTTAACTTGAACATTGGTAATAAGACATGCTTGATTTCTCATATTGATGAGAGTTGTCTATGGCATAAGAGGTTGTGTCATGTTAATTTTGATTGTATTGTTAAGATCAGTTCAACTAAGGTCGTTAGAGATATACCTAAGATTATGAAGCGTCATAATCCAGTATGTAAGGAATGTCAATTGGGTAAGCAAGTTAGAAGTTATTTTAAGAGCATACATGATAAATCTAATGATGTACTTGATTTGATTCACACTGACTTATGTCATCCAACAAGGACTAGAAGCTTTCAAGGTGATAGGTATTTCATGTTGATTATTGATGACTATTCTAGAATGATGTGGGTGACTTTTCTAAGGGAGAAGTCTGAAGCTTTTGAGAAATTCAAGATCTTTAAAGCGAAGGTTGAAACTAAAACTGGATTAAAAATCAAATGTCTAAGATTAGATCTTGGCGGTGAGTTCACTTCTCATGAATTTAATAGTTATTGTGAGACAAATGGAATCAAGAGACAACTATCTGCACCTAGGACTCCTTAGCAAAATCGAGTAGTGGAAAGAAAGAACAAAACCATTTTGGATGTGGCTAGATCTATGATGATGGAAGCAAAATTGTCTCATATCTATTGGAGAGAAGCAGTGAGTATAGGAGTCTACACATTCAATAGAGTTCACATCAAAGGTGAAACCAGTAAGTCCCCTTATGAACTTTGGTTTGGACATACACCTATTGTTAAATACTTTAGAATTTTTGGAAGTGTGTCAACTTGAATTTCATCATCATAATACTACTTGCAATATATTAGTTTCATAAAATACAAAGGAAATGCTATAGGAAATCCAAACTCAACCAATGAAACTACATGAAATACATATAAAATAAAAACATTATTTCTACCTTCATGATTTAAGTCTCCTTGTGTCCTAACTCCACTATTCCTAGTTGTAGATGGTGTGCTCTCAGACAAGCACTGATAGCTTCTAGGATGACATGTGAAGAATGGACTGATAACTGATAGTTAACTGATACTATGATATGCAATGCTAAATGATAATGATAAATAATTATGCTAAATGATTATGCTATTTTCTTCAAGATTAAAACTCACGGATGCATAAGTTCTCACAAATGATTATCTTGAAAACTCACTTGAAGACTAACTCTTTCTCAACTCAAACTCCTGATTTTATAGACTTTGAGAGGATAAGATGATGTGGCTTGGATCAACGGTTATGATTAGATCTGCAGATCTGGATGGCTGTGAGAAAAGGTGAAGGTTGAGAGAAAAGGAGGGAGGAGAAGACAAGTATCACTCATCTCACCTTGACTACGTTGCTGACTGAGAGAATCTAGGGATGGTTGGAGAAGATGTAGGCATGAGAGGACAAGTGGACTCAAGTCCTTCCTAAGATGTAGGGATGTTGGAGAGAATATGGAATAAAATTTAAGAAATATGTGTACGTACACAATATTTCATTAAATTTGGAGGTTGGAGATAAGTGGCTAATAAATGTTTTATTTATGTTAATTTTGTTGAATTAATTTAGCCACATGCTTGATGAGTTGGCAAAGGGAAGATGAAGTGGAGATGGAAGGTAAGTTGGAAAAGGGATTAAATAATTTAGAAATTATTTAATATTTGAGACTATAGGATAGAAGAATAACCATTAGATATTAGATATTCAAATGATTGGAGGAAATAATTAAATATTAGATATTTAATTAATTTAGAGGAATCAGATAGATGAATTAATTAATAAAATATTTCAATTAAATTAATTAATAGAAAGACATGAAATGAATTAAATAAATTAATCTTTTCAAATTAATTATTTAATAGAAGAATAAGTATTAAATAAATATAAAATATTTATTTAATCGCTCATAGCCATTTTTATGTGTATACATTTTGCCCCTCTTTGAAATGATGTCGAGACAACATTGTTTCAAAGATTAAATCAAGTCTTGATAGTGTGCCTGATGAAGATTGAAAATCCTGATTGTGTGCCACCTCGGAAGATTGATCGTGAATTTGTTGAAAATTTTGGATAAGTGATTGATCTCATGATGATTGAAAAGGTTCATCAATTAAATTCATTTGTGAAAAATAAATAAAATTGCCCCATTGAAAAACATTAATTACCCTTCCGAATAGTAAATATAAAATTAACCGAAGTTAATTTTAATCTCATTTGCATCCTTGTTAGCTTATGAAGAAATTTTCTTGGTGAGGTGGCAAAATGGTAATCACATTGGAGAACCATTGATTTGAGCACGTTCGACAATATCAATGACCTCCTGAGTATGGGTATTCGGTATGTATCTTATCCCAAGCTTTTTGCAACTTGTTGTACAATTTTTCATGTTTGTTTAGCGTGTTTTTAGTTATTTTGAATTTTTTAGATTTTCGGCAATTATGGTTAGCATTTTTGTTTTCTTTGTTGGCACTTTTGCATGTAAAGTTAGCACATTTGATAAGTTTAGCGCATATGCCCATTTTGTTAGCATATGTGTGATTTATGTTATTGCTTTTTCTTGGTCAGTGCTTTTTCTTTTAGTGTTTGCGGGTTTGATGTTTAAGACAGTGCTTTTGATTGTTTCACACATATGCTCGAAGGTTTAGTGCTTTTGTGAAAAAGGTTCACGCATATGTTTAGTTCAATGCTTGCATTCAATAGAAAAGCACTTTTGTTTTAGATGAATGTGTTTGATTTTGATCATGTTAATATTCACTTTGATGATTAGAGTTAGGCATTTGGATGCACAATTGTAATGAATAGGTACTTGATTATGTGATTTGATAATGTTGATTAATTGGATAAACGATTGATTGATTTGATTGGATTGGATAGATTATCTCTAAGAAACTAATTTAGTATTTTATGAAGAGAATAGAAGAGGTTGATTGAACTTAGTGATTGATATAAAACCATGATTGGTAGGTTTAGACTGATTTGATAGCCTGATTTTCTTCATGTGAAAATATTTACAAATTGTTGATGTGATAGATTAGTGATGTCTTTGATTTGATAGATAGATGATAGATAATTGATTAAATTCTCTTGGTAAATAGGAGAAACTTGATGTTCTCCAGTGTCGGGAGAAATTCTCGGTGATGTGGCACTTAGTGCCAGAGCTTACACAAGAAGAGGTGAGACATATAGATGCATGCAGATTACACCACTTGTTATACATGCCTGATATTACCTATAATAGGGGATTGTTGACAGCTTTAGCTGAGAGATGGCATAGCGAGCGTAACACTTTCCACCTACCCATGGGTGAGATTAGCATGACGCTTGAGGATATCTATAGGATTCTCCACATCCTAGTGACTGGTGAGTTAGTTCAATATGATTTTCAGGATAGTGTAGGGACAGAGGCTTGCAGAGCCATATTTGGTAATGAGAGCATTTCAAGAGGAGAGATCCAATGGGAGGATATGATTATGTATTACAAGACTCTCCCTGTGATTCTTGCAGGTTTGATTGGGGGATTCATCTATCCAAACAAGAGATCTTGAGGGTTTACTATTGGTTGGGGTGAGATTCTTTAGAGCATGATGCAGCATCAGACTCAATATGTGTGGGGTGTTTGTATGCTTGGTCATTTGTATCATGATCTTCATTAGGTTTTTTTCGATGAGAGTGCTAGTCTATTGACAAGATGCACACTTTTGCAGCTCTGGTCTTGGGAGCACATTGCTATTTCTCGGCCTATTCATCATAGAGTTCATGGTGAGAGGCAACCATATATTTATCTGTATGCAGGTATCCTTACTCATCATAAGCTCGGTAAGATGGAGTATTGGTGTTGGGTTCTTGATTAATTGGATAGTGTTATTGTTACGAGACTTTTTCCCATGGAAATAAATTGCAATAAATATAATTAAATAAATGTAATTATGAACATTATTATAGTTATGAAAGGGTGTGATTTTTGGTAACCGCCCAGTTGTTGGCATTCTACACTCGATGAGAATATGGTTGATGTTGTCACTGATGGCAACCAATTGATAACAGGCTCAACAGGTTCACCGACATCGTAGACATCATCTACCAGCACCAATAGGCACATTCACTGGCATCCAAATCACACCAACAATGAAGTATATCGGCACTCAGACTGACATGTGACAAGTTTTGTTTATGTGAATTATATTGTAAATGTAATTAATTATTTGTAAGCTGACTTGGTGTATTGTAAAAGACTCATATATGTATGAGATCTTATAGATCATTTTGTATAAGGATATGGTGATTATTATTGGTATATGTAAGACAGCGAAAGGTTTTTATTAAGGTAGCTGACTGAGCTTAAAATGGTACTGAATCAAGCATTAGAGATGTTATTTTAAGCAGTACATTGTATTGGATTTAATTATCCATTTTGTAGTTAGTGAGACTCTTCTATTGAGCAATGAGCTCTAGGCTATTGGCCTTCTAGCATGTGCAGGCCCCCATGTTGTAAATAATATTTATTCATATTGGCCAGTGAGTAAATATTGTGGGTCACAAATCCCACTGAGGTTTTTCCCACACTGGGTTTCCTTGCCAAAATATCTTGTGTTATGGTGTGCATTTATGTTGTCTCTGTTATTTCTATTTGTTGCATTATTTCTTGTTTACCGGTACACTAATTTGGATTGCAAAGTTATAAATGAGTTTAAATATTCCATATATCGGTTAGACAATGATTCACCACTCCTCTCAGTATCTTTGGGACTATCATTGCATCTAACAATTGGTATCAGAGCTTGGTCCTCTATTTGCAAAAGCCTAACAACTTGAGGAAGATTTTGAAACCGATATTGATGGAGAATTTGAGAAAATAGTTGGAAGGAGCTCTTGAAGATTTTGATGCAGAAAAATTGAAGAATATCAAACTTGAAGATGATCTAAGGACTACTAGGAATTCATTAAAGGACTTCAGGAGAACCTGGTTATAGCACAAAACAAGAGGAAGGAACTTCATGAGCAAATGCAGAAACATGATGATGAAAAAGAAACTCTTAGTGATATTGTAGAGAAGTTGAGACAAGAGAACACTAACATGAGGAATGAAATGAAAGATTTAACCATGAGGCTATGTAAGGATATTGAAGATAGGAAGAAGAATGAATAATACTTGACTAGGAGACTTAATGATGGAGCAAATGAAAATTTGAGACTTTGTCATGAGAATGATATGTTAAAGACAGATTTGATTCACATGCAACATGATAAAGAGGAGCTTAGGAGACAAATTGGCATTCTAGAAAATGAGTTGATTATTGCAAATGAATACAAAGACAAATTCAAGAAAAGTTCAAAAAGGCTTGATGACATGCTGAAAAGACAAAAACCTAATGGCGATATGGTTGGACTTGGATTTGAACATGGACAAAGTTAAGAGACTACAAATAATCAAGATCATAGTAAACTAGTAAGACAACCTAATGCTTACAAATTTAATGGGAAATGTTTTAATTGCAACAAATTTGGTCATAGAGCAAATCAGTGCAGATTTAGAAATAATCAGAATACAAACTTACCCACTGGTCAATGTCCAAATGCAATAAAGTTGATCATAATTCAGAAAATTATAGAATGAATTTGAAATGCTATGTTTGTGGTAGATTTGGACATTTATCTAATCAATGCAGAACACAAACCGGTCAAGGATATGGAAAAGCTATTTAGAGGAATAATATAACTTGTTATGCATGTGACAAGATTGGGCATATTGAAATTTTTTGTAGAAGCAAGACTATACCAGTGAACAATAAAGGATCTAATGAGAAGGGAAAAGAAAAGGTAAATAAAACAAAGCAAGAATTCTCAAAACAATGGATTAAGAAGAGAGATCAGAAAGTTAATGAATCTGTCTCTGCACCAATCGAATAGAGTAACCCTCCACCGGTAGGAGATTCTTCATCTAACTAAGGAATAATCCTTAGGGGGTATGGCAGTAAGTTGAAAATCATGCATTCTACACTCAGTTGATGGTAAGAAGACACATTTCTTCTTTACTGAAAGATATGTTAAGATTTCACTTAATTGACAAGCATTTAATGCGGTAGTTGGAGAACATTCTAGCTATCAAGCACCAAAAAACCCTCATTTTCATCCACCAAGCATCCAAGCATTTAGAGAGCATGAAACTGAGCAAAGGCATCCTAAGGTGAA
This sequence comes from Cryptomeria japonica, assembly GCF_030272615.1. Classification (NCBI taxonomy): domain Eukaryota; kingdom Viridiplantae; phylum Streptophyta; class Pinopsida; order Cupressales; family Cupressaceae; genus Cryptomeria; species Cryptomeria japonica. The sequence continues at coordinate 464,596,630 of NC_081410.1, read as the reverse complement.
GTAACAAAGTGTTTTTCAAGCATTCAAGGATTTCAAGTAAGAGGTATTTATCTTTCAAAATGGCATCTTCATCTTCTGCACCTAAGTTTATTGCAAACCCTACTATGGTAGAAAATATTAAGAGCCCTAGACCCATGTTTAAGACCATCCCTGAAATTGCCAAGCAAGATGATTCTATTAGAGATTTTTTGAGAATTCCAAAGGGAGTCAGTTTTGCTGAAGACCCTAGAATTTACATTCACTGCAACATAGAAAATTTAGGGACTGATGATTTGAAGAACATGTACAATGATGTTATTATTGATGAACAAGGTTTGGTTAAACCGGAGCACAAGATTGTAGGAGACCTAAGATTTGTTAAAACCCTTAACATACTTGAATTTTCAAAGGAGGTAGTTCATCTTGTACTAAGCAAAGTTCATGGAGAGTTCATGTGGCTAGACTCTATTTTTAAATCTCAAAGGAAGTGTTGGTCACCAAATCTGGTTAACCTAAGAACACCTGCAAATCTATCTATGAGATAGCCAATCTCAATCAATGAAACACTTCAGGGCTTGGACAACATCACATAGGATACTAATGATCCTCCTCCAATTCAGGTTCTGCTAAACCTAGGGGAGGACACCCTTTTGATGCATAAAATTTAGACTCATTACCCACATATGACAGCATCAACAAAGCAGACAAACCATTCCACATGCTCACCCAATTTAGAAACACACTACAAATTGGCTAAATTTGTATAAACCATAAATGAAAATAGAGCTTGGCATGAAAAGAGCACAAACTCCTAAACATAAAGGGAAATAGATTTGTCTTTAATTTGAATTAATCTAAAACTATCCCCAAATCTGCAAGACCAGTGCCTTGTTTATTGGGCAACAGAGTCACACACAGAACTATAAATGTGCATCCTAGTCACAAATTGGTTCTCCTTAAATGATATTCCCACATTAATACCTTATACTAATGCATTACGCAATCCATTCACAAGATCATCAGATTTGGGCCACATTCCATTATTCATGACTGATCATAGAGTTTAAAACCTTCATTGAAGGATACCCACAAGCAATCACACAACCTCCTTGAAATTGACAAATTTTATCCTCCTTGAGGATTGAATTCATAATAATGAAAAACATATACAGAAACAATATTGTGAAAAGTTACTCATGCCTGACACAAGTAAGGTTTGCAACTAGAAAACCATCTACTATCCTGTAATGTAATCTCTATACCTTGAAAAGATCCATAGAATTGTACATATTTGGGTCAAGAAATTCAGAAAATGGAAGCCATGAAAACTGGAGCACTTCCTCCCAAAATTTTGGAACCCTTACAATAAGAAGGAGAGGGAAAAACATTAGGTCTCATCAAAACAAGCCAAGTGTCTCTTTTTTCAACTGAATTTCATTTCCTTTTTCTTTCCTATGGAATCTGCTCCCACAATATCCAAAATTTTCTAAAATTAACTATCGGATTGGATTCCTTGTCCCAAGAGCTTTCCAACAATATATAATACTTGCCATTTCGAGTAAAAATAGACCTCTGGGCGAATTAATCATTTTTGTGTGCACAGTCATTTAAATTTTTCAATTTTTTATATAGTTTCAACTATATATTTAACTTTGATTTTTTGGCTTGATTTTGCCCTAACGCCTTGCCACGTGGCAGCCTATAATTTTCTCGCAAGGTCTACTAGTCACCACCTATCTATCGGGTTTGCCACATGTCTGCCACCTCAGCAATCTGGTCTCAGTCTTTCAATGGAATTTCTTCTTCGGCGAGCGGTCTATAGGTCTCATTGAACATGCAATTTCATCGAAACCTTCAAGCCCACCGCGGACCACCACCTAAGTGCCATGTCACTATCGAGTCTGCCACGTGTCCACCACTTGTCTGTCAGGTTTCAGTCTTTCGGTGGAATTTCTTCTTCGGCGAGTGGTCTCATCGAACATGCATTTTCATTGAAACTATCAGGCCCATCGTGGAATGCCACTTTAGTTTCATGTCACTGCTCCATCATCACCACCTGGACCTACCAACTAGACTACCACCTAAGCACCATGTCACTGCCATGTCAGCGGGACCCGCGAGTTGTCTTTCTACCTGGACCCGCCACCTATCTTTCACCATTTCACAGAGGTTAACATGCGAGCATCTCTCCTTCATGAAGTCACGACAACCGTTGGATCCTCTAAAATTTCTCACTGGTTAGTCCGCTCCTCTTTAAAATTCATCTGCCTCGAGATCTATGTCTGCATGGGGCCACCTTGTCACCACTTGTCGGCCTCCTCGGCCACCACGGGAAGCACGCGCATGTGCATGGGGTCTGCTTGGGTGCCCATCAACACCTTGTGTCAAAAGCCTCTCAAGGCTTTGACATATTACTTGTGTGGAGCTTTGGTTATAAAACATCAAAATTATCTGCTCCCCAGCCAATGTGGGATAAAGCATTTTAGTCTAGAACTGCACTTTTGAAGACTTCTTTCTAAGTTTTAATGGCGCCAAATGCATGTGCTTAAGCTTTCTGTTGCTTTGGGGTTTATTTCCTTTTACCTCATGTTTCTGCACTCACCATACATCATGCAGAAGGAAGAGATGATGAAGGCGATGCAATTGGCACTATGCCTACCATGTGCATTTGCTAAAATGCTTTACAAAACCCTCTTACTAGCCACGGAAAGGGAGGATTTTGGAGTTTCAATGCCTTTCCTCACTCCATATTCCACACAAGAGGAGGGAATATGGTTGAGTGCCCAACAATTATATTTGATAAAGTTTGCATTGCCCGTTTTAAACACCACCACCAGCAAGGAGATGGGGCATGACTAGCATTTAACACTACCAATTTGCATTTGGTTTTAAAAGTTTTTGAAGCCTTCTTCAACTTCAACGCCTTGCCAGAGGTTTCATGTGGGGGAGGAGGACTATAATTTTTGTTTGCATTTGAAATTTAATGTCCCCACACCCATTACATAGGGAGGAGGATGCTAGAGATTAATGGAGAACACCTGCCAAATTGCAATTGCTTGAAAGTTTCACACCAGCAGCTGGAAAAATTCTGCACTAGCCACGTTGCATTTGCTGAAATAGTTTAACCTTTTCCAATTTCACTCTCCACGCAGTAGGGAGGACTTGCATTACATTTGCCAATTGAATTTCTTGAAGCCTTCCAAACAACCACATTTAATTCCATGTAGGGAGGAGCTGGGCTAGCAATTACTAGAAGTTTAATTGGCTCTAGCCAAACACATTGCTCAGAGAAGATTATTTGTATTACACCTACCAGACTACATTTGTTTGAAAGTTAAAAAGATTTAATCTACACCACACCAAAGAGGACGTGAGCATAAGTCTGCAAATTTGCAATTGATTGAAAGATTTCAATCCCCTCTCCAACATCACACTCCACCTTCTAGCTCCATTTTGCTTGAATTGGGAAGGCATTCATTTGTTTCAACATTTTATCTGTGGGATAATAGGCATCCTGGAACATATAATATTCTTCATTCCTCATGAACTCCTTAATACTTAAATCATATAACATATGATTTAAAGAAACAATTTAAACCTTGCCTGAAAAGATGCATGAAGCAGCAAGCCAAGTCGGGCCCCAAAGTGGGTCCAGCTAAAAAAAATTTGTTTTCATGCAATTGAACTCTGAAATGCCTCACAAACCTTAAAAATACCTTTGGAAATGATCAGAACCATTTTTGGATCATCAAACTGAGTTTTGCAACATTCAGGCACTTACGCCACATTTTCGCATTTAATCGCGAAGACGTAATTTTCAAACTAGTCAAAACACCTTTCCAGACCTCGCCATCTAACAGGCGTGTACTCTGATATACAAGCATGAACTCTACCAACCAGTTTTTGAAGATGAATCTTGAGCGATGAGATATTAATTGTCGAAAATGACCAATAGGCTTTGTCAACACTGCAGACCTGACGACGTCAATGTTCAGGCAACACATGATGCCTTTCTTAAAAATATTAGATGATCTCTGCAGACCCTCAAAACTGAGATATAGGTACCTTGAAGTACATATCAAAACTTAGAATTCTTAGTTCAACCAAAATTTTGATTGGGTGCAAATGGTGCGCTCATGAAAATGGCTACTTTAACTGATACGATAATGAAAGTACGGATAATTGAAACAGATGGATCAAGAAACCCTTCTGAAAACTGATCAAACGGATTGGTAGGAGCTTGAAATTTGAAACATAGCTTTTTGTTTATACCAGTAATAGTCCAAAAAAAATTCTGACATGACACTCACTGAGGCAACTTTTACATTTGTGCAAAATAGGGCTCTGACTAGGTCCCGAAACAAGGACTTGCCAAAACATACCAACTGCAAACGGAATGAGGTTGGCAAACTGAGCAAATGGATTCATAAGGACTTGAAATTTTGCAAGATAACTCACATCTATGAATAGAATTGAATCCATTCTGAATTTCTTCATGATTATCAATAGGGAAAAATATATAAGCACTCAAAGTAGGCTACTCAATAAAATCTGCATTTGTGCCTAAAATACACTTTCAGCTCACCCCTTGAAATGGGTACCTGATAAATTGATCCTAACTAAAATTTGAAAGATGCACATCACTGCATAGGTCAAATGAAAGGTCTACAACAAGTTTCCAAAGCCTTACCCTTTGAAAATCAACTGGCTCCATTCTACCCCCTTTCTAACTAGGCCACCTGAATGAGATTAGGTGCCTTCCTGAAAATGCAATATCAAAATTTTGAAATGGGGCTAAAAACTTGACTCAATTTTAATGAGTCCCAATAGGAAGCAATCAAGGTAGTTACTAGTTTACCCTCAACTAGTAGTAGGCTCAACAAAACAAAGAAGATACCTAACAAGGGTGTTATGGACCTTACTGGAGCTACATCCGACAACAGATCTCTTAGGGTTAATGACATTACTGATGCAAATGTGAGATATGTGAGCATGGAGCTTGCCTATAAAGTAACTCATACAAATAGATTAAACTTTGTTTCCAGCTTATGCATTCATAGTGCATATGAGATGGTCAAGAACAATGCTAGGATTGATGTCTGTGAATGGATTAAGGATGAATTGATTGATAACCTCAAAAAGATTAAGGGTGACAAGAAGGGGACATTTCATTTTGGCAACTTACTTGTGTGTTTGATTATTTACTTCACTAGAGAGATACCCGACATTGGTCATAAGGAATTTTGTTATGGCATCCCAGTAGGCAAACAAATCATGGAAGCTATCACTGGTATGGGCTTTAATAGTGACAACATTATAGCATACTACTTCAAAAACTTCCAAACTAAGATGAAAGCTAGAGAAATGATACCATAGAGCATTATAGACAAGTATGATAAGAAAATCTATTTTGTAATCAAATGAGATGAAACATTGATGGAATTTTTTACTCCTAGAACTATTTGGATAACAAAAATGGGTTATGAAGTTGATCTAAATATTCTTGAAGCATATGCTAAAACACTTCTTGATGCACCTAAGGAACCATATGAATAAATTTTTGGTAGTGCTGAGACCATTGAGAGTGTTGTTTCAATGCAGAAGTAGAGAAAAGTTTATCAAAGATGTATCCAAGATGGCTAAGGAGGTTAAGGAAAATGTAATGAAATTGAGTGGTATATCTACTAGTGAACTGGAAGGACTGAAATCAGAAGCTCATGTTTCACCGATTGTCACTTCTTCAGATATAGATAGTGGAAAAGCAGTTGAGTTCAAGAGAGTTGAGAGGAAGAAGAAAACCCTCACCAGTACCTTCTCCTTCTCCTAAAAAGGGAAGGACTTTAAGGAAGAAGCAGCAAACTGTAAGGGAGCCTAAGAAAAAGATAACACCAAAGAAGAAACAAACTAAGACACCAGATACCCTTACACTAGAGGAACTGGTAAATGAGATAACTCAAGATGGTAATCTTTGAAAAGTAAATAAATATTATCATTCATTCAAGTGTTTTGAGAAGGAGACAATAGAGGCTAGTATAATTTTGCATCTAGACATCTATAAGAAGGTTTTGATTGAAGTTGTAGATGATCTACCCAATGACTTGTATATAAGACTAGAAGCTAAAAGAATGTCAGTAATGGAATTAGATAAAAAGTTAAAAGTTGAAGCATTATTGGCAATACACCTTGTAAATTCTAAAGAGTAAATTGATGAACTAATTTCTAAAGCAAAGTGGTCAGTTTTTGTAAGTGGACACCAACAGGTTAGCTTGAGGGCAGGGAGACTAAAAGAAATTGCTGATGAAACTATAGACAAATGTGACATTATTTTTGTGGAAAAAGAAAAGAAAGAGGAAAGGGAGAGATAGAAAATGGACAAATATTTTGCAAAGGTATACCATAAGGACAAAGGTAAGAGAAAGATTGGTAGTATACCTGTTATAAAGGTCACTGATAACATTCCTCCACTAGCACAGGATACTCTGCCAATAACTTCAAATACACCGGTACATACAAACAATCAATCGAATGAGGAGACTAAAGAAGTTACACATGATGACACTAACCCTGATTCTGAAATTCTTTTCACTATGAATATAGATACACAAGATTTTAACATTGTTGTGGATAAAGAGACTGCAGAAAATAAGGCAGGAGTCATTAAAAACAGTGAGATCTCTGAGTCACCAGCACACACTACTGACTGTCAAAACATTGAAATAAAGGCACAAGCTAAGCAACCAGAGATTGGGAAACCGACAAAGGATAAGGTCACTAACACTAAGAAATCAGAGTCAGAGAAATCGACAGTTGCAGAGGTACTTGCTCAGACTGAAAAACCAAAAGAAGCAAGGGTAATAAATCAGATAGAGAAACCAATAGAAAATGTAAATAAAGAGGAAGCAATTGATGGAAACAAGGAAGAAATAGTTAAAGAAATTGGGCAAGTATCTATTGAAAGGAAATCTATTGCAAAACCAAGCACATCTACTAGACAATTCAGATCCACTAATGTAATAGATGTTCTATTGGATTCTATTAAGAGGATAACAAATTGCAATGACTTATCATTTAAGGCAATTGATGAAACATTACCTATCTTGAAGATGATTGCACCAACCTGTAAGATATATCATATTGAGGATTCTTTAGGTAAATTGGATGCATTATCCAAATTTATTGTTGAAAATGTTCTAACCATAGATAAGGTGAATGAAGAAATTGTAAAGGAAAGAATAGATAAGAGAAAGGTGAATTCTTTGAGAAAACCATCAAAGATTGTACTAAACACATGGATTCACTATTACCAGTACTTAACTCAACAATTTTGGAATATAAGGAGCTATATAGAGAAGCTTGCAAGCCTCACCACCTAACTAGAGATATTTATGAGAAAATTATGAAGACACAAAAGGAGATAGATGACATTGCAGATAATATGATAGGTTCTTCGGGACTTATCTTAGTTTTTGAATAGGAAATGGTAGTTTCTAAGGAGAAGTTAGAAAAACTTAAGAAAGAGAAAGAAAGGATAAGGTCAAAGGCCCAAGAACTGAAAAGAAAACTTGGTCCAAGATTGGACAATATTATTACTCAATAGGTTGAGCTATCAAAGGCAACAATTCAAGGAGAATGGTCACTGGAGAAATAGGTGCACTATCTGACCGACATGATCCAACAAATACAAACCATTCTTTTTGACAATAACAAATTCATGCAGAGCCTGAATCTAATTTTGGCAGACATTTTTCAACTTGCACAGAACTACAGGCTATGAGGTAGCATTTTTGTATTCTTTGATTCTTTTTGACATCCTTTTCCATTGATGTCAAAGGGGGAGTAGTATAGAGAAAAATAAATGCACAGAGGAGATCACTTGGTCAGGGGGAGCACACTTTTTTTTGGATTCATTTTTGGATAACAATTTTGGATTTTTCTCATGAGTGTTGCCATTTGTTAGGTCCCAGAGACAACTAAGAGGGGGGGGGTGAATCAGTTGTCAAATAAATTCAAACCAAAACAACTTAACCAACTTAATGCTTAATACTGGTAAACCAGTTCAATATGTCGATAGACAGATTTAACAGTTAATTGCTATACCAGTAAGGATTAGTGCATGAAACATAAAGACAAAGTCATCCACAACACATAACACCAATATTTGTATGTGGAAACCCTGTAAGGGGAAAAACCACAGTGGGAAACCTTACCCACAATTAGATGATACTATTGTAGATAGTAAGTGTACATAAATGGGGTCTACACATGCAAAAAGGCCAAGCACCTAGAGCTCACTGCTCAATCACAAAATGGGAGTCACACTAACTACAGTTTGATGGTTAAATCCAATAAGAATGTACTGCACAAAATAACATCTTCATATGCTAGATTCAGTACCGGTGTAGTTCTAACTGTCTTCACAAAAACCCTCCTTCAATCTTCAAATGATGTCTGCATGTATAGCTCTGCTTATTCTCACATATACCTTCACACAATCCTTTTTCACATTACACTTTTGATCTTACAAATAAGATCTTACATTTATACCATAACCTAAGACCAATTTTAGTAGGTCAACTCTACAAGATATTTACAATAAAAGCATTTTACAAACAAAACAATATCCAATGCAATAACTGATTGAACATGTTGGATTAATGCATTTACAACAGTAATTAATCATCTCCAAAGTGTGCCATGCTGATCTGGAAAAGATAAACATGTCGCTGTATACCCTGGACCTATTTGCCGGTAATAGCAAATATGCAAATGTGAATATACCAATAACCAATTCTCCAAGACAAGATGTCAAAATGATGTTTTCGACATTACCAAGTGTTTTCCACGCTATTCCAAGTGCTGATGATCATTATATCCTACTAGTGTACCATATACTAGTGACTTTACAAAAATCACTTGCTTGCCAGTGAATGTTGCTGGATCTCCAAAGTGCTAGAGTTTTAGTAGGTGTTGACATCAATGACAAAACATACCAAAATACCAACAATCTCCCCCTTAGGCATTGATGGCAACACAAGATGGAAAAACCATCAAAGTGCCAAAAATAGAAATGCCAAATACCAAAAACCAACAATCTCCAAATAGAGATCATAACCAGAAATAAAAAATACAGATACAGAGAGTAATAATCTCTCCCCCTAGGAGCAACATGTGTTTCCCTTCTATTTTTTCATACTAATCTCTCCCCCTTTGACATCAAATTCCAAAGTTCTTACCAAGCCAAGTTCATATACAAAATACCAATCAATTTAGTATACCAACTACTCCCACTAAGAAGTAGCTTCCCATCAAAGCCAGAATAAAGATTTCTCTGTTAATTTTGCTGGTTGATGACAATCATTAACTTCCTAAGTCTCTACAGGTGGGGGTATGACCCCATGCTGATCTCTGAGATATTCAGAAGTCTCCTTAGGTAGAGGTTTAGTAAAGATATCTGCAATCTGCTCTTTAGTATTCACATAAACTAGTTTTATTTCCTTTGCTTCAACATTTTCCCTTAGAAAATTTATTTTGATAGAAACATGTTTGGTTTTAGAATGTAATACCGATTCTTAGATATATCAATTGTTGTAGTGTTATCACAATAGATAGTAATAGGTTCCTTGCATTTTACCTTTATGTCTTTTAACATTTGCTTAAGCCATAGTACCTATGTACAGTTAGTTGCTGCTGCAACATATTCTGATTCTGTTGTTGATAAAGATGTACAACTTTGTTTCTTACTCAACCAAGAGACTAGTCTATTTCCAAGAAAGAGTGTTCCGTCAGTGGTGCTTTTTCTATCATCCACATCTCTTGCCCAATTCGCATCTATGTATGCACATAATTCAAAGTTTTCATCTCTAGGATACCATAATCCAAGATTTATAGTGCTTTGTAAGTACCAAAAAATCCTTTTTACTACTGATTCATGATTTTCTCTAGGATTACTTTGAAATATTGAAACAATACATACTACATTCATAATATCAGGTCTGGTTTGTGTTAAATAGAGTAAACCTCCTATCATAGATTTGTATCTAGTTGGATTAACAGGTGTAGATTCATCCCTTAGTGATAGTTTGTCATTTGTAGTCATAGGTGTGCTTACCGGTTTAGAGTTCTCCACCCCAAATTTCTTTAGTAACTCTTTTAAGTACTTGGATTGACTCAAGAATATACCTTTATCAGTCTGTGAAATCTGCAATCCTAAAAAGAATTTTATTTCTCCAATCATAGACATTTCAAATTCTTGCTGCATTTTAATAGAAAATTCTTTACATAATCCATCTGTTGTTCTCAAAATTTGATTCCCTTCAATGTCCTTAAGATAATATGGTCTAAACTGGGTGCAGAGAAAACATCAAAGATAAGGAAATTCCAGAAACAACATATGACAAGGTTTGATTTAAACCTTCTACACTTCGGGCTTCCTTAGATCCCAGGTGGGTATACCTTTGTGAATTAACTTCACACTTTTAAACAATAAACCCACAGCAAACCAGTCCAGAAAACCAGTGGATTCATTCACCTTGAAATCAACTGAAAACAATGAATAGAAATTGTATTTAACTTCAGCATTTTGATCAACAAAGTATGCAATAAACAACCTTGATTAACACCAGTGCCTTATCCAAGGTCACAGAGTCACTTAAATTCAAATAAAACTTCTGAAACAATATATCCTTATGCTTCCCGTCGGCTTGGTTTCCACTAATCTTGATATATGCTTGGCACATACAAGAATTCAATCATTCTAGACTAAGCTATGGTCCTCAAAATTCAAAGTTCCTTCCAAAGAATTTACTGGTATAAGTGATCCCGCGTATTTAATTCCCCTCCTAAAGAGAAAAGATAACAAACACTTATACTGAGATTGCTTTGCAATTCCATTCAAACTAAACAACCCTGGATTATTCAGAATAAAGACAGTAAATAAATTTGTGAACAAACGTGAAGACAACACATAAATTTTACTCAAAACCGATGGACTGTATACTGATATTCATTTCAAAGAGTATTACAATAAATTCTGATTCTCCATTAGACTTAGAAAAGCTCAGATAAATTTCTGCAGCGTTTTCTTATAAAATTTTGTGATCCCTTCCCCTCTAGTCCTGGTATCCATTTATAACAACATGGATGCACAAAGCTTCAAACTTCTCGAGGAGAGTTTGTTACAATTATTTCCAAAATTGATGAGGTTACAATTTTTACGTGAAACAATTATGTGCTCTTTTCAACCTCTGCAGTCTGTTAAACAGGTTGTTCAGTTGCAACCTCTTTTGGCTTTTCAGGGGCGCTCTCCAACTACTCCGGATCATGAGTAGAATATTTAACTTCCCACTCATTATATGTCTCTTCTGTCGGCCATGAAAAATTAATCACATCATCTTTACTTTTAGTCAGCCTTTTCCAAGAATTTCTCAGTTTGTTGACTTCTGAATTAAGAAAACTATAGTGTGACTTAATTTTTTCTATTTCCTGTATTGTTATAACAAAGAAAGAGGTATCATCAAATCAATGATTCCCTTTACCCTTGCTGACAATTTGACTTCTATCTCTTTAAGCCATATTTGCTTATCTTTCAACTGATCCGGATTGGCAAAAATTCCTGGGAGCAACTCACAAACTTGATCAGTGTATTCCTTCTTAAGCAATTTAACCCTTCTTTCCACATTATCCACTTTTGTTGCCAATTGCAATAAGATCTTAGTGATATCAGAAGTGGATTTGATAATGGGGTTAGCTCTTGCTTCATCACAGGAAACACACATGAACTCTAAGTCTTGCTCCCTAGGCCTCCATCTATCAAAAATGGGTGTCAAAATGGCCTTATCTCTCCTTGATTCATTCCATATCTCCATGATCTTTCCCACACTATTGTGAAGCAGTGAGGCATTTATAGTGTCTGCAAAACTGGAGATTGTGGCTTTTATTTTCTCCTCATACTTCCCCGCATAAAAGGCCTGAGTTTGCTTTAGGTTCTCCAATTCTTGGGGAGTTATCTCAATCATTTGAGAGCTGGAAGGCGCAGGAGATGGTGGGAGCTTAATAATGGGGCTAGTAGGTGGGGGTCTTGCAGGAGAAGAGGTGATCATCAATGTTGAAGACTCACCTTGTTGGCATTGTCCCATCAGCTGGCTCTGCAATTTGGCAATGATGCTATCTTTGCCTCTTACCTCCTCCTTGACACTGTCATAGGCCCTCAAAACTGTTTCCAATTTAATCTGGAGGGCCTCCTTTTCTTTGGCTTCCTTTTCAGCCACTGCAACACTAAATTTGGCAGTCTCTAACACAGTGCTAACAGCCTCTACTACCCCTGTACTTTCTACTCTTTTAATCATCAATTCACCAAGGTGACTTGTCCCTGAGGTGTCTTTACCTTTCTTGTCCTCATTTCTTTTGAGGGACCACATGACTAATGCAACATTGTCCTTACTGAATGTAACCCCTTCCATAGGTTTAGTCTCTTTTCTTACTGCATCTAGCACCAGAGCATCAGCAATATTCCATTCTGGTAAAATGAGCACTCCAGCTTGCGCTACTAGATCCCTTCCCTATTCAGGAGTGATGGTTTTGAATTCTTCCATCATCTCCTATTTTATTTCTTCCTCCACTGAGGCTGGATCTTTATTAGGCTGCTCTACCTTTCTTGCTTCACATCTAGCATTATATTTACCTATATGCTGCTTCCAGATAAATTGCATGAATGCTTCAGATGTGACATAGCTATCATCAGCTAAAAAGGCACTACTGGCCTTCTTTATCTCAGAATCCCACTCCTGGCCTTTAAGTTCAGTTGAGGTGATGTCCATTTGTGCTTCAGTGGGCTCTTCTGGCATCCCTTCTTCCACCTCATCATAAGTGTATGCAATCTCTCCCAAGCTGCCCAACTCAGAGAGGTATTCAGTTGCTGCTTGTTCATCTCCTATGTGGATAGGGGATTGGGATGGAGAATACAAGGGTGTATCTGATTGCACTTCCTTCCCCACCCTTTGCTTCTTTGGGTTGTCCTGGATGTCAATGACATCTTGTACCTTCCTCTTTCCTTTGGATGAAGAGGGCTCCCCTGTTGTAGACACCAGCACACTGTAACCTGATTTTTTATGCAGGGTGTAGTCACCAGGAGGGATTGCTTTAGTGGAAGCTGACTTGCCTAAAATCATTCTTTCCTTTTCAGGGTTATTCTTAATTATAGCTTCCCTCTTCTCCTTTAGTGTTTGCATCACATCTTCAAAGCACACTATCAAAAATTTTATTTTCTCTTCCAATGGGAAGAAGCTAGACAATGGGTCATAGCTTGCATCAAATTGATGCACAAAATCCATGGCTTTCTTGTAAGCCACCCATTTTTCTTTCCTCAACTCCTGTTCATCTAAGTCAAATTCATTCCTGATGAGGTCTTCAGGAAAGTGGAATTGATGAGGCCTACCTCCGCATGCTACCTTCTTCCAGAACACACCATTGTAGAAGCCCTCTGGATCAGCACATCTGGACACTGCAGTGGATAAATGGCAAGGTTTGAGGAAATCCTCAAAACAATTCCAGCCCCCCTTTGTAATTACAAATTGGTGGGCTACTGTAGCTGTAGGGAAAATTGTCCCTTTACCTCTGCCTGTTAGCTCTGCCTCTTGTAGGCCACCAATTTGTCTAAGGATCTCAGCTGTTCCCACTTTGAGGGGGACCTGGTAGGGTAACAAAAATGGGGTACCTCTGAAACCAAAAACTTTGAAAACTGTGGAGACTGGATATAAGTACATATCACCCCAGTTATGAACTATCTTGATATTCTCTGCGAATTCCTTTGGCCTTAAGAATTCCAGAAGAACCTTGGGGACTCTTGGGTTATCAAAGCAAAGGAGAGTCCTTATTTTGGATGCAAAATATTTATCAAATTTTAGAAAACTAGCATCCTCTCTGTCCCATGACAACACAGTACTCCACAGTTGTACTGGCATCTTCTCTCCTTCCTTCTCTTTTACCAGGTCCATTCCACTGGTGAAATAATCACCACCTTTGAAGAGAAAAAGGTGCATCAAGAGTGAGTACCATCTGAATGGCCTATCCACCTTCCCATTTTTTATTCCTATCAACCCAACATGGATAGCATTGGCAACATAAGAAGCATAATCAAATGTAATAGCAAGAGAAGGATTCAAAATTTGAACAATCATTAACAAGTAATGGTTTGGCATATTTGATTCAGCATCCTCTCCTAGAACTTGGCAAAGTGCCCAATACATCCCTTTCGCCCTCAAGGTAAACATACTCAATGAAAAAGGCTCTTGCGTGTTGGGCCCTACAACTGCTAACCCTCCTATTTTCAGAAAAAGTTCTTTAAGAGGCCCATTCCTAAGATGACTCCTCTGTGCCCTGTACACCTGGGCTAATTGTGTGACGTTTATGGGTTCCAAGAAGTTTGTAAACTCACTGAGCCCAAACGCTGTTCTCAGTTTTTCTGCATTGATTTCCACGAGGGTTTTCCCATTTACATCCCGGATGCACCTTGTGATTGAATCATAATTTAATGCCATTTGGGTTAGCAAGTCTGTATCCATGAATACTCCTGGGACTACTAATTTCCCAACATCTAGTTCCCAAACACTGTTTTGAGGAGCAGGAGAATTTCTCATTCCAAATCCGACTCTAAACAACCCCAACCCAAACATTTCAACCTGTGGGTCTCTCAACCAATTACCTTTGTCATATAATCCTTCTCCAATTTTCAGACGGGGAGCCCTGGGTACTAACTCCTTGGCCTTAGATGCCTGGTTAGTTGACAGCGTCAACTGCTCTAAAAAGTCATCACATACACTTCTTTCTAAATAATCAACCTTGCCAAAAAATTTCCTTTTAGGAGCCATTTGAAAATGTAACAAGATGAATATCACTTCTTAAACACTCCTGTAACATGAGAATAATTTCACTTATTACACCACACAAGAATAGCTGCAAAATAAAAAAGAACCTGATGCTTGCTTGAAGGAATTCGCTCTGCAACTGATTCACCTTCTTTGTATTTGAAAAAGATAACTTTGCGTTATTCTTCTGCAAAATGTTTTAAAAGATATCTACACTTGGTTGTTAAGAAATCAAATGCTTGTACTCTGGGCCTTAACTATGACATTGATTCCGCATGCTTCGGCCGTCCTTTTAAAATTGAATTCATATGAGAATTCATATTTTAGCTCCAACGGGTCGCAGCCTTCCTGCAAGTGTCTCACTGTTAATTTCATTTTGACGGCTTTGTCTTTAGTCTGGGTCCCGTCTTTCTATTGGCTACATAATACCACGCGGCATCCGACCATTGGCTTAGAAAATCCCTTCGCATTCTGTTTTGATACTGGCCGAATGTCTCCCTTTATACTGTGGCGGGCCCATATTTTTCCTTTTTGGCCATTTTATCATCATGACACGTGGACGGCCCTCATTAACTCTCGCTATTTCGCGGGTTTAAGAAGTGAGCACCTCACCCTTGCAAAATAGTGCCGACCGTTGGATCATCCTTCAAGTTGATCACCTTTTAATCCTTCGAAAAGGTCCTCAGGAATGGTGGGCCCGCTGAATTGTCACTAACACCTGGCACCTAGTCACCTGATGTGCTGATTTGTCACTCTGTCACTGGCCAGAAGAAGAACCATGGGGGGTCCCACTTTCATCTCAACAGTTCTGTCTCTTATGTCATCATCAAGACACATGGACGGCTGATATTCATTATCGCTATTTCGTGGCTTTAAAGGGTGAGCACTTTACCCTTGCGAAATAGCGCCGACCGTCAGATCATCTCTACAGTCGATCGGTATTTAATCCCTTAAGAAGGCTCTCAGAGACGGTGGGCCCACGAACACGTCATGAACACTTGGCGCCTTGTCACTTTCGGAGCTGACTTGTCAATTTTTCATTTGCTGGAAGGAGCCACGGGGTCTCAATAAATTGTAAGAGCTGTCCCTGCCAAGTCATCTCCACCTGTAAGCCGACTCATCTTTGGGGCCCACTTTTGAACCCTTGGTCCTCACCCACTGACTTTGGTGACTTGTGCCACATGCTACCTTTTAATACGCCAGAAGAAAGCCACGGGGCTCCAACTACCTCTGACAGCTATACCTTTAACTTCCTCCATCATGACACATGGACGGCTGACATTCATTCTCGCTATTTCGTGGCTTTAAAGGGTGAGCACTTAACCCTTGCGAAATAATGCCGACCGTCGGATCCTTTCTCAAGTTGATCAACGTTTACTAGGCCCGACACTTTAGAATGAAATAATACGAGGCAAAAATTTTTCAAATAATCAACATAACCGCCTAGGTAAATAACTAGGGGGGACACTTGCTACGACCCCACGACCCATGACTTAAGTGAAATAAAGTAACGGCAGAATAGAAACCAGAGGGCTTAACAAGGAAAGAGTCTAAAAAATTAAAACCCTTAAACCCCTAAGGTTTAGAACAAAGCTGAAGCACTTAGGATTACACCTCATTCGGAAAATTTTCAAGGTACCATAGCCAATTATGGGTAAAGAAGAACCCAATTTTAAAAAATAGTGATTAAAGCGGCTCTGACTGGGGATGGTTGATGGCGAGATCAACACAAGAAAACTCAGAAACTCTAGAGAAACAGACCAAAACACAGACCAAAACCAGGAAAACAGGAAAGAAAACAAAATATATACAAACAAAGGACCTACCGTGCATGGACATTAAGAGAAATAATGCTTCAGGAATTGTCCATGCACTAGAAATTCCTACATCTCATCATTCATATTCTTCAAAAAATATGAATCCTTACCATTTAGGTCACAAACTATAAAAGGGCCAATCCATAACGATTCAAATTTTTTATGTTTTCCTTTATCCTGCTCTTTTGCATTCCATTGAAGAACCATGTCATCAATTTGAAACTTCCTTAATGATGTCCTTTTATCAAAAAGATATTTTGACTATAACTGGAGCTTCTGATTTTTCTTATGGGCAGAAGTTCTAAGCTCCTCCACTTCCACAATTTGGATCATTCTGTTCTCCATTGGTTCAGATATTTCCATGTTCTCTTTCTGCAAAAACTTATACACTGGAAGAAGGTTATTTACCGGTAATTTGGCTTGGGTACCATAAACCAACTCAAAAGGTGACATTCCAATGGATTTTTTAACTATTATTCTATCTGCCCACAAAGATAACTTCAACTTTTGATCCCAAGACCTCTTGTTTTCATCTAGGATCTTCTTGATGATATTTAACAAGCTTTTGTTGCTAGATTTTGCTTGTCCATTCCCCTGAGGGTGATAAGGCGATGAGTATGACATGAGTATACCATGACTATTGCAAAAACCTACAAATTCTTCTGATCTAAAACACATAGCATTATCCATTACCAATTTTGCAGGTGTTCCAAATCTAGTCACAATATTATCCATCAGGAAATCAATGACAATTTTACTAGTAGCTCTTCTTGTGGGAATAGCTTCTATCCATTTGGTAAAATAATCTGTGGCCACTATAATCCATCCATGACCCCTTCCTGACTTCTCAGCAATTTCTCCAATAAAGTCAATGCCCCATTGGACAAAAGGAGCTTCTACAGAGACTGGGTTCAGGGGTAAGGCTCCTTCATACTTGAGCTTAGAAGAAAATCTCTAACATGAATCACATCTTCGAACATATGCATGGGTATCTTTAAACAAGGTAGGCCAATAATACCCAGTCTGTATTATCTTACCAGCAGTAGTCTTAGCAGAATAATGGCCTCCACATACTCCATCATGCATTTCAAATAACACTTGTTTAGCTTGAAATTCATCCAAACACATTAGTAACTCCCCATCTCTTTTTCTCCAGAAAAGATCACCCTGAATGAGCACATACTTTTGAGACTTGAGCTTTAAAGTTCTCTTCTGATTTTGTGTCATTTCCTCTGACAACATATTACCTTTCAATACTTGGATTATCTCTGTGTACCATGGTTGTCTCTCAATACTAGTAACCAAAGTATCTTTAACCTCAACATTGTACACTTCTACATTCATGAGATTTGACTCAGTCATGAGCTTAGCCAAACCTAACCCTCTCACCAATTTAGTGATCTTTATCTCCAAATTGAACTCTTGAATTCTATTGATCCACCTACATCTCTTCCCAGTAACCTCAGACTGAGACAAAATATCTTTAACTGCAGCATGTGGAACATATGCAATGATATTTGCATTCACCAGATATGGCCTAAAGGCTTTAACAGCTTTAACCAAGGCATAAGCTTGTTTCTCCATGGTTTCGTATTTTAATTCTGCCGCTTGCAAAGATTTACTATAGAAAGCTATGGGATGTTCATATCCTTCATCGTCCTTTTGTAGTAATATTGCAGCCACCGTGTGATATGAAGCAAAAGAAAACAGAGAAAAAGGCTTACCATAATCCGGGGATTTCAACACTGGTGCTTCCTGGATTGCCTTCTTAATCTCATTAAAAGCTTTTGAGGCTTCTTGATCCCAATGAAACTTTGCGTCCTTCTTGAGCAACTTGAGAATAGGCTTCACTATCTCAGCAAAGTTTGCAATAAACCTCCTGACAAAATTCACTTTGCCTAAAAAAGACAGGATTCCTTTCACATTTCTAGGTTCAGACACTCTGTTGATTGCTTCAATTCTTTCAGGGTCTATTCTTATCCCTTCCTTAGAAACTATGTGGCCCAACAACTTTCCTTCGGTGACTCCAAAATGACATTTCTTAGGATTCAATGATACACCAAATTCCAAAGCTTTATCAAACACTTTCTCTAGATGTCCACAATGATCATCAGCTTTCTTTGAGAAACAGGTTAGATCATCTTGGTAAACCACCATAATGATATTTATGAATTCCTTAAAAGCCACATCCATAGCTCTCTGAAATGTAGCTCCTACATTTTTTAATCCAAATGGCATTCTTACATATACATAGGTTCCCCATGGAGTGGTGAAAGCTATTTTAAACTGTTCAGACTCCTTTACTAACACTTGATTGTATCCTGAGAAACCATCCATCATGGATAAAAGATCACATCCTGTCACCCTTTGTAGCATTGCTTCCATATTTGGGGATGAGTAATTATCTTTTAAAGAAGCAACATTAAGATTCCTAAAATCAACACACAATCTGATGTCTCCATTTTTCTTTCTTACTGGGACCAGATTAGAGACCCATGAAGAATGTCTGATTGGTTTGATAATTCCCCCTTCTCTCAATTTAGTCAACTCTTGTTGCATTTTAGTTTCTAATAAGGGGTTAATAGGTCTCTGTTTCTGTCTAAAAGGCTTAGCATCTGGAAGTAAGGGAACTTCATGCTGAAAAAGATCTTGTCTATACGCCTTTAGGTCTTCATAAGACCAAGCAAAAACATGCTTATACCTTTTCAATAAATTGATAAGATTAGTCCTAACATGAGGGGGTAATTTCTTTCCAATATATACCAACTTGGGGGATGATTCTATCCCCAGGTTGACCTCCTCCAACTCTTCTAACTTGGTGGTAGATTGCTGGTGTAAATGACTGTCATTATAACTAAACATACTTTCTAACTCCACCAACCCTTTAGGTATCTCATTAGTTTCCAACTGGACAATATCATTTCCAAACACTGTCTCTCTGTCATCCACCACTTCCACCAATGCATTGCAATCAATTTTTTGTCCATCATAATCATCAACACATTGGATAAACCTAAGAATATCTTCATCATCAGCAAAAACTTGCCAATTATATACATTATCAGGGATAGCGGGCCTAGCTTTTATTTCCACAGTGGAAATACTAGTTAGTGTTGCATCATCATTTTTCAAAGCAACATTAGCTAGGAAATCTGCCATAATATTTTTTGCTCGCTCTATCCAATTGATAGAAAAGGCATCAAAATATTCAATAATATCCCAAACAGCATGCTTATTTTGCTTCAATTTATCATTCTTGGATGCATATTTAGATCTTACCTGAGAGACAACTAGCTCTGAATCGTCCATCACTTTCAACAATCGGATTCCATGCCTTTTTGCAACCTCAAGTCCTAATAACAGGGCTTCATACTCTGCAGTATTATTTGTGCACTGGAATGCCAATAAGAATGAATATTTAAAAGTTATACCTGATGGGGATACAAAAAGAACCCCTGCTCCAGATCCTTCTTTGGAGCAAGCTCCATCAAAATACATCTGCCACAACCCATACTGCTGTGCTTGTAACTCGACTACAATTGGGTCAGTGTTCTTCAACTGAGGTGATACTGGCTGAAGTCTGAAGTTATCTAAATCCACATCAATCATACAATTAAGCATACTAGGGTCCACCTTTTCAATTACCTTAGGAGCTCGTGGCTCCCTGTATAGTTTGACCTGATTGCCACCAATATGAATAGTAGCATAAGACAAGTCCAGTTGAACATTTCCCCCTACTACTGCTGCCCACTGCCTAGAAAGTAACATGCCATAGTGGGGTTTAGTATCTATAACAATAACATCCATTTTATAAGTAGCTTCAGGAAATGTAGCTATTTTTACTTCTACATCTTTCATTGTACCTATCACAGGCACTTCTCTGTTATCCATGGCATAACATTTCCCATACACAATAGTTACTGACAATCCTAATTCTTTCATAACACCATAGGGCATTACATTAGCAGCTGCTCCTGAATCTATCATGCAATTTTTAATTAACCGGTTATTGACTAGCAGAGTAACATAGAAGGGGTCCACCTGAGAAGGCTCCTGAGTAATAGTGGTTCCAACATATACCTCTGGGGTTTGGAACTCTTGATCCTTTCCAACTTTATCCTAACCGATGGGTAATACTAAGTTGTTATCAGATATACTAGAGAATAAAGACAAAGCTGCATCCTTATGTTCTTTAATCTTTAGCAATTCTATTAATGGAACAGTGACTTTCATTTGAGTTAAAGCTTGGGCCATATCAAATGCAGAATTATTACATTTTCTAGTATTGACCTTAACCTTTTCTGTTTTTAATTGACTGGCCTTCTTCTCCATTCCTACCTTTTGCACATCACCAGCACTTTGGTCATCTATGCTTTTAGGTAAGTCCTTAACTTGTTCCTCTTTTTCTTGACTGGCTTTAAGAATAGCAGTAACACTACTTGATGCCCCTTTCTTTGTGACTTCTTTTACAAACATAGAACCAGGCTCACCTTGATCAGTGTCTCTCTTGGTGCTTCTCAGATTGTAGTTATGTTTTGCTTTAGCGATTGCAGCCTTAGTGAGATTTTTAACTTCTTCCTCACTAGGCCTCCTAAGATGAACTTCTTCATCTTCAATTGTTACCACATTCAAGGTAGGATGCCAACTTAAGGCTAACTGTCCTTGCACTAACCTTTCATTATCTAGTACATCACTTTCTATGATGGTTTCAAACATATTAATGTCAGGCTCTGCTTCTGGCCTCATAGATTCTTCCAGAGCTTGAGCCACTGCACACTGATGGGGAGAATGTGGTCCATCACAAGCAATACACCAAGGAGTATTTTCTATATTAATAACAGTTTTCCCTTTCAAAGGATCTGGAGTGTCTTGGCTTTGGGCAATTTTAGGCTTCTCAACTTGGGGCTTACCATCCTTCCAATTTGTATTGTATGGCATATCATGTAACCTAGGAGGTCTATCTTGCCAGTTGTAATGAGGCTTATCATTTTTGTTGACCTTAGCAGTCAAATCTTTCATAGCAGTAACTAGTTTTTCTATTTTATCCTCCTCTTTAGCAACTTTGTTAGGTTGTTGTTTGGTTTCATGCCATAATCTTCCATCTGTCCTTCTTCCTAATTTTCCAGATGCCTTTCTATTACTTTCTACATTTATGGCAATTCTAAAGGCATCCCTCAGGTTATGAGGATTTTTATCTCTCAAGATATAAGCCATCTTGGAATCAAATGCATTGTAATATGTATTAAGGCACATATTGTCATCTAGCCTCATTACCTGATACAATCTATGCATAGCTTTTTGGAACCTAGCATTGAAATCAGTGACTATTTCATTTTCAGATTTTCTAATATTATTGAACTCATTCAGCATGAAACTCACATTAGTCTTATCACCGTACTGTTCTTGAAAGCAATTTTTGAACTCTTCCCATGAACCTATGCTAGCTACTAGAAGACCTCTATACCAATCTCTTGCATCATCAACCAGGGATTGAACAAACAGTTTCATAATGACATCTTCATCCGCTATCTCATAATCATTTATCAGATCCCCAAAAGATTTCAGATGTTCCTCAACACTGACTGCATTGTTCCTAGCAAACTTATGGAGTTTATCTCTTAGCTCAGTGGGAACATGATTTGGATATCCTGGGATCCCATCAAAAAACAATTGCCTATATTGTTCTAGATTAATTGGCCATCTTTGGAAAGGGAAAACAGTACTATTATTCCCCATGATCATTTTAGCTTTTGGGATTGGGGATTGAGATGTTTGGGTGTACTATTTATTTGAAGGTATCTGGCTTGCTGAGGCAATGTTAGTATGTACTGTAGGTTGAGTATTGACCTGAGGAAAAGAGATGTGTTGGGGATTAGGCTTGCAAAGATCTTCCGATGGGAATGTAATAGGAGGAGCTTTTAAGTAGTTAATCTTTCTTTTAACCTCTTGATTTGCTGCTTCTAACTCAGCCTTTTCCAGTTCCATTTGGAGGTCTTCCTTTTCCTTTCTCATCCTTTCCATCTCTCTCTCATGTGCTATGATCCTATGAGAAATCCCTTCTGCAGTTTTAGACTCTACTTTATCATCTACCCATATCTGTTTCCCTTTGTCTAAATTGACTTTAGGAAGCTGGGAGTCATTAAATACTTCCTTACTTGGCTGGGCTACTGACTTAGAAATTGGTCTAATCTTAGGGATTAAGATCTCCCTAATCACTGGGCCCTCTTCATCACCTTTTTCCTTTTCCTTAGCAAGCACTTCAAGATCAGCTATTTGTCTAAGAAGCCTATCTCTCTCCATTATTTTGGCTTTAACTTCCTTTTCCTTGTTTGCCTCCTTTTGGGCTCTTAGGGATATTAAATGATGAACTCTTTTGTTTAACTCTTCAATCTCTTGAGACATTTTATCCTCATCAGGATAATTTTCTTCAGAGTCTGATGCATTAATTTGATCTATGTCAATCAGACTAATGTTCCCATCTATTGTCCTAGGAACAGAGTGCCTAATTGCATTTGAACTAGTTCTATCTTTTGCAGAAACACTAACATGAGATAGGTCTTGACTTAAAATAGGTACATCATCAATATTTCCAAACAATCCTGAATGGAAACCTAAAACATCATGCTCTGAATCTCTAGAAGATGAATTTGACTTTGCATAGACAGGTCGATCAGGCATCTTACCAGTATTGTTGCTTTTCTGCACCCACGCAACATTTGATGGCTCATGCATCACAAATCTCTTCTGGCCTCTTCGTGACTGCTCTGGCAGACCTTCTTGCAAGGTTTCACGAGGATGTTTCTTCATGAATGATCTTGTGTTCTTATTTCATTGCATCTTGCTTGTCTTTCTTTTAGAAAATTCGTATTCTCACAAGGACTGGTTCAATAGTAACAGAGTCGCCACCCACAAAACTATGGGAAAAACAAAAACAAGCAGTTTTACTCACAACACAACAATACTCTCCACAAGTCTCTGCGCAGATCTATATCTTTATCTTTGTTATAACTGGTCCCCAGCAGAGTCGCCACTTTTGTTGTTCTCAAAATTTGATTCCCTTCAATTTCCTTAAGATAATATGATCTAAACTGGGTGCAAAGAAAACATCAAAGATAAGGAAATTCTAGAGACAACATATGACAAGGTTTGATTTAAACCTTCTACACTTTGAGCTTCCTTAGAGCCCAGGTGGGTATACCTTTGTGAATTAACTTCACACTTTTAAACAATAAACCCACAGCAAACCAGTCCAGAAAACCAGTGGATTCATTCACCTTGAAATCAACTGAAAACAATGAATAGAAATTGTATTTAACTTCAGCATTTTGATCAACAAAGTATGCAATAAACAACCTTGATTAACACCAGTGCCTTATCCAAGGTCACAGAGTCACTTAAATTCAAATAAAACTTCTGAAACAATATATCCTTATGCTTCCCGTCGGCTTGGCTTCCACTAATCTTGATATATGCTTGGCACATACAAGAATTCAATCATTCTAGACTAAGCTATGGTCCTCAAAATTCAAAGTTCCTTCCAAAGAATTTACTGGTATAAGTGATCCCGCATAATTAATTCCCCTCCTAAAGAGAAAAGCTAACAAACACTTATACTGAGATTGCTTTGCAATTCCATTCAAACTAAACAACCCTGGATTATTCAGAATAAAGACAGTAAATAAATTTGTGAACAAACGTGAAGACACCACATAACTTTTACTCAAAACCGGGCCTGTATATTGATATTCATTTCAAAGAGTATTACAATAAATTCTGATTCTCCATTAGACTTAGAAAAGCTCAGATAAATTTCTGCAGCGTTTTCTTACAAAATTTTGTGATCCCTTCCCCTCTAGTCGTAGTATCCATTTATAACAACATGGATGCACAAAGCTTCGGACTTCTCGAGGAGAGTTTGTTACAATTATTTCCAAAATTGATGAGGTTACAATTTTTACGTGAAACAGTTATGCGCTCTTTTCAACCTCTGCAGTCTGTTCAACAGGTTGTTCAGTTGCAACCTCTTTTGGCTTTTCAGGGGCGCTCTCCAACTACTCCGGATCATGAGTGGAATATTTAACTTCCCACTCATTATATGTCTCTTCTATTGGCCATGAAAAATTAATCACATCATCTTTACTTTTAGTCAACCTTTCCAAGAATTTCTCAGTTTGTTGACTTCTGAATTAAGAAAACTATAGTGTGACTTAATTTTTTCTATTTCCTGTATTGTTATAACAAAGAAAGAGGTATCATCAAGATCAATGATTCCCTTTACCCTTGCTGACAATTTGACTTCTATCTCTTTAAGCCATATTTGCTTATCTTTCAACTGATCCGGATTGGCAAAAATTCCTGGGAGCAACTCACAAACTTGATCAGTGTATTCCTTCTTAAGCAATTTAACCCTTCTTTCCACATTATCCACTTTTGTTGCCAATTGCAATAAGATCTTAGTGATATCAGAAGTGGATTTGATAATGGGGTTAGCTCTTACTTCATCACAGGAAACCCACATGAACTCTAAGTCTTGCTCCCTAGGCCTCCATCTGTCAAAAATGGGTGTCAAAATGGCCTTATCTCTCCTTGATTCATTCCATATCTCCATGATCTTTCCCACACTATTGTGAAGTAGTGAGGCATTTATAGTGTTTGCAAAACTGGAGATTGTGGCTTTTATTTTCTCCTCATACTTCCCCGCATAAAAGGCCTGAGTTTGCTTTAGGTTCTCCAATTCTTGGGGAGTTATCTCAATCATTTGAGAGCTGGAAGGCACAGGAGATGGTAGGAGCTCAATAATGGGGCTAGTAGGTGGGGGTCTTGCAGGAGAAGAGGCGATCATCAATGTTGAAGACTCACCTTGTTGGCGTTGTCCCATCAGCTGGCTTTGCAATTTGGCAATGATGCTATCTTTGCCTCTTACCTCCTCCTTGACACTATCATAGGCCCTCAAAACTGTTTCCAATTTAATCTGGAGGGCATCCTTTTCTTTGGCTTCCTTTTCAGCCACTGCAACACTAAATTTGGGAGTCTCTAACATAGTGCTAACAGCCTCTACTACCCCTATACTTTCTACTCTTTTAATCATCAATTCACCAAGGTGACTTGTCCCTGAGGTGTCTTTACCTTTCTTGTCCTCATTTCTTTTGAGGGACCACATGACTAATGCAGCATTGTCCTTTCTGAATGTAACCCCTTCCATAGTTTTAGTCTCTTTTCTTACTGCATCTAGCACTAGAGCATCAACAATATTCCATTCTGGTAAAATGAGCACTCCAGCTTGCGCTACTAGATCCCTTCCCTATTCAGGAGTGATGGTTTTGAATTCTTCCATCATCTCCTATTTTATTTCTTCCTCCACTGAGGCTGGATCTTTATTAGGCTGCTCTGCCTTTCTTGCTTCACATCTAGCATTATATTTACCTATATGCTGCTTCCAGATAAATTGCATGAATGCTTTAGATGTGACAAAGCTATCATCAGCTAAAAAGGCACTACTGGCCTTCTTTATCTCAGGATCCCACTCCTGGCCTTTAAGTTCAGTTGAGGTGATGTCCATTTGTGCTTCAGTGGGCTTTTCTGGCATCCCTTCTTCCACCTCATCATAAGTGTATGCAATCTCTCCCAAGCTACCCAACTGAGAGAGGTATTCAGTTGCTGCTTGTTCATCTCCTATGTCGATAGGGGATTTGGATGGAGAATACAAGGGTGTATCTGATTGCACTTCCTTCCCCACCCTTTGCTTCTTTGGTCTGTCCTGGATGTCAATGACATCTTGTACCTTCCTCTTTCCTTTGGATGAAGAGGGCTCCCCTGTTGTAGACACTAGCACACTGTAACCTGATTTCTTATGCAGGGTGTAGTCACCAGGAGGGATTGCTTTAGTGGAAGCTGACTTGCCTAAAATCAATCTTACCTTTTCAGGGTTATTCTTAATTACAGCTTCCCTCTTCTCCTTTAGTGTTTGCATCACATCTTCAAAGCACACTATCAAAAATTTAATTTTCTCTTCCAATGGGAAGAAGCTAGACAATGGATCATAGCTTGCATCAAATTGATGCACAAAATCCAGGGCTTTCTTGTAAGCCACCCATTTTTCTTTCCTCAACTCCTATTCATCTAAGTCAAATTCATTCATGATGAGGTCTTCAGAAAAGTGGAATTGATGAGGCCTACCTCCGCATGCTACCTTCTTCCAGAACACACCATTGTAGAAGCCCTCTGGATCAGCACATCTGGACACTGCAGTGGATAAATGGTAGGGTTTGAGGAAATCCTCAAAACAATTCCAGCCTCCCTTTGTAATTTCAAATTGGTGGGCTACTGTAGCTGCAGGGAAAATTGTCCCTTTACCTCTGCCTGTTAGCTCTGCCTCTTGTAGGCCACCAATTTGTCTAAGGATCTCAGTTGTTCCCACTTTGAGGGGGACCTGGTAGGGTAACAAAAATGGGGTGCCTCTGAAACCAAAAACTCTGAAAACTGTGGAGACTAGATATAAGTACATATCACCCCAGTTATGAACTATCTTGATATTCTCTGCGAATTCTTTTGGCCTTAAGAATTTCAGAAGAACCTTGGGGACTCTTGGGTTATCAAAGCAAAGGAGAGTCCTTATTTTGGATGCAAAATATTTATCAAATTTTAGAAAACTAGCATCCTCTCTGTCCAATGACAACATAGTACTCCATAGTTGTACTGGCATCTTCTCTGCTTCCTTCTCTTTTACCAGGTCCATTCCACTGGCGAAATAATCACCACCTTTGAAGAGAAAAAGGTGCATCAAGAGTGAGTACCATCCGAATGGCCTATCCACCTTCCCATTTTTTATTCCTATCAACCCACCATGGATAGCATAGGAAACATAAGAAGCATAATCAAATGTAATAGCAAGAGAAGGATTCAAAATTTGAACAATCATTAACAAGTAATGGTTTGGCATATTTGATTTAGCATCCTCTCCTAGAACTTGGCAAAGTGCCCAATACATCCCTTTCACCCTCAAGGTAAACATACTCAATGAAAAAGGCTCTTGCGTGTTGGGCCCTACAACTGCTAACCCTCCTATTTTCAGAAAAAGTTCTTTAAGAGGCCCATTCCTAAGATGACTCCTCTATGCACTGTACACCTGGGCTAATTGTGTGAACTTTATGGGTTCCAAGAAGTTTGTAAACTCACTGAGCCCAAACGCTGTTCTCAGTTCTTCTGCATTGATTTCCACGAGGGTTTTCCCATTTACATCCCGGATGCACCTTGTGATTGAATCATAATTTAATGCCATTTGGGTTAGCAAGTCTGTATCCATGAATACTCCTGGGACTACTAATTTCCCAACATCTAGTTCCCAAACACTGTTTTGAGGAGCAGGAGAATTTCTCATTCCAAATCCGACTCTAAACAGGCCCAACCCGGACATTCCAACCTATGGGTCTCTCAACCAATTACCTTTGTCATATAATCCTTCTCCAATTTTCAGACGGGGAGCCTTGGGTACTAACTCCTTGGCCTTAGATGCCTGGTTAGTTGACAGCGTCAACTGCTATAAAAAGTCATCACATACACTTCTTTCTAAATAATCAACCTTGCCAGAAAATTCCCTTTTAGGAGCCATTTGAAAATGCAACAAGATGAATATCACTTCTTAAACACTCTTGTAACACGAGAATAATTTCACTTATTACACCACACAAGAATACCTGCAAAATAAGAAAGAACCTGATGCTTGCTTGAAGGAATTCGCTCTGCAACTGATTCACCTTCTTTGTATTTGAAAAAGATAACTCTGCGTTATTCTTCTGCAAAATCTTTTAAAAGATATCTACACTTGGTTGTTACGAAATCAAATGCTTGTACTCTGGGCCTTAACTATGACATTGATTCCGCATGCTTCGACCATCCTTTTAAAATCGAATTCATACGAGAATTCATATTTTAGCTCCAACGGGTCGCAGCCTTCCTGCAAGTGTCTCACTGTTAATTTCATTTTGACGGCTTTGTCATTAGTCTGGGTCCCATCTTTCTATTGGCTACATAATACCACGCGGCATCTGACCATTGGCTTAGAAAATCCCTTCGCATTCTATTTTGATACTGGCCGAATGTCTCCCTTTATACTGTGGCGGGCCCATATTTTCCCTTTTTGGCCATGTCATCATCATGACACATGGATGGCCCTCATTAACTCTTGCTATTTCATGGGTTTAAGAAGCGAGCACCTCACCCTTGCGAAATAGCGCCGACCGTCGGATCATCCTTCAAGTTGATCACCTTTTAATCCTTCGAAAAGGTCCTCAGGAATGGTGGGCCCGCTGAATCGTCACTAACACCTGGCACCTAGTCACCTGCTGTGCTGATTTGTCGCTCTGTCACTGGCTAGAAGAAGAACCATGGGGGTTCCCACTTTCATCTCAACAGGTCTGTCTCTTATGTCATCATCAAGACACGTGGACGGCTGATATTCATTCTCGCTATTTCGCGGCTTTAAAGGGTGAGCACTTTACCCTTGCGAAATAGCTCCGACCGTCAGATCATCTCTACAGTTGATTGGTATTTAACCCCTTAAGAAGGCTCTCAGAGGCGGTGGGCCCACGGACACGTCATGGACACCTGGCCCCTTGTCACTTTCGGAGCTGACTTGTCAATTTTTCATTTGCTGGAAGGAGCCACGGGGTCTCAATAAATTGTAAGAGCTGTGCTTGCCAAGTCATCTCCACTTGTAAGCCGACTCATCTTTGGGGCCCACTTTTGAACCCTTGGTCCTGACCCGCTGACTGTGGTGACTTGTGCCACGTGCTACCTTTTAATACACCAGAAGAAAGCCACAGGGCTCCAACTACCTCTGACAGCTATACCTTTTACTTCCTCCGTCATGACACATGGACGGCTGACATTCATTCTCACTATTTCGCGGCTTTAAAGGGTGAGCACTTAACCCTTGCGAAATAGCACCGACCGTCAGATCCTTTCTCAAGTTGATCAGCGTTTACTGGGCCCGACACTTTAGAATGAAATAATACAAGGCAAAAATTTTTCAAATAATCAACATAACCGCCTAGGTAAATAACAAGGGGGGACACTTCCTACGACCCCACGACCCATGACTTAAGTGAAATAAAGTAACGGCAGAATAGAAACCAGAGGGCTTAACAAGGAAAGAGTCTAAAAAATTAAAACCCTTAAACCCCTAAGGTTTAGAACAAAGCTGAAGCATTTAGGATTACACCTCATTCGGAAAATTTTCAAGGTACCATAGCCAATTATGGGGAAAGAAGAACCCAATTTTAGAAAACAGTGATAACACCATCTTCTCCTCCAAAGATTATATCATCAAAAAATACTTCTATAACCAAGATGTCATCATTATTCACTTTATAGTATAAGTTGTTGTCTGCATTTCCTTTAGAAAAACCAATCTTCAAAAGATACTTATCCAATCTTGCATATGAAGCTCTTGGAGCTTGCTTCAATCCATACAAAGCTTTTCTTAACCTGCAAACCATATCTTTGTCATCTATCAAAGAAAATCCATTAGGTTGTTCAATGTAGACTTCCTCTTCAAGATCTCCATTCAGAGATGCACATTTAATATCCATTTGATAAACTTTGTAGTTCTTGTATGCTGTAAAAGCCAAGAATAATCTGACTGCCTCTATTCTAGCTACTTGTGCAAAGGTTTCATTATAATCAATTCCTTCTTTCTAAAAATATCCCTTACACACTAGTCTTGCTTTATTTTTGATAACCTTACCATCTTCATTAAGTTTGTTTCTGAATACCCATTTTGTTCCAATTACATTTTTATCTTTAGGCCAGGGAACTAATGTCCAAGTGTTATTCTTCTCAATTTGTTCTAATTCTTCTTCCATAGCTTTAAACCAGTGTTTATCTTCACATGCCTCATTAATAGATGATGGTTCAATTTGAGAAATAAGACATACCTCTTCATTTGCTAATCTTCCTCTTGTCATAACTCCTTTAAACTTGTTTCAAATTATCTGATCTTTAGAATGATTTAGTCTTACATACCGGGGTGTCTTTGTTTGTTGTTGTTCCTCAGTTACTGTGGAATCCTCAAATGATATCGGAGTAACTGGATCTTCATTTTGTACTGGTGGATTCAGTGTAGGTTCATTTGTCAAAATTTTTGTTGCCGGTTCAGAGTCTATATACCTTGAAGTTCCTCTGAATTGTTCATCAATCTTTACGTTTGTACTTTCAACAATTTTTTGCAATCTTTTGTTAAAACATCTATATGCCTTGCTTTTAGATGAATAACCAAGAAATATTCCTTCATCACTTCTAGGATCAAATTTGCCAATATACTCATCTATTCTGATATAACATTTACTTCCAAATATTCTAAAATACTTAAGTGTAGGGGTAATACCAAACCATAGTTCATGAGGGGTCTTACCGGTTTCACCTTTGATGTGAACTCTGTTGAATGTATAGACCATTGTACTAACTGCCTCTCTCCAATATACGTGTGGTAGGTTTGCTTCTGATAACATACTTCTTGCTACATCCAAGATAGTTCCGTTTTTCCTTTCAACAACTCCATTCTGTTGTTGTGTCTGGGGTGCTGATAGATGTCTTCTGATTCCATTTACTTCATAGATGTATTAAATTCCTTAGATGTAAATTATCCTCCTTGATTTGATCTTAGAGAATTTGATTTTCTTACCAGTTTCATTTTCTACCATAGCTTTGAATAGTTTGAACTTTCCAAGTGCTTTTAATTTTTCTCTAAGAAAAGTAACCCAACACATTCTAGAGTAGTCATCAATGATTAGCATGAAATATCTATCACCTTGTAAGCTTTTAGTTCTAGTTGGACCACATAAATAAGTGTGAATCAAATCAAGAGCATTATTGGATTTTTTTGGAATACTTTTGAAACTAGCTCTAACTTGTTTTCCAAATTGACATTCCTTACATACTGCATTGTGAGGTTTGACAATTTTAGGTAAATCTCTAACTTCCTTAATAGTACTGATCTTCACCATGCAATCAAAGTTTACATGGCAATCTCTTAT
The DNA here is from genome assembly GCF_030272615.1 of Cryptomeria japonica. Classification (NCBI taxonomy): domain Eukaryota; kingdom Viridiplantae; phylum Streptophyta; class Pinopsida; order Cupressales; family Cupressaceae; genus Cryptomeria; species Cryptomeria japonica. Next base: position 464,564,941 of record NC_081410.1, on the reverse strand, counting down.
GCCATAGCCAACTTTCATCAATATGAGCAATCAAGCATGTCTTTTCATTGTTATTCAGATGAAATATGTTACCTCTAGTTTGATTACCGGTTGCAATTTCTAAACCAGTTCTATTCATGATTTTGCATTTTCCATTTTTGAATTTTAACTAAAATCCTTTCTCTACTAATTGACCAACACTCAAAAGATTATACTTTAATCCTTCAACATAGTAAACATTGTTAGTGTTATGCTTACCATCAAGAGATATTGTACCCTTACCTTTGATCAAACAAGCTTTGTCATCTCCAAATCACACTAATCATCCATTGTATTCTTGAAAGTTCAATAATTTACCTTTGTCTCCTATCATATGATGTGGGCATCCTGAATCAATGATCCATTCATCCTTTACTTTAACTTTAGCTGCCAAGGCCTATTCTACTGGTTGAGTAGTAGGTGTCGGTTGATCTTCTGTTATAGCAATAAAAACCCATCCATTGTCTGTCAGATCCTCATCAGAATCATCAGTCACTCCTTCATCAGCAATGTAACAAGATTTGTCTTTATTCTTCTTAAATATGTATCTCTGATATTCAGGGTTAGGCTTGTATGTTCTTCTAGCTTCTTCTCTTAGTCTAGCATGTCTATCAGGGCATCTTGAAGCCATATGACCAATCTTATTACAGCTGAAACATTTAAAGGGTTCTTTACCTTCATACTTACTTCCAACTGGACCTTTAGGCATTTTCCTTGCAAATAGTGCTTCAAGTTCTTCAAGATCTTCACTCTCTTTCCCGCTTTCTTCAAATTCTCTTGCATAAAAGGCTTTCCAATCAGATTTGTCAAATAATGGAGTAGATGTTGTTGATGCTTTAAAGGCCAAATCTATCTTTATAGTAGCAACAGGACCAAATTCTTCAATTTCAAAAGCTAAAATTTTCCCAATCAATGTATCCCTAATTACTAATGTATTAGGCATTGTTCTTAACTCATTTATAGTAGTGACTTTCATTTTATATGCCAGTGGCAATCCTCTTAAAACTTTTGAAACAATTTCATCCTCACTTAAGGTTCCTCCACAACATTTAATACCCAAAAAAATCTCATTTACTCTTTCCATAAAAGCAGAAATCCTTTCATCTTCTTCCAGTTTCAAATGTTCATACCTGACCTGGAAGCTTTCAAGTTTTTCAATTTTGACCGTGGAATCTCCTTCATTCAGTGTTTCCAAATGATCCCAAATAGCTTTAGCAGTAGACCTATCTGATAGTCCCATGATTTTTTGATCTGATAATGCGCTCAAAAGTCCTTATCTTGCTTTGCAATCATTTTCTTCATCTTTTCCCAAGGTAGGTGGATTAGGCTGACCAAGAGTAGGAGTAGTATAACCATTCTTTATAATATCCCAGATGTCCTTTCCAATACAATTTAGATGTGTCTCCATTCTGATCTTCCATATGCCATAATTGGTTCCATCAATTTTAGGACCGTCCTTCCTGAAATAGTTAGTAGACATTGGATCTCCTCAAGCTGTTAAACTTCTACAAAAGAGGACTAGGCTCTGATACCAATTGTTAGGTCCTGAAGACAACTGAGAGGGGGGGAGGGGGTGAATCATTTGTCAAATAAATTCAAACCAAAACAACTTAACCAACTTAATGCCTAATATCGGTAAACCAATTCAATATGTCGGTAGACAAATTTAACAGTTAATTGCTATACCACTAAGGATTAGTGCATGAAACATAAAGACAAAGTCATCCACAACACATAAAATCAATATTTGTATGTGGAAACCTTGTAAGGGGAAAAACCACGGTGGGAAACCTTACCCACAATCAGATGATACTACTGCAGATAGTAAGTGTACACAAATGGGGTCTGCACATGCAGAAAGGCCAAGAGCCTAGAGCTCACTGCTCAATCACAAAATGGGAGTCACACTAACTACAGTTGGATGGTTAAATCCAATAAGAATGTAATACACAAAATAGCATCTTCATATGTTGGATTCACACAATCATTTTTCACATTACACTTTTGATCTTACAAATAAGATCTTACATTTATACCATAACCTAAGACCAATTTTAATAGGTCGGCTCTACAAGATATTTACAATAAAAGCATTTTACAAACAAAACAATATCCGATGCAATAATCGATTGAAAATGTTGGCTTAATGCATTTACAAAAATAATTAATCATCTCCAAAGCGTGCCATGCTGATCTGGAAAAGATAAACCTACCGGTGTATACCATGGACCTATTTGTCGGTAATAGCAAATATGCAAATGTGAATATACCAATAACCAATTCTCCAAGACAAGATGTCAAAAAGATGTTTTCGACATTACCAAGTGTTTTCCATGCCATTCCAAGTGTCGATGATCATTATATCTTGTCAGTGTACCATATACCGGTGACTGTGCAAAAGTCACTTGCCTGTCGGTGAATGTTGTTGGATCTCCAAAGTGCTAGAGTTTTAGTAGGTGTTGACATCAATGACAAACCCATACCAAAATACCAACACCATCAATGCCAAAGGGGGAGATTGTTGGCATTCTACACTAGATGAGAATATGGTTGATGTTGTCATTGATGGCAACCAACTGATAACAGGTTCAACAAGTTCACCGACATTGTAGACATCATCTACTAACACCAACAGGCACATTCACCGGCATCTAGATTACACCGACAATGAAGTATACCGATAGTCAGGCCGACATGTGACAAGTTTTATTTATGTGAATTATATTGTAAATGTAATTAATTATTTGTAATCTAACTTGGTGTATTGTAAAAGACTCATATATGTATGAGATCTTATAGATAATTTTGTATAAGGATAGGATGATTATTATTGGTATATGTAAGACATCGAAAGGTTTTTATTAAGGTAGCTGACTGAGCTTAAACCGGTATTGAATCAAGCATTAGAGATGTTATTTTAAGCAGTAAATTGTACTGGATTTAATTATCCATTTTGTAGTCAGTGAGACTCTTCTATTGAGCAGTGAGCTCTAGGCTATTGGCCTTCTTGCATGTTCAGGCCCCCATGTTGTAAGTAATATTTATTCATATTGGCCAATGAGTAAATATTGTGGGTCACAAATCCCACCGAGGTTTTTCTCACATTGGGTTTCCTCGCCAAAATATCTTGTGTTATGGTGTGCATTTATTTTGTCTCTGTTATTTCTATTTTCTGCATTATTTATTGTTTACTGGTACGCTAATTTGGATTGCAAAGTTATAAATAAGTTTAAATATTCCATATACTGGTTAGACATTGATTAACCCCCCACACCCCCCCCCCCCTCTTAGTGTCTTTGGGACTATCATTGCATCTAACACCTATGACATTATATAAACCCATAAATTAATAAATAATGATACATAGAGAGAGGGAGAAAATAATAGAAAAAAAAAGAAATTGAAAGAAGCAAAAGCGAGAGGATAGTTAAGGTTTGGTGGTTGGGAATTGGGCATTGGAGAAGGGGCATATAGTATGTGTCCAACTCGGGGTATAATGTACACCCGGGAGTGTCCTGGTCAGGGCTATGTTTATTTCATGTCGTGAAGTCATGTGGGGTTCTGTGTAGGAACTGTGTCCTCCTGGAGTGCTTCCTTGCCTGGAAACCCGAGGCCTATAACTAATCCTCTGCATACGGAAAGCAGCCTCTACATGATTTATATATATATGTATTAATAGATTTTATTTAGTCATTGCCCCAATATTTTCACTATTGCAAATCATTATATCAATATTTTATATATTATGAGTAATTAGTTTATCATTACTGAAATAAATTACTTTGATACTTTATTAAAATATTGTGTAAACACTTCATAATAAATGGTAAATTAAACACCTTACTATTAAATTATTTATCATAGGTAAAAGGTTGATTACATTAGATTTAGATTAATATTTTATTTATTTAATCTGCTGCTAATGACAAAATTAACCATAGAGAAAAGTACCATCACATTTATTTGGAGACCTTATATCGATTGTGAGCCATGGATGGATGATGCAAAGACATTACCATTTATTATACAAAGTAGATATCTCATTGGTCGGACTCCATACATTGTTGAGCAGCAGTTGATTAGTCGCATTTTGAGACAGTTTAGTATCATTCAACCTATACCTATTGGTGTCACGATATATACATGATGGTACAGAGATAGGTGAGATTAGGGACCTTCTTTGTCATTTGAGATAACACGTGTAGAGATTCTGGCTACTCCTAGGGTGGCTTATGATATGATATTGCACATTCTAAATCTTGGGGTTACTATAGATTATGCTCAGTACATACTTGCACACCCATTTCCTTGTGTTACCGATCCAACAGACCCTCCTCCTAGCTCAGGAGATGAAGATGACGATTTAGATTATCCTATTTTTAGGAGATGGAGACAAAGATGAGAGCTTAGAGCTGCTTAGGAGGCCAAAGGGGATGGAGATGAGGGTGGAGATGGAGGTGGTGGCTATAGGAGACCCAGACAGAGAGGAGGTTGATTGAGAGTCTATGGAGGAGCATTTGGACTAGTTGGCGGGATTGGGAGACCGTTTCCTATGGGTGGGAGAGAGGTTGGATGGATTGGGAGGGATACTAGTAGGGTAGGGATGAGATCATTGAAAGGGTTTCCCTTTATAGGAGAAGGCAGGATGACTGGACTGGATGGGGGTTATGGGAGAGGCATTGATTTTGGTCAGATTCAACAAGACCCTAGGGTTATTGTAGCTCATGGTGGAGAGGATGAGGATCCAAAGTATCATGTTCCACTCATTAGATGATGGGTTATGAGAGCTACTCAGACTAAGATTCCAACAGGTGGACAGGGAGGTGGAGATGAGGGGATTGGGGGTCATGTGCCACAACAGGTTGTGCCAGAGCAGGAGACCATGGATAGTCTCAGAGCACAGGTACAGACACTCATGACAAAGAGAGATAGAGTTGTTAGGAGACAATAGGCTACTCAAGGTCTCCTTGATCACATTCAGCAAGTTGGATCAAGCACTCTCTCAACTGATACTGTTAAAGCACTAGTTCAGGATGGGAAGGAGACTTCCCATTGGTGACGACTATATAAGGATTTAGTCGTAGAGAGCTAGAGAGTAGGTAGCTATCACACCACTGTGAGTATGGATACTAGCAATGGTGGAGTCATGGGACCTCCTCAAAGGAGTGGTGATCATGGGAGATAGGCATCTAGAGGATCTTCTCACCCACAACCACAGAGACAGATAAAGTCAGGTGGTAGTGGTACAGGACAGCTGTGACTTGACTTTGTATTTGATGTGGCACTTGTACTTTTGATCTGATATCATTGTATACTTGGATTTTTATTTTTTTATGATGATCTATATGCAGACATGGACTCTATATGATGATGATATTTTATTATGCATGTTACTCTATTTTATGATGATCTATATGCATTGATTATATAGATGATGTTATGATCTTTTCTCTTCATTATGATAATGCTTTATTTGATGATGCAATGATAAATGTTTTTGATTTTTGATTTTGATGACCTTGGATGCAACTGAAAATGATTACTAACTTAAATGATGCAAATACAATGATCTATATGGGAATGCAAATTAATGATTATGTAATATGTTATTTAAATGTTTTTGAATTTTTATATGTAATGCTTATAATGATTATGAATCTAAGTGCAAAGATGTAACTAAATGATCTTTAATGAAATGATAATGCAAATAATAATGATGATACACTACATGATTAATGAAATGCACTTAATTGAATGCAAACTAATACAATGATTAAAATGCAACTAAATGAAATGGATGATGATTTTTTTTTAAAAATGAATGCACCTACAATGATCAAATGAAAAAAAAATTATATATTTTTTTGTTTGTCCAAGTATACTCAATCTTTATTCATGACTGTTGATCTGTGAATGAAATAAAATGCTTATAATGTAGATGCATAATGAGCTAATCTAAAATGACGAGCTAACTAAAAATGATACTGCCATTCTTCATATGTTATCTTGTAACAGTGCTTGATTTCATCATTGAGCTTTAAAATGTTATAAGAAAATACAAGCAACTTGAAATAATGATTCAAGATTACCTGAGTATTTCTTACATGGATTTTGATATAGCAAGTTTATACAAGCAACTTAATATAATGAATCAAGTTGACTTGAGTATTTCTTGTAGAATAGACAAGGATTATCTCCTTTCATGCATGACTCAGAATGTACTCCTTGATCTTTTGCTGATCATATCCTTAGACAAGTACATACCTTAATAAGATATAAACCACAGACAACAATCAAAGAAAATAATCATGCCTCATCATAACTTCTCTAGTCATGGACATCCTTGAGTCGCATAAAGTACATGATTAGCAATAAAATCAAGAAATAAACACTGAATCTTGCATGTCATTCACATGTTCTCATGGTCATTAATTGATATAATAATCTTGATGACTGATCATTGATAATCTTTTATTACTTGGTGGTTGATTCTTAGTTTTCTTAGTTTCATGATTAAGTTTTCATGAAATGCCTTGATCTTCTTTGCTTTGTTGCTCGTTATCTATTTCAAAACCCTAGGTGTTTTTGGTTTTTCTAAGTTTTCCGAATGTTTTGGATTTCAAAAGATTCAAAAGATCACCTTAGCAAAAGGAATTAGGATTTTGCCCCCAATAGAAACAAAAATTTATTATGTATGAACTGATGAAGATCCAAACTATGGAGGGATACAAATGTAGATATGATTGATTTTGATAAAATTTGAGATAGTGACTATGAAAATTATGTTAAAGATTGATAACTATTGGTAAGCTACATATTTCCTACTAAATGGTTTAGAGCAATAGATGCAAACGATGGAATGGATAAGCTAGGAAGCGATAGATGAGATACAATGGAGTGGATAGGTGCACAAAGAGATCTCATAGATGGAAGGACTCACTTTTTAGATAGCACGTGTTTACCAGGTTTTCACCATCAAAATTTATTGCATTTTTTCTTTTCATATTTTGATTTTTTCTTCTTTTTTTTGTTTTATGCTTTTTTTTTTTTTTACTGATTTCTTCAGGACTTTATATTCTTTTTATTAATTCTTTTTTGAGGACTTTATATCTCAAGCATAGAACTTCTTGAGATGAATAGAATTGATAGGTTCATCAAACCAATCACCTTCAAGGGTAGATAACTTGTATGCTCCCGAGCCATATGCTACTACTATGACAAAAGGTCCTAGCCAATTTGGTTCAAATTTACCCTTCTTTTCTCAGTCTTGTTGATTTCTTGGATTCTCCCTTAGAACTATATCTCCAATCCAAAAAAATGCATGGCTTGACTCTATGATTATAACTTCTTTCCATTCTTTGTTGATATACTTTTAAATGATTTGTTGCATTTTGGCGACGTTCCTAGATTAGCTCAAGTTCTTGGAGTCTAGAGACTCATTGTTCTTCCTCTAGTATAAGACCTTTCAAGGAAACCCATAGAGAAGGTATTTGTACTTCTATGGGTAATATGGCTTCTGATCCATAGACTAAGCAATATGGAGTTGCCCCCGTTGGTGTGCGGATGCTAGTTTGGTATGTGCAAAGAGTAGGGTTTAGTTGAATGCATGTGTCTTTTCCAGCTTCATTGACTATTTTCTTCAAGATTTTCAAGATAGTCTTGTTTGATGCCTCAACTTGATCATTTCCTTGTGGATAATATGGAGTACAAAACCTATGATGGATATGAAATTGCTCACATAGTTCCTTCACATCTTGATTCTTAAATGGTCGCCTATTGTCAATGATAATGGTCATAGGAAATCCATAGCGACAGATTATATAATTCAAGATGAATGATGATATTTGTTTTCCTATCACTTTTGTCAGAGGTACTACTTCAGTCCATTTATTGATATATTCAATAGCAGTTAGAATGAACTTATGTCCATTAGAGGATGAAGGATTTATCTTTCCTACCAAATCAAGGCCCCTTTGAGAAAATGACCATGATCTGGCCATAGGATACAATTCTTGTGTTGGTGCGTGAATGAGATTTTCATGGATCTGACATTGTTTGTATTTCTTGGCATATGTCAATGAATCTCTCCATAGTAGGCCAATAGTAACCCATACGAAGAAGTTTCTTATCTAGTGTTAATGTAAGGCCTTCCCCAAACCAAGCTTTGATTTACTTAGTTGACCATGTTTGACCCTATTAACAAATGTTATATAATTCAATAGAATGGGCTATGTTAGAAAGATAGGTTGGTGAGAAAAGTAATTGAACCAAGTTATAGAATTATTTCACTGGTGGTGTATACAATGATGTATTATGAATTGAAATCCTAAAAGATCCATTGATTGGATAATCTTGATCTGATGTATGTCAGCTATATCTGGATTTAGAACTCATCAGATTCCATGATTTGGATAACATTGATGTAGGATTGATGCTTCATTTATATGCTCATGATATAGGACTCTACATGACTCAAGAATAGGATGAATTTGAGATAGTATATGTCATTATTGGAATTGCAGGACTTTACTTTGAAGATAAAAATCAACTGCATGTTTTATGTATGGAGTAAAACTATGAGAATTAGGATAATTGCTTATGTGAAATTACTTGGATATAAGATGTATTAAATTGTTCAAATGCAAATTGTATGCAAGTGTTTGATGTGTATTATTATTCTTGTGCCTTATATTATATGAAGTTACTTGAAGCTACTAATGTGTAATTGAGATACATAGGAAGTTATCCGTGTGACCATGGAAATATTGCGAAGAACCAAACCTAGACCTATGTATGTTCGTAAAGCCAGGCTTTATCTATTTGGAGAGACAACAACTCGTTTGTGTTGTACTTTATTCGTAATAGTAAATGATGCATGTGTGTTGAGTGTTATTTAATTGATTTAAGTAAAATCCACAAGAGACACGATTTCATAAATTTGTGAAAGTATTTTCTTTGTGTCACTTGACACATGTGTGGATTTATGTTTGAATTTTTAAATTTGTCTCTTGGTGGAAATTGTTTAACTATAGCTTTTTCAATTAATGTAATGAGATTCCATAAATGCCTTGGGTAAAGAGTCTTTGGGATGGTCAACATAGGTTTGACCCGAAAATAAACTTCAGAGGGGTTAAAAAAGGGTTAAATGGACACCTAGGGGTAGTTTAATAGGGTTTCCTAAAGCCCATAAGGTATACCTAAGGGTTAGGGGTAATTTTAGGCAAGTTTCTACTCCCATGTGACCTTTTAGACACCCTAAAAAATGACTTTTCTAAGTTGTGCGAAAATTGAATTAGAAGACTTGAACTAAGTTGAAAACCTTCCTTTTCGAATGAGAGTTCCCTTTTCCATTCTACCCTACCTTCCTTTTTAGTTTTAGAAACTTGTGAGAACTCTCACAATGGGCTTCTTAAGCAAGAATTAGAAAATTAGTGGGTAATCACCCACTCTCCATTTTTTGGAGAAGAGAATTTTGAAAAAAAAAGAAAAGATAGAATTTGGTTTTGAGGATTTTGGCTAAGGGCAGAAAGAGAAGAACTATGGCATTGGGTTGCTCATCCTCAACAAAACTAGCATATCTTTGGGCAGTTTAAGGTTGGTTGTATTTTTCTTATAATGATTTCTTATTGCATGTGTTTTGAAAGAAATGTTTGTGTAAAAGACTAGTTTTCGTACATGTATTTCTTGGAAATTTATTTGGTGTTTTGTGTTTTTGCATTGTATGTGTCTTGGGAGTAATCAAGACCTCCTACTCTTGGGAGAGAGGAGGATCTTGTGGGTGGTAGAAGTGACAGCCCTCGAGTGAAAGGCTCTCATTATGAGAGTGATCACAAGGGATTTTATGTGACCCTTGCTGCATGACTTGTTTATGCATTGGGGGTCATAAGGAGGGAAATAAGGCATGAATGCCTTGGGGGGCATAAGGAATATGGGGTTGTCATACTTGATGTATTTGGTTTGCCAGGAGGTGGCTATATGTTTTTCCATACTTGCAGTCTCCTCAGGGTACTTGGTCCACTACCACCCTTGAAAGGACATCACAATGAGTGGTGTAGTGAAGCCTAGGTTGGGATTGTGTTTGAGTTTGGGTATTTTCTATCTATTGTGTTTGCATGTGTGTTACCTGTCTAGGGCTTGGTTCTCCGAGCTTGGGGGTGGCTAGCAATTAGCCTAGGTTGGGAGGTGAGCTATCCATGGTAGATGTGGCTAGATTTAGTTGTTGCAGAAAAATGATGTAAATGTAATTTATGTTCTTTGAAAGTCCTCACTTGTTTGAAAGGAGAGACCTATTTGTAAAATGACTATAAAGTCTTGTGAATAAGTTAAAGTTATGAAATAATTATTCATGCAATACTGCAAAAAAGAAAGATGTAACTTTGGTTTAGTTTTCTAAAATTTTGAAAGATAACATTGCTGTGTTTTAAGATATTTTGATAAGAAAATAGATTTGTTTATTCCTTTTATGCATTTAAACTCAAATATTAGGAAATAAATGAATTTGATTTGCATGCATGTAGGAGGTTGAAAATAAAGGCATTTAGATCAATCCAGGAAAATGTAAAAGTCATTTTAATTAATTCTGTGAATTTATTTTATCTATGATTGTACTTTTTTTAATTTGCAGAAAATAAGAGCAAAGATTTTATAGCCATCTCTAAAGTTTCCAAATTTATAAAATAAGTAGTTATATGTAGTTGCTGTTAAATTTTATTAAAAGTTTGTCATTTTTATAGTTGCTATAGAATTTGCAAAGTCAGTTAATTTATTGCAGAAAAGGAAAAATCGTAATCTATTTTAGTTAATTAAACAAAATCTAGATTTATTTAGTTGCTGGTAAATTTATTAAATTTAGTCATTTATATGGTTGGAATTTTGGATTAAATAAATGTTAGTACTATTTATATGCAGAAAAATAACACCCACAGTAAATAGTTTAATTACTTTACTTTTGTTGTAAGTGACTCAGAATCTTTCTTTATCCATCTATTTGATTTTTGCATTTTGGAAACTTATGCATACCTGAAATCAAAATACTAATCATTTTATAGTCTCTATTATATAAAATATATTTATATATAAATATATAATTATATACATGAAATTTCATGTATATACATATATATCTAATAAATTTATATAAATACCAACAAAAATAAATATAAATGTACCTATATACATATAGAAATGCATGTATAGATATATATATATATATATAAAATAATTTAAATAAAAAAAAAGGGAGGGTTTTGGGTTCGGCCAAGCCACTGTGTCAAGCACAATGGTTGGCATAAGGGCCGAACCACTATGCGTAGCGTAGTGGCTGGCACGGCTGGTTGCCGCCACTGTGGCCTTCCACAGTGGATGACATTAGCCTCACCACTGGGGTGGTATGCAGTGAGCCGCCACCACCGTGGTCTCTGCCCCCTTGTAAACCAAAACAAAAAAAAACAAAGCCGTCATTATTGCCCTTCGACCTCCCCCCTGCAATATACCCTAAATAATTAAATAAAATACAAAACCCTAGCTCGGGTAGGGCTAGGGGTAGCATAGAAAAGAATATGGAATTTATAAAATAGAGGCACTATATATATTATTCATTCTTAGTTAGGGTTACTAAAGAATTTACAAATAGGTGGAAAATAATATAAGTATTAATATATATAGTTAAAGATATATATTAATACATATATATTATACATAAACCTATATAGTTAATGATATATATATATATATATATATATATATATATATATGGAGTTGGACAATACAAGAGAATAAAATGGGTTTAGATTTAACATTTATTTGGGTGTTTTAATTTATATATGTATTTTTTTAACGTATGGTTTTAATTAGGGAAGAAAATGAAAGGTTTAGATTTAAATTACTTATGAAGTTTAAACTTGTAGGAATATTATAATAAATTGATTTATTATAGTTCCACCTAAATATAGGTGTCATATGAGATTTAACTTTATAGAACGAATTCCCATTATAATTACAATGAACCCTTGAATCAACTTAGTGTATTATTATCTTTAATTATCATTATAATAAACCATAGACTTTCATAAAACTAAGTGCCAAAACTATATTAATTAGTTCTAAAGTCAATTAATGGCTATCGGAGGTGAATGGTATCTAAGACTTCTAATTTGTCTAAATTAAATTTATTGATTTAATGTTGATGAGATAATAAATGATCATTTTAGTATTCCGCATATAAGTTAAATTTTATGTCTGCTTACTTGAGTTAGAGATTAAAATTAATCTAAAACATAGTTAAGACAAAACATGTAGAGTATTTCAAATTAGTTAATTTAATGTTCTAAGTTATGGCTTTTAAAAAAAAAAATTTATCCTGATCTTGCCCTAAATTTTGGGCATGACAATTTTGGTATCAGAGCCCTAGGTTCATACACTGGTGAACATGGTATACATTCATAACTTAGTTGAAACCGAACTATGACTTGAAGTATAACACCTAGGGGGAGACTTGTGATATAACAAAGTGAAACATAAATGAAAATTCTTTTAGATGAACAGATCAACAAATATCAATTCAAGGGGTTCCAAAGGTCACTAAAAGCCCTAAAATTTGAACTTATTAGTCATAATATTTATGGCTTAAATAAAACCCCAAAGGCTACGAGATATTCAACTATTTATTCTTATGAAGTAATTTTGGTGTTTATTAACGAAAATTAGACCTTTTGTACCTACGAGATTACCATTCAATTTGAACCTAAATGCAATAATTGCCCTAAACAAATCAAATATGATGAGTTAAATTCTACAATAAATACCTCTGACGGTAACCAAAAGAATGCCTTCCATCGAGAAATGTTCTTGACATGGCAAGTCAAGCAAGATAGTTAGACCTTAGATGAAGTCACCATAAATAAGATAAATAAGAATCGAGACAGATCAAATTAAGATTTTAAGCTATATGAAATTAGGATGGTTAAAAAGATCAAGGCCACCATAGAAAACATAAATGAAGAAGAGTTAAAAGGAACTCTTGCAAATCTTAGATAAAAGCATTAACCTATCCTAATGACTAGGTACCTTAAGAATGTGGTCATGATAAATTTCTAATTAAGAGCATTTGTTAGATAATGATTGTAGCAATATAGTGGAGCTAGAGTTGGATAACCTTACAGATAAGAACTCAAATGATGAATGGAAATTCCCTTGATCAGAAAACCCTAGTAATACTATAGATGAGTTAAATAAGGAGAAAGGAGGCATGAACTTCTTGGGGTAAAACACATAATTACAAAAAAAAAACAAAAAAACTCTAAGTTCATCTGTGGTTATGTAATTAGGGAAACAAGCAAGTAAAACCTCAACTAGTTCCTTTATGGGAAGATAATCCTGAAGAAAGTAAATAATGAAAGAGAGAGTATAGTTGATTTGGGAATCATACAAAAATCTCCATTGAAGTGCCAGGAGTGTAAAAGTATTAGGATCTTATAATCTAGGAATGAGTAACTAATATTCATTCTGAAACTAAGAAGAAAAGTGCAACCCAGTCATGGTTAGCCACTAGGTTCAAGACAATATGTAACACAATTTATCTACTAGGCACAACCAAAGTAGGTTTGTAAATTTATGGCACTCAAGTGTGGAGGTATGCGAAAACATTAAGAATGGATGAAATAACATGCAGATGGAATTGGCTTAGGGAAAAATAGTATAACAGTAATATAATACCAAAGCTTTAATGAGAATTAGTTGGCAGTATAAAATATTTTATGAGGACATAGATAAGGAGCCAAATTATGTGGTTAGCCAAGGGAGAATGTGAAAAATTATGGGTCTTAAGACTTTGGTAGTTATTGGACACCCTTAAGTTATACCGTAATTAGGTAACAAAATATTATGACGATAAAGTGTTTATTTTTTTTGTGGATTGAAGGAAATCATAAGTTGTGATATGTCGGAAATGGCTAGTTAGTATATATAAATAAGTAATATGGAATGAGACAACTTCCCTCTTTACTAAATTTTAATTAAAAGGATGGGTGTTGGTCACTTTTCAAGTGCACACCCCCTTGATTTCATAAGTTGCATAAGTGAAGTAGGAGAGAATAAGTCCACTCTCCGAGTTGCTTGAAATATGTCTTGAAATATGTCTTGAAATGTATAAGGAGCTAGCTTTAGGTGCTAAGAAAACAAATGATGTCCCTAGTAAAATTATATGATTACATTATTTAAATCCTAAGATATTCTAAGTAAACAAGTGTCAATTTTGTACCGAAGTATTAACCGTGTGTGTAAGACATGAAAGTGTCGATACTTGAGCTACCACGTAACAATGAATCAAGGTTTAGCATATTAAGATAATTAATAGAAGCCATAATAAATTAAGTCATTAAGGAGGGATGTATTAACATGATGGAGGAAACTGGATATTTATTAAATAATTGATATTGAACCAAGTAACTATATAAATGTCTATTTAGTAGAAGATGACCTAATTAAGTACTATTGAATGCAACTGTAATGAAAGAGAATTTTGAGTGAAATTATTATTGCCCTTATTAAATTTATTCAATCCACTTGATAATAGGAGTTATCGTATTTGTTATGTTAGTAATTTTCTTAAATCCTATCACCTAGGAGTTTTATCGAGACCTAAGGTTTCGTTGGGTCAACTTGTTAAGCTTTAATCTCTAATTAAGCATAGATTGCATATAATTAAGTGTTCAAAAAGATTAGTGCAAGAGGAATGGATGGAGAATGGTAGAGTTAGTGCAAGCACCTATTAGAATATAATTAAGGATGTTAATAACCCTAAATAGATAGTGGATTATATTGAAAAGTGTTGCTTGAAATAGTAAGCATGTGAAGGTTAAAATGGAACATGTTTTATAAAAAATGAATGTGATCTCTTGTGTATAAGAATTTATCTCATAAATCAATAAAGGATTATAAAGAATCTAAAATCTGAAGGGTCTAATAATCACTTCCTAACACACTCAAGATGTGTGATCTTGGGTGATGTGCTGCGGTTACTCCCTATAGCATGGCTAGAATGGTCATCTTGTTTCGAGTTTGATTCAACATTAATTTGGATTTTCTTTGAAAAGTATATTGTGACACTGGGGCTAGAACTTTCCTTTTAGTTATTTTTTATTTATTTATAGAGGACCACTAAATTTATGTTTCTTTTTATATGAAATATGGCACTTGCTATGTTTCTAGTTTTAATATTTTTCAATTGCCAGCATTCTTCTTCTTTTTATTGGACTTGGCAGAAGTAACTTGTATTTTGATCTTGTAAAGTGTCAAAGTGGTCGTTTTGATGGTTGACATAACTAGCCCTAGTGATGTGATTTGTGTAAATGCTATCATGTTTGTTGAACCACTGATAGTGTGTCACGGGAGAATACCACAAGGAGTGAAATTAGGCACAAGAATTAACAAAGAATGTGTTTTATCAAATTAAGATAAAGGAAGTAATATCCTCCTAAGTAAAATTAATTGCCAGTAATCTAAAAGAGAAATTTTCTTATAACAATAGTGTGACCTAGACCTAATGAATTGCGAAGTAGTGATTGTCGACTAGTAAATTTGGCATGTGTATGGAGATGATTGCGTGGATGATATCTAAAATAAGTATTAATAATATCATCACTCCCTTAGAATGGGATTGTTATGTACCTTAATGTTTGGGAATTGCGAATAATGTACCCTATGAAACTTGAACCTTGGTGCCTAGAAATATAAAAACATTTTAATCCTTAGTGGTAGAAAACTACCCTATATAGGGGTAGTTTTGAAGGCCCTAAATTTGATCATGCCTTGTTATCTAAAAAGAAAGTTGGAAGAAGTTATGCACCTAGAATGGATTAGCAAATAGTTTTTTAACACCCTAATGAGGTGCCTTGATGTAAAATAAGTAGATTCATTTTGGTTAAGTGTGATGTCAATTTTCTTAAGTAACATGCATGGACGAGAATACAGTAGGATAAACATGCTTTAAAAAAAAAAAAATCCTAAACAAAGTAGGACTCCTAGAAAATTCAACATGTGTAACCTTGATTGTGGGAGTTGATGTGTGTTATTGATACAATATGGATGGCACATTAATGTATGTTGTTTAAAAGAAGAACTTTATAAAGCATCTACCTAAGGATCGAAGGGAAATGTAATAAAAAAAAAAATACTAAGAATTTAACCTTGTGAAGACAATAAGTTAATTACAAAAATGAGTTGATTTTGGTCTTTCAACTTTCTAGTAGGCAAGATAAGATTTTGAGTAACTCTTTGAAATTGTGGGAAATGTTATGTCCCTACCTCGTAATTATACTCATGCGACTTCCAGGAGTAAGTCAAACTCTAGGGGAGGAGGATGTAAGGCCTTCCCCAAACCAAGCTTTGATTTACTTAGTTGACCATGTTTGACCCTATTAATAAATGTTATATAATTCAATAGAATGGGCTATGTTAGAAAGATAGATTAGTGAGAAAAGTAATTGAACCAAGTTATAGAATTATTTCACCGGTGGTGTATACTTTGATGTATTATGGATTGAAATCCTAAAAGATCCACTGATTGGATAATCTTGATCTGACGTATGTTAGCTATATCTGGATTTAGAACTCATTGGATTCCATGATTTGGATAACATTGATGTAGGATTTATGCTTCATTTATATGCTCATGATATAGGACTCTACATCATTCAAGAATAGGATGAATTTGAGATAGTATATGTCATTATTGGAATTGCAGGACTTTACTCTGATGATAGAAATAGAATGCATATTTTATGTATGGAGTAAAACTATGAGAATTAGGATAATTGCTTATATGAAATTACTTGGATATAAGATGTATTAAATTGTTCAAATGCAAATTGTATGCAAGTGTTTGATGTGTATTATTATTCTTGTGCCTTATATTATATGAGGTTATTTGAAGCTACTAATGTGTAATTGAGATGCGCAGGAAGTTATCCATGTGACCATGGAAATATTACAGAGAACCAAACCTAGACCTATGTATGTTCGTAAAGCCAGGGTTTGTCTATTTGGAGAGACAACACCCCGTTTGTGTTGTAATTTATTCGTAATAGTAAATGAAGCATGTGTGTTGAGTGTTATTTAATTGATTTAAGTAAAATCCACAAGAGACACGATTTCATAAATTTGTAAAAGTATTTTCTTTGTGTCACTTGACACATGTGTGGATTTATGTTTGAATTTTTAAATTTGTCTCTTGGTGGGAATTGTTTAACTATAGCTTTTTCAATTAATGTAATGAGATTCCATAAATGCCTTGGGTAAAGAATCTTTGGGATGGTCAACATAGGTTTGACCCGAAAATAAGCTTCAAAGGGGTTAAAAAAGGGTTAAATGGACACCTAGGGGTAGTTTAATAGGGTTTCCTAAAGCCCATAAGGTATACCTAAGGGTTAGTGGTAATTTTAAGCAAGTTTCTACTCCCATGTGACCTTTTAGACACCCTAAAAAGTGACTTTTCTAAGTTGTGTGAAAATTGAATTAGAAGACTTGAACTAAGTTGAAAACCTTCCTTTTCGAATGAGAGTTCCCTTTTCCATTCTACCCTACCTTCCCTTTTAGTTTTAGAAACTTGTGAGAACTCTCACAATGGGCTTCTTAAGCAAGAATTAGAAAATTAGTGGGTAATCACCCACTCTCTATTTTTTCGAGACAAGAGAATTTTGAAAAAAAAAGAAAAGATAGAATTTGGTTTTGAGGATTTTGGCTAAGGGCAGAAAGAGAAGAACTGTGGAATTGGGTTGCTCATCCTCAACAAAACTAGCATACCTTTGGGCAGTTTAAGGTTGGTTGTATTTTTCTTATAATGATTTCTTATTGCATGTGTTTTGAAAGAAATGTTTGTGTATTAGTTTTTGTACATGTATTTCTTGGAAATTTATTTGGTGTTTTGTGTGTTTGCATTGTATGTGTCTTGGGAGTAATCAAGACCTCCTACTCTTGGGATAGAGGAGGATCTTGTGGGTGGTACAAGTGACAGCCCTTGAGTGAGAGGCTCTTGTTATGAGAGTGATCACAAGGGATTTTATGTGACCCTTGTTGCATGGCTTGTTTATGCATTGGGGGTCATAAAGAGGGAAATAAGGCATGAATTCCTTGGGGGGCATAAGGAATATGGGGTTGTGATACTTGATGTATTTGGTTTGCCATGAGGTGGCTATACGTTTTCCATACTTGCAGTCTCCTCAGGGTACTTGGTCCACTACCACCCTTGAAAGGACATCACAATGAGTGGTGTAGTGAAGCTTGGGTTGGGATTGTGTTTGAGTTTGTGTATTTTCTGTCTATTATGTTTGCATGTGTGTTACTTGTCTAGGGCTTGGTAATCCGAGCTCGGGGGTGGTTACCAATTAGCCTAGGCTGGGAGGTGAGCTCTCCATGGTCATAACTTTTGAATTAATTGTAGGTTGTTAGAAGAAAATAGCAGGACAAGTAGATGTGGTTGGATTTAGTTGTTGCAGAAAAATGATGTAAATGTAATTTATGTTCTTTGAAAGTCCTCACCTGTTTGAAAGGAGAGACCTATTTGTAAAATGACTATAAAGTCTTTTGAATAAGTTGAAGTTATGAAATGATTATTCATGCAATACTGCAGAAAAGAAAGAAGTAACTTTGGTTTAGTTTTCTAAAATTCTGAAAGATAACATTGCTGTGTTTTAGGATATTTTGATAAGAAAATAGATTTGTTTATTCCTTTTATGCATTTAAACTCAAATATTAGGAAATAAATGAATTTGATTTGCATGCATGTAGGAGGCTCAAAATAAAAGCATTTAGATCAATCCAGGAAAATGTAAAAGTCATTTTAATTAATTCTGTGAACTTATTTTATCTATGATTGTATTTTTTTTAATTTGCAGAAAATAAGAGCAAATATTTTATAGCCATCTCTAAGGTTTCCAGATTTATAAAATAAGTAGTTATATGTAATTGCTGTTAAATTTTATTAAAAGTTTGTCATTTTAATAGTTGTTGTAGAATTTGGAAAGTCAGTTAATTTAATGCAGAAAAGGAAAAATCATAATCTATTTTGGTTAATTAAACAAAATCTAGATTTATTTAGTTGCTGGTAAATTTATTAAATTTAGTCATTTATATGGTTGGAATTTTGGATTAAATAAATGCTGGTACTATTTATATGCAGAAAAATAACACCCACAGTAAATAGTTTAATTACTTTACTTTTGTTGTAAGTGAATCAGAATCTTTCTTTATCCATCTATTTGATTTTTGCATTTAGGAAACTTATGCATACCTGAAATCAAAATTCTAATCATTGTATAATCTTTGTTATATAAAATATATTTATATATAAATATATAATTATATACATGAAATTTCATGTGTATATATATATATACCCATGAAAATAAATATAAATGTACCTATATACATATAAAAATGCATCTATATATATAAATATATATACATATAAATATATATATATATATATATATATATAAATTAAATAAAAAAAAGGGAAAAAAAAGGGGAGAGTTTTGGGTTCGGTCGAGCCATTGTGCCAAGCGCAGTGGTCGGCGTAAGGGCCGAACCACTATGCATAGCACAATGGCTGACGCGGCTAGTTGCCACCACTGTGGGCAACCACAGTGGATGGCCCAAGGGCCGCCACTATGGGCGTCCATAGTGACACCACCACTGTGGCCTTCCACAGTGGATGATATTAGCCCCACCACTGGGGAGGTATGCACTGAGCCACAACCACCGTGGTCTCCGCCCCCTTGTAAACCAAAACAAAAAAAAATAGATCCGCCATTGTTGCCCTTCGACCTCCCCCCTTGCAATATACCCTAAATAGTTAAATAAAATACAAAACCCTAGCCTTGATAGGGCTAGGGGTAGCATAGAAAAGAATATGGAATTTATAAAATAGAGGTACTATATATATATTATTCATTCTTAGTTAGGGTTACTAAAGAATTTACAAATAGGTGGAAAATAATATAAGTATTAATATATATAGTTAAAGATATATATTAATACATATATATTATACATAACCCTATATAGTTAATGATATATATATATATATATATATGGAGTTGGACAATACAATAGAATAAAATGGGTTTAGATTTAACATTTATTTGAGTGTTTTAATTTATATATGTATTTTTTTAACGTATGGTTTTAATTAGGGAAGAAAATGAAAGGTTTAGATTTAAATTACTTATGAAGATTAAACTTGTAGGAATATTATAATAAATTGATTTATTATAGTTCCACCTAAATATAGGTGTCATATGAGATTTAACTTTATAGAACGAATTCCCATTATAATTACGATGAACCCTTGAATCAACTTAGTGTATTATTATCTTTAATTATCGTTATAATAAACCATAGACTTTCATAAAACTAATTGCCAAAACTAAATTAATTAGTTCTAAAGTCAATTAATGGCTATCGGAGGTGAATGGTATCTAAGACTTCTAATTTGTCTAAATTAAATTTATTGATTTAATGTTGGTGAAATAATAAATAATCATTTAGTATTCTGCATATAAGTTAAATTTTATGTCCACTTACTTGAGTTAGAGATTAAAATTAATCTAAAACATAGTTAAGACAAAACATGTAGAGTATTTCAAATTAGTTAATTTAATGTTCTAAGTTATGGCTTTTTAATTTTATTTTTTTATCCTGATCTTGCCCTAAATTTTGGGCATGACAGTTAATCCACTTGAGTGTGTGCCACAAATACCTTTGTGAACTTCGTTAAGAACCTTGTCAGATTCTTCTTGTTCAAGACATCTCAATAAAGTACTATCTAGACCTTGCCTATATAAGGTATCGGCAATAATAGTATAGCGGGATGACTAACGGATAAAATTTCTTCTTTGATTGTGGGATAGGTTATGAGGAAGGATATTTTCTTTTAAGTACTTATAGGTTTGGTCGTATAAGGACTAGTTCCCGATATATGGCAAATCATGTAGGTATGCTGGGATTGAATTGTAGGGGTTAAGATATCTTCCATGAGGAATTTGTAACGCTGTTGATTTTCTTGATTCTGAAAGAGAGATGCTATTGTAGCATTAGCATCTACTGCTTTGTCTCATTTCTTGGGATTTGAGTAAATAATATTTCTTTAAAGTGTTCTTTAAAGTCTTCTACCAGCTATTTGTAGGGCATGAGCTTGTCATCCTTAGTTTGATAATCATCATTTATTTGGTTGATGATAAGCTATGAATCACCATAGACATGTAATTCCTTGATATTTCATTCAATAGCCATTTTGAGCCCTATAGTCAAGGCTTCATATTCTTTAGTATTGTTTGTGCATGGAAACCATAGTCTATATGATTTTGGAATTGTGTGTCTCTGAGGTGTGATGAATAAAATTCCTACACCTAATCCATATTGTGTATAAGAACCATCAAAATACAATTCTTAAAATTTTGTACTTATTGTCAGAATGTCTGCATTAGGAAATTCAATGTGCAATGGTATGTCATTTTGTAAAGGTGCTTCAGCTAATTGATCAACAATGACATGTCCTTTGATATATTTTCGATCAACATACTCTATATCAAATTCACTTAGTATCATAACCCATTTGGCTAGTCTACCTATCAAAGTTGAATTGTTCAACAAATACTTTAGTGGATCTATCTTTGTTATTAGGTTCACAGAATTAGTCAGCATATAATGTTGTAGCTTCTGAGTTGCAAATACAACTACTAGACATGTCTTCTCTATTGATGTACAATTTAGTTTATAGTCGACAAGTGTTCTACTAATGTAATACACTGTTCTTTCTTTTCCTTTTTCATCATGTTGAGCTAGGAGAGCGCCTAATGAAACATTTTTTGTTGAGATATAGAGTAACAATGGTTTCCCTTTGATTAGTGATACCAGTACTAGAGGATTCATGAGATATTCTTTGATTTGCATAAAAACCTCTTCACATTTCTAATCCCATTTGAATGGAGCATTCTTATGTAAAAGATGAGTGAATGGATGACATCTATCTGCTAATTGAGAGACAAATCTTCTGATTGATTGCAATCTTTCTTGTAAAGATCGTAATTGACTTATGTTCCTAGGTGACTCCATTTCCATTATGGATTTGAGCTTTTTAGGATCTACTTCAATTCCATGGGCAAATATAATGTACCAAAGACATTTTCCAAAGGTTACTCCAAATGCACATTTCTTTGGATTTAATCTCAACTAATATCTTTCAAGCCTATCAAAGATCTTGCTTAAGATGTTCAAATGTTCTTGTCTTGTATGAGATTTTGTAAGTATATCATCTACATAATCTTCCATAAATATATCCATGATATCATGGAAAATTGTTGTCATAGCCCTTTGATAAGTCACTCCTACATTCTTAAGCCCAAATGGCATAACATTCTAGCAATAAGTACCCCATGCACAGGTGAATGCTATTTTTCTTGATCTTCAGGGGTGATTCTTATTTGATTGTATCCTGAGAAACTATCCATTAATGACATCTCATGCCCTACTAATAAGTCCACAATTATATCAATGTTAGGTAGTGGGAAATCATCTTTGGGACATGCTTTGTTCAAATCTCTAAAATCAGTGCAGACTCTTATGCTTTTATTCGGTTTTGACACTGGTACAGTACTTGAAACTCATTCTGGATAGACAACAGGTCTTATGAAACCCACATCTAATAGTTTCTTTAGCTCGACTTTTACAAGAAGAGTGATGTGTGGATGCATCTTCCTTAGCTTTTTCTTAACTGGTTTTGCTTTTAAATCCACATTGAGATGATGCATTATAAGATCTGGATTAAGTCCTGATATGTCTGCATAGGACCAAGAAAAATTTATTTGTCTTCATCTGAAGAATTCTATGTATTATTTCCTCTCTTTATTTGATAATGAGGCAATAGAATGAAGTATCTTGGGATCCTTTGATGTGCCAATTTTTATTGCTTCTATTGGTTCTATTAGAATAGCAGATCTCTCCTAAAAATATGCAGGGAGAATGTCAAAATTTTCATCTTCTAGTACCTCCAAGAGGTTTTCACCATCAGATACGTCATTTATTTTCCCTTTTGACTGATCTAGTGTTGCCATGAAATGGTTTTCAATAGTAGGTCCCTTTCCTTGTTTTATTTCAATTTTGCAACTAGAAAGTTTGGCACTCTCTTGACCATAAGAAACGTTACCTGATTCCACAATGGAGGATACCTTAGGTGTTATGGGTTTGACAACATTGAGATATACAACTAAGTCATGATCATTGGAAAAGACATCTAATTCAGGGTTTTGTAGATTGTCCCAATCAATTAGTTCAGGATGAAGAAGGGGTAAGTCATAATCATTGTCATCATTAGGTGCTTCAAAGTTCATGACATAATGGTCATAATTTGGTGTAGACTAGGTAATGTCATAGATAGAATGATCTTGAGGATAGTCTCTCCCAAGTGTTCTCCAATTAGTTCTAACAAAATCAGTATTAGTATTTTGTATTTCACACTCAAATGGTTCTTCATCTGACATTTTTCCCTTAAACGAATGGATTATATCAACACACAAGTCTTTAGTACTGCAAGTTCCTTCTTGATTATTTTTAATAAATTCATTTGCATTTTGAAGTTGACATACTTGTGTACATGATATAGAGAATTCTTTTGCTAGCTTTTGTCTTCTTTCAAACTCAACTTCTTCTGAACTAGTAGTCCATCTTTCTTGACTATCTCTTAGTTCTTCTATGGTTCTGCCATACCTTGATACATCTTGCTCCTTATTTGATAGAAATCTAACATTTCCAGATGCTTCATCCATATCTATTTGTACTTCTTGTGGCATTACTTATTTGTCTTTGTCATCCCCTTTCTTTTGTTGTCTTGTATATGCTTCTTTTCTCTAAATTCTGAGTTCTTCTTGTCTTCTTTCTAACTCCATCTTTTGTTCTATAATAGACAAGTCTTCCTTTGTGATAGCTGCTTTCTTTTCATTTTTTCTTCACTTGATATACTAGATGAGACATCTAGACCCCATTCAAATTCATTTGAATCTGTCTCTGAACCAATGTCTAAGACTACACCACTATACCACACAAGAATGTTGTATGGTGCAAAGAGTTACCTGATTTCTACCATCTTGATTTTCACTGCTTCTGGAATATCTTGTTCAGATTTTGTACTTGCTCGTATTCCTTGAACCTATTGACAAGATTCTTCTTTTCTTTTGACTACAATCTCTTCTTCTTGTTTCTGCTTATTGGCTACTATTTTAGCTGCTTGATGTATCTTTTCTTGCCATTTTTCTTCTTTAGAGACTAATTTCTTTCTCCACTTTAGTTTTTGATGATTATGTTGCTTTTGATTTGATTTTAGATATTCAAGTTCTGATTTATCTTCTTTGGATTGTGAGTGAGGACAAATAGGTTATGAAATACCTTGATGTTGCTTACCTATTGGTCCTTTTCCTTCATATCCCATTTTTTGCATGATTTTATAATCCTTGCCATATTGTTCTATGGGAATATTGACTTTTGTAGTTGTTGCTATAGTTTCATTTTCATCTTTGTACAACCAACCAAGAATGTCCTTGTCTTCGGTTTCTTCTTCAAGTGTTCCAGCTCTAACAAATTCTCCATTAAACATGTCTTTTGATTTCTCTGAGGTCTTTGATTGTATATTTGTAGGCTTTCCATATAAATTAGGTGAAAGTGGAAAATTATGCAAAGAATATTTTCCCATTCCTTCATCATTTAATTTGAGCTTTTCCTCAAAGGTTTCTCATAACTTTTCTTGAATTTCTTTGGTAGGATATACTAATTCTCTATTATGTGGAACTCTTGTATCTTGTGTTGGCTTCAGATTATTGCAATATTGGCTAGAGTCTGCAATTATAGTGACCCCTTGTCCTTCATGAGGAAATTTTACACATTGATGATATGTAGAAGGAACTACTTGCATGGTGTGAATCCACGACCTTTCGAGAAGAATGTTGTAAGAGAGGTTCAAATCTAAAACCTGACATAATGTATTCTTTTCCACAAGTCCTATTTTGATTGGCAACACCACAATTCCTTTAGAAGAACACTCCGCTTCATCATAAACCTTAATAGTTATTTTCTTCTTTGGATCTACTATATTTTCTGAATATCCCAAAGTTTTTATTAAACTTAATGCACTATTGTTTAAGCTTTCTCCACCATCTATGAGTACATGTCTAACACGAGTTATATTAATGGTGACTTCAACATGTAAAGGAGCATTATGATGATGTTGCAAGGATGCATCATAATTTTTAGAAAATGATAAGCAATGAGGAGCTATAAGGTGTCCCACCATGTTTTGAAACTGATCCACATCTAAGTCTTTTAAAATTGTCATTTCTACTATAGCTTTTTCCAAAATTTCCTTATGCATAGGTGAAACTTTGAGAAATTCCAAAATTGACATTTGAGCGGGTATTCTTTATAATTTCTCTACTAAATTGTATTGTTGTGAAGTGGATGTTGAATCTTTTGTTATACGTGGAAAGGTGACCTTTGCTTTTCTTCTCATAATGACATTGATTGGCTCTTAAGGTGGATTATCTTTAACAATGATGACATTTACCACATCATCATATGTATAAGTGTAGTTCTTTCACTTTGGCTTTTTCTTTGTCATCTTTTAATTGGGGTTTTTCACCTTTGTCATAATTCAGAAGTGGAGTTTTGAAAGCTATGTGTGATTCATTTGTCTTATGGCTATCCACTGTGATAGTTCCATTATCGATTATATCTTGGATAAGGTGTTTCAATCTCTGACAATCATTTGTTTGGTGTCCTTTATTCCGATGATAATTACAAAAATGATTATCATTCCACCAATTAGACTTGACTTGTGGTTCATAACTTCTTGCTTCTAGTAAAAAAATTAGTTTGTTTGCAAGAAGAGTTTTTAAAGCTGATTCTAATGGTTCTCCAATGTTTGTGAATTTCCTGCGAGGATTGGAGAAAAAAGACTTGAATTTATTTTGATTGTTATTGTTTGGGATTTGACTTGATAGATTACAAATTTGTTGTTGTTTCATAGCACTATTGTCATCATTTCCTCCGTTGATGACATTCCTATTCTTTGACCAGAATTTGGGCTTGTCATTGTTGCCATTGTTGTTGTTGTTGTTGTTGTTGTTATTTTTGATGTTGTTGTTGTTGTTGTTGTAAGAATTATTGTAAAGTTTTAGCTCTCCTTTCTTTACCATCGCGTTTTCTATTTTCAAACCATTCTCAATCATCTTGGCGAAGGAGGGAGGATGTTGCATTTTTAGTCGATAACTCATTCAACTGATAAGATTATCAATGAGTATATCCATCTTTTCTTGATCAGATACATCTCTTAGATACTGTAGCATCGTAAATTGTACGCACTTGCTAGGGTGGTACAATTTCACACCTAGTTTAGCACCCACCTTGGTGCATTTTACATTTTGCATTGCATTTCTCCTTTAGCACTTAATTAGTCAAATTAATTAGCTCTAAGGTCCTATTTCATCATCCTTCACATCATAAAGTCGGGCCCTTTCATTAAAGTGTGCCCCTTTTCATGTTATTCCTCAAATACATCATCTAATCAAAAACCCTAATTAGGCCCTATTTTGAACTTGGGGGCTTGATTTCGGGGTCAAAACATCTCGAAATCACCTGTAACTTCGGGATTCTCTCTAAAATCATCCTATCTAACGGCCCTGGAAATTTGGTGAAAAGTTGTCGGGACCATGGCGCCCGAAGTGCACACGGTCCCGGACATTTTTCCCGAAATTTTAGGAGCACGATCCAATCATAAAATAAAGCTTAACCCCAAGAAATTGGCGGGAGATTCAATCTCTAGGTCGGCCAAAAGACAAAATTATGACCTAGGGTTTCATACATAAGAGCTCTCTTTCTTCATTTGAAGGGATCCAAATTTTGTTTTCAAGAACCTCATATGCAGCAAAAGAGCAGATCTTTTGGAAGACTTCAACAACATTCAAGATCCCTCTATCAAGAATTTATCAATTCCATTCATCCATTTAGGGCTTGGAAGACATTGAAGAACAATAGGAGATTACCGACTAAAGCTTGGCTTGTACCCCTCCCTTGGGGGTTGGGTATGATTTCATGTTGTTTTCATGTCTTTGCATAAGCTTCAATATATCATTTATTCATGCTTTAGATCACTTTGCATCTTGATTTAGAGAATTTACATTATCATTTACAAGCAATTAGGGTTTACTTTCTAGGTTGCTCTAGCTTGCTTGCTTGCATTTTAGATCTTGCACACACACAAGGTCTGCACACACATTACTTTTATAGTACAACTTGGCTATTCATGGAGGTGGAAATCACCAAAGCGGGGGTTTGACTAAGGCAAAACCCTATATAGCCACCCAAACACCTTTTTCAGATACAAGTGCAGGTTTCAGGACTTGGACGATGCCGCAGGTTGCAGATCCGGGAAAAGCAGGTCGAGACAGCACCCCACACCAAATTGTAGAGCAAAATACCAGGACAGGGGCGTGGGGCACCCTGGTCCTGCTAGGACAGGGGCGCTGGGTGCCTTGGTCCCTGGGACAGAGGCGCTGGGTGCCCTGGTCCTCCTGACAGATAGCATTTCAGACAGTTTTCCAGAGTGCAAAACAGTAGTTTCAGGTGCAGTTCCGGGACAGAAT
This sequence comes from Cryptomeria japonica, assembly GCF_030272615.1. Classification (NCBI taxonomy): domain Eukaryota; kingdom Viridiplantae; phylum Streptophyta; class Pinopsida; order Cupressales; family Cupressaceae; genus Cryptomeria; species Cryptomeria japonica. The sequence continues at coordinate 464,537,240 of NC_081410.1, read as the reverse complement.
CAGGACAGTGGCGCCCGCGCCCCCATCCTGAACATTTTTAGTCAAATTTTGACTCTGGGTATGCATCTGCATTCTTGTTTTATCCTTGTGTTCACAGCTCTCCATTGTTTAAATTCAATTCTGCAATCTTGTTGTTAGCTCGTACTTGCATTTTAGGGTTAGGAATTGAACTTGCATAATCTTACCTTTCAATTACAACAAAGGAATAGAAATCCTAATAGGTAGCCCGTGGCTCTCTCTTTCACAAAAAGAAGTAGCCATTTGTGTGATACCTCTAGGCTCTTTCGTATTCCGTAATGTGTGTCAAAAGGTAGGATTAGGGCATGATAACCTAGTCTCGCTTTTTCTCCCACACATTTTGGTGAACCCGACGTGAAACTATCATTGCTTCTTCTTGCATTCCATTTTTTAGATCTAGATCTAGATTTAGTGTGTTTTCATTTCATTTTCATTAAAAAGAAAAAAAAAAAAAAGAGTGTGTTTCTTTGCATTGTGTGTTTAAATTTCATGCAACTTTTATTTCAAAATGTCAGAATTTTATTTGCAAAATGTTCATGCTTATGATGATTATTATGAGTATAGCCAAGATGAATTAGATGAAGCTTTAGATGAGTTTTTGAACCCTAAAGATGCCAAACCTTCATTTTACCAAAAACTCATAAACCTTGTTACTATGCCATTTCGTTGTGATGAGAAAGATAAGTTGAATGATTCCTCTCAAGGGTACATTCCTATCAACTCTTCCACTAAATCTAGTAACATGGTTGTTTTCAACAATCCCCTCTATGAAGAGATATCTCCTTTCGAACCAAAAGATAAACCTTTTGATAGTTATGATCATACTTTGTTGGATGATGCTCTTGATGACTTTGTGGCTTTATCAAGATCTTTAAACAAGAACAAGACTTCTAAATTGGTTAACATGATAAAATTGAATGAGCATAAAAAGCCTCTCTTTGAAGTCCAAGGTGCTTATCCTTCTCCCACCTTTCAAGTTCCTAAATCACCTCTCCTTACTGTCCAAGGAGGGTATGATCATGATTCCTTTCGTACTCTGAATAAACCAATCATCACTATGCAAGGAAGAAAACCTATAATTCCTTATAGTTATGCCAAACAAATAACTAGAGAGAGTTATCATGCGGTTGCCCATACCTATCATACCAGAAATAATAGGCAGCCTAGTCCTCCTCCTATTATTCTAGTTTCTCTTCCAAATCCTCAACCAATTCTTCCGCAAGCTCCATGTATTTCACAAGTTCTTAGTAAGGAATATGATCTCATAGAACAACTTAAAGTTACCCCTGCTAAGATATCCCTTTGGGATTTGATTCAAACTTCTTCCGCTCATCATGGAATGTTACAAGATGCCTTGAAAGATTTGAATGTTCCTCCACCAAATACATCTAGTAATGTAGCATCTTTGGTTAACTCTGTGATGAATCCTAAAGCTCAAATTGTGTTTACCCAAGATGAGTTGCCTACTAGTGAAATTCAACATCAATATGATCCCTTGATGATTGTGGTTATCATGAAAGACACTGCTATAAGACGAACACTAGTACATAATGGCTCTGGTCTTAATGTGTGTAGCATTAATCTTTTGCATAAGATGAATGTGGATACATCCCTAATTGAGCCAGAATCTCATCCTATTCGAGGCTTTGATAATGTGGCTAAAACTTCATTAGGTACTATCACCTTACCCATCACAGTGGGGCCTGTTACTTTGCCTACTCCTATCCATGTTATGTCGGGAAATCTAACATACAACTTGTTATTAGGGAGACCTTGGATTCATAGTATGCAAGCTGTCCCCTCTACATTGCACAGACAAGTTAAGTTTATCTACAACAATAAGACATATACCTTGATAGGTGATACTAATTTTCAAGCTTGTTTACAAACATCTACTTCCAAAGGGGGTTCTTCTAAGCCGTCCTCGTGTAGTGATGACTCTTTAAACAAGATACCTATCGATGAATCCTCACCCTCGGATGATCAAAATTCTTTGGATGAGTCTGGAGCTCCTAAAGAAGACTCTTCTCGACTTGAAACTACACATAAGAAGGATTTTGATCTTGAGAGGGTTCTCGTAGATGACGATTGGGGATCCCTTGATTTTAATCCCACCTTTGTAGGTGAATATAAGGTTCCTTCTAGAGAACTTAAAGTTGAAAAGAAGGAAGAAGCTAAAAATCAATCAACATTACCTGAGCCTATGAGTAATAATTTTGTGGCCGCTTCTCAAACTTCTTCTCCTCACACCTCTAATTCTGAAGAGTTTGACTCTTTGTCTTATGAAAAACCGCCTTCTCTTTCTGAAATGGCTGATCGTTATGGTCATGGTTTTCGCATTTTTGCTAAGCATGGGTATCATGGAAATGGTTGTGGCGCTCATGAACAAGGGATAAAGGTTCCTCTAGAGAATAATCTTCACAATTATGCCTTTGGACTTGGCTATAATCCCTGCAAGCGCACTAAAGCTTCTAAGAGACCATGTATTAGTGTTAATGCTATTTCTACATCTCTATCAATGCAACACCCCGAGTATATTGATGAGGATCCTTCGTGTGCCTGTGCTTTGGATGTTTTTCCTACCGATGATGCTTTAGCTGACTTTTTAGGAGCATATGATACTCTTCCTCGTTATCATCACAATAGGGGACTCCCTTATTGTTTGAACACTGAAGCCTATTTTGGAAAAGAGATTGATAATGATGAGATTGTGAAAGAATTCCCTCAGTTAAAGGATACTCCTTAACAAAGTAATCTTCTCATAAGTGACACCACTAATGTTAAGATGGATCCTTGCAATGAAGAAAAAGTTATTAAAATTGGAAAATGTTTGGATGAAAAGGAACAAAAACAATATGAAGATTTATTGCGCGAATTCCCTGAGATCTTTGCTTGGACATATTCTGACATGCCTGGTATAGATCCTAAGATTGTTACCCATAATATTGTCTTAGTTCCTGATGCTAAGCCCGTGAAACAAAAGATTTGAAAAATGAATCCTAAGGTGGCTCTGCTTGTTAAGGCTGAGATTGAAAAATTATTGGAGGCTAGATTTATCCGCCCTATTGATTATTCCCCGTGGATTTCAAATATTGTCGCTATGGCTAAACCAGATAATAAAATAAGAATGTGTACTGATTTCCAAGATTTAAATAAGGCTTCTTTAAAAGATGATTTCCCTCTTCCAAACATTGACATGATAGTTGATTCTACGGCAGGACATGCCTTGTTATCCTTCATGGATGGTTTTTCAGGATACAATCAAATTTACATTAACCCTCAAGATCAATTCAAAACTGCTTTCACCACTCCTTGGGGTACGTTTTGTTGGATAATGATGCCTTTTGGACTTAAAAATGCCGGTGCAACTTATCAACGAGCAATGACCCTTATCTTTCATGATTATATGCATAAGATTTTAGAGGATTATGTTGATGATATTTTGGCCAAATCCATTCTTTGCATAGATCATATTAAAATCCTTCATCAAATCTTTGAAAGAATTCGTAAATATCACATGCGCTTGAATCCCCGAAAATGTGTTTTTGGTGTGGATAGTGGAAAACTATTAGGATTCATAGTTTCGCATCGTGGGATTGAGGTGGATACTAAGAAAATAGATGCTATTGTCAACATGCCACCTCCTAGAAATGTGTCTCAACTCAAAAGCTTACAAGGTAAGATTCAAGCTATTCGTAGGTTTGTATCTCAACTTGCGGATCACACTTTTCCTTTTACTCAGCTTCTCAAAAAGAATATCACTTTTCAATGGAATGAAGATTGTCAGCAAGCATTTGAAGATTTAAAAGTGTATCTGGCTAATCCTCCTATCCTTCGACCGGCCGAACCTTCTCAACCCTTCCTTCTTTATACAGCTACTTCCTCTCATGCTCTTGTAGCATTATTGGCACAACATGATAAAGACGGTAAGGAGTGTCCGATTTATTATATAAGTCATACCTTACTCGATTATGAGACCCGATATTCTACAATAGAAAGACAATGCTTGGCCTTGGTGTTTGCGACTCAAAAATTGAGACATTATCTCTTAAATTCAGAAGTCCACATCATGGTAAAGTTTGATCCTCTGAAGCATCTTTTCTCTAAAACTGATTTATCAGGATGCCTAGCTAAGTGGGTTATGATGTTAACTGAATTTGACCTTAAATTTGTTTCACAAAGAGCAATTAAAGGGCAAGCATTGACCGATCACCTAGTGGAGGCCCCTTCACCTTTCTCCTTCCCTAACCCTGAGTCTTTTCCTGACGACTTCATTCTTTGCACAGAGAAAGATGAAACTTGGGAGTTATACTTTGACAGCTCTAAGTGTCGTACAAGATGGGGGTCAGGTGTTGTTTGATTTCTCCTACAAAGAAGTCTATTCCCTTGTCTTATCGTCTCAATTTCCTATGTACCAATAACATTGCTGAGTATGAGGCTCTTATAGCAGGAATAAAGGCAGCCTTAGCTTTGAATATAAAACACATACATATTTTTGGAGATTCTCAATTGATTATAAGACAAGTAATAGGACTATATCAAGTGAAACAAGACAAATTATCACAATATAAAGACCTTGCTATCTCTTTGTTACAAAATTTTGATTCTTACACCATGGAACCTATTCCTCGAAAAGATAATCGACATGCGGACGCAATGGCATATGTGGCTTGTCTTGTATCTTTAGAGGACCCTGTGGTTGATCTTAAATTTGTTATTTACAACCTTATTTCTCCAGCTATTGTAGATGATTCCAGCCTGGTGACATGTTGCGACTTTATAGACTCAGATGAATGGTACTCGCATATCGTAAGATACTTGACCGATGGTACTTTTCCTGATTCCGCCAATAGGAACACCAGGGCTAGAGTTCGCAAGTTGTCTGCTAGATATATCATTCTTTCTAATGTTCTTTACCGAAGGGGTTATAACGGTCTTCTCCTTCACTGTCTTAACAAATCAGAAATCCCTACTGTCCTTGAAGAGGCCCATTCAGGTGCCTATGGGGGGCATTTTGGAGGCAAATCCTTGGTTCAAAGATTGCTTCGCATGGGATATTATTGGCAAACTATGCTGCAGGATTCTTTTTCATTTGTTAAGAAATGTCATCAATGTCAACAACACAATAATTTGATTCATGCTTCTACCCAAGAACTTCATTCTCATGTAGCTTCTTGGCCTTTCTCTGCATGGGGGCTGGATCTTATTGGTAAAATCTCCCCTCCTTCATCTCAAGGACATACTTTCATTATAACCACAATAGATTACTTTACAAAATGGGTAGAAGCTATTCCCCTTCGCTCTACTACTGCTGAAGTGATTTGTTGATTTCTTCTAGAAAACATTATTTCTCGATTTGGGATACCTTCCACTATAATCTCTGATAATGGGACATCATTTAAGAACAAGGACGTGAAGAAATTCCTCGAGAAGTATCATATCAAACATCGATTTTTTACACCATACTATCCTCAATCAAATGGTCAAGTCGAATCATCCAATAAGATAATTGAACAAATTCTTCGTAAAACTATGAATAAGCATGGTAAGGATTGGAGTACTCAGCTAATCTATGCTCTTTGGGCCTACCGAACGAGCGTACAAATTGCTATCGGAACTACACCTTATAATCTTGTTTATGGTGCTGATGCTATTATGCCTTTAGAATTAGAGATTCCGTCACTTATAATTTCTCTCAGAGGTATAGTAGATGATGACGCTAATAGAGAACAAAGACTTCAACAGCTTGAGATTCTTGATGAATAGTGTATAAACGCTCTTGAGCATATTCAAGTGTATCACAAAACTCTACAACGAAGCTATAATGATAAGGTTATTCAACGTTCCTTCTTAGTGGGTGACTTAGTGCTCTATGAGAATTAGCGCAATGTGAATGCCTTACCTGAAGAAAAGGGAAAATTTAGTCCTAATTGGCTTGGACCGTATATCGTTATTGAAGATTATGGATCAGGTGCTTACAAAATAGCGGGTGTAGACGGTATGTCTCTTAAAGACCCTATAAACGCTATGCACTTGCGTAGATACTATGCTTAATTCCTCATTCCTTATCATTCATCTACTTCCTTTCTCACTTCTTCAAAATTGGATAATATGTTAGCATATCTTTGTTAGAGAAAATGGAATTAAATGATGTTTTGTTTAATCTATATTGCTTCGTTCCTGACAAGCGTGTTTCTTTACTTTATGGTTTGTCTTGAATTCATTTTATGTAAATTGCAAAAGATTTACATTTTTTATGTTGACATATTATACAATATCTTTATGTGTTAAGTTGAATCATGTCATGTTGTGTTTAAATTCAAATTAAATCACATTAGTTATATGATTCTTAGGCTTAACACATATTTTTCTTCCCTATCATCAATGTAGTACTTGATTAAATATTTTAATTAAGTCACACATGTATCAATTTAATCATGGAGCATTGAGAAATCAATCACATGGAAATTAAATTCAGAACATACATGTACATCTACCAAATGTATTAACTTTAATTAAAATACACATTGTTTTAGACCTTAAAGATAACACGTTTGAGACAAAGAAGCACACACACATATATATATATATATATATATATATATATATATATATATATATATATATATGTAGATCAATATACAAAGGTAGGTCACTGTACATCCAAAATGTGACCTACCCTACATCATAAGATCATCTCCTATCTCTAGTGCTGGTGGCTGGAGAGTGACAACTAGAAGCTCTCTCCTAATCCGGCCGTGCAGGTGGACCCATAGGGGTATACCATGATATAGATCATGAATGGCTCCGAGAGGAACTCCTATGATCCCTATCCATAAGGATCACGCGATACGAGGTAGCCTCGGCCTGAGCTGCTGCTAGATCACGTTGTGCCTGCTGAAGGTCCTCTGATAGAGCTCGCTCTCTCTCCCTCCATATCTCTACCTGTACTCGAAATGGAGAAAATAAATCATCATGCCGACTCGCGTTCCCTTGAAGTCTATAAGCAACCTGTGAGGAACTAGGGATCTGCGCCGTCATGGAGATATCTGTCACTGCTTGCTGGATCAGAGAACGCCACTCCTGCACATTAGCTGTAGCAGTAGAATAGATCATGTATTAGTACCATTTTATATCATCAAAACATCAATCAATCAATTTAAACCTACTATACCTGGATCTCCCTCATGCCAGTAGGGATCGTGATATGGTAGCATCTATGACTGGGAACTACTAGGCTCCCCACGTTTGAATAATCTGTGCATGATGGGTGTAGGCTGGCCCGTACTAGAAACAGGTCTCCGTATCACCTCATGTTCCCCCTTTTGGGGAATAAGAGGAGGATCCAGGGCTATGGTATCATCTCCTGAATGGTGGGGAGCGACATCTGACCCCTCCTCATCATCTCTATCCTCATCCTCATCCTCGTCCGCATCCTCACCTGCATCCTCATTCTCCTCATCTATATCTGTGTCATCACCCTCCTCCTCCTCGGCACTAGGCTGATCCCCTGTGGGTGGATCAGGATCTCCTGCCTCCTCATGACCCTCTCCCTCCTCCGACCTGGATCCTTGATCCTCATCTCGGTCTCCATGTCTCCATGGGCCTGGATGGCCTGTCGGGTGATCTGGTGGAAAGATAGGCCCTGGGTATGATCTCATAAACCATGAGAGATACCTGCGCTGTGCCCTGGGATCTGCAACATAATCAGTGACCACATCCTGGTCAGACCCCTTTATATTTGTGATCTCAATATCATCTATCATAGGTCTCGCTACTGCTCTGGGTCTGGGAAGGACTCGTGAGTGTTGAGTGTAGATGGGCACATCGGCTGGAACACACTGCTCTAGCCCAAACTGCCTCCGTACTCGGTCAAAGTAGAATGGGACTATGATGTGTGGATATCACCCTCTCAGTAGGCGGTTCCTCTGTAAGCATGCTAACTGTCTCTCCATCCCATCCCATCTGTGCATCTGCAAATATGGTCTCCACATAGTCACCTCAGCTGTCAATCTGTCAAATGTCACTCTCCAATACAGTAGATCTCCAAATCTCCACTCGCTGGTAAGTGGATAAGCAAATACCCTAGGTTGCTCGCTAGCCGAACTCATCGGATAGCCGACAGGCCTGGTGCATGTAAAGTGCTCAAATATCCACACCTGCAGAAGTGTGCATGTCATCAAGCTGCAACCCTGTCCAAAAACGTACTCCTTGAGGTCATGATAGAGATGTGCAAGCATACTCCGACCCCAGGCGTATACTCTCCTGTGTCTCTCCATAGCCCTGATGCACCATGTGAGACCCCCATGCATGTGTGTACCTTGCCCATTAGGGCAGACAGCTAGTGCAATGATGGCTATCATAAGACGTCTCATGAGGGGCACCTCTCCTGTAGGATGTAAGAGCCAGCTGACCATGATACGACCTCTCGTCTCACTCAGCATGACTCTCCCTATGCAATATACCTGCTCCCTCTGATGATCCTCTACTGACTGATCGGTCGCATATGTCATAGTAGCTCCTCTGATCGGTAGGCAAAGAATGCGGTACACATCCTCAAGTGTCACCGTCATCTCCCCTACTGGAATCTGGAACGACATGTGTCAGGATCCCATCGCTCCATAAGTGCCATCAGCATCGCAGGATGAAATCGAATGGCCGGCATAAGAATCATAGACCATAAACCTACTATCGACAATGTGTCTCTCTCTGCCTGAGTAAGCCGAGGAATCTGATCTCGCAAACTGCGAAGAATCTGCCCCGCCATGTGCTCTCTCATGTATGGGAGACCCTGCATCACAAAAACATAATTATAATTAGTACTCAATCATCAAAATCATTCATGCAAACTGTCAAACATCGTATGCTAACCCTGGTATCTCTCGCCAAGTCCTGATTGGGACCATGGCTCCCTGTCAGGGACCATGGCGCCCTGTCAGGGACCATGGCGCCCTGAAGGGACCATGGCACCCTGAGGGGACCATGGCGCCCTGAAGGGACCATGGCGCCCTGAGGGGACCATGGCGGCCCACAGGGACCATGGCGCCCTGAAGGGACCAGGGCACCCCACAGGGACCATGGCACCCTATGTGGGACCCACGGTCAGATTCCAGGGCTCGCAAACAATCACAGAAAGTCAAATGCAGAAAATCAAAAGTCAACATTCAGTCAACTCACCTCGTCCAGTGGCTCATCGTCGATCACGGCCTGTCGCAGGATCTCAATCCTCGTGGGATGCTTCGGTCGTCGTGAAGGCATGATGATGGCTATGTGGGCTCCACTGCAATAGACAATATTTAGAAATCAACAAAGTGACAAATGCAAATGTCACTTTCAAGGTATATACTTTCATTCCTTTACATTTACTTTCAAAACCCTAATTTTCCTCTATCACTCATTTCATCATAACTTGAGTTTGGGAGATGCGATTTTCGAACCTTTTTTTGCGTAGGAATTGTATTTTCATTCCCCTACTCTTGGGATGTTCCAAAAAGTGCTCTGATGAAGCCTTTTCAGTGAACATCCCTCATCAATACTCTCTTACACAATTTGTCGTAAGTAAACATGCTACCTTGTTTCACCTCCCTAATAAGAAAGTCGAAACAGGGGGGGCATATAGCTACTCACAAATTTCATCACTTTCCTTAGTAAGCATTATAGGTGATTTTGTGATCTAACGTGTGTTTTGTAGGGTGCGGTTCCTAACTATGTACTGCAGATACCGTAGGGGGCTTCGTTCGACGAACTTATGGACATATCCTTTTTCAAATAATGTTTACTTTCCTGTACTTTAGCTTGCATATGCACATAGTACTCATATGACCACTAAAGTGGGGGCTAAATGTAGCGTCATAAATTGTACGCACTTGCTAGGGTGGTACAATTTCACACCTAGTTTAGCACCCGCCTTGGTGCATTTTACATTTTGCATTGCATTTCTCCTTTAGCACTTAATTAATCAAATTAATTAGGTCTAAGGTCCTATTTCATCATCCTTCACATCATAAAGTCAGGCCCTTTCATTAAAGTGTGCCCCTTTTCATGTTATTCCTCAAATACATCATCTAATCAAAAACCCTAATTAGGCCCTATTTTGAACTTGTGGGCTTGATTTCGGGGGTCAAAACATCTTGAAATCACCTGTAACTTCGGGATTCTCTCTAAAATCATCATATCTGACGGCCCTGGAAATTTGGTGAAAATTTGCCGAGACCATGGCGCCCGGAGTGCACACGGTCTCGGACATTTTTCCCGAAATTTTAGGAGCACGATCCAATCATAAAATAAAGCTTAACCCCAAGAAATTGGCAGGAGATTCAATCTCTAGGTCAGCCAAAAGACGAAATTACGACCTAGGGTTTCATACATAAGAGCTCTCTTTCTTCATTTGAAGGGATCCGATTTTTTTTTTCAGGAACCTCATATGCAGTGAAAGAGCAGATCTTTTGGAAGACTTCAACAAAATTCAAGATCCCTCTATCAAGCATTTATCAATTCCATTCATCCATTTAGGGCTTGGAAGACATTGAAGAACAATAGGAGATTACCAATTGAAGATTGGCTTGTACCCCTCCCTTGGGGGTTGGGTATGATTTCATGTTGTTTTCATGTCTTTGCATAAGCTTCAATATATCATTTATTCATGCTTTAGATCACTTTGCATCTTGATTTAGAGCATTTATATTATCATTTACAAGAAATTAGGGTTTACTTTCTAGGTTGCTCTAGCTTGCTTGCTTGCATTTTAGATCTTGCACACACACAAGGTCTGCACACACATTACTTTTACAGTACAACTTGGCTATTCGTGGAGGTGGAAATCACCGAAGCGGGGGTTTGACTAAGGCAAAACCCTATATAGCTGCCCAAACACCTTTTTCAGATACAAGTGCAGGTTTCGGGACTCGGACGACGCCGCAGGTTGCAGATCTAGGAAAAGCAGGTCGAGACAACACCCCACACCAAATTGCAGAGCAAAATACCAGGACAGGGGCATGGGGCACCCTGGTCCTGCCAGGACAGGGGCACTGGGCGCCCTGGTCCCTAGGACAGAGGCGCTGGGCGCCCTGGTCCTCCTGACAGATAGCATTTTAGACAGTTTTCCAGAGTGCAAAACAATAGTTTCAGGTGCAGTTCCGAGACAGAATCAGGACAGTACGCCCGCACCCCCGTCCCGAACATTTTCAGTCAAATTTTGACTTTGGGTACGCATCTGCATTCTTGTTTTATCCTTGTGTTCATAGCTCTCCATTGTTTAAGTTCAATTCTGCAATCTTGTTGTTAGCTCGTACTTGCATTTTAGGTTTAGGAATTGAACTTGCATAATCTTACCTTTCAATTACAACAAAGGAATAGAAATCCTAATAGGTAGCCTGTGGCTCTCTCTTTCACAAAAAGAAGTAGCCAATTGTGTGATACCTCTAGGCTCTTTCATATTCCGTAATGTGTGTCAAAAGGTAGGATTAGGGCATGATAACCTAGTCTCGCTTTTTCTCCCACACAGATACCTATTAAACATCCATTTCTAGCATTGCAAGAAGATCATAAAATATTCACCATTCTTTTGTTTAACATTGCATAAATCCAGCATCTCATTCCTTACATTGTAGGAGTATTGTGAAATAAATCTATTCACGAGTTCTTCAAAAGATTTGATTCCAGATGGTAATCTTGAAAACCATTCCATTGATTGTCCATTTAAAATCCTAAGGAAAAGACGCATCAGGTAAATTTCATCATGTGCAAAGTCCATACTCATAGTACAAAACTCCCTAATGTGATCCTGAGGATCAAATTTTCCATCATATTTGTCATATTTAGCGATCTCGTATTGCTGTGGAAATGGTATCATATTCAATTTTTTATTGAAAGGATATGGGCAAATATCTTCCAATGAATACTTCTTGGAGCTTGTTCCATTTTTAATATCTTGTATCTGTTGTCATAGAGTTTGCATTTGTTGAGTAAGGTTTAACAATGGATTATCCATATAGTTTCTCCTTATTTCTTCATAAGTTATTTTATCACTATGCTCTCTTCTTGTGTCATCACATTCTTTTCTTATGTCTTCATGACTTTCTTTGTTTACATCTTCGTTATTTGGATCATCCATGTTTTGGGTGTTACTTGTCTCTGCATCTTGTTTCAAGCTTTCTATGTTAAAGTCTTGTGTCAATTTAGCTCATGATTTTGCCAATATCAAAAGATATTTCTCTTTTTGCTTTGCCAATAATTTTTCCATTAGTCTATCAAATTTGAAATCCTACTCAAGGTCTCAAATGGTGTTATTGACCACTTCTTCGTCAATAGCCATATACCCAGAAGTTTGTAACATTGGATTATCTTCTTCCTTCATTTGTTTTTGTTATTTTCTAAGTTGTTCGTATTGAGCTCTTATCCAAACTGGCATGTGATTGTTTCAAAACTTTTGATATTTCAAAATGACAAGTCAATAGGTGATTATTGGTTTCAGAAGATATGCTTTGTTGATTTTACCACTATTGTTTGTTTGTTGTGATAAAGCATCTCTTTGTTGAAAAGCACATCTTTGCAAAATTTCTCTGTCAAATTATGTCCCACAACCATGAAAATGGTGTAGGAATGTCCTATGTTCTAATAAGATCTTGCGATTGATATACAAGAATATTACTTTTCTAAGTAGCTTTATAATCGGGTTTTCTTTTCTTAAGGTGATACTTATAAGTCATATAAGCATCTGGTAGTTTACAAGTTTGTTTGATTCCAAAGTTGGTGTAATTCTCTTAGGATTCCCAAAGATACTGAGAGGGGGGGGGGGTGTGGGATGAATCAGTATCTTGTTGGTAAATGGAAATTCTTGACTTATTAAATGAAAAGCATTCCAAAACTATGTACCGGTAAACCAAAATTAATGCAGTAAATAAGAACAACAACCACAACATGAAAGACACACCATAACACAATTTTTTTAATGAGGAAACCCGGTGTGGGAAAAACCTCAGTGGGATTTGTGACCCACAATATTCACTTATTGGCCAATAAGAGAATATTATTGTTACAATAGGGGCCTGCACATGGAGGAAGGCCAACTGCCTAAAGCTCACTTCTTACATGCAAAAATGCAAAAGAGAAGTCTCACTAACTTACAAAAGTGGATTATGAAAATCCAATGTCATGTACTGCTACAAAAGGGCATCTGCTATGCCAGATCCAATATCGATTTAAGCTCTGCAACTTCCAAAACCTTATTCCAAACTCTACCTTAATGTTCACACATAATATCCATCATATATCCTACCTACAAACGTTCTCTAAGATCTCATACTTATATATGAGCCTTATTACAATATGCCTTGTCGGCTTTCAAAAAGATATTACAATTAATTACATTTTGCAATAAATAAAATCCTATCGGTCAGGATGCCCATAATCAATCTTTATCGGTCCCGATGCCAGTGTCTATGTCTGTGCCAGTCTCTACTGCTGTAATAGGATTGTAAGGTTGCCATCAATAACAATACATTCAATCACCTACAATTTATCATTGGAGTGTGCATTTGCCAACAATCTCCCCCTTTGGCATTGATGGCAACACTCATGAGAAAAATCCAAAAAGTGTTGTCCAAAAAAATGTCTTACCAAAACTATCAAAACTGTGTGCTTGACGTGCTCCCCCTGAGTAGGTGATCTCTTCTGTCATATCCTTTTTCTCATATACTACTACTCCCCCTTTGGCATCAATGACAAAGGTTTCCATTCAATGTCAATTGAGAATAGTTCCTGTCTAGTTCTCTGTAACCTGTTGATTACAATCTGATAAATTTCTGCTAAGGCAATATTTAGATTGTTGCTTCTGTTCTCTGAATTGTATCAGTGAGAAAGTGCATTTGCTCTTTCAGTGTCTTAAGTCCTAGAACAAGAGCCTCAAAAATCTCTTTTCTCAAAGAGATGAGAATATCTAGTTTAGGACTTAGTCTGCACTTAAGTTCTTTTGCCTTAACCTTTATCATTTCTTTGTCTTTCTCAAGCTTTTCTATTTTCTCTTCAAATCCTGCAATTTCCTGTTCAATTACTAATATATATTTGCTTACTGGCCAATAAGAGAATATTACTATTACAATAGGGGCCTGCACATGTAGGAAGGCCAACTGTCTAAAGCTCACTTCTTACATACAAAAGAGAAGTCTCACTAACTTAAAAAAGTGGATTATGAAAATCCAATGTCATCTACTGCTACAAAAGGGCATCTGCTATGCCAGATCCAGTACCGGTTTAAGCTCTGCAACTTCCAAAACCTTATTCCAAACTCTGCCTTAATGTTCGCACATAATATTGATCATATATCCTACCTACAAATGTTCTCTAAGATCTCATACTTATATATGAGCCTTATTACAATATGCCTTGTCGACTTTCAAAAAGATATTACAATTAATTACATTTTGCAATAAATAAAATCCTTGTCGGCTAGGATGCTGGTAATCAATCATTGCCGATGCCAGTGTCGGTGCCTGTGTCTATGCCTTTACCAGTGTCTGTCGGTGCCATAGGATTGTAAGGTTTCCATCAATGACAATACCTTCAATCACCTACAATTTCTCATTGGAGTGTGCATTTGCCAACAATCTCCCCCTTTGGCATTGATGGCAACACTTGTGAGAAAAATCCAAAAAGTGTTGTCCAAAAAAATATCTAACCAAAACTGTCAAAACTATGTGCTCGATGTGCTCCCCCTGAGCAGGTGATCTCTTCTATCATATCCTTTTTCTCATCTACTACTACTCCCTCTTTGGCATCAATGACAAAGGTTGTCATTCAATGTCAATTGAGTGTAGTTCTTATCTAGTTCCCTGTAACCTATTGATTACAATCTGATAAATTTTTGCTAAGGCAATATTTAGACTGTTATTGAACCTCCCACTGTCCTTTATTGCTACTGCTATTCTTTGAATTGTACCGATGAGAAAGTGCATTTTCTCTTCCGATGTCTTAAGTCCTAGAACAAGAGCCCCATAATTCTCTTTTCTCAAAGAGATGAGAATATCCAGTTTAGGACTTACTTTGCACTTAAGTTCTTTTGCCTTAACCTTTATCATTTCTTTGTCTTTCTCAAGCTTTTCTATTTTCTCTTCAAATCCTGCAATTTCCTATTCAATTACTAATATTGATTCTAATGAAACTATCAAGTTGTCAGCAATATCATTTATTTCCTTCTAGGCTATGTCGATCTCTTTATCTATGTCTTTTGTCAAAATGTCTATTTTACATGCGTCTCTATACAATTTCTAAAAGTCCAAAATTGTGTTACCTAATACCGATAATAAGGTTTCCATATGTTCCTTATTATTCTTTACTGTCTCCTCAAAGAATTTTTCTTTCTCTTTATTCATTTTCTCTCTGAAGGTGTCTTCATTTATCTGATCTAGTGTTATTAGGTTGCCAGTTATATACTTAGACAATGTATCTAGTTGGCTCAAAGAGTCTTTATTCTCTATGTTACATTTTGGAGCTATCATCTTCAAAATTGATAAAGTTTCATCTATAGCCTTATACGCTAGTGCATTACACTCTGTTATTTTCTTTATTGAATCTAATAGTACCTCTATTACATTTGTTGGTCTAAAATGTGTCATGGATGTTCTAGATGACTGTCCAACTATTTTTACAATCTGTAAACCACTGGTGGTAGTGATAGCTTTGCTTTCCTCTTTCTCTGGAGGATTAGTTTGAGTTTGCATTTCTGCTACCAAAGGCTTGGGCTTGTCCGATGTGGCCAGTGGCATTGTCTATGAAGGAGCCTTTTGCTCCACCTATTTCTCAATGTTTTTCCCTATATGAACCTATTGCTGTACTGGTTTCTCAGTGTCCTCTCCTGATGGTGTCTCTGTTTGTGCCTCTGAAGATTTTACTGTGGTGTCCAATGCCGGTTTTTCTTTGTATACCTCTGTACTATCTACTGTCAGTGACTCAGTAGGTTTTTCAGTTTCAGTAGTTGCCAGTGGCTCAGTAGATGCATCAGTATGCAGATCTATGGTCTCTACCTTTCATGTGTCCAAGGGTTCATTTGATTTTTCAGTTTGTTGTTCTACCCCAATTCCAATGTTTTCAACTGCAAAATTTCCTATTGGTGGCTCAGCTGCCACATCTCTTTTGTCAGTTGTTTCCTTATCCACCACAATATTGAATTCCTGTGTGTCAATATTCATTGTGTATAGCACCTTAGAATTAGGATTTGTATCCTCATGTGGTGTTTCCATACTCTCCATTGCCAGTTGTGTGTCAATAGTTTATACCAGTGGAGTATCAGAAGGAGGTGGGGGTAAGTTATCTATCACCTTTATGCTTGGAGGTCGACCTACCTTACCTTTTCTTTTTGATAGACTTTAAAGGTCTTTGGTCTCTTAAGCTCTTCTTGTTTCTCCTTTTCAACAAAAAATATATCCCCCTTGTCTGCAGTTTCTTTTGTTATTTCATTTACTCTACCTACCATCAGTGCTACATGCTGGTGACTGGTTGAGAATACTGTCTAGTTATCCTCACTAATTAATTCATCTATCTCTTGAATGGAGTTCACTGGGTGAACTACAAGTAGTTTCTCTATTTTTATCTTTTTATCTAATTCCAGAATAGCTACCCTTTTAGCTTCTAATCTTCTATACAAGTCATTTGGTATATCATCAACCACTTCCATCAAAAACTTCTTGTAAATATCAAGATGTAAAATAACACTATTTTCTATACTTTCTTTTTCATCATCTGATAGTGTATTATACAACTTGCTGATGTTAGCCAATTTCCCATCTTCAGTTATCTCATCTAGAAGTTTGTCCAAAGGTGGAATAACCTATTTTTCTTTCCTTTTCTTTGGTGTCAACTTCCTTGCCAGAGCCCTAACTGCCTGTTGTTTTTGTCTTGTTCTTTTTGGTGTAGGAGTAGGTGCCAGTGAAAGTTTTCTTTTCTTGACTACCCTTTTAAATTCTGCTGGTATTTCACTGTCAAAGGAAGTAGCAATCGGTGAAAGATGTGCTTCTGGTTGTAGTCCTTCCAATTCACTCTCCTTAATGCCAGTTTTGTTTAATACATATTCTTTTATTGTTTTTGCCTGTCTTGTTCCCTTCCTCACTATCTGTTTAGTTTTCTTGATTCTTTTCTTAGATTGGATTTTTCTTTCTATGGTCTCCACATTGCCAAAAAATTTCTCAGTTGGTTCCTCAGGTGCTTCTAAGAGGGCTTTAGCATAGGTTTCAACTATGTTGTCATCAATGCCAAAGGGGGAGATTGTTGGCAAATGCACACTCCAATGAGAAATTGTAGGTGATAGAAGGTATTGTCATTCATGGCAACCTTACAATCACCTACAATTTCTCATTTGAGTGTGCATTTGCCAACAAATTCTGATTTTGATATGACCTAGGTTCAAAATAGGAAAGATATATCCAAGATAATGAACACAAGATGAATTGATCAAGCTTTGTGATAGAGGATTTGATATATCCTGATGAGAAACTTGACAATGATGTTTATTTTTGCACTTAAAATGTTTGAATCAATAGCTTGTTGAATTTTTATGCTTATGGAAACCTTTTGGAAATAGCCTATTGGATTAGTGACCTAGTCATTGAACTAGTTTGAAAATGTGTGATAGTTTAGAGACAAAACTACTCAAGAAGTGTTTTGATATTGATGTTGAAATTTTGGTTTGATATTCTTTTTTAGATGTGAAAAAGCCTTTGTGCTAACTCTTGTGGACCAGAGTGCTAACTTATGGGATAAAAGCACTATTTTGTTGCTTGAAAGCGCTATTCTGATTATATTTCAAGGATTTTTCTCAAATCCTTCAGCAAGTTGTTGGATTTTCACTCATTTTTAGATGATGATTTTCTTCAATTTTTGACCATTTTGAACATGTCATAGACATAGAAGACACGCTATTTTTTTTTTTTGAAAAACAAAATGCATAAGCAAGTACAAATCCTATGGCAGGCTGAGACAATAATTGTTGAATATCACATGGGGTTTCCCCCGAGGCTATGCTATTCAAAGCAGATATTTAGATGCTTGACCCCACTAGCTCCACCCTTGGTGCTCACTTCTCTAGGGCAGCCAAGCACCATTTTCCATGAAAACTCCCCATGGAAAACTTTATATCTCTACTAAGAACCATATGTGTGTGAGTCACTTCAGAGGTCCGACCTCCTGCGCCAACAATTAGAAGGATTTTGGCAACTAATACAAGTTTTTTTTAGTAGAGGCTTCCGTTCACGTGGCCATACATGCGACACTTTCAGCTTTGTAAATATAGAAGGTTCCGAGCCTATAGAGGTTACGCTCCATAGGGTTTAAGGGGAAACATAGTGTCGGTATGAACTTATCAGTACATGTTGCTTGTGACTTTCATCACAAACATGACTTATTTAGAGTAGATTAGAAGGACTCGAAATTAGCCCTTTTCCACTTTGGGTCATTCCTCTCTCACTAGCCCCCTCAAGGCAGCTTGAGAAGGCAGACCCTCGAAAGCTTATACATAAAAGAAAGTACGTCTGGTTTTTTGATCACCGTATGATGGTGAGAGCATACTTAACTACTACTTCATCTAGCACGAAAAACATAAGTTCATTTTAGCCTTCTAAAATCTATGTGCAACTATTTTTAAAGAAGTCACTCAAAATGCAATTTGCATGCTGTTAATTTATCCCATTAGTTAAGATAAATGAGCATTACATGATGTGTTACATTCCAAATAGAACTCTTAATTAACTAGATGAGAAAATGCATGAAATTTGCTTTAAAAACATTCTTGCACATGTATGTCAGTAGTTTGAAAAATTTAAGTTCTTGGACATTCAGACCTACAAGAAAATTTTGTGTTGCAAATTAAAGCGCTATCCTAACAAATGTGTTGTCTTTCACCTCTAAAGCGCTAACCTATAGGACAAAAGCACTACTCTGCGGACTAAGAAGCGAGAATTATCTGACAAAAGCGTTAACTAAACTAACAAATGAGCTAACCTGAAGGACAAAAGCATTGTTCTAAAGATTAAATGCATTGATTTATGAATAAAAGTGCTAACCTAAATGACAAATGCACTAACCTGCAAGACAAAAGTGCTAACCTATCAAATAAAGGCACTGTTAGAACTCACATAGGCATGAATCTGTATTACAAATGCGTTAAATTTTCTTTTTGCAAGAATTATACAGGATATTAGAAAGAATATGTGAGGCTCTAAGCCCCACGGTGGGCGCCAAAATGTGTTGACTTGAATTTCATCATCAGAATACTACCTGCAACATGTTAGTTTCACAAAATACAAAGGAAATGCTATAGGAAATCCAAAATCAGCCAATGAAACTACATGAAATACATATAAAATAAAAACATTATTTTTACCTTCATGATTTAAGTCTCATTGTGTCCTAACTCCATTGTTCCTAGTTGCAGATGGTGTGCTCTCAAACAAGCATTGATAGCTTACAAGATGGCATATTAAGAATGGACTGATAATTGATAGTTAACTGATACTATGATATGTAATGCTAAATGATTATGCTAAATGATTAAGCTATTTGCTTCAAGATTAAAACTCACGGATGCATAAGTTTTCACAAATGATTAGCTTGAAAACTCACTTGAAGACTAACTCTTTCTCAACTCAAACTCTTGATTTTATAGACTTTGAGAGGATAAGATGATGTGGCCTAGATCAACAGTCATGATTAGATCTGCAGATTTGGATGGCTGTGAGAAAAGGTCAAGGTTGAGAGAAAAGGGGGAAGGATAAGACAAGTGTCACTCATCTCACCTTGACTGCGTTGCTGACTGAGAGAATCTAGGGATGGTTGGAGAAGATTTAGGCATGAGAGGACAAGTGGACTCAAGTCCTTCCTAAGATGTAGGGATGTTGGAGAGAATATAGAAGAAAATTTAATAAATATATGTACATACACAATATTTCATTAAATTTGGAGGTTGGAGATAAGTGACTAATAAATGTTTTATTTATATTAGTTTTGTTGAATTAATTTAGCCACATGCTTGATGAGTTGGCAAAGGGAAGATGAAGTGGAGATGGAAGGTGAGTTGGAAAAGAGATTAAATAGTTTAGAAATTATTTAATATTTGAGACTATAGGATAGAAGAATAACCATTAGATATTAGATATTCAAATGATTGGAGGAAATAATTGGATAGATGAATTAATTAATAAAATATTTCAATTAAATTAATTAATAGAAAGAAATGAAATGAATTAAATAAATTAATCTTTTCAAATTAATTATTTAATAGAAGAATACATATTAAATAAATATAAAATATTTATTTAATCGCTCATAGCCATTTTTATGTGTATATAGGAAGTAAATGCTATATCAAAAGAGATGATTCAATTGGAAAGTTTGATCCTAGATGTGATGAAGGGACATTTCTTGGTTATTCAATTCAAAGAAAAGCATATAGATATTATAACAAAAGAATGCAGAAAATTGTGGAGAGTGCTAATGTGAAAGTGGATGAACATTATAGATATCATTCTATATCATATAATAGGGAATCGGCAGTGGAAATGATCATAATTGAATCGGCAATGCCTCAACCTGTACAGGAAGCTGAGACAATTACACCGACATAATTAGAAAATTCAACTATGACTAATGATTAGAGCAGTGAACTTGAAGTTAAAAAGACACCAAGGTATGTAAGATTAAATCATTCTAAAGATCAAATTATAAAATGACTCTTATATATAAGAGAGATCATTGTAGACATTTTGTAAGGTTGAAGAAGAAAGATAGAAGATCATATTTAGGCGAAATAAGGCAGACCTATTACGTGAATTATAGGTTAAGGGTTTATGTAAGAAGAAGAGAAGAAACCGGTACTAGATCTGGCATTATAGATGCTATTCTGAAGCGATACAAGATACTGGATTTGTATAATCCATCATTATAAGTCAGTATTGAGTAGTGAGCTCTAGGCATTTGGCCTTCCTACATGTGCATGCCCCTCTTGTAAGTAATATTCTCTTATTGGCTAGTAAGTGAATATTGTGGGTCACAAATCCCACCAAGGTTTTTCCCACACTGGGTTTCCTCATTAAATCATTGTGTTATGGTGTGTTTTTCATGTGGTTGTTTTTAATTATGTTTATTGCATTATTTCTTGCATACCGATACACTGTTATAATATGCTCTACATGTTTTAAGTTAAGAAATTCTATTCACCGGTTAGATACTGATTCACCCCCCCTCTTAGTATCTATGGGAATCCTAACAATTGGTATCAGAGCTTGGTCCTCTATTTTCAGAAGCCTAACAACTTGAGGAAGATCTTGACATCGGTAGATATGGAAAATCTGATGAAGCAACTACAAGCAGCTCTTTCAAACTATGATGCAGAGAAATTGAAAAATATCAAATTAGAAGATGATCTAAAGGTAGCTCAAGATATCATTCAGGCACTTCAAGAAAATCTTACCATTCCAAGAAACAAGAGGAGAACTTTGTGAAAAGATGCAAAATGAGAATGATGAAAAGGAATCACTTAATGATCAAATAAGCAAGTTGAAGTTGGAGAACATAACAATGAAGAATGAGATGCAGGATATGACTATGAGATTTTGTAAAGAAATTGAAGATAGAAAGAAGAATGAAGAAGATTTGACCAGAAGACTAAGTGATGCTACAAATGAAAACACAAGACTTAGTTATGAAAATGATTTATTGAAGACAGATCTAATGCACACTCAGAATGACTCAAATGAATTGATGAGGCAGAAAGAAATATTAGAAAGAGAACTAGATACTACAAATCAACATAAAGAAAAATTCAAGAAAAGCTCAGAGGAACTTGGTAACTTGCTGAAAAATCAAAAACCTAAAGGTGACACTTTTGGAATTGGCTTTGAAGTTGGTGAAAGCTCCGATACTACAAACATAGAGGATCATAGCAAACCGGTAAGGAAACCTAATGCTTATAAATTCAATAGAAAAAGATTTAACTATAATAAGTATGGTCATAGAGAAAATGAATGTAGATCTAGAAACTATCAGAATATCAACACACCCACCGGCCAATGTTCAAAATGCAACAAAGTTGGTCACAACTCTGAAAATTGCAGAATGAATGTGAGATGTTATGTTTGTCGAAGATTTGGACACCTATCTAATCAATGTAGAACACAAACCAGCATAGGTTATGGGAAAGCTATTCAAAAGAATAATGTGACTTGCTATGCATGTAACAAAATCAAACATATTGCAAAATTCTATAGAAGCAAAGGATCACCGGTAGACAACAAAAGTTCTATCTTGAAAGGGAAATAAAAAGTTGAAGAGGTAAAACAAGAATTCTCAAAACAATTGATTAGAAAAGCTGATCTAAATGTTGGGAATACTCCTCCACCGGTACAACCAATCAACACTCCATCGGCAGAACAAAGTATTACTCTACCGGTAGAACAGAGTAGTGCTCCACCGGCAAGAAGTTCTTCATCAATTTGAAGAAAGTTTCTTTGAGGGTTTGGCAATCTAATGACACATGTGTTATTATTCCCTCAGTTAGAGATGAGAAGTTGGAAATTACTTCTATACTGGCAGACAATGTTAAGTGAATACTTAACCAGCATGCATTAAATGTGGTAGATGGAAAAATAAACATTATAAATTTGTGGTTTTGGCTCCATTTCATTTCACCATGATTTCAACTAGTTCCCGAGGTAGCAAAGAAAGATGACAATATAGGTGCTTTTTCCCAAATTCCCAAGGAAGTTGTTTTCGCAGAAGATCCCTGAATATATATTCATTACAACATAGAGGAATTAGGAGATGAAGAGATCAAAACAATGTATAAATCCATCATATGTGATAATTCTAGAAATGTAAAACCGGAACATAAAATCATTGAAACCCTAGGATTTATTGAAATCCTCTACATTCCTAAATTTCCCAAGGATGTGATTAGGATAGTCTTAAGTAGGGTAGATGGTGAATTTTTCTAGTTAGATGCAATTCACAAAATTACCAAGGAAGTTGTGAAAGCTGTCACAGGGTTACTGTTCACCGGTAAAAGATGAGACAAGACTAAGAAGGTCTCAAATGACCTAGTAACTAAACTAACTGGTGCAACATCAAATAGAAGGTTCTTGAGGGTAAATGATGTAACAAATATAAATGTGAGAATTGTTAGCATGATTTTAGGGTATAAAGCTACTCATGCAAATAGACTCAACTTGGTTTCAAGTTTATGCATTAAGAGTGCTTATGACATGATTACAGACAATGTGAAAATTGACATATGTGAATGGTTAAAAGATGAGTTAATTGACAACTTAGGCAAGATAAAGAAAGATAAGAAAGGAACTTTTAGGTTTGGTAATCTGCTTGTATGCTTGATGCTACACATAACCAAATAGGTTCTCAGTATAGGCTACAAAGAACTTGGATTTTATATACCGGTAGGAAAACATTTAACATAACTATTGAATAACATGGGTGAAGATAAGGAAAAGAACATTCATGACTACTTTCAAGTACTTAAGGCCAAAATGAAGAAGAAAATCAGATTATCATAGAAGATTGTTGACAAATACAAGGGTGATATATGTTTTGTAATAAAAAAGGATGAGATCTCGATGGAAGCAGTCATCCCAAGAACAATCTGGGTAACAAAGATGGGTTATGAGACAGATGATCATATAATTAAAACTTATGTTAAAGCACTTCTAGAAGCACCAGATAAACCAAAGGAAGAAGTATTTGGTAGTTTTGAGACCATGTAAAGTCAAATTCAATCTAAGAAGAGAGTGAAAAAGGTTGAAGCAGTTGTGAGAAGAGGCTCTAGACAAGCTAAAGCTATTAAAGAAGATGTATTGAAACAAACCAATATCACTGAGGATGAGTTAGGAACTCTACAACCCGAAACTCACCTATCACCGGTAGCTACTTTTTTGGAGAATGGCATGCCTGTAACTTTCAAAAGAGTTGTAAGGAAAAGAAATCCTTCATCGGCAACCACACCCTCACCTAGGAGAACTAGACAGAAACAACAAGCAGTGAGATCTCCGGTTAGAAAGACTACACCAAAGAAGAAATTGACACCAAAGAAGAAGACAAAAAAAAACATGGCCCCTCTTGACATATTGCTAAATGAAATTATAGAGGAAGGGAAACTAAAGAATATAAAGAAATTGTACGACACTCTGACAATAGATGAAAAAGAACAAGTGGAAAATAGTGTTATTTTGCACATGGACATGTATAAGAAATTTTTGATGGAAGTGATAGATGAAGTACCGGATGAACCGTTCAAAAGACTGGAAGCAAGAAGATAAGCTATTATAGAGCTTGATAAGAAAATTAAAATTGAAAAGTTACTAGTTGTTTACCCAGTAAACTCACCTAAGGAGATAGATGATTTAATTGTAGAAGCCAACCGGTTAGTATTCTCTACTACACACTGGCATATTGCTTTAATGGTTGGAAGAGTTAATGAGGTAACTGAAGAAATAGAAAATGCATGGGATACATTCCTAGTTGAAAAAGAAAAATAGGAAGAGTACATGAGCCACAAACCTATAAAGGTATATCAGAAGGACAAGGACAAGGGTAAAGGAAAAATTGGTGGACCTCCTAGTATCAAAGTAAAAGACAACTTACCCCCAACTCCTTTGATTACATCACTGGTAACAACAACTATAGAAGATCAACCGACAATTGAAAGTATGGATGTAGAGGATGTCAATCCTAATCCTGAAGTCTTATACACAGTAGATGTTGATACACAAAAGATCAACATTGTGGTAGATAAAGATACAACTGATAAGGCAAACATGGCTAGTGAGCCACCAATAACTGAGAAAACTGATCAAACACAAGAGAAACCGATAGATGATAACACAGAGCAACAAATAATGAAACAAGAAGAGAAAAAGGCTCTAGAATAGGAATAGGTATAGGAACAGAGTCATGAGGAAACAATACAACTAGCAAAAGGAGAAGTACACAAACCATTGCTTTAGGAAATGCAAACACAAAAAGACCTACCAGAGGTCACAACAATCTCGGTTACTTCCTCCACTGGCGGAATTCAGAATGTTGGTTTCTCCTCAGCAGGCCACAAATCAACAAATGTAACTGAAGTACTCTTAGATTTAATCAAAAGGATAACAGATTGTAGTTCACAGGCTTATAAAGCTATAGATGACACAATCCCAATTTTGAAGGTAATAGCTCCTAACTGTAACATAAACAATAAGGATTCTTTAAAACAACTTGATACTTTGTGTAAATACATCATTGAGAACACAGTGACTATTGAGCAAATAAAGGAAGAGACTTTGAAGAATAAGGTAGAAATTGAAAAGCAAAAATTCTTTGAAGATTAGATAAAAAAGTGTACAAGGGAATTTGACACACTTCTACAAGAACTGTGCAACTTATTAAAGGAATTTAAAACTCTGTATAAAGATACTTGCAAAACAAACTTTTTGACAATAGACATAGATAAGAAGATGAGCAAGGTACATGATGAAATCAATAAACTTGCAGACAGTTTTGTTAACTCACCTGATACATTATCAGTTTTTGAACAGAAGATAACAACTTTTGAGGAAGAGTTACTTAAGCTAGGAAGAGAAAAGGAGAGAATAGTGGATAAGGCAAAGAATTTGAGACTAAGACTGAGTCCAAGATTGGAATATCTAGCATTCATGCGGAAGAAAATATCTGAGGCACTTGTACAGGGACAAAGAACACTGATAGAGCATATGCAACACCTCACCGATACAGTTCAAAGAACAGAGACAACAATAAGAGACAGTAAGAAGTTTATGGAGAGTATAAACTTGATTTTGGCAGATCTATTTCAAATTGTAACTACCTAGTTACAAGGTTGAGGCTACAACTCTATTGACACCTTGACAACCTTTGTCATTGACGCCAAAGGGGGAGTAGTAGTATGAGAAAATAACCAGAAAAAGACTTATCTGCTCAGGGGGAGCTCTTATATTTTTGGTAACATATTTTTGGAAACATAGTTTTCGGTTATAGTTTTGGATACACTTTTGAATTTTCTCATGAGTGTTGCCATCAATGCCAAAGGGGGAGATTGCTGGCATATGCACACTCCAATGACACATTGTAGGTGATTGAAGGTTTTGTCATTGATGGCAACCTTACAATCCTATGGCACCGGCAAGGCATTACACCAGCACTAGCAAGATCAGACTCTACACCGGCACTCAGACCATCAGCACCAGCACAGAGAAAGGAAGCATACCGGCATAGAGGCCGACAGGATTTTTGATATATTATATTTTGTTTATTATTGTAAAAACTTTGTAAGCTGACTTGGCAAATTGTAAAATGACTCTTATATATAAGAGAGATAATTGTAGAGATTTTGTAAGGTTGAAGAAGAAAGATAGAAGATCGTATTTAGGTGAAATAAGGGAGACCTATTATGTGAATTATAGGTTTAGGGTTTATGTAAGAAGCAGAGCAGAAACCGGTATTGGATCTGGCATCATAGATGCTATTATGAAGTAGTACAAGATACTGGATTTGTATAATCCATCATTGTAAGTTAGTATTGAGCAGTGAGCTCTAGGTGGTTGGCCTTCCTGCATGTGCAAGCCCCTCTTGAAAGTAATATTCTCTTATTGGCTAGTAAGTGAATATTGTGGGTCACAAATCCCACCGAGGTTTTTCCCACACCGGGTTTCCTTGTTAAATCATTCTGTTATGGTGTATTTTTCATGTGGTTGTTTTTAATTCTATTTATTGCATTATTTCTTGCATACCAGTACACTGTTATAATATGCTCTACATGTTTTAAGTTAAGAAATTCTATTCACCGGTTAGATACTGATTCACCCCCCCCTCTCAGTATCTGTGGGAATCCTAATAGATCTTATTGTAATATCTTTTAGGTGGTCAACCTAATAGGTTTAGGCCTTAGGGTTTGTATAAATAAGAGGTAGAAACTCTTTGTAAAGTATCATGGTTATTGAAAGGTCATGGTCAAGGAATGTAATGTGTGAATATTGTAATATCATTCAGGAAAAGGAATTGGTAGATCATTGGTGATCGTATTGGATTTAGAAGAGGATTTAGTCCTCTAACATTCAGCTTAACCAAGACTGTAATCAAGCATGGTAGATGCTATTTCTAGAAGTTCACTCTATTGGATTGTTGTCCATTTATCTTGAGATGGTTGTAGCCTCTCTGTAGTAGGTGAGACTCTTTTGTAATGAGTAGTACGCTCTAGGCAGTGTGCCTTCCTGCAAGTGCAGGCCCCTCATTGTAACTCAAACTTTCTGCAGAAGTATCATATGACTGTGGGTAGGTTTCCCACTGTGGTTTTTCCCTTTCTGGGTTTTCCACATACAAATCATGGTGTTAAGTGGTATGGTTTCTTTGCATTGATTATCTAGTTAATTATTAAGTTATATTGTTTACCGATATCTTTTCCTACCGACATTTGTATGTACTTTACCTATACTTGATTTGTTTAAGGTTGTATTGTGGATTAAAAGTTGTAATCTATTAGCAACTGATTCACCCCCCCTCTCAGTTGTTCACTAGTTATCCTAACAAATGGAATAGTGGAAAGGGAGAACAAAACTATCCTATATTCTTCAAGGTTAATGATGATGGAAGCCAAATTGCCTGATATCTATTGAAGAGAAGCTGTCAATCCTGTGGTACACACTTTCAACAAAGACAAAATAAAAGGTGATACTGGTAAGAATCCTTATGAATTATGGTTCGGTCATGCTCCTACTGTTAGATATTTCAGAATTTTTGGAAGTAAATGTTATATTAGAAGAGATGATGCATTAGGGAAATTTGATCCTAGATGTGATGAAGGAATATTTTTGGGTTATTCTACTAAAAAGAAAGCATATAGATGTTATAGAAAAAGACTAAATAGGATAATGGAAAGCATAAATGTCAAAGTGGATGAGCAAGGTAATAATTAGATCAGATTATATGACTATGGACCGACAGATGAGATTGTTAGATCAAAATCGGTTGCACAAGATTTAGTTAAGAGCATTGATCTAGTTGCTTCAGTAACATCAAAAAATTCCACAGTGACTGTTGATGAGGAGAAAGAGTCAGAAAGTCTAGATAATTCAAAGACTCCCAGGTATGTAAAGCTAAATCATTCTAAAGATCAGATCATTGGAGACAAAAGGAAAGGTGTGATGACAAGGAGAAGGTTACCTACTGAAGAGGTATGTTTAATTCCTCAAATTGAACCAGAATCTTTTATTGAAGCAAGTAAAGATGAGAATTGGATGAGAGCTATGAAAGAAGAATTGAATCAGATAGAAAAGAGTAAAACATGGGAATTGGTTCCTAGGCCTAAAGATAAAAATGTTATTGGAACCAAATGGGTTTTCAGGAATAAATTAAATGAGGAAGGTTAGGTTTTAAGAAACAAGGCTAGATTAGTTTGCAAAGGATATTCATAGGAAGGAGTTGATTATGATGAAACTTATGCTCTAGTTGCTAGGCTATTTCTTGCCTATGTTGCACACAAGAACTACAAGGTATATCAAATGGATTTTATATGTGCATTTATAAATGGAGGTCTTGAGGAGAAAGTCTACATTGAGCAACTTGATGGATTTCCATTATTAGAGGACAAGGACATGGTTTCTAGATTGAAGAAAGCTTTATATGGATTAAAACAAGCCCCTAGAGCATGGTATGGTAGATTAGATAAATATCTTTCAAAGCTCAGTTTTAGCAAAGGTAATACTAATAGTAACTTATATTATAAGATTGAGCATGATGACATAGTAATCATTGAAGCCTTTGTTGATGATATCACTTTTGGAGGAGAATAAAGTTTATGCATGAAATTTGCTTATGATATGAAGAATGAATTTGAAATGTCAATGATTGGAGAGATGAATTTTTTCTTAGGTTTGAAGATTACTCAAACTGATAATGGTATTTTCATTTGTCAAACTAAGCATGTGAAAGAATTTCTTAAGAAATTTGGTCTTGAAAATTCAAAACCTATTGGTACTCCTATGATAATGAGTTGTAAATTGTCTAAGGAAGATGAATCTCATAGAGTGAACCCATATAGATACAAATCAATGATTGGTGGATTATTGTACTTAACTCAAACTAGACTGAATATAATAAATGCTATCTGCATTGCTTCTAGATTTCAGTCAGATCCGAGAGGAAGTCATGATATTGTTGTTAAAACAATATTCAGATATTTGGTAGAAACAATAGATTATGGGTTACAGTATCCAAAGGATGATGATTTGAGATT
Organism: Cryptomeria japonica; assembly: GCF_030272615.1. Taxonomy (NCBI): domain Eukaryota; kingdom Viridiplantae; phylum Streptophyta; class Pinopsida; order Cupressales; family Cupressaceae; genus Cryptomeria; species Cryptomeria japonica. Next base: position 464,507,944 of record NC_081410.1, on the reverse strand, counting down.
ATGTTCCTATAAAGACTCAAATTTGGTAGAAGATGTTGATGACTGGAAGAGAACTATAGGTGGTGCATTCTGTTGTTCTCGATTTTTGATTTCCTTATCTTCTCTATAAGAATTTTCAAGCCTCTATCACATATGGAGAGAACAACAAGAAAATAGAAGTCTAAGACCACATTTAACAAGGTTTATACAAAAACCTTCTACACTTCAAGCTTACACTAAGCTTAGGCAGGTACACCTTTTGTGAATGCTTTTCACAATTATGACAAAAGATTCACAGAAAACTAGTGTCAACATTCTGCAAATCTTATCACCTTAACATTACTGAATGTAAAAGAAAAAATCGTGTTCATTTTTAGTTTTGATCTCCAAGAAGGCTATAAAACTCAACAAACTATACCAGTACCTTATCTGGGCTTTAGAGTCACCTAGAATTAGGTAAGAATTCTCAATAGAAAACTCACATACACATCATTACATCAATTTCACTAAATCTATATATGCTTGACATATATAAACTTTCACCTTATGCTAGACCCAACCATCAAATTCAAGCAAAATTATTGATTACCAATGAGAAGATTTTAAGTATATCTAATTTCCCCCTTTGAGAGAAAAACCTAAAACATTTCCGTAAATTGCATTGCAACTCATTTGATTAAACAATCCTAGATTATCTAATCAAACTAGTACATCAATCATACATTCAAGAAGACAACATGAGTCAAGGTTCAAAATGTTCTGATCTGTATATTAATATCCTTCATCAAATTTTTACATAACTCAGAATGATTTTCCAAAAATACTAGAAAACCCTAAATATATTTTTTGCTAGAGTTTCTTTTCAAATTCTTGTAATCCCCATCTCAGTAGTCCTGGTATCCATTTATAGAGATATGGATGCAACCAGCTACAGACTTCTCTAGAAAATGATATTCTAATCCTAACCACCATTTTCCTCCAAAATTTTACGTTTCTCAAAAATTGAAAAAAATATCTAACAACCATGATAGCCAACTAACTTTCTTAATGCATTACAAAATTGATGACTCGAGTCTTTGATTCTTTAAAACCAATAACCCCCGAATAAACCTGTTGCAACAACTAACTGCTTTCAATTTCTTTGGGATCACCAACTATCTGAGTATCAGTTGATTCCTTTTGTGCTTTCACTCCTTTCATCACATACTTGGCTTCTCATTCTTTAAAAGTGTCATCATTAGGCTAGGAAAAGCTGACAATTTTCTTTTTCAACTTATTTACTCTTTTCCATGTATTCTTTAATTGCTTAACTTTGGTTTCCAAAAAACCATAATGTGACTTTATCTTTTCAATTTCCTAAATTGTTTGAATGAATAAAGATGTATCATCTGAATTAATGAAATCATTTATCTATAGAGATAATTTGTGGCCTAACTCGCCAAGCCATACCTCTTTATCTTTTAACTTGTTGGTACTAACAAAACCTCCCGGGAAAAGTTCAAACTTCTAGTTAGCATATTCTTTTCTATACAGGTTTTCTCTCCATTCTAGGCTAGCTCTTTCTTTTGCCAATCCAGACATACCTTTCACTAATTTGTAGGTGGATTTAACAATAGCATCAACATCTTCTTGGGATAAGAACATGAGTTCTAAGTCCACCTCCCTAGCCATCCATTTATTTAAAATTGTCTAGAATAGCCTTGTCATCCTTCAAAGAAATCAACATGCTCAAAACGTTTTCATATATATATATACACAATAGAAGTTGTGACTTTGTCAGCAAACTTCAAAATTGTGCCCCTGATCTTCTCCTCATATTTACTTGCAAAAATGGCCTGAGCCTACCTCAATTTTTCCATTTCATCCTGGATAGTCTCAGTAGATTGAAAACTAGGAGTCATAGGGGAAGGGGGAAACTCAATGATTGGAATAGTAGTTGGAGGTTTTGCTGGAGAGGAGGAAATCATCAAAGTAGAAGGTTTGCCTTTCTGATGCTGCCCTACTATCTGATTCTTCAATTTTGCAATTGTACTATCCTTTTGAGCTATTTCAATTTTAGCTTCATTATAAGCTTTTATGATTAACTCCAATTTTACCTAGAGATTAGCCTTTTCCTTGGCCCCTTTCTCAGCTACAGCCATATTGAATTTTGCAGATTCCAAAGTTGTATTAACAACCTCTACCACCCTTGTGTCCTTCACCCTCTTCAAAATCATGTTTCTAGAATAGCTGGACTCTATGGAGTCTTTCTTCTTTTTGCTCTCCTCCCTTCTTAATGACCACATGAATAAGGTAGCATGATCATTACTGTAGGTCACTCTCTCTAGGGGCTTTGTTTCCTTTCTGACTTCTTGAAGAATTAGTGCATCTACTATGTCTCATTCAGGGAGAATCAAAACTCCAGCTTTTGCAATCATCTTCTTTCCTTTCTCAGGGATAATGGTCTCAAATTTTGTCAACATTTCCTGCATCATGGACATTCATTTTTCCTCTTCTCACATCTTGCCTTAAATTGTTCTATATTTTTCCTCCAAACAAACTATAGAAAGGATCCTGTTTTGATAAAATTATCATCTGCCAGAAATTCCTCCCTAGCATGCTTAATGAGAAGGTACAATTATTTACCTACAAATTCCTCTATAGTCAAGTCCATTTGGGCACTTGCTGGTTCTTCTGGCATTCCTTCTTGAAACTCTTCATATGTGCAAGCAATTTTCCCAGGACTTTCTAATTGCAATAGTTGCTCTGCTACAGCATGCTCATCTCCTACATGTATTGGGGATTGGGAAGCAGAATACAAAGGCTCATTTAGGGGAATCTTGGATCTCAACCACATCTTCTAGTGCCCTTTTTCCTTTTGAAGTAGAAGTCTCATCCCTTATCGACATTAGTACACTATACTTTGACCTTTTATGCACTACATATTCACTTGGGGGAATCACCTTGGCATAGGCAAGCTTGGCTAAAACTAGTTTAGCCTTTTCAAGATTAGCTTTCATCATAGCCTCCTTCTTCTCCTTCAAGGTCTACATTAAATCCTCAAAATAAACTACCCAAAACTTGATCTTTTCTTCAAAAGGATTAAAGCTAACCAAGGGATTATAACTGCTATCAAAATGGTGAATAAAATCCAAGGTTTTCTTGAAGGTTATCCATTTTTCCTTCCTTATTTCTTGTTCATCTTAATTGAACGCATTCCTTATTAAATACTTAGGGAAGTGAAACTAGTGGACCCTACCTGCACATCTGGCCTTCTTCTTAAACATATTGTTGAAGAAATCCTCTGGATCAACAAACCTCACCATCGCAGTAGACAACCTATATGGCTAAAGAAAACCATCAAAATGTGTCTAACCACCCTTAGTGATTACAAACTAATGTGCCAAGGTAATAGTTGGGAAAATTGTTCCCTTCCCCTTATTTGTCAATTTTTCTTAATGCAGGCCTCCGATTTGTCTTAGGATCTCAACCATTCTTATCTTCAAGGGACATGATAGGGGAGTAGATATGGAGTTCCTCTGAAACTATAGACTCTAAACACAATGGAGAATGGGTACAAATATATATCACCCCAGTTGTGTACAATTTTGATATCTTCAACAAATTATTTAGGCCTAAGGAATTCAAGGAGATCTTTAAGAATCCTAGGGTTTTCTGGGCACAAAAGGATTCTAAGCCTAGATGCAAAACATCTATCAAACTTTAAGTAACATGCATCCTCTCTATCCCAAGACAAAATTGTGCTCCATAACTGAACATGCATCTCCTCTCCATATTTTTTCTTGAGTAGGTCCATTTCATTAGCAAAGTATTCAGCACCTTTGAATAAAAACATGTGCATGAGGAGGGAATACCATCCAAAAGGTCTGTCCACCTTAGCATTCTTTATCCCTATCAAGCCCTCATGAATGACATCAGTGAGATAAGGTGCAAAATCAAAAGTCACTGCCAGAGATGGTTCAAAATTTGTGCTATCATGAGCATATAGAGGGTTGGCATTGTAGTTTTTGCATCTTCCCCAAACATCTGACATAAGGATCAATACATCCCCTTAGCCCTCAGAGTAAAGAAGTTCAAGGACAAAGGTTCCATGGTGCTTGGGCCCACTACTCTCAGTCCTCCTATTTTGGCAAAGAATTCTTTCAAGGGGCCATTTCTGAGGTGATCTCTCTATGCCTCATAGACCTTCACCAGTAGTTTAAAATTGATAGGCTCTAGATAATTTGACACCTCACTGAGTCAAAAAACTCTCCTAAACTTATCATCACTTATTTCAATTAAAGACCCACCATTTACATTCTTTACAGTCTTGGTAATGGGGACATAATTGTTTGCAATTTGGGTTAACATGTCCACGTCCATGAAAACCCTAGGGACTATAAGCTTCCCAACATCTAGCTCCCATATGCTATTAATTGGAGCAGGGGAATTTTGCTAGATGAACCCCACTTTTAAGAGTCCCAAACCCGCCATTCCTATATGGGCATCTCTTAACCAATACCCTTTATCATATAGACCATTGCCAACTCTCAGGCGGGGAGATTTAGGCACCAATTCCTTTATTTTCATTGCACTATTAGTGGACTGGGTTAATTTCTCTAGAAAATCATCACAAATGGCTCTCTCCAGGTAATCAACCTTCCCTCTTAATTCTCTTTGTGGTGCCATCTCAAAAATACCTTTATTAGAATTTCAAACAGAGTCTTTGGAAATTCAAACACTGAGTAACACCAAGCAAACTGTAATTGTAAAACAACTACAAGAAACATACTTGTTGCCTAAGAAATTTTGCCCTGTACACTGGTTCCTCTGCAAGATTCCTTGAATGCATACAAAAAATCTTTAGCTCATGGAAGGATTATTACGACAACTAAGCATTGATTAGAGTCAATTAAGCCACATGCTTTGGCAATTAATTTTCATAAATCGAATTGAAAATTTTGGTTCCAATGGACAACAAAATTTGTCTAAGTGTTTTGCCTTTTGTCGCTGCTTCATGATGCTTAACAGTCAAGCTTCTACTGGTAGTAGTTCAGTGACAACCGTGAGATCATGTAAACCTACACATCCTTTACCTTACCTGAGCCGTCCTCTTTAGAATGGGTTCCATCACTTTGTCGCTGATTCACAAAGGGTAACCTTCATGCTACTTCCCTTTGCAAGATAGCGGCATACATCAGATCAACAATTAACTACTCAATCTTTATTTTCCACCGTACCGTTTGCGTTTACAACTAGCTTTAACCACCACGACTAGTGGTTTGTCGCTGGTTCGCAAAGGGTAATCTTCATGCTATTTCCCTTTGTGACATAGCAACAACCGCTGATCACCGATGAACTTGCCCGGTCATTAACTACCTTGGCCTTGAAAGTGGGCCCCTTATGTAATTCCACTCACCTGCAAACTTCTACCAGATGTCTCCACGTGTCTATCACTTTTTTGCTCAAGAAGTCTATCAAGCTCCACCTTCTAACCATAATGTGTCTCATCGAACTAGGAATTCCATCAACACTATTGCTTTATTAAATGGACCATTTGAAAATCCATTGGAGCCACGCGTTTTTTTGACAGATCACCCTCTGCTTCGTTCGCACATTCAGATGTCTTGCCACCTAGCCTACCACATAAACACCACATGACCGCCACTTCATCTGCCACCAGATAGTCAGTACCTTATCATTGGTTCGTGAAGAGTAACTTTCATGCACCTTCCCTTTGCGACATAGCGATAACCATCATATCAACAAGAACTTGCCCGAGCATTACGAAACCTGACAGACAAATAAAAGGGAAATAAAACTTAGGAAAAGGTGACAAATCAAGAAAATATTATAACCCGCCTAGGCCAAGACTTAAAAGGGGCCCCCTTCCTAATGATGGATCAACCCTTCCATTTAAGTGGAAAAAGGTAACAAGGAAACATAAGAGAAAGGCTTGCATAATGAAAAAAAAGAAATTGCAAAACCCTGAACTCATAGAACTTCAACCCTCAGAAATGAATAAAACTCTGAAAACCTAAAAAATTTATGGATTGAAAGGAAAAAATCCCAATACTCAAAATACTGACAACAGTGGCTCTAATTGGGGATGGTTGGATGCAAGACCAACACAACAACATAGAAATACTCAGGAAAGCAGACCAAAAAATAAAGCCCAAAAACAACAAAAGAAAACCTAATACATACAACCTACAACCTACTATGCATGGACCTAAACAAAATTCAAGAGAAGTAATAATTCAGGAATTGTCCATGCACTGTAAATTCCTATACTTCACCATTCATTCTTTGTAAGAAGTATGAATCCTTTCCATGGGTATCACAAATAATAAAAGGGCATATCCATAGTGATTCAAATTTCTTATGCTTACCCTTATCTTGTCCTCTTGCATTCAATTGAAGAACCGTGTCACCAATTTAAAATTTCCTTTATGTGGTTCTCTTGTCAAAAAGATACTTGGCCTGTAATTGGATCTTCAAGTTTCTTTTATGAGCCATGGTTCTGATTTCTTCCATCTCCACCATTTGAACCATTCTGTCTTCCATGGGTCTTGATAATTCTAACTCCTCAGCTTGTAGGAATTTGTACACAAGGAGAAGATTATTAACTGGTACCCTATTCTGTGTTCCATAAACCAATTCAAATGGTGATACACCGATTACTTTTTTCATAGTAATCATGTCTTCCCATAAGGCCAACTTGAGTTTCTAATCCCAAGACCTTTTATTTTGCTCAAGAATTTTCTTGATAATATTCAAGAGGCTTTTATTGTTGGATTCTGCTTGGCCATTTCCTTGTGGATGATATGGTGAAGAATACGACATGATAATTCCATGGCTAGCACAAAATTTGGTGAATTCCTCTAACTGAAAGCTCATAGCATTATCCACTATCAGTTTCACAGGTACACCAAACTGTGTTATCACATTATCCATCAGAAATTCAATGACAACTTTACTAGTTGCCCTTTTAGTAGGTATGACCTCAATCCATTTAGTGAAGTAATTAGTAGCCACCATGATCCATCTATGACCTCTACTTGACTTCTCTACTATCTCCCCAATAAAGTCAATGCCCCACTGGATAAAAGGGGCTTCCACTATAATAGAATTAAGGGGTAAATCTCATTCACACTTTAAATTAGAAGAATTTTTTTGGCATGAATCACACTTCTGAACATGCATGGGCATCTTTAAACAAAGTGGGCCAATAGTATCCTACCCTAACTATTTTACTAGTTGTGGTCTTGGCCGATTAATGACCTCCACATACTCCATTGTGCATTTCTGTCAGCATCCCTCGAGCTTGGGAATCTAGGCACATCAACAATGTCCCATCTCTATTTCACCAATATAAATCCCCTTGAATAAGGACATATTTTTGAGACTTCAATTTCAACGTCCTTATCTGATTTTGAGTCATTCCTTCTGGATAAGTTTCATCTCTTAGAAAATGCACTACTTCTGAGTACCAAGGCTGTGTCTCAATACTAGTAACCAGGACTTCCTCAATTTTAACATTATTGACATCAACATCAACCAGATTTGATTCAGCCATCAACTTGGCAAGGTCTAGTTCTCTTACCAGTTTGGTGATCTTGATTTCTAAGTCAAACTCCTATATTCAAGTTATCCACCTACATCTTTTGCCAGTAAGCTCAGACTGAGATAAAATGTCCTTAACAACTGCATGTGGGACATAAGCAACTATTTTTGCATTTACAAGATATGGCCTAAATGCTTTTACAACCTTGACTAGAGCATATGCTTTCTTCTCCATGATTTCATACTTCAACTCAGCAGCCTATAAAGATTTGTTATAAAAAGCAATTGGATGTTAATATCCCTCACCATCTTTTTGAAGCAAAACTGTTGCTACTGTGTGATAAGAAGCAAAAGTAAATAATGAGAAGGGCTTACTGTAATTATGGGATTTCAAAATTGGTGCCTCCTGAATAGCCTTCTTAACTTTGTCAAAAGATTGTGCAACTTCTTCATCCGAAGAAACCATTACATCCTTTTTAAGTAATTTGACAATAGGCTTAACAATTTCAGAAAAGTTAGCTATAAATCTTCTCACCAAATTTAGCTTGCCCAAAAAAGATTGAATTCCTTTGATATTCTTTGGCTTGGGTATATTACTTATAGCTTCAATCCTTTCAAGGTCTATTCTAACCCCTTCTTTAGAGACAATATGCCCTAGTAACTTCCCTTCAGTGACTACAAAATGATATTTCTTTGGGTTCAAGGACACACCAAACTCCAGAGCCTTGCTAAAAATCTTTTCCAAATGACCACAGTGGTCATCTACTTTCTTTGAGAAACATTTTAAATCATCTTGGTAAACAACCATGATGATGTTGATAAATTCCTTTAAAGCTACATCCATTGCTCTCTAAAAAGTAGCTCCAACATTCTTTAGGCCAAATGGCATTCTCACATAAACATATGTCCCCCAAGGGGTAGTAAAAGCAATCTTAAATTGCTCAGGCTCTTTTACTAATACCTGCTTATATCCTAAGAACCCATCCATCATGGACAACAAATCATAGCCACTTACTCTTTGAAACATAACCTCCATATTGGGGGAAGAATAATTGTCTTTCAGAGAGGCAACATTCAAATTTCTAAAATCAACACAAAGCCTTATGTCCCCATTCTTTTTTTTGACAGGGACTAAATTGGACACCCATGAATAATGTCTTATAGGTTTGATAACCCCCCCTTCTCTCAAATTGATTAGTTCTTGTTGCATCTTGGTCTCCAAAAGGGGGTTGATAGGTCTTTTCTTCTGTCGAAAAGGCTTAGCATCTAGATGTAGAGGAATTTCATGTTGAAATAAGTCTTGTCTATATGCCTTTAGGTCCTCATAGGACTAAGCAAAAACATGTTTGTAATTTCTTAATAAGTTAATGAGGTTGGTCTTAACATGGGGAGGCAAGTTCTTCCCAATATATACCAACTTAGGGAATGATTATGTCCCTAGGTTCACCTCCTCCAATTCTTCCAATTTAGTGGTTGTCTCTTGGTGCAAATGAGTGTCACTGTGAATAAAAATACCCTCCAGTTCTACCAATCCTCTGGGTATTTCATTAGTTTCTAAATGAACCATGTCATTCTGAATATTGTTTCTCTGTCATCCACTACTTCTACCAATGCATTACAATCAATTTTCAGTCCATCATAATCATCAATGCATTGTATAAATCTAAGTATATAATCATCATCTGCAAATACCTGCCAATTATACACATTATCTGGAATACCAGGTCTAGCTTTAACCTCAACTATAGATACACCGCTCAATGTTACATCATCATTTTTCAATGCAACATTAGCTAAAAAGTCCGCCATAATGTTCTTTGATCTTTCAATCCAGTCAATAGAAAATGCATCAAAATACTCAATTACATCCCAAACAACATGTTTGTACCTTTTCAAATGGTCATTTTTTGATGCATTTCTTGACCTTATCTGATAAACTACCAACTCTAAATCCCCAAATACTCTTAATAACTGAATTCCATGCTTCTTAGCAATTTCTAGCCCCAATAATAAGGCCTCATATTCAGTTGTGTTGTTTGTACATTGGAAAGCTAGCAGAAAAGAGTATTTGAAAGTAATACTTGATGGGGACACAAAAAGTACTCCTGCTCCAGATCCTTCTTTAGGGAAAACTCCATCAAAGTACATGTGCCACAAGCCTTCATGTTGAGATTCCAATTCATTGACAATGGGATCAATATTCTTCAATTGAGGTTGAATTGGATGTACTTTGAAATTGTCAAGGTCCACATATATCATACAATTCAGCATATTAGGGTCTATTTTCTCAATTACCTTAAGAGCACATGGTTCTCTATACAACTTAACCTGACTTCCATTTATTGGGATCATAGCATAGGAAAGATCTAGTTGAACATTTCCTGCAACTACTAAAGCCTACTGTCTGGATAATAGCATGCCATAATGAGGTTTAGTGTCAGTTACAATAACGTCCACCTTGTAAGTAGCTTCAGGAAATGCTGCTATTTTTATCTCTACATCCCTTATCGTACCTACAATAGGTTCTTCTCTATTTTCCATGGCATAGTATTTCCAATACAAATTATTCACTATCAGTCCCAATCCCTTCATGACACCATATGCCATGGCATTCACAGCAGCCCCAGAGTCTATCATGCAATTTTTAATTAGCCTATTATTGACTAATAGAGTTACATAAAAAGGATCAACCTGGGAAGGTTCTTGAGTAATTGTTGTTACCACATATATTTTTGGAATTTGTTGCTTTTCATCCTTTTCATTCTTCTTAGTACCTATAAGTAAAGATGCATTATCATCTGATATATTAGAAAATAAAGAAAAAGCAGCTTCTTTGTGCTCCTTTATTTTTAGCAGTTCCACCAATGGCACTATAACTTTCATTTGGGTCAAAGCCTGATTCATATCAAATACTTAACTAACAATTGACTTGGTATGGACTTTAGCCTTTTCTATTTTTGGCTGATTTGTCTTTTTAGTTGCAACAGTCCCTAGTGAATGGCCAGTAGCACCATTCTCAACATTTTTTCCCAAATCTTTGGATTGGTCCCCTTTTACATGGCCATCTTGGGGCAAAGTATTACTACTTGCCATTTTTTTTTGATACACTTCTTTCATGAACATAGAACCAGGCTCACCCTAATCTCCATCCCTTTTGTTACTTCTCATATTGTAGTTTTGCTTGGCTTTAGCTATAGTAGCTTTAGTGAGATTCTTTACTTCTTCCTCACTTGGCCTTTTGAGATAGACTTCTTCATCCTCAATTGTTACCATATTTAAAGTGGGATTCCAGTCAATTGTTAGCTACCCATGATAGCTTTCATTATAACTCAGTGCATCATACCCGCTTGCTTCACTTTGTAAAAACTCATCATCACTTTCAACAATAGTCTCAAACATATTGATATCAGGTTCACCCTCATTTCTCATGGATTCATTCAGAGCTTGAGCTACATCACACTAATAGGGGGAATGTGGCCCATCACATGCCATGCACCAAGGAGTATTTTCCATGTTATGTACATTTGCCCACTTTAAAGGATTAGGGGTGTCATGATTTTGTGTGTTTCTTGGCTTATCTTGCAAAAGGTTTACCATCCTTCCAATTGGTTTATCTTGCCAATTATAATGGGGCTTGTCATTTTTATTCACCTTGGTAGTAAGATCTTTCATGGTAGTCATTAGCTTCTCAATTTTATCCTCTTCCTTGGAAACTTTATTTGGTTGTGGCTTTGACTCCTGCCACAGTCTACCATCAGTCCTCCTTCCCACCTTTCTAGATGCTTTCCTATTACTTTCTACATTTATAGCAATTCTAAAAGCATCTCTTAAACTATATTGGTTTTTATCCCTGAGGATGTAAGACATTTTGGGATCAAATGCATTATAGTAAGTAGTTAAACACACATTTTCATCTAGTCTCATTACTTGTAAAAGTCTATGCATTGCCTTCTGAAACCTTGCTTTGAAGTCTATGATAACTTCATTATCAGACTTCCTGATATTATTGAACTCATTGAGCATAAAGCTTACATTTGTTTTATCACCATATTTCTCTTGAAAGCAATTCTTAAACTCTTCCCAAGAATTGATGATATTTATAGGTAAGCCTCTATACCAATCCCTTTCATCATCCACCAGAGACTGCACAAACAATTTCATGATGACATCTTTGTTGGCAATCTCATAATCATTTATCATGTCACCAAAAGACTTTAAGTGCTCCTCTACACTTATGGCATTGTTGCCAGTGAATTTTTGAAGCTTGTCCCTCAGTTCAATAGGAACATGGTTTGGGTATCCCAGGATTCCATCAAAGAAAAGTTGTTTGTACAACTCTTGATTAATGGGTCTTCTTTGGAACTGGTTACCAGTAGGGTTATTACCCATGTTCTTTCTCATATTAGGACCATAAGTTTGAGGGACTTGGTTATTTTGATTGGTAATAGGAATTTTATTTACTGGGACGAGATTACAAAAATAGGTAGAGTTGTTTTGACTAGCAGGGGCATGCTGATTCTGAATTGGAGCAACACCTACAAGTATAGTTGGTTGAATTTTGACTACAGGATGTGAGGCATATAGGGGTGGTGGCTTACTTGGATCTGTTGAAGGAAAGATTATGGGAGGGGCCTTGAAGTAATCAATTTTTCTTTTAACTTCTTTATTAGTGGCTTCTAATTCAGTGCTTTCTAATTCCCTTTGCAAATCTTCCCTTTCTCTTCTTATTCTTTCTATTTCTATTTCATGTGAAGATAATCGGTGAGATATATCTTTAGCAATTTTAGACCCAAATCCAGTCTCCATGCATTTTTGTTTCCCTTTGTCAATACTAATTCTAGTAAGTTGTGGGTCACTATGAACCTCTCTACTAGCTTGCTCAGCAATTTTATGTGTAGGATTGGTGTTAACAGTCAGATTTTCTTGGATAACCGAGCCTTCTTCCTCACTCTTGGGTTTTTCTTGGGTAAATAGTTCAAGATCTGCGATCTTCCTCAACAGCCTATCTCTCTCAATCAATTTAGCCTTGATCTCATTTTCTTTATTTATTTCTTTTTGTGTTCTTAAAGAGATCAACTGATGAACTCTTCTATTAAGAACCTCAATCTCTTGGGATACTTCATCTGAATCTGGGAAGATCTCTTCTGAATCTGATACATGAACTTGATCAATATCAATCAAACTAATATTTCCATCTATAGTCTGTGGTACAAAATCCATCCTAACATTGGAACTACTCTTATCCTTTCCAGAAATTCTAGCATGAAAGATTCTTAGTGCAAGATTTGAACATCTTCATTATTGCCAAATAAACCCGTATGAAAACCCAAGATATCTTACTCAGATTCATGGGAAGAAGAATTGGAATTTGCATATATGGATCTTTCAGAAGACTTACCCGTGTGATTGCTTTTCTGCATCCATGCAGCATTAACTGGTTCATGTGTAACTGCTCTTTTTTGGCCTTTTCGGGCCTATTCGGGCAATCCCTCTTGCAATCTCTCTTGAGGATTCCTCCTTATGTAAGACCTCTTGTTTTTTCCTGTTTGCATTATATGGGTTTCCTTAAAATGACTTATGCACCCCCCCTTTATTTTTCTTAAGAACACTAGTTGTTGCTTATCAGAGTCACCACCCAAAATGGGAAAATAAGAAATTATTTAGCTCGACAAATCATTCATAGGAGACAATGGGACAGGGAAAATATATTTAACAAGAAGATTGATAAAAAATAGGGATAAAACAACCTATTACGAGGACCAAGTACACACAGATCTAAATAAACTTTTGGGCAATACAAGCATTGATATGTAGTATAGATTTACACTATGACTCTCCCCACCAAAGTCACCATTTTTCTTGTTCTCGATTTCTGATTTCCTTATCTTCTCTGTAAGAATTTTCAAGCCTCTGTCACATATGGAGAGAACAACAAGAAAATAGAAGTCTAAGACAACATTTAACAAGGTTTATACAAAAACCTTCTAAACTTCAAGCTTATACTACGCTTAGGTGGGTACGCCTTTTGTAAATGATTTTCACAATTATGACAGAAGATTCACATGAAACCAGTGTCAACATTCTACAAACCTTATCACGTTAACATTACTAAACGTAAAAGAAAAAATCATGTTCATTTTCAGTTTTGATCTCCAAGAAGGCTATTAAACTCAAAAAACTATATCGGTGCCTTATCTGGGCTTCAGAGTCACCTAGAATTTGGTAAGAATTCTCAATAGGAAACTCACATACACATCATTACATTGATTTCACTAAATCTATATATGCCTGACATATATAAACTTTCACCTTATGCTAGACCCAGCCGTCAAATTCAAGCAAAATTATTGATTACCAATGAGAAGATTTTAAGTATATCTAATTTCCCCCTTTGAGAGAAAAACCTAAACATTTCCATAAATTGCCTTACAACTCATTCGATTAAACAATCCTAGATTATCTAATCAAACTAGTACATCAATCACACATTCAAGAAGACAACACGAGTTAGGGTTCAAAATGTTTTGATCTGTATATTAATATCCTTCAACAAATTTTTACATAGCTCAGAATGATTTTCCAAAAGTACCAGAAAACCCTAAATATATTTTTTGCTAGAGTTTCTTTTCAAATTCTTGTGATCCCCATCTCAGTAGTCCTAGTATCCATTTATAGAGATATAGATGCAACCAACTATGGACTTCCCTAGAAAACAATATTCTAATCCTAACCACCATTTCCCTCCGAAATTTTACATTGCTCAAAGATTGAAAAAAAAATATAATAACCAAGGTAGCCAGCTGGAAACAAGCCAACTGTCTTTCTTAATGCCTTACAAAATTGATGCCTTGTGTCTTTGATTCTTTAAAACCAATAACTCCCCAATAAACCTATTGCAACAACTAACTGCTTTCAATTGCTTCGGGATCACCAACTATCTAAGTATCAGTTGATTCCTTTTGTTCTTTTTCTCCTTTCATCACATACTTGGCTTCCCATTCTTTAAAAGTGTCATCATTAGGCCAGGAAAAGATAACAATTTTCTTTTTCAACTTATTTACTTTTTCCATGTATTCTTTAACTGCTTAACTTCGGTTTCCAAAAAACTATAATGAGACTTTATCTTTTCAATTTCCTCAATTGTTTGAATGAATAAAGATGTATCATCTGAATTAATGACATCATTTATCCATTGAGATAATTTGTGGCCTAACTCGCCAAGCCATACCTCTTTATCTTTTAACTTGTTGGCGTTAACAAAACCTCCTGGGAGAAGTTCAAACTTCTCGTTAGCATATTCTATTCTATATAGGTTTTCTCTCTGTTCTAGTCTAGCTCTTTCTTCTACCAACTCGGACATACATTTCACTAATTCGTAGGTGGATGTAATAGTAGCATTAGCATCTTCTTGGGATAAGCACTAGAGTTCTAAGTCCACCTCCCTAGCCATCCATTTATTTAAAATTGGCTTCAGAATAGCCTTGTCCTCCTTCAAACCAGTCAACATGCTCAAAACTATTTTCATATATATATACACAATTGAGGCCTCGACTGTGTCAGCAAACCTCAAAATTGTGCCCTTGATCTTCTCCTCATATTTACTTTCAAAATGGCCTGAGCCTACCTTAATTTTTCCATTTCATCCTGGATAGTCTCAGTAGATTAGAAACTGGAAATCACAGGGGAAGGGGGAAACTCAATGATTGGAATAGTAGTTGGAGGTTTGACTAGAGAGGAGGCAATCATCAAAGTACAAGGTTCACCTTTTTGATGCTTCACTACTATCTGATTCTTCAATTTTGCAATTGTACTATCCTTTTGAGCTATTTCAATTTTAGCTTCATTATAAGCTTTTAGGATTAACTCCAATTTTACTTGGAGATCAGCCTTTTCCTTGGCCTCTTTCTCAACTACACCCATACTGGATTTTGCAGATTCCAAAGTTTTACTAACAACCTCTACCACCTCAGTGTCCTTCACCCTCTTCACAATCATGTTTCTAGAATAGCTGGAATCTGAGGAGTCTTTCCTCCTTTTCCTCTCCTCCCTTCTTAATGACCACATGACTAAGGCAACATGATCATTACTATAGGTCACTCCCTCTAGGGGCTTTCTTTCCTTTCTAACTACGTCAAGAATTAGTGCATCTTCTATGGCTATTGGGGATTGGAAAGGAGAATACAAAGGCTCATTTGTTTGCACTTATTTCCCTACCCTCTACCTTTTAGGGGAATGTTGGATCTCATACACATCTTCTAGTGCCCTTTTTCCTTTTGAAGTAGAAGGCTCATCCCTTATCGACATTAGTACACTATACTTTGACCTTTTATGCATTACATATTCACCTGGGGGAATCACCTTGGCATAGGCAGGCTTGGCTAAAACCAATTTAGCCTTTTCAGGATTAGCTTTCATCACATCCTCCTTCTTCTCCTTCAAGTTTTGCATTAAATCCTCAAAATAAACTACCAAAAACTTGATCTTTTCTTCAAAAGGATTAAAGCTAACCAAGGGATCATAGCTGCTATCAAAATGGTGAATGAAATCCAAGGTTTTCTTGAAGGCTATCCATTTTTCCTTCCTTATCTCTTGTTCATCTAAATTGAACTCATTCCTTATTAAATCCTCAGGGAAGTGAAACAGCTGGACCTGACCTACACATCTGGCCTTCTTCTTAAACATATTGTTGAAGAAATCCCTTGGATCAGCAAACCTCACCACTGTAGTAGACAACCTATATGACTGAAGAAAATCATCAAAATGTGTCCAACCACCATTAGTGATTACAAACTGATGTGCCAAGGTAATAGTTGGGAAAATTGTTCCCTTCCCCTTATTTGTCAATTTTGCTTCCCGCAGGCCTCCGATTTGTCTCAGGATCTCAACAATTCCTATCTTCAAAGTGACTTGATAGGGGAGCAGATATAGAGTTCCTCTGAAACTATAGACTCTAAACATAGTGGAGACTGGGTACAAATATATATCACCCCAGTTGTGTTCAATTTTGATATCTTTAGCAAATTCTTTAGGCCTAAGGATTTCAAGGAGAGCTTTAGGAATCCTAGGGTTTTTTGGGCACAAAAGGATTTTAAGCCTAGATGCAAAACATCTATCAAACTTTAAGTAACTTGCATCCTCTCTATCCCAAGACAAAATTATGCTTTAGGACTGAACAAGCATCTCCTCTCCATCTTTTTTCATGAGCAAGTCCATTTCATTAGAAAAGTATTCAGCACCTTTGAATAGAAACATGTGCATGAGGAGGGAATACCATCCAAAAGGTCTATCCACCTTACCATTCTTTATCCGTATCAAGCCCCCATGAATGGCATCAGTGAGATAAGGTGCAAAATCAAAAGTCACTGCCAAAGATGGGTTAAAAATCTGTGCTATCATGAGCATATAGTGGGTTGGCATGGTAGTTTCCACATCTTCCCAAAGAATATGACATAAGGACCAATACATTCCCTTAGGCCTCAAAGAAAAGAAGTTCAAGGAGAAATGGTCCATGGTGTTCAGGCCTACTACTATCAGTCCTCCTATTTTGGTAAAGAATTCTTCAAAGGGGCCATTTCTGAGGTGATCTCTCTGTGCCTCATAGACCTTCGAGAACATTTTAAAATTGATAGGCTCTAGATAATTTGACACCTCACTGAGTTGGAAAATTCTCTTGAACTCATCATCATTTATTTCAATTAAAGACCCACCATTTACATTCCTCACATTCCTGGTAATGGGGTCATAATTGTTTGCAATTTGGGTTAATAGGTCCATGTCCATGAAAACCCCAGGGACTATAAGCTTCCCAACATCTAGGTCCCATATGCTATTAATTGGAGCAGGGGAATTTTGCTGGCCAAACCCCACTTTGAATAGTCCCAAACCCACCATTCCTATCTGGGCGTCTCTTAACCATTACCCTTTATAATATAGACCATCACCAACTCTTATGCAGGGAGATTTAGGCACCAATTCCTTTATTTTCATTGCACTATTAGTGGACTGGGTTTATTGCTCTAGAAAATCATCACAAATGGCTCTCTCCTAGTAATCAACCTTCCCTCTGAATTCTCTTTGCAATGCCATCTCAGAAATACCTTTATTTCAATAGAATTAAAAACAGACTCTTTGGAATTTCGAACACCCAGTAACACCAAGCAAACTGTAATCATAAAACAACTGCAAGAAACATACTTGTTGCCTAAGAAATTCTGCCCTATGCATCGGTTCCTCTGCAAGATTCCTTGAATGCATGAAGAAAAGCTTCAGCTCATGGAAGGATTATTATGGCAACTGAGCATTGATTAGAGTCAATTAAGCCACATGCTTTGGCAATTAATTTTCATAAATCAAATTCAAAATTTTGGCTCCAACAGATAGCAAAATTTCTCTAAGTGTTTGCCTTTTGTCACTAGTTTGCGATGCTTAACAGTCGATCTTCTCCTCATAGTGGTTCAGCGACAATTGTGCAATCATGTAAAACTTGGACATCATTTACCTTACCTGAGACATCCTCTTTAGAACGGGTCCCACCACTTTGTTGCTGATTCGCAAAGGGTAACCTTCGTGCTACTTTCCTTTGTAACATAGCAACATCCATCGGATCAACAATTAACAGCTCGATCTTTATTTTCCATTGTAACCGTTTGCCTTTACAACTGGCTTTAATCACCACCGCTAGTTGTTTGTTGTTGGTTCACGAAGGGTAACCTTCATGCTATTTCCCTTTGCGACATAGCGACAACCGTTGATCACTAACGAACTTGCTCGGTCAT
This sequence comes from Cryptomeria japonica, assembly GCF_030272615.1. Taxonomy (NCBI): domain Eukaryota; kingdom Viridiplantae; phylum Streptophyta; class Pinopsida; order Cupressales; family Cupressaceae; genus Cryptomeria; species Cryptomeria japonica. The sequence goes on along the minus strand of NC_081410.1, from coordinate 464,489,645 downwards.
TAACTACCTTAGCCTTCAAAGTGGGCCCCTTATGTAATTCCACTCGTCTGCAAACTTTTGCCAGATGTCTCCACATGTCTATCACTTGTTCGCTCAAGAAGTCTGTCGGGCTCCACCTTCTAATCGCCACGTGTCTCATCAAACTAGGAATTCCATCAACACTATTTCTTTATTGAATGGACCATTTCAAAATCCATTGGAGCCATGCGTCTTGTTGACAGATCACCCCCTGCTTCATCGGCACATCCAACTATCTTTCCACCCATGCCGCCACATAACCGCCACATGATCGCCACTTCATCTGCCACCGGATAGCCAGTACCTTGTTGTTGGTTCGTGAAGGGTAACTTTTGTGCACCTTCCCTTTGCGACATAGTGATAACCATCATATCAAAAACAACTTGCATGAGCATTACAATACCTGATAGAAAAATAAAAGGGAAATAAAACTTAGGAAAACGCAACAAATCAAGAAAATATTATAACCCACCTAGGCCAAGACTTAAAAGGGGTCCACTTCCTAAAGATGGACCGACCCTTTCACTTAAGTGGAAAATGGTAACGAGGAAACATAAGTGAAAGGCTTGCATAATGAAAAAAAAGAAATTGCAAAACCCTGAACCCTCAAAATTTCAACCCTCAGAAATGAATAAAACTTTGAAAACCTAAAAAATTTATGGATTGAAAGGAAAAACTCCCAATGCTCAAAATACTGACAACACATTCTTTCTTGGGAAGAAATTGGTTTCATGGCTTAGCAAGAAATAGTCATGCACTTCATTATCTACTGTTGAAGTTGAATATGTAGTTGTTGCAACTAACTACACTCAAATCTTATGGATGAAGCAAATGTTGAAGGATATAAGGGTAAGTTATGATGAGCCTATTATTATTCACTGTGATACTACCACTACTATTGATATGTCAAAGAATCTGGTATTTCATTCCAAATTAAAAGACATTTCTATAAGGTATTATTTTTTGAAGGAAAAGGTTGAAGCAAAGGAAGTCAGGTTGGTTTATGTACCCACTAAGAAACAAATTGTAGATATTCTAACAAAACCATTGCCTAAAGATACTTTTGAATATCTCTGATACTTTTTAATATCTCTGAGATCAGTTGGGGGTCACCACACCTCTGGTAGAGACTTAGAGATGTAGGGATGCATCAATCTGGTGAGATTATCATAAATATATTTTGATCCAGGCTGATGGGATGATGTTGCTGCTCATGGGGAGTAGTCAGTTCTTTGGTTTGGCATCAACCCTTATTCATTGATGTCAAATGGGGAGATAGTGTTCATATGAAAAACATAAAATCTTAGGGGGAGAAATATTTTGTTGGTTCTTGATTGTTTGGGGAGATTGTTGGCATTCCTTAGAACTTGGATTTTTTTCACATTTAGTATTGCCATCAATGCTAAAGGGGGAGATTATTGGTAATATGCTGAAATTATTTATGTGTTGTCATTGATGTCAACACTGTTCTCCGGTTGGATATGGTTCTGTCCTAGTTGATTACTGCTATCCTGGTTGGTTCCTGTTCCGGCTGGACTTGGTTATCTATGATTTTGATTCGATATGATCGGATTGGTTGTTTCAGTTTTGGATGGTTATTCGGGATGTTTATATGCTTGTCACATTCAGTTGGTTCATGAGTTGGTTCTCCAGAAGCTATCACTTATGTTCTTGATTACCGGTTGATATTTCTTGGTACCGGTTGGCTTTACCGGTTTGTGATATTAGATGATTTGGCTAAGTGATTTTGGTCCAACTTATAGAAATGGTTCCTAATGTGCTAAAGGTGTTCTTGATCATGTCCTAATTGTTTGGTGGCTTTGCATTGGCTGGTGTGATGATTTGGTTATCCTATTTTGATCTAGTTGGTTATTCTGTGTTATTTGCACTGAGGGTTTCTACCAGTTGGTGAAACATATTGATATAGGTCTTAGTGTAATTTCCAATGGATATAGTTGTTTGATAATTTGTATTAGGTCCATGCTATGTAATGCAAATCATAATATTGGTCTAGTGGTATCGTGTGATGAAATTTTTGTAAGTATGGTTTATGGGTTTAGGGTTTAGCCGACCTTGTTATCAAGGTTGATGATCTGTATTTATAGGAGATGTATTCATGTAATTTGTAGAGGATGGTATGGTTTGGTTATGTCTACATTATCTGAGAGTGGTTTATGTTTGAATAGAGATATATCATTCAACAAAGGGTTCTGAAAGATTTAGAGTTGTAGGGCAGACATATGTGCATAACTAGAATTGTATCAAGCATTAGGAGATGCTATTTTCACAATTCATTTTCTCTGGATTATGCAAGTCAGTGAGACTTCCCTTTTGTGTTGAGTAGTACGCTCTAGGCAGTTGGCCTAATTGCAAGTGTAATCCCCATTGTAATTATTTCACATACTGTTGCAGAAACAATATCTAACTGTGGGTAGGGTTTCCCATCATGGTTTTTCCCTTTACCAGGTTTTCTACATTAAAATAATTGGTGTTGTATGATCTATGCTTTCATGCTTTATCTTTCACTATGTTGTTTATATTGTGCTCTAGTAAATGGTTTATAATTTGCATTAATTGTTTAATTTGTGGAAATATGATTCACCCCCTCCCCCTCTCAGTTTTCCTCTGGTATCAAAGATTCTAACAAAGCACATGGTTTATGATTTTGGGAATTTGGAGAGTAAGGTTTTTATTTAGTTTCTACACTTCCCATTATTTGATGAGCCTGAATGGGTAAGATATGTTCTGAGCCGAATTCACGATGAATTTCTATGGTTGAACAAACCCCACAAGATCATAAAGAAAGCCATTCAAGTAGTAACCTATTTGAATGCTACCGGTGAAGTTCCTTCCCTCCAAAATGTGAAGAACACCACTATAATGGAGGTAATTAGTTCCAAGCATGATATTCGGTCAATGGCCATTAGTGACATTGTAGAATTTGATGTGAGATTTTCTTTGATGGTTACTGGTTACAAGGTTTATCAATCAAGCAAACATAAATCAATATCTGTTACTGCTATTTATGCAGCTTATCAGATGCTCAAAGAAGATAAGAAGTAAGATTTGTGTGTGGTGCTTCTTAGCGAGCTAATGGGTAATGTAAAGAAGATCAAACAAGACAAGAAGCATGTGTTTAAATTTGGTTCCTTGATCATTTGTTTGGCACTATATTTTCTGAATGAGATCCCTGGGATTGGAAAGGTTCAATGGGCATATGATCAATCAGTGGAGCAGAGAAGAGACAAAAGTAGAAGCCCCATAGATAATATGTTATAGACATTGTAGAAGAGAAAAATAAATCTGATGAGGCAGTGCATGAGGTAAAGAAGATTGCGACCTATGTTAAGGTAGTAAGGAAGCCCCCATTCTGCAAAGCTCAACCAACAAAGAAGCCTAAAACTCATGGTGAGCCATCCAGTAAAGCCAAATCAAGAAAAAAGTATAAATCAAAACCTGATGAAGCTCTTAAATCAGGTAACCTTGAAGGTTCTTATACTATTGTGCCCCTGAAATCCTTGGATGAAATTATTAATAAAATTTTAAAGGAGGAAATCTCAAGAACTTGCCAATATATTATGAAAATTCTGATGACAAAGATCAAAGGGTTATTGAGGAAGTGTAGCACCCCTCCCTCAATCAGACTTTTTTAATACCTATTTTGACCATGGTTGGCTTTTCAGTGGATATTTGTGGATACACTATATGGTGATATTTTATTAAGATATTATGCTATGTTGGTTTATGCTTTTATTTGTGATTCAGTGAATGTTGTTTATGCTTTATTTCCTTATGGATGATTAGATGTTAATTTTATTATGTGTTACTGACTAAGGACTAACAAATTTACCTTATGCATGAGATGCTTTATGTATATGTTATCATCTATGTGTGGAAAGTGTATGGGATGATTTTCCTTCACTCACTTTGGTGAGACATGAAACGTCATGATTCTCCTTTGTCAGTGTGTCTACCATGTTTTAACATATATATGTATGCATGGTTCAATGATGCATGAATAATGGGTACAAGGTACTGACTTCACGTGGTTCCACAGGTCCGAGTGTACCTAATTAATCTGATGGAAGTAGAGGAGATAGTCTTAAGGCCCTAAATTTTATTCATAACCTTGCTCGATAGTGAGATTTGTTATTTGTCTATCAAAATTCATGTTGGGACTCATAAATTTGAGTAATTTGAAAGGCCCATTTCAAAATTTTGCTTTGCACTTTCAAATGACCACCTAAAGAATCAACTTGAGAGGCCTACTTTGAGGGCATGTAAAATGGAGCTAGTTGATTATCTAGCGGTAAGGCTTGGGAAATGTGTCCTACACATTTCATTTTGCCTATGAAATGTTCTAAAAACTTTCAGATTTCAGTTAGGATCAGTTTATCAAGTACCCATTTCAAGGGGTGGACTGAAAGTTGTTCATAGGTGCAAATGCAAATTTTATCAAATGACCCACTTTGAGGCATTGTATTTCATGACCAGTTGATTGTCATGTTGAAATTAAAAGTGCATTGAATTGTATGCATATAGGTGTGTCCACCTGTCAAATTTCAAGTCTCTATTAATTCATTTGCTCAGTTTGGCAAGCTCAATCCATTTGCAGTTTGTACTGTTTGCATAAGTCTCTATTTCAATAGCTAGTCAGAGCCTCACTTTGCACGTGTAAAAGATGCCCATATGAGTGTTATATCAGAATGTTTATTCTGAAGTACTACTAGTATGAAAGAAAAGATATGTTTCCAATTTGAAGCTCCTACCAATTCATTTGATTAGTTTTCCAAGATGGTTTCTTGAGCCATTTTGTTTAGTTTTCTGCACTTTCATTGTTACATTTGTTAAAGTGGCTATTTTCATGAGCTCAACATTTGCACCTTATCAACTTCCTGGTCAAACTAAACATTCCATGGTCTTCTTTGTACTTCAAGGTACCTATGTCCTAGATTTGGGGATCTACAAAGACCATTTGATATTTTTAATGCGTGTACTTTGAGGTCCTTGCACATTGAATTTATCAAGTTCAAGTGCTGACAGAGCCATTTGGTCATCTTTGTGCATTAATATTTCTTCACCTGGGATTCATCATGAGGAGTGGTTTTACAGGATGAAAGTTAACATATCAGAGTACACGCCTATCAATTTGTGAAGTCCAAGAAGTTGTTCTGACCAGTTTTTAAAATACCTCTTTGGGTTTAAATGTGAAAATGTGACACAAGTGCCTGAACGTTTCAGATTGAATTTCAGTGATCAGAAAATTGTGTAGATTAACTCCAGAGGTATGTTTAAGGTTCTTGAGGTTTTTTGAGGGTCAGTGGAATGAAAACAAAATTATTTTTAGCCAGACCCACTTTGGGGCCCGACTTGTCTTGTAACTTCACTATGCCTTTTGAATCAAGGTTTAAATTATTATTTTAAATCATATGTTATATGATTTAAGTATAAAGGACAAGCATGTAGATGAGATATTTCTCATAGGATAACACCACAATCAGAGGAACAAAGTCATGATAGTGGCAATTCTCTTGCATGTTCCAGTCGAAAGATAATGATGACTGTCATGAAAGAAAAGTCAGCAATGGTTAATGCATTCATTGAGCAAGCTATGGAGTCTATTGAAGAGTTTCAAAAGCTTTCAAGAAAATGCATATTGGTAGGTGTAAATGTCAAAATTCCTTGCTATGGGTAGTTAACAAAGAAGGTATAAATCTTTCAAGCAAATGCCATTGGCAGGCTTTGCCAGTCCTCTCTGCCCTTGCGTGGTAGACTAAGGTGATTTGAAAAGACTTTAGTAACGTTCAAGAAAATTCAATTGGTAGGGCATGCACTGAATGAAGAGGCTCAGAAAATTTAAATAAAATGCAAATTGTAGACACCCAAAAATGGTCAACACTTGCGAGGTCATACTTTAACATTTGCGCATTGCCTCATTTTAGGTTTTTGCGTCACATTAACATTTCTCCTATGATTCGCACTTCATCTTTATCATTTGCGAACATCGAGTCGTTCTTCTACATTCTTCAATCATCTCGTCCTCAAATTTGGTCTTGTCGACAACATTATCCAGTCATGATTTTGATCGATTTTATCTTATTGCATCAATGAGCATGCTTATTTGTCATCATTTTGGACATTGTCAATCCTAATTAGGGTTTTGTCCTCTTTTCAATCCTGTCAATCTTGCGATCAATTTGTCATCGATCGTTGTCCTCTTATCAATCTTGTCGATTTATCATCAATCCTTCAATCTTGTCATTTTAACGATCGATTTGTCATCGATCGTTGTCTATCTCAAGTATGTCAATTTGGATCAATTTGTCAATTGGCGCATTTATCAATCAAACCATTTTGTCGCATTGGTCATTTATCAATTCAAAATCATGACATTAATTATCTTCAATCATTGTCATTTTCGCATTTCTAATTCATCTTCTAGGGTTTTATGATTTAGTCATTTAACCTAATTTGCCATTTCTTCCTCTAGGATTACTAAATTATTTATTAATCCTAAGTCTTCTTATTACAATTAAATCTTTATTTAATTGTCTAATTATTCTTCTTTGTGAATTGATTAATAAATGAAAAATTATTAATTAATTCACTAATTCTTAAATCCTATTTTTCATCAATTTCTAATTCCAATTTCCTAATTTGTCATCAATTTCATTTTGCTAATTTTCAAATTTCTAATTCCTTTTCCCTCCTAATTCATCTCCTAATTCTATGGGAGTGGCATTTCAATTTGTCATGAAATTGTCATAATTGATTAATCAATCAATTTTGACATGAAATGTGTCATAATCAATCAATCAAAATTGTGCATGGAAATGCATAATTTGTCATAATTGACATATTGATTTGCAATTTCCATTTGAATTGCATCATGCCAATTTTGTCACTTCTCCAATTTCTCTATAAATTGGATAATTTTTCTTCAATCACCCCCTTCAATCACTTCATGAACTCCGAATTGCTATCAAACTACTGAATTTTTGTTCTAGTACTCTTGAGCTTTTTGCTTTCAATTGTGAGAGCACTTGTAGGTGAGATCCACAAAACTATTGAAGAGGAAAGAACAACAATGGAGCCGCATGGAAGGAGTATTCAATCTTGAATCTGGTTTGCATAATGTTTTCTTTTGAATGCTTCATTTTCATACCTTCATTGAATGTGCTTTAGAATTAGGTTCATTGCAATGAGTATTTCTTTGATTGAGCTATCATGTTTAACGTTTTGATTGATCTACTTATATCTTGTGATGAATCCTAATTCTGATGCTACACAAATAGTAGCCATTTTAAAACTCCAAACAAATGCACTTGGTAGGTGTAAGGCGATTTCCTCCTCAGGATCGCATGGCAGGCTAAAAATTAAAATTTTCAAACAAATGTATATTGGCAGGTGTAATGCCAAATCTCCTGCTAGAAATTCAACACCATAGTAATTTTCAGGAAAATTCAATTGTTAAGTGTATTGCCCTCCTTCAGGTGGTAGAGGGAAAAGACGATAAACCTTAAGGTAAATGCAAACTGGCAGCTGTTATTCTAACTCCACGACCTTTGCCAACATCCTCCCTTGTCGTGGTGTGTGGTATGGGAATGGAGGGCATATTAAAATTTGAAGCACTGTGGCATTGCATGGGTAAAAGGCCTTGTAAGACTTCAAGCAAATGCATATTGGCATGTTAACAGCAAAATTCTCTTCTCCCTGTGTGATGGTGTGGGGCTTTTGAAGATTTCACCAAATGCAAAGTAGCAGGTGTAAAGATTAATTCCATAACCTTTATCAGAATCCTCTCTACGTGGGCCTGTGGTGTTGAATAGGCTGAGGAAACTTTCTGCAAATGCGTATTGGCAAGTCTAATGCCAACATCTCCCTGCGCATGGCTGAAAACACCATAGGAACTTTCTAGAAAAATGTAAGTGGCATGAGAAAATGCCAAAGTCCTCCTGCATGGCACGATGGCCATTAAACTTAAGTAAATGCATTTTGTAGATGGAATGGCATTTTGATGCCTTAGAAACTTCCAAGCGAATGCAGATGCCAGGGATGTGTAAAACTGTTTATCCCACATTGGTTGTGGAGTGGATATTTTTAGTATTTAAGTACAAGCCCACACACATCCATAGTGTCAAAGCCTAAGGGATTTTGACAAGAGGCTGCTTTGTGACCCAGTGGACCCCACGCGTACACACGCATCCTGAGGCATCCAAGTTTTGCAAAAAAAGGGAAAATTAACGAATGCGCAAGTCTAAGGAGGATCAACGATTGTCTCTATACCACAATGGAAAGATGCTCGACGGTTAACCATCGCGACATAGCGACTGAATGATGGGCCCGACAGAAGGGAGCAATTCAGATGTGTTAATGAGCAACCAAGTTGAGGAAGATCCAATGACTGTTGCTATTTTGGAAGATGAAGATGCACGCTAGTTATCCATCGTGGATCAGTGACAAAGGAGAGTTCCAGTCCGGTGGTGTGTCCAGCGATGGTGAAGTGGTGGTCCTGTGGTAGGTGAGGTGGCATCTAGGTGGATTATGAGTGAATCACAGGGTGCCATGTGGTGGAGCGCAGATGGAAAATCATGTAAAAATCAAAATTACTCATATAGTTCCAACTATAGGAGAAATTCAAAAATTTAAATGACTGGTTGTTTAGAGGTGCATCTGAGATTAATTCACTGGAGGGGTTATTTTTTGCCCAAATATAGACATATTACATGTTGCTAGAAAGCTCTCAGAATGGGGAATTCATTTCTATAATTAGTTTCAACAAATATTAGATATTTTGAGAGGAGTTTCTAGGGGAAGGATGCAAAGAATTTTTCAGTTGGGGAAAGAGGACACTTGGCAGTTTGTGATGAAGACCTGATCTTTTCCCTCTTCTTCATATTCTCAATTCTTCTCATTTGTAGGGGTTCCCAGGTTTTGGAAATTTTCTCTAAGGGATAAATCCAAAATTGTAGGTTCTAGTGATGGCATTTTTCATTCTTTGCAAATAACAGTGTGTTTCTGTTGGGTTTTCAATGTTTTCAATGTTGTCTTTGCTGTAGGTTTTGTTTCAGTTTGCAGGTTTACACATATGCAAGGCATGTGTGAGTTTCCACAAAATTGTCTCCAAAATACCATTTGAATTTATACAGTTTCATCTTATCAAGGATACTTTGAGGTGTCTCTTTCAGTCTTCTCTGAGAGTGTAATGTTTGTCTTTTGGGTATTCTTCAAGGAAGAATTTTAATCTTGAAACTCAACATTAATGATTTTGAATGTGTATATTGGATGTATATATATGTATGATTTTGTGACAGAGCTGAGGTTTGTGTTAATGTAATGCATTAATACATGAAAATTCAATGTCAAAAGTATCTTGCATCTGAGATTTCTCTTTCAGTTTTATGCATGCCTTTGTGGCTAGGATAAGGCACTGGTCTTTTGTAATGTTGGAGGATTGCCAGAACATCAATTTTAAAATCAAATCAGAATATATTTTTCTTTATGTTGTATTGTAGTGTTCCATCTATCTCAATCTCAAATGTAGTTGAGAGTCAATGTGAATATAGCTAGTTTGCAATACTTTCCTTATTGTTGAGCTATGTCTGAGATTTCTGCTTTAATGGTGATGTTGTGTGTGATTTTTAGACTATATTTGAAGTGCATCACAGGTAAACCCATGTAGGCTTTGTAGAGCCTGAAGAGAAGAAGGATTAATATCCTTGTTAAGTTGGTCTAGTTAGTCTTTTGAAATCATAGTTGAGGTTAGCTACCTTTCAAAATTTGGTTGCAAATTATACTGGTTGCTGATTTTGTTGTTCAGCATAAAAAGGAACCAACAAAAATGGTGACTATGCTGGGGATATGCTACAACTTGTGTTGATTGGATTCAAATTGAGAACACTCTTTGTCTATCAACAATTAAAGCCAGTTAGTCCAGCCATGTCCATTTGAGGAAAGAGTCGTTAAAGTGATGCAAATCTGAAAGTATTTTCAGATCTGCAGTTATTTGCCTAGAAGTGTTGTGTTCCAAGTGTTGAAAGTTTGTTATCCTTTTAAATTTGTGTAAGTCTAGATCTGTTCATGTTCTATAAATGATTTTATAAATTCTCATAGCAGTGAGTGGCAACTCTAAAAGATCTCTGCACTAGTGTGTATTATTGTAAAAGTTTTAAAAGATTTAGTGAACTTACAACAAAGATTTAGCAGATGCTTGGAGTTTTAAGATGGAAGATCCCAGAAATTTATTGAAGATATTTTCCTTCGTGAAGGAGGTAGCGACTCTGTATGAAGATTAGTGTACAATGTTAGAAGATCTGAGAAAGATCTCACCAAATATCACAGTAGCAACTGCAATATCCAAGTATTTTCCAAAATTGGTATTAAAGATTGTAAGAAATTATGTTCCTTACCAAGTGAGTTTCAACACTAAGAAGGAAAAAGAATAAGTTAGGTTGCATTCTCTTGTCAGCTTAAAAGCATGGGTGAAGTATTTTGAATAATAGGGAAGGTAGACTATAGCTGAAATAATTCTTATTGGTTGAAAATAGTGGATGTATTCAAGCAAGGTTGCAGCTAGTAATGGATTGTTGTAGAAATTTCTCTATTAAAGGTTATGTGCCATTATATTTTGATGGCATACCTGGATACCTGAATCAGATTCCAAGTGACATTAGGAAGCACTTACCATTGTTTAATGGGGACAAGTTACAATCAGCAAAAACGCATATGCAAAACTTTGTTGATTTAATGAATTATTATGATATCTATCATGATGATATTTGCATGAAGTTGTTTGTGCAAAGCTTGAAAGGGGATGCCAGGATTTGGTTCTCATTTTTGTAGGAAGCTTCTATTCCCTCATGGGAAGAATTAGTTGCATCTTTTCTTGAGCAATTTGCTGAGAGAATAAACTTTAAAGATATCCTGAGGAAGTTGATGGAGATTAGAGTTGAGGAAGGTGAATTAGTGTTAGCCTTCAATGTTAGATTTTCCAAAGCACTGGCTGAGATCCCATAGGGGTATAGACTGAATGATGAAGTATTTTTAGTGATTTATTTGGATGCCTTTCGAAGAAAGATGAGTTACATGTTTAGGGATAAAGAGCCAAAGACATTACATTAGACTTTTGTGACAGCCATGGATATAGAGAAAAACTTAAAATATGGTATTCCTAAAGGACTTTTATCTACCGGTGTCGGCTGTCATAGTGTTTGTAATATGACAATTAAATGTGAAGTGAGAATTAATGTTCAGAGCTCTAGTATTCATACTTGTGATGGCAACATCGATAATTTAATTCCAATTGAAAATCAAAGTTGTTTGGTGCAAACAATGGTTGATCCTCATATAGATATTGATAATGTCAATTGTGTTGAAGATGAAGTAAGAGTATTTTCAGATTTCACTTCTTGTAATCATGTTGATGATCTTTCTAATATGAAACTTGTGCACAAAATTAATTCAGAAAATTTTAATGGTGCACATGATTGCAATGAAAATACAGCCCACATTAATGAACATATTTTTAAATAATGTCACATTGAACAACAAAGTGCAATTTAATTGCAGAAGATTGCAAAACTTAGAAAAGCTCTTGAAGTTGTGGATGAGAAAGTTCAAATGTTGGAGAGCCTTAGAGTTATGAATGAAGACCTTCTGCAATATAGTGAAGAGGATTTTTCAGAAAAGGACTGTGAACTAAATGCTTATACACTTGATGAACAACATGCTGATTTAATAGATAGTTTTGTGACAAAAAATTTAAGTGAGCATGCTGGAAATTCATCAGATGAAGTAAATGGCAGCGATATTCATCCTTATTCTTTGGTTGATGATGAGTGTTATATTGGTAAAGAAGATCAATTGTGGCAAGATAAATATGACTATCTTGATTCTCAGAATGATGGTCATAGGATGAAATTTTGTGGTTGTGAAACATGGAATGTTAAGGATGGTTTCAGCCCAGTTTCAATTTCTTCTTTGTCTGATGAAGATGATTATGATGATAGGATGGATGGTATCTTTAGCAAATATTCTAATATTTTATTTGATGCTTATATAGATACAGACCAACCACTTTGTTTTCACAATGTTCATAAGGGGATTCTTCATTTGGTTTCTAACCCTTTGTATCAAGAAATAATTGACCAACCAGATGTTGTAAATGATGAACCAGTTCATGGTGTTGATACCGTTCCATGCAGCAGTGACATGTGTCAGGATGAAGATTTTTGTAATGGGTTGCTTACTAGTGTGTTTGAACCCCATCTTGAATTTTTTCATGTGAATATGAGTGAATGTTCAAAACTTATTTTAGATTATATGCTTGAGCCAGAGGTATGTTCATTTTTGCAAGAGTGGGATATTGAAGATGTTGATTTATTGCATTTAGTAGATGATGAAAAGATTGGATATGTTTTAGTAGTTGATCATGAAAGTAAGGTTCAAAATTATGTTCATGATGAGTATGCATATAATGCTGATTGGAAAAGCATGTTGAAAGATGTGTGTCATAATAGAAACACTTCTCTGATGATAAGTGTTTTCTTTAGATTGTTTACACTATTAAGTGATGATAATCAAATTTTTGATAAGGGAAAAAGTTGGTTTTAACTTTGGTGGCCCGGGGCCATATGTAAATAAATTGTATCTTTGTATAGTCACTTTGCTTTTAGTTTTGTGGTTTCCAATAAGGAACCTTGTTGTTCAGGTAGAATAAGGAACCCTTGTTTTTTAGAAGAAGAGAAGTGATCTGTTTTTGGGTGGTCTGCTCTACCAAAGATTTCTAGATTCTTGTGTTGATCTTGCAATCAAGCATCCCCAGTCAGAGCCACTATTGGGACTCATAAAATTTGAGTATTTTGAGAGGCCCATTTCAAAATTTTGCTCTGCACTTTCAAATGACCACCTAATGAATCAACTTGAGAGGCCTACTTTGAGGGCATGTAAAATGGAGCCAGTTGATTATCAAGGGGTAAGGCTTGGGAAATGTGTCCTAAACCTTTCATTTGGCCTAGTCAGTATTCTACAACTTAAAGATTTCAGTTTGGATCAGTTTATCAAGTACCCATTTGAAGGGGTGGATCGAAAGTTGCTCATAGGTGCAAATGCAGATTTTATCAAATGACTCACTTTGAGGCCTTGCATTTCATGTCCAGTTGATTATCCTGTTGAAATTTAAAGTGCATTGAATTGCATGCATATAGGTGTGTCCACATGTCAAATTTCAAGTCCCTATGAATCCATTTGCTTAGTTTGGCAAGCTCAATCCATTTGCATTTTGTATTGTCTACATAAGTCCCTATTTCAACAGCTAGTCAGAGCCTCACTTTGCACATGTGTAAAAGATGCCCAGATGAGTGTTATATCAAAATGTTTATTCTGGGGTACTTCTAGTATGAAATACAAGCTATATTTCTAGTTTGAAGCTCCTACCAATCCGTTTGATTAGTTTTCCAAAATGGTTTCTTGAGCCATTTTGTTCAGTTTTCTGCACTTCCATTATTACATCTATTAAAGTGGTTATTTTCATGAGCTCACAATTTGCACCTCAGCTTTCTGATCAAACTGAACATTCCATGTTCTTCTCTGTAGTTGAAGGTACCTATGTCCCAGATTTGGGGATCTAAGCAGACCATTTGATATTTTTAATGAATGCACATTGAGGTCCCTACACATTGATTTTATCAGGTTCAAGTGCCGACAGAGCCATTTGGTCATCTTTGTGCATTAATATTTCTTCACCTGAGATTCGTCATGAGGAGTGGTTTTACAGGATGAAATTTAACATATTTGAGTACACGCCTATCAGTTTGTGAAGTCCAGGAAGTTGTTCTAACCAACTTTTAAAATACCTCTTTGGGTTTAAATGTGAAAATGTGACACAAGCGCCTGAACATTTCAGATTGAGTTTTAGTGATTAGAAAATTGTGTAGATTAACTCCAGAGGTATGTTTAAGGTGCCTGAGGTTTTTCAAGGGTTAGTGGAATGAAAACAAATTTTTTTTTAGCCGGACCCACTTTGGGGCTCGACCTGTCTTGTAACTTCACTATGCCTTTTGAATCAAGGTTCAAATTGTTATTTTAAATCATATGTTATATGATTTAAGTATAAAGGAAAAGCATGGAGATGAGATATTTCTCATAAGGTAAGACCACAGTCAAAGGATCAAAGCCACGACAGTGGTAATCCTCTTTCATGTTCTAGTCGAAAGATAATGATGACTGTCATGAAAGAAAAGTCAGCAAATGGTTAATGGATTCATTGAGTAAGTAATGGAGTCTATTGAAGAGTTTCAGAAGCTTTCAAGCAAATACATATTGGCAGGTGTAAATGTCAAAATTCCCTGCTGTGTGTGGTTAACAAAGAAGGCATAAATCTTTCAAGCAAATGTCATTGGTAGGCTTTGGCAATCCTCTCTGCCCCTGCATGGTAGACTAAGGTGATTTGAAAAGACTTTAGTAACGTTCAAGCAAATTCTATTGGCAGGGTCTGCGCTGGATGAAGAGGCTCAGAAAATTTAAAGCAAATGCAAATAGTAACCATTTTAAAACTCCAAAAAAATGCACTTGGTAGGTGTAAGGCGATTTCCTCCTAGGGATCGCATGGTAGGCAAAAAATTAAAATTTTCAAACAAATGTATATTGGCAAGTGTAATGCCAAATCCCCTGCTGGAAATTCAATGCCATAGTAATTTTTTAGGTAGATTCAATTGGCAAGTGTATTGCCCTCCTTTGTGTGGCAGATGGAAAAGGCAATAAACCTTAAGGCAAATGCAAACTGGCAGGTGTTATTCTAACTCCACGGCCTTTGCTAGCATCCTCCCCTACTATGGTGCATGGTATGGGAATGGAGGGCACATTAAAATTTTAAGTAGTGTGGCATTGCATAGGTAAAAGTCTTTTTAAAACTTCAAGCAAATGCATATTGACATGTTAACAACCAAATTCTCTCCTCCCTATGTGATGGTGTGGGGCTTTTGAGGATTTCACCAAATGCAAAGTAGCAGGTGTAAAGCTTAATTCCATAACCTTTATCAGAATCCTCTCTACGTGGGCCTGTGATGTTGAATAGGCTAAGGAAACTTTCTACAAATGCATATTGATAGGTCTAATGCCAGCATCTCCCTGTGCGTGACTGAAAATGCCATAGGAGCTTTCTAGCAAAATGTAAGTGGCATGAGAAAATGCCAAAGTCCTCCTATGTGGCGTGATGGCCATTAAACTTAAGTAAATGCATTTTGTAGATTGAATGGCTTTTTGATGCCTTAGAAACTTCTAGGCAAATGCAGATGCCTGGGTTGTGTAAAACTGTTTATCCCACATTGGTTGTGGAGTGGATATTTTTAGTATTTAAATACAAGCTCACAGACATCCATAGCGTCAAAGCTTAAGGGATTTTGACAAGATGCTTCTTAGTGACCTAGTGGACTCCACGTGTGTGCATGCATCTCAAGGCACCTAAATTTTGTGACAAAAAGGGTGAATTAATGAACTTGTGAACATGCAAGTCCGACGAGGATCGACGAGGTCCAACGATGGTGAAGTGGTAGTCCAGTGGCAGGTGAGGTGGCATCCAGGTGGATTCTAAGTGAATCATAGGGTGCCAGGTGGCGAAGCGCAGATGGAAAATCATGTAAAAATCAAAATTACTCATATAGTTCCAACTATAGGAGAAATTCAAAAATTTAAATGACTGGATGTGTAGAGGTGCAGTTCACTAGAGGGGTTATTTTTTGCCCAAATATAGACATATTATATGTTGTTGGAAAGCTTTCGGAACGAGGAATTTGTTTTTAACAAATATCAGATATTTTGAGAGTAGTTTCTAGGGGAAGGATGCAAAGAACTTTTCTATTGGGGGAAGATGACACTTGGCAGTTTGTGATGCATATTTGATCTTTTCCCTCTTTTTCATATTCTCAATTCTTCTCATTTGTAGGGGTTCCCCAGTTTTTGGAAATTTTCTCCAAGGGAGAAATCCAAAATTGTAGGTTCCAGTGATGGCATTTTTCATTCTTTACAAATAACACTATGTTTCTATTGGGTTTTCAGTGTTGTCTTTGCTGTAGGTTTTGTTTCAGTTTGCAGGTTTATACGTATGCAAGGCATGTGTGAGTTCCCACAAAATTGTCTCCAAAATACCATTTGAATTTATACAGTTTCATCTTATCAAGGATAATTTGAGGTGTCTCTTTTAGTCTTCTCTGAGAGTGTAATGTTTGTCTTTTGGGTATTCTTCAAGGAAGAATTTAAATCCTAAAACTCAGTATTAATGATTTTGAATGTGTATATTGGATGTATATATAAGTATGATTTTGTGATAGAGTTGAGGATTGTGTTAATGTAATGCATTAATACATGAAAATTCAATGTTGAAAGTAACTTGCATCTGAGATTTCTCTTCTAGTTTTATGCATGACTTTGTGGCTAGGATAAGGCACTAGTCTTTTGTAATATTGAAGGATTGTCAGAACATCAATTTTAAAATCAAATCAGAATATATTTTTCTTTATGTTGTATTGTAGTGTTCCATCTATCTCAAGCTCAAATGTAGTTGAGAGTCAATGTGAATATAGCTAGTTTGCAGTACTTTCCTTATTGTTGAGCTATGTCTAAGATTTCTGCTTTAATGGTGATGTTGTGTGTGAGTTTTAGACTATATTTGAAGTGCATCACAGGTAAACCCACCTAGGCCTTGTAGAGCCTGAAGAGAAGAAGGATTAATATCCTTGTTAAGTTGGTCTAGTTAGTCTTTTGAAATCATAGTTGAGGTTAGCTACCTTTGAAAATTTGGTTGCAGATTATACTGGTTGCTGATTTTGTTGTTCAGCATAAAAAGGAACCAACCCTTCCCTATGTTGGTATGTGGGTCATGTCTCTATTTTGTTGTGTTGAGTTGCGTGTTATGCATTTGTGAATTTAAATTATTCTCTTCTTATTATTTTAAAGAGAAATTAATTATTAATACCTTATGGTTATTAATAATTAATGGATATTGTATTTATGAAATTAAATTAGAAATAAAATTATTAAGGGTACTTTTGTGGTTAAATAGAGAAATCAATTATTCCTAATTGTTTAGTTAAAATTGATTGTTTTTTTGGCGAAAGTGGCAAGCCACTAATATATTATTATATTAATAAAATTGGTTCAAGGGCTCCTGAAGGAAAGAGCTAGCAATAAAACCTCCATTCGTAGCCTGAAAATATAAATAACATCATGATAGAAAGGATAAAACATCCCCCGCCCCCCCACTGTTACCCCCCAGTTACATGTATATAAAATAGGTACAACAAAACTCGCTACATACTTTCAAAAATGATGATTCTATTACATTCATGGACTCATGCCAATGTCATAAACATATTTTTTAAACCGCAACATCTAACTCTTCTCTTATCATCCTTACCGATCACATGAGCATCACATAATTCTTGTTTGCCAATTCGCTGTCCTATTTGTCGGATAACTGTATATCTAACTCTGCTACTAGAGAGGCTATACCAGTTGGGCTATACCGGTTAGACATACATCGATTAGGCTGTACCGGTTAGGCCAAAGCGGTTGGGCTATATCGGTTAGGCAAAATCAGTTAGGCTATACTGGTTGGGAAACAACGATTGTGCTATACCGATCGGGCTATGCCAGAAACATAAAAAACATGGCACTTAATAGTCTGAAAATTACCCCTTACTCTTCTAAAGACGACCCGATCAAAAGGAAGGGTTAGCAGCACAAAGATGATTGGGATGGTGATGACCTTCAAAGATCACTATGTATTAAGGGCCATAACATCTAAAGAAAAACTGAGCGAAATTTGCACAAACTTGAATGATATTGTTTGCTTAACCATCTAAATATTCATAGCTATCATCATCTGTCAATGCCAAGGAGAGCCAATATCAAAATTGTAAAACCGAAAGCAAAATTTGGATACTAGGGCAACTATTTGTTCTATAGGTTGTACGCATAATTCTTCACTAGCTTCATTCAATCTCAGGTTCTGAAAGTGGAGAATAGGGATTTCTAGATTCAACTGTGACAAAGCTCAAGTGAACCTAGGTGATTGGTGTGACTTTGTAGCCAAGTCTGAACATCTAGACCTGAAATTGCCGGTGGGCTAGGGACATTGTGTTCATGCCCCATGATCACAAGGAGAGCATGCATCTTTGAGTATATCCTTCTTCTTCTCTTAGAATCAAGAGCTTTGCCCATATTATGAACTACTTGTTGAAACGGTCGAATTGAAAGTAAGTCCAGTGAGCACTTAATACTATCATAAATAATGATAAAGTCATCTCGACTTTGCAAGTAATGTCTCAGGAAGAGACCACCAATATTTACTTTACCATTCCAAAGATCATATTTCTAAACCGTTGAAAGTAATTTATTACCCAGTGTGAACTTAGGTTTAATGATCTTACTTGCAATACTTTGTAAACTACTCCAAGATTGAAGTAAGTCCAAGGTGTTAGATAGGAATATGGAGACCAGCTGTGATGGAAATATGATTCTTTTCTCCTGTGGGTACAACAATTCTTCACCAATAATTTTCTTCACACATCTTTTGCAATGTTGACACTGAATGTTAAAACCCTAATCGAGCTGAGAGTTGTAAATATTCTCATCAAAAGGTGTTTCCCAATCTTCAACCTGCAAGCAATCTCTCTAATTTCTAGGTCGATAGTCCATAGTTGAAAGGAATTCACTAAAAATATAGGTCATCAGAGCCAAAGGAAGACAAAACCGAGCTTAATGATTGCACTACAAAAAGTTCTCGAGCACTATAATCAAAATTTAAAAGGAGAAACACACCACTACAAGATGTAGTGTACGCTTAGCCTGGAACGCATGACATTATACACATACAAAGTATAGAGTTAAATGATGCAGTTAATAATTCGAGAAAATGAGAGAAAAATCCTTTAATTGTCATGATTAGCAGTTCATTTGAGTGAATGACAATATATACTTCTGGCCTTATACTATGACTACCATGCCTTGCCCATGCAAGAAATATTTGAGTGATCATTAAAGGTTGAAGTGCATATGTGCGACCTCAGGTTTGTTCATTAATGATTATCTCTGTTAGCTGAGGAAAGTCTACCAAATTGAGCCCCAATTTGGATGAGTCTAAATTAATGTTATCACATCCTAAGTTTGCTAAAAAATTTGCTCTTTATTTCCCTCTCTCAAAGTATGATAAATTAAGTGATCATAAAATGTATCAATGAGTGACCATATTTGTTTTAAAATGTTTGTTATTTTCCAATTTGATAATGTTTTCTTGATGTGGGCATTAATAATGACACTTGAGTCTCCTTCGATATGAATTTTTGAGAGGCCCAATTTTTTGGCTAATGATAAGCCAGTCAATAGAGCATATGCTTCTGCAACATTGTTTTTGCCAAGGGGAGTAGAAGAGGTTTTAAAAGTTGTCAACTTGCTTGAATGATCCCTAATGCAAACACCAATACCCGACTTATCCAAATTATGTCTTTAGGAACCATCAAAATTTATCTTCATATAACCAATGGGTGGTGGTTGCCATTTGAGATTTGCTCTTTCAATAGATTGATGGATGTAATTTTTACAAGCAGGGGGGGATGGAGCAACCAATCGATGCCAATTCCTAATCATTGATCCATCCTAGGAAGAGAGGGGGATATTACTCTTAATGTTTTTGTGGATGAAAGCATTCTCTACTTCTGATATAGACTTCTCTATTCCATCCAGAACTTTGTGAAGCAGGGAGGTATTATGTCTAAAAATTTATCATTTTTTCCCACCAGATAGACCAAATTATTATTGCAGGAACACATATCCATATACATGCAAACATTGAACTAGGAAAAAGCATCAACCAAGACTGAAAAAAATCCCAAAGTGTAAATGGCAGAGGCACTAAAAGATTGAGCTTGTATAGGATGAAGGTCCAACACTGCTAAACAAAAGAGTAGTTGAGAAGCAAATGGTCATCTGTCCCAATGTCTTCATTGCATAATACACCTTGGAAATATTGGGAAATTTTTAGTTTCTCCAATTTATCACTACTCAATCTCTTCATGCGCAATGCCAGCCATGCAAAACAACCTGCCTTAGGTAGGACAACACTATTCTAGTAAAAAAAGAATGCTCTGTGTTTGAGATTTTAGTTTTGAATTTGTTGAAATTCTCTATATCCCATCTTGATTGTGTATAAGCCATCATTTGAAGGAGCCCATATTAACTTGTCTTTATCCTTTGGTAAATAGACTACCCTGTTCAAGAGTTTACATTGGAACATAGATTTGAGATCTGCAATTATAGGAAAGTCTAATACTTCTTTCCAGATGACCTTTCTTGAGAAAATTTCTGCTGCACTAACATAGTTAATGAGTTTGGGGCCCCAACAACTAATTGCCAATTGCATTACATCTTTCAGATCCTCATTTTGGCTTAAGGGTGGGAGACCATTCTAGGAGTCTTCCCATAAATGAATGCACTCCCCATTATGCACTTCCCAAAAGACATAGATAGATATCACCTCTCTAGATGAGATAATGAAATTCCATATTGTTGAAACCTTGGGTGGGTCTAGGATTGTAATAATCCTAAGTGGGTCAGGTGAATCAAGATACTTTTCTTGCATAATTTTGCACCACTTTTTTCTGAGGTTGACTATACATTTGCCAAATGAGTTTTCCCGCAAATGCTTTGTTTCTTATTGATAAATCATGCATTCCTATCCCCCCCACATATTTGGTAAGGGACATGTTTTTTAAGGAGATCAAAGGAATGTTCTTTTGATCATTCATGTTTCCTTTTCATAGGAATTCTCTGATTAATTTCTCAATTTGTTGGACAATAGAAGAGGGGGCTTTCAACACTGAAATATAGTAATTAGTAATGGCAGTAAGAACAATTTTAATAAGCATTATCCTTCTTGAAAGAGACAACCACTTAGCTTTCCATGCTGAAAGCCTACTTTTAATTTTGTCAATGATATTTTTCCAATAATTAGCCTTATTAGAGCCCACAAAGAGAGGAATGTTGAGATAAGTAGAAGGAAGTCCTTCCAATCAGAATCCCAGAATCTTAACAATCCTCTTTGATATTATAACATTAACATTAAATAAGAATATCTTGGACTTTTGTGCATTAATATTTTGACCTAAAACTGAAGTATATAGGTCTAGGGTTGACTTAACTTGCTTAGCTTCTTGAACATTTTCTTTACCAAATAGGAGAGTGCCATCTGTAAACAAGGAATGAGTGACTGATATGGAGGTGCCCGTTATAGTTGTTCCTTGCCAAAGTCCATGTTCATGCCTAAGAGAAATTATTCGACTGAATGCTTCTGACATGATGTTGAGTAAGGCTAGGGACAATGGATCTCCTTGCCTTACCCCTTGAGAAGATGGAAAAAAAATAGTTGGGACCCCATTTATAATGATTGAAAAAAACACACCATAAATACATGCTTTTATCCACTTGCACCACTTGTCAGCAAATCCAAACTTTTGGAGAACTTTGAAAAGAAAAGACAATTTAACTTTATCGTAAGCTTTCGTCATGTCCAACTTGATTACAAAGGTAAATGTTTGATGTTCATTAATGGAATGAAGAACTTCATGTTCAACAAGTGCTCCTTCCATAGTCTCTCTCCCTGGTACAAAACCACCTTGTTCCGAGGATACAATTTTGGTAATTATGTGTTGAAGTCTCAAATAAATGGCCTTTGTAAAAATGTTGTATATTGTGTTCCATAGTGAAATTGGCCTGAAGTCAAAAAATGTCTTAGGTTCCTTGACCTTAGGAATAATGACATTATTAGTTGTATTAATTTTTTTAAGGATAGAGGAACTTTTTCTTGACTCTTCCAAGGCTACCAAAAGGTCATGCCAGATAAAGTCCCAACATTGCTGGAAAAAAGTGCAGTAAACCCATCAAGTCATGGGGCTTTATCTGAAGGGAGGGAGAAGACAACCTTTTGCAATTCCAACAGGGTGAATGGATCCATCAATGCCTGGTTATCATGTAGAGATATGAGGGTAGGAATTGCATCTAATACCTCAAATTCTTGCTCTGATTGAGGGGGAGGGAAAGGTGGAGGGTCGAGAAGATGATGGAAAAATATAACCCCTTCATCTTGGATATCTTGAGCATTTGAGATTAATGCTCTTGTATTAGAGTCCTAAATGGTGAATATTGTACTTGTTGCTCTCTTATGTTTTGCTGACATATGGAAGAATTTTGTATTCTTATCTCCTTCTCTAAGCCACAATTCTTGGGATTTGTGCTTCCAATACTCTTATTTCCTCTTACATAATTCTTCCCAATCCTCTTTTAATTTATTTTGCCTTTGAAAGGTTTTTGGATCCAAACCATGTCTAATAATCTGCTTATTCACCTCAACAAGCTCCCTTTCCACAATGCCTTTTTGAGAAAATATGTTTATAAAAACTTGGGCATTCCATGTTTTAACTTGTGTTTTGACAAACTGCATCTTTGAAGAAATGAAACATCTTAGTGCCTTCACAGTATGTAGAGGAGAGCCACCATGGCTTTAATAGTGGTTGGAAGAAAGGATGGTGAAACCACATCCTTTCAAATTTAAAGGAAGGATTATGTCTATGATTTTTTAATATTGATGACTTACTAATATTAAGATAGATTGGAAAATGATTTGACCCTATATATGGAAAGATTTTTGATAAAAGAGTGAAATCTTGAATCTTCCAACATTGTAACACAAGAAACCTATCTAATATTTCCACAATCTGAAGAAACTTAGCCCTTCTATTTCTCCACGTATATAAACCATTCTGTGGGGCAACATCTTGTAATGCATTATCATTAATGAATCTTGAGAAATCCTCCAGAGTCTTAATAGGTGGAAGTATTCCCCCTATTTTTTTATCATGTGATGTTATCACATTAAAGTCATGACCTAAGACAATGTTGAGATCTACATACTATTGTATGACAGTAGTTATAGCAGTCCATGTCCTTTTTTTATTTGGTGTAGAGGATGGCCCATAAACATTAATTAAATAAAATGCAAGATCATAATTTTTAATTTTTAACAAATGCCACTACACATCTTGCTTGACCAACTACAATTTTGTAGTTTTGGGATTCCATAATGTAATGAGACCCCTAGATGCACCTAATTCTTGCACTTGTATTGATAGCCAGCCGACCCATTTCCCTACTATTTTTTGATAATTGTCCTGAGAAAGTTTTGACTCTTGGAGTAATATAACATATGCTTGAGAAGAATGAAGATACTGCTTGATCCTATGTCTCTTGTCAAAGGCATTAATACCTCTGACTTTCCATGAGATTATCCTTATTGTGGATGAGGAGAACCCTTTGTCCTCCTTGTCAAACTATTTGTGGATGAAAACTTTTTGTCAAGTGTGGACTGCTTACCTGCCTGAATCTCCTCTCTTGTTTTAGTGCTCTTGGGTTTTCTACCTCTTGGCTTTAGAGTCTTCTTGTCTATAGAAGGTGTGGAAGCAGTTTGTTTGATTGACAAGGTTTGTGAGAAATCAAAATCTTCCTTCTCATGTTGTAGAGAGCCCTTAGCCTGTTGGTTGTGATTGTTAATAGGCCTATTCTTTGAGGCATCTAAATCAAAATCTATGTTGATCTCCTCTTCTCCTAAGGGAAGCCTATTCATTGCCTTGGCAGTAACATATTCCATTTCATTGCATTTTGTGGCATTATCTTCTATGTGTTTCCCTATCATTTAAAAGGGATTCTCAAACTTTGTACCATATTATAGATTCTCCAATGCCAAAATAGTAGGGATTGAACCATGATCCAGATCCTCCTTAGCCATAGCATCAAGTATGGGGGGATTCACAATGCTTTCATATAAAAATTGTTCTATATTAGCATTCTCATTAGGTTCCCACCAATGATTTTGAACCTGGTGAGAGCAATTTTCAACTTTTGTATTGTTCTCTAGATCTTCTTCTGCATTTGTTGATCCAACAATGATAGTGCTCTTCTTTGCCTTAATGCAAGTAGAATATTTTGCATTAATCTCCTGGCCATAACCTAAAGACTTCTAGTTTTTAACATGATATGTTGAGTTCTCCTGCAAATAACCTATAGAATGGTGATTAACATTATCTAGATTAATCTTGTAGCCAAATTCATCTTCAGCAATTTCATCAAAGCTTTTTTGAGGCCACCGATATTAATAAATCATTTGCCATTTTCTCTAAAACTTGCATGGATGGTTTCTTGATAAAGCTTTGAAGCGAGGACTAAAGAGACGGGTTAACTCAGTAGTCTTGGAGCATAAGGTTGTGATCAATAGTGTCTCTATTTATACAAAAATTAAGGGTTGAAAGCTACTTAGTAGAAGCAAAAAATTTGACATGTGCATCCTTTAGACCCATGTTTATTAATGATAGTTGATACTTTGTTATGTGGTCTGTTAAAACAATTCTAGATATTGTAGGTTGATAAAACTAGTGAGGCAAAGAGAGAGGGATCTTGACATTCAAATCTCAATTCTCTAATGACTATAGCTTTAAGAAACTGCTCCCTTTCTTCTTATGGGTAATAGTTAATCTATCAACAGTCTGATCATCTTGAGAAGATGTTGTTTCTACTTGAGTAGTGATAGAAGGGCTATTGTCTTCAGGCAGATAAAATTTGCATTTAGCTGAGTCTATAACATGATTAGTTCAAACATTGATAGGCATATGGTGAGCTGATTGATGACATTGATAAGTGAAGTGACCCAACATTTCTAAGTGCTTGTCAATAGGCTCAATGTCTTGAATGACAATTTTTTGAACCCATTTCCCCCATTTTGAGATGATATCCAGATTAGTTGGAAATGGTTTAGTCATGGAAAGAAGTAAACACACACACACAAGCTGATGTATGAACTCAAAGGGGATTAGGTCATGCTTGACAAAAATCCCTAATTTATTAGCAAACAATTCAATGAGTTTTGGGTCATGATATTCCAGGGGGAGAGATGGGAAAGTGATCCAGAAGGGCATGAAATTGCATAGTCCTATTTTAGCCTTGAAATTTGGGGTCCAAGTTATAGTATAAAGCCCCAAAGCCTTGTAGAACCATCCCTTACACTTATGTACTATATCTCTGTGAGCCTTAGAATCAAAGAGAGCAATAAAATATTTTGACTAATCATCGATAAAGAAAATATCTTGGATGCCTTTCCATTTTAATTTAGCCCATTGAAGAATATCAAAAAGCAATAAAGAGGGATCCCAAATTTTACCTATCAGTGTTGTTTCCCTTAAAAGTGAGATCTATGGTGACAAAAGTTGTTCCAGAAGTGTGATATAATGAGATGAATTTGCAGCCTCCATTGCATTTACTTTACTAGGTTCCTTATTTGCATGTATATTCGATTCCTTTTTCCTCCATACTTTAGTTGGTTTGAAGAATAGTATGTCTTTCTCTTTTGAGACATTAGAATCCTTGTGATAGTTATGATAGTTAATATAGGTACAGATCCAATAGCCAACAAGATGAGAGGGGGGGGGTGAATCATACAAACTTAATCATCCATAAAAACATCAGATTCAACCTTGGTAACATATATCAATCATATAATAAAAAACCATCAAACATGCAAACTCAAAAGCATATGAACAATATAAACCTCATAACACCAGATTTAACATGGAAACCCAGATAGGGAAAAACCACTATGGGACTTTGGACCCACTAAGAAATATACTCTTCTAGAGTATACTCGGTTAAAAGAAAATCCTGTTAAAGATTACAAACACATTGCTAGATGTGACCCGGTTAAGGGATTTCCCTCAGATCTGTTAGGATCTTCACTTTGTTAGAAGTGACCTTGTCAAAGGATTTCAAACACTCAATCAAAATGTCACCTTGTTAGAGGATTTACATATAAGACTATTAAGTCCACTCGGTTAAGAGATTTCCTATCACTTTCACAAAATAACAGTAATACAATCTATCTGCAACTTCACATCTGAAATGCTAAAGCAGATTCCTATTTGTTCAATACAATCTAGACATAGAACTAATCTTGTCTATCTGCTGGGCATCAATACTCTATTATTCTAACAGGTCTTCAAGCTTCTGTGCTTGGTAATCACTATGTAGCATCCCTGTGCATACACTTGCCCACATACATTGTTTATCAACAGTTCCTTATTTATAAACAATCTTCTAACTGCTTAATCTCCTCGATCACATTTCCCATGATCAATCATAGCCATTAGATCTTCAATCTTGTCCGGGTTCATTGTATCTTTAGATCTGAAAATGTTTTACCCCACCTTGGAACTTGCACAATCACCTTGGAACTTGTGTTAGGGTAATGCGGTTCAATATAAGCTATAGATCTTCTTGCTGACTTTCCATTGCCTTAGATTTGTTTAACAAACTTCTTTTACGGCTTACCAATCATTGATCCACTCCATCTCATCAGCATCTTTCATTAAATATCACATGTAAACATTTAATGCATTCTGTTATAGCTCAGTTACAACTTGGTGAATACTAAACTTCACTTGGTAGACATTCTGTCTTCATTAACTGACTATGATAACCTTAGGGTTTACCGACTAGGTTCCTTAGGGTTTACTGAGTAGGTTCTTTGCTTGATAACATAGTATAGTATTAACCTTTACATTTTATACCATATATATGATGTTAAAACAATCTAAAACATCAAGATCTCATCATTGTCTGACTCAGTAGAGTTGCCCATCGAATAACTTATCCCCTTATTCATCATATTCTTTCCTGTGCCTTTACCAACTTCTTTATAATCTTCATATCATATTTCTTAAGATATGGCAACATCATATTGAATTAGAAAATCAATTTCTTGACATCAATGACAAAATAATAATATCAAGATAGTAAAACATCTTTAATCAGTTATGTCCATAATCATCAACAACCTTCTCAATATCCTTGTAATATTGCCAACAATCTCCCCCTTTGGTATTGATGGCAAAACCAATTGATTTGACCTTTAAAAAATTTGGATTGCTGTGATTCTGAAAGGCTGAAATGCTCTCCCCCATACATTAGACTTCTCTTCTGTTGTCAGTCTTTATTTCAATTTGTAGTCTTCTCTCAGTCTTCTCAGGTCTTCTCCCCTTTTGGTAGATCTTCTCCTTCTTGGTCTTCTCCCCCTGGGTAGGTCTTCTCCTTCTTGGTCTTCTCCCCCTTTGACAACAATGCCAAAAAGAATAGAACTAAAACATAATTTCTTTCTGTAAGAAGTTATTTCCTGCTGTTGTGTATCAACTAAGTCTCGGTCAGAGCATTTGTTTACAATTCCTGTTCCCTGTATCATTTTCTGTATTATCCCAGTATTATTTCTAGTACACTTTTAGAAAAACATTCTAAAGTGTATCACTCCAGCATCAGCTCCCCAAAAGATATTCAATAGAGTCATTGAAGTGATTCTTTCACCGAACTCGGTCAGTGAGTAAAAGATAGGGGTAGGACCCGTAACTTACTTCTGAGATATTCAAAAGTGTCCTTTGGTAGTGGCTTGGTGAAGATATCAGCTATTTGCTCCTTTGTGTTGACATATTCAAACACCACTTTCTTCTCTTGATCTTCTTCTCTAAGATAACGATATTTGATAGAGATGTGCTTTGTCTTAGAGTGCATAACAGGGTTCTTTGAAATATTAATGGCACTAGTATTGTCATAGAATATAGTTACTGGCTCGGTAACTTTCTCATTTATACCTTCCAACATTTGTTTGATCCATGCAATGTTGGTACAATTCAGTGTTGCTGCAACATATTCAGCTTCGGCTGTTGACTGAGAAACACATCCTTGTTTCTTGCTAAGCCAACTCACTTGTCTTTCTCCTAAGAAGAAAGCTTCTCCACTTGTGCTTTTTCTATCATCAATGTTGCCTGCCCAATCAACATCAGTATAAACTTTTAGATCAAAATCATTTCCTTTCTAATATACTAAGCCATAATCTTCAGTGCCTTTCAACTATCTGAAAATTCTTTTGATTGTTGTCATGTGTATTTCCTTAGGATCTGTATAGAATCTTGCAACAATACCTACTACATGTGCTATATTTGGCCTGCTGTGAACAACATATTGTAGTTTTCCAATCATGGATAGTAGAGTGTCTCATCAATAGATGCAGATTCATCATTCTTTGATAGTTTACAGTTGGTAGTCATGGGAGTACTTACTGGCTTTGAATCCTCCATTCCAAATTTCTTCAATATTTCCTTTATGTATTTGGATTGAGTAATGAAAATCTCATTTTTCATTTGTAGTATCTATAAGCCTATAAAATACTTTATCTCACCGATTAATGACATCTCAAATTCTTTGCTCATTTCATTTCCAAAGTTCTTGCATAAAGAGTCATTTCCATAAAATATAATATCATCAACAAATATGGCTGAGATTAGTATTCCATTTTCATCATTCTTCATGTACATGTTGTTGTTCTCACTTGTCCTTATAAAACCAATCTTAATCAAATAAGAGTGCAATCTTTCATACCATTCTCTAGGTGCTTGTTTCAGACCATATAAAGCTTTGTTCAATTTACATACCCGATCTTTATTATTGTCATCAACAAATCCTTCAAGTTGTTCAATGAAAACTTCTTCTAATATTCCATTCAGAAATGCAGATTTGACATCCATTTGATATACCTTGAAGTTGTTGAAAGTAGCATATGCCAACAATGTTCTAAATCCTTCCAGTCTAGCAACAGGTGCAAAAGTCTCACCATAATCAATTCCTTCTTCTTGGGCATAACCTTTGCAAACCAATCTTGCTTTGTTCTGAATGACCTCACCTTTCTCATTTAGCTTGTTTCTGAAGATCCACTTTGTACCGATTATATTTTTGTCCTTCGGTCTTGGGACCAGTGTCCATGTGTCATTCTTCTTGATTTGATCAATCTCTCTAGTCATAGCATTTATCCAATCTTCACTATTAAATGCCTCTTTCATTATTCTTGGTTCAAATTCAGATATCAAACATGTGTTCTGTCTCAGTTTGTTCCTTGACATCACTAGATCATCCTTATCTCCTATAATCTGACTTGGTGGATGGTGTCTTCTGACATACTTGGCTAATACAAGCTCGGTAGGCTCTGTATGATCTTCTTCATCACTCTCGGTAACTAGATATTTTCTTCATTTTCTTCAACAGTTATCTCGGTAGGACTTCTCGGTTGCACATAGACAAATTCATCATAGTCTTCCGGTTGTTTGGAATTCCTTTCATCAGTTCTTTCTGCAAATTCATCAATTTTCACATTTGCACTTTCTACTATTTTGTTAGATGATTTGATCAAACATTTAAATGCTTTGCTTCTATAAGAATATCCTAGAAATGTTCCTTGTTCACTTTTCTGATCAAACTTGCCATTTCTATCATCTTTATGAACATAGCATTCACTTCCAAAGATCTTAAAATAACTTACATTAGGTTTCTTGCCATACCAGATTTCATAAGGTGTCTTCAAAGTACCTTTCTTCAATTGAACTCGGTTCAAGGTGTAAACAACTATGCTTATTGCTTCTCTCCAAAATGTTTGTGGAACCTTCTTCTCAATCATCAGTGTTCTAGCACAATCCACAATAGATCTACTTCTTCTTTCAGCTATTCCATTCTGCTATGGAGTTTTCGGTGCAGAGACTTGTCTTTTAATACCATGATCATTGCAAAATAGGTTGAACTCATCAGATGTGAACTCTCCTCCTCTATCTGATCTAAGACATTTCAGTTGTCTTCCTATTTCATTTTCAATTCTAGCCTTGTACCACTTAAACATTTGAAAAGCTTCTGATTTTTCTTTTAAAAACATTACTAACATCATCCTTGAATAGTCATCCACAAATAATATGAAATACTTATCACCATAATAACTTTGAACTTTCATAGGACCACAAAGATCAGTGTGCACAAGATCTAAAACTCCCTTAGAAGTGTAGGACTTACTTGTAAAGCTGGATCTTGTCATCTTACCCATCTGGCATCCTCGGCACATAGCATTCTCAGGTTTTTCAAGACTCAGTAGACCTCTTACTCTGTGCTTCTTTCTTATCTTGATCAAATTATCAAAATTAACATGACAAAACCTTTTATGCCATAACTAGGTATTATCAATCTTTGCATGCAAACACTTATTGTGAGTTGAGTCAAGGTGAAATTTATTACCTTTTGTTTGTGTCCTGGTAGTAGCTAACTTTCCATTCTTGTCATGAAATTTGACAATTCCTTTCTAAAATTCTATTTGGTAACCTGTGTTGTTTAGCTGTGCTACACTCAACAAATTATATTTCAAACCTTCAACCCAATAAACATCATTGCATCTTTCTTTATCAAGAAGTGTTATGGATCCTTTACCTCTTACCGGACATGGTGCATCATTACCAAATCTAACATAGCCTCCATCATAGTCTTCTAACATAACAAATTTGTGTTTATCTCCTGTCATATGATGTGAACATCCACTATCTATAATCCAAGAATCATTAGTATTTATGTGAGATATTAGGGATTTTTCTTCTTACCTTTCTTCATTTGATCCATCCTTGATAGCCACATAAACAACTTCCTCTATATTAGTCTCATCTGATTTATCATCTTCATATTCCTCATCAGCAATTAAGCATGTCTTTCTTCTTCTGAAGTCTTGGTGTCTTCTGTAATGATTATCTTTTTGTCTGTCATCTCAGTAATCTCTCTTTTTAGTGAAATCTTTGTCAGGACAGTTAGAAGCCATATGTCCAATCTTATCACAATTGAAACATTTCAAAGGTAGTTTTCATTTATACTTACCTTTGCCTCTCAGTAACCTTTTGGCCAATAGTGCTTCAAACTCTTCTTGCTTTCTGATTTCTTCATACAGTTTGTGTACCTCCTCCATGTTCTTCCAAAATCTTTCACTTGCTCCACTGTGATCTCCTTCAGAGTACTTATACTTTCTTTCATTGTAATCATTAGATTCATTCAGATGAAAAGAACTAAATGCAGATTCAACTTTATTTAACCATGACCCATTGTTATCAAAATTACTTAACTCAAATGCATGTAGCTTACCAATAGTAGTATCCAAGGAAACTGAAATATTAGGTACAAACCTCAATTCATTGATTGTAGAGACTCGGATTGCATAGGCAGGTAAAATGGTTCTTGACAACTTACTTGTCACATCCTTTTCTTCAATAGTTCCTCCTACTCCTTTGATTTGATTTACAATCTCCTTTAGTCTTGGACTGTACTGGGTTATGTTCTCACCTTCATTCATCCTCATAGTTTCAAGTTGTCCTCTTAGACTATCAACTTTTTCTCTTTGAACATGTTCATCTCCTCCATATATAGATATGAGCTTAGTCCACATTGCCTTTGCATCATTGCAACCTTCTAGATCATTAAACTCAGAATCGGTCAATGCAGATGTTATTTCAATCATTGCTTGAATATGTTCTTGCTTCGCCTTTATCTCTTCAACAGTCAATGGATAGGTGCTCGATGCAAAAAAATCATTCTCCGGATAGTATATAGCATATTCTCCAACTCCTGATAGATGTAGCTTCATCCTTTTCTGCCATGTAGGAAAACTTGACTTATTTAGCTTAGGTACATCCCTCTTATACATCTTTGGATCTTTAACTCAAGTTCCTTTAAACTTTCCTTTCAGAGTCCAAAGCTCTAATACCAATTGATAGTTCTGATACTTAATTTAAGTACAAATCCAATAGCCAACAAGATGAGAGGGGGGGGGGAATCATACAAACTTAATAATCATCTATAAAAACTTCAGATTCAACCTCGGTAACATATATCAGTCATATAATAAAAAACTGTCAAACATGCAAACTCAAAAGCATATGAAAAATATAAACCTCATAACACCAGATTTAACATGGAAACCCAAATAGGGAAACACCACTGTGGGATTTCGGACCCACTAAGAAATATACTCTTCTAGAGTATGCTCGGTTAAAAGCAAATCTTGTTAAAGATTACAACCACATTGCTAGATGTGACCTGGTTAAGGGATTTCCCTCAGATCTATTAGGATCCTCACTTTGTTAGAAGTGACCTTGTCAAAGGATTTCAAACACTCAATCGGAATGTCACCTTGTTAGAGGATTTACATATAAGACTGTTAAGTCCACTCGGTTAAGAGATTTCCTGTCACTTTCACAAAATAACAGTAATACAATCTATCTGCAACTTCACATCTAAAATGCTAGAGTAGATTCCTATTTGTTTAATACAACCTAGACATAGAACTAATCTTGTCTATCTACTGGGCATCAATACTCTATTATTCTAACAGGTCTTCAAGCTTCTGTGCTTGGTAATCACTATGTAGCATCCCTATGCATACACTTGCCTGCATACATTGTTTATCAACAGTTCCTTATTTATAAACAATCTTCTAACCACTTAATATCCTTGATCACATTTCCCATGATCAATCATAGCCATAAGATCTTCAATCTTGTCCAGGTTCATTGTATCTTTCGATCTGAAAATGTTTTACCCCACCTTGGAACTTGGACAATCACCTTGGAACTTGTGTTAGGGTAATGCAGTTCAATCTGAGCTGTAGATCTTCTTGCTGATTTTCCATTGCCTTAGATTCGTTTAACAAACTTCTTTTATGGCTTACCAATCATTGATCCGCTTCAGCTCATCAGCATCTTTCATTAAATATCACATGTAAATATTTAATGCATTATGTTATACTTGGTGAATACTAAACTTCACTCGGTAGACATTTTGTCTTCATTAACTGACTACGATAACCTTAGGGTTTACCGACTAGTTTCTTTGCTTGATAACATAGTATAGTATTAACCTTTACATTTTTCACCATACATATGATGTTAAAACAATCTAAAACATCAAGATCTCATCATTGTCTGACTCGGTAGAGTTGCCCATTGAATAACTTATCCCCTTATTTATCATATTCTTTCCTGTGTTTTTACCGACTTCTTTATAATCTTCATATCATATTTCTTAAGATATGGCAACATCATACTGAATTAGAAAATCAATTTCTTGACATCAATGACAAAATAATAATATCAAGATAGTAAAACATCTTTAATCAGTTATGTCCATAATCATCAACAACCTTCTCAATATCCTTGTAATATTGCCAACACCTTGTCCTTACTCAAAGACATCATGGAAACCCTATTCTGAATCAGAACATCATTCGGGTAGCTGAGAAATTTAGGGTTTTGAACATAAAGGTTATTTGGCTATGTAACATAAGATGGGGCTTTCAAAAAGCCTTTGGATATGGCGAACCCATTACGTGCTCCTTCATCTAGCAATTTTTGAGTGGGGCAGGAAGGTGATCTATTACAAATATCAAAGACATGTTGCTTCCTGTGTTGGAATGGATTCCTCCTTTTGAAAGCTTTGTGTGATGTGTACCTCTGAGTGTTTGCATTCTGCCAAAATCTGTCGACATCTCTATAACCCCAATGACTAGATCAAATACTCTGCTTCCCATTTCTGCCATAGTCTGAACCAAATTCAAAGAATCTAGATTCCTGACTGTTCTGGATTCCACAGAACCGTTCCCTCTCCTACTCCATCTTGGGAAATAATTTCTATTGATTTAGCTCTTAATTGAAATAAAATGTTAAAATTGATTGTTGATTTATTAGTGAAATTTATATTATGTCTTGTTCATTTGTTTTACAAAAAAAAAAAAAAAATTCATTTTTACCTTTATGTATTTTAAAATATATAAATTGACCTTTTTAAGTATGTGAGGAAAAAAAATTAAATATATATATATATATATATAAATGCAAATGTATTGTTTGGAGAAAAGAAATTGATTTTCAATTTTCATGAAAAATGAATTTGACCTAAAAGATATTTGTTTGGAAAATTCCTATATATTTTGGGATTTTTTCCAAAATAGGGGAGTTCTCATTTTTATTCTGGAGCTGGGTATTTTGGAAAAAAATTCTTCTCTGTTGTTTCTTAAGTGGTTTTGGCTGGAGGTTTTGGATCTAGAAGATTTTATTTCCTGTGTTGAAGTACTCTTGTGTTTGGAAGGGATTGGTGTGCTCTCCTCCAAAAATTTCATCTAGGAAAGCTTACTAGGTTGGATTTTTAACTTCCATTTTAAAAATTATAATGTTGAAAATCAACCCTCCGTAATTGTTTATGTTTTGTGTTTTGAAGAGGAATTTGTTTTAGAAATTTTGTATTCTCCAGTCTATAGGAAAAATAATGTTGAAAATCAACCCTCCGTAATTGTTTATGTTTTGTGTTTTGAAGAGGAATTTGTTTTAGAAATTTTGTATTCTCCAGTCTATAGGAAAAATAAATTTTCAATTGATTATTTGGAAGGGTTATGCTGCCCAAATTTTTCATGTTTTTAGCAAACCTGGGAGTTTTCTTTTTAAAATTTGTTGGGTTTTTCATTGTAGAAGTTACTGTTTTAGAAAAAAAAAATGAAATGAAGAAGAGTAATTTTATACTCTATGTTTTTTTTAAAACACTGTTAAGATTTTACTGTTTAAAAAAAATTGTTGGGCATGTTAATTTTTTAATTTATTGTTTCAAAAAAATATTAATAAAAAAAAGGGACTTTGGGTTCCCTATGGGGAGCCATGACTGTGGCTTCCCCATAGTCGTGGCCCTCTCGTAGGTCATGGGGAGCCACGGGCTGTGGGCAGCCACAACATGGCCCTCCCATAGTCTGTAGGGAGCCCATGGGCTATGGGGTGGACCATCGCGTGGCCCCTACGCC
Source organism: Cryptomeria japonica (assembly GCF_030272615.1). Lineage (NCBI taxonomy): Eukaryota > Viridiplantae > Streptophyta > Pinopsida > Cupressales > Cupressaceae > Cryptomeria > Cryptomeria japonica. Next base: position 464,454,859 of record NC_081410.1, on the reverse strand, counting down.
CCCTTCCCAATTAATTTGTGTTTAAAAAAAATATTTTCTTTTAATTTATATTTTTTTTATTAATTAAAATTATTAAAATATATATATTTTTTATATGTTGGAAATTATTTTGGAAAAATAAGAAAAAAATAGAGATTCTTGGTTTATAAAAAATACCAGATTATTTTAATATGATTTTTGTTTTATATATTTTTATATGTATACATATATATATATATGTATGTATGTATATATGTATGTATATATGTATAATTATATATACATATGTATATACATATGTATGTTATTTAAATGTGTATATGGAGGTTTCAAAATTTGATGCAGACAAGGTAGGGAGATCCAATGAAGAACAACCCATCCTTGCAACCTAACACAAAAAGCATGCAAGATATATCGGTAACAGATAACACAATGCCATAAATAGCATAAACAATAATCGGTGACAACACATAATACATAACCAGTAAACAATATGAATAAATATTATTACACTCTAAAGAATTACACATGCCACATGTTGGACCGTAGCCCATGATTACAAAACAACTCTTACAACTTAGATCTATGATCCACAGATCATCTTCTTAACCATTCATCATCCGGTAATAGCTTCCACTATTCTGCACTAATCTGAACTTCAACTATCTCGACTTCAATCTCCTTGGACTAGAATCTCACCGGAATCAATATACAAATCTAAGATCCACATATCTTCTACTCGACAAATGGGTCTTTGGTAACAGTCTGCACTATTCTACACTAATCTGAACTTCAACCATCCCGACTTCCTTCTCCCCGGACCAGAATCTTTCTGGAAACTACATCTTCGCTCGATCTCCAAACTCTGTCTTTGATATTCTTATTGATTTAGTGATTATTGATTTGAAATTTTTTATTGAACTTCGAAATTATTGTTAATGATAGAGTTATTTCAAAATTTAGAAATTTTTAGTAAACTTGGTCAAATGTGAAATTAGATGGAAAACAAATAAACCTTTATTCTAAAATGAATGATGATCTTTGTTTTATTTTTTTTTGTTTTCGTATTTAAGTTATATTGCAAGTCCTTTGGTTATATGTGGAAATTAGACATTTTTGTGTCATCTTTTCTTTTTGTCATGTCTCGTGAGTAGACCGAATTTTTCCAATTGGTTAAACCTATATGCAAGGGCTTGCGTGACAAAGTATTTTCTCAGTTGTTTTGAACTCCCTTTGTAAGTTAGCTTTGGTATTGTTGCCTTGGAGTTCTGTGGGAATTTTGTGTAGTGTTATAAGGAAGAGTTGCATTTGAGTGGGGGTCACACCCAAAGAGGTTAGTAGCATAACCCCTTGAAAGCTGGATAAGTAAGTGATAATATAACAATATGTTAGGGGTTTGGGTAACCTAAACATTAATTAAAGATTAATTCTACCCCTCTCATGGTTGAGTGATTGTACAGACTCAGGATGGAGTAGGAAGGCCTGGAATGGAAAACCAATAACCTTGTCCTCGATTGTTTGGGTCCGCATGAGACTTGGATAGGGTCACAAGTTTGGGAGAGGCTACCAGGATAACCCAAGATGGGGTTTGGGGCTTATGGAGGCCTGACAGGATAACCATTCCAAGCTATGTGATGACACTCTTCCTTTATGGTAACTAGTGTGTAGCCTTGTTGATATCACTTGGAGTTTTATTGTGGAGTCATGTTGTGAGTTTATGCTTTATGTGAGATTCCAGATGTCATGTTTAGACCATGTGTGCATTCCTTGTAGTTTGCTAGTGGGTCTTATTTCTATCTTCTAGTACAGTGGGGTGGTTCTTTTTGAGCCACATGATAGGGTGGTAGTGCCACTTTCCATCAGGTGTGTTTGTTCCTTCTTGTGAGAGTTGGCTTCACAGATGCTCCATTTGCTCTTTTGGATTCGAGCATCTCATATTTCCAGTTGGATCCTATTTGTCTTCTTGGATCATTCTTGTAGTTATTGGACCTTATATGGTCAGTTGTATCATTTTTTATGTATGCCTTCATGGCAAGATGTAATTTTAATGTATTCATTATGTACTCTTATGAGACTTAGTGTTTAAGTGCAATGTAATATTATTTCAATCTTGTAATATAAAGGAAATATATTTGATGAGAATTAGATGGTAGAATTCATATCTTTAATTAGAATCATTGATGTAATGTAATTGAAAGTATCATAAAAAATGAAACATAGAAAAGTTAATGATATCACATGCAAATGTATGAAATAATCATTGTTTAGTGTAATTAAGTTCCTAATGGATAAACTTATTTTAAGTGGATTAATTAACCTTAAGCAATGTTTAGTTTAATTATGTAAACCATGTTGGGAAACCCTTTAGGAGTTTAAGTTAAGTCTTCCATTTGTGAAAATTAAATGCAATGTTTATCTTAATGCATCATTTAGTTTATTAATGTTTAAAAAATAAATTATTTACACTCTTTTTCCAATGTTTTAGTTGAATCCTTTAGGGTTTTTTGTCGAGGTGTTATAGGAAGCAGTTGTACAGTATATGAATATCTTTATCAAAGCATTGATAGAACTATCATATATGATTCCAAAGGAATATGAAATTTTGGATGCTTGGAGACACACAACCAGTTTAGAGGATGAGAGATTGAAATAACATGCCATAGTTAATCTGTGTCCTGATATAACAAAGGATGACATAAAAATAATTTTGGCACCTGCTAAGGAAAACTTCCAAAGCAAACACAAAGTGAATAAAATAATATTTGGGCGAGTTGATGAAGTGGTTAAAGAAACAAAAGGTATACTAAAGAAAATTTTAAAAGAAAATAACTTTCAGATCAATCCTGAGAAGGATGATTCCCAACTAAAAGGGAAATCGAGCAAAGACACTTCTACTCCCACAGTTCATGCTTAGTTTGAGGTTCCTCTTGATCGGCCATCTGTGATTGATCCTATTGAGAATGAAATTGTAGATGATACCACCGATAATCAGGTAGTTGGGGACTCTGGTGAAGCTATGCAAGATCCTTCAGTTATGGAAGTTCATTCTGAGGAAGCAGTTGAGGATATTGAAAATGAGAAGAGAGTAGGTGAGAAAGTAAGAGAAAAGGCTGATGCAACAAATGGTGATACAAGTGCAAGTGCAGGTGCGGAGAAAGAAAAAGGAGAAGAGAAGGTTGAAGAGGCACTGGTGACCATGGCAATAGCCATTGTACCTGACAAAGGGAAGAAGATTGCTATAGATGAAGAGGCCTTTTCCCATGGACCGATTAACTTGAACACTCTTTCTCCCAATCAAGCATTAAAGTTAGCCACCTTTTCCAAAATCAAAGCAAGTGAGGACTTACTAAAGTCTCAATCAAAAGACAAGGAGGTTATATCTTTGGCAACTAGTGTTTTAGAGAAAATTTTGCCTTCCTTTAAGCAGAATTCTGGTGACCTGTCCTCTAGTAAGCTTAGGAATATGTTACAAGCAATTGATTCTCATTTTGTGTCCTTAGAGAAAGCTGCAGATATAAAAGTTTTGAACAAATTTGATGAAATGAGATTCCAAACCTTTTTGAAAGCGGTTGAGGATGACAGGGTAGTTTTGAAATCTATGATAAAGAGTATTGAGAATGGTTTAGATGAAGGTGGCAAGATATATAAGTCATGTCTTATTTTTCCAAAGTTTACCTTAGACATTGACAAGAATATTAAAGAATATGAAGGGAAGTTAGCAGCAATTTCACAATATTTTGCTCCCTTTTCATTTTTTGCTAGCAATCTTGAAGCTCAAGTTATGGATCTAACAGATAAAATAAAGATATTGCACAAGGTAAGGGACCAGATTATGAGTAAAGTAGGTGAACTAAGAAGCCTTATTACTCCCCGGTTAGACACTTTGCTTGGCAGCCAACAAGGTGCAGTGAGTGCTTTGGGTAAGGTTGTCCCCTCAGACCTTAAGGGCATAGAAATACATGTTCACATGTTTAGCACCTTGGTAAATGTTTTAGATTATTTTCTGAGAGGATGGAATGAGTATCTAAAGTACTTAAAGATAACCTATGCTAACATTTTCAAATTCATGTAAATCACTATATATTTTCTTCTATACATAAATTTTGGCAGATTCCTACCTTTTTCATTGATGTTAAAGGGGGAGTGAGTGTGGTGAAAAATTATGCATGTTCTTAGGGGGAGCTTGCAAATTCTTGGAGAGTATGAAATTTTGGTGTTTTGCAGTCTTGAGTGTACAGTTCATTTTCCATAGTGTTTCCATCTATGCCAAAGGAGGAGATTGTTCACAAGAGACACTGTACTGGTGAAGATTCATGTATGCAGATTTCTTAGGGGTTATAATTGATGGCAACTTGGTCAATAAACTCTATCTGGTATACACAGATTAGATCTACCGGAACTCATATTGTTTATCAGGCATAAGTCTGGAAGGTGGAACTCAATATCCAGCAGAGTATGAGACCATTGTAAATATCTTGTTATTGGTGATGTAACTTCACTTATGGTGATTAAGGTAGCTTATTCATGATTTGAGTAAAATTACTTTGCAATTCTATCATTCAGTGTTGATTCTAGTGCAAGATTCAAGGTCCAGTATACAGTGATTCTGAAAGAATAGAGCTAATGTATTGATCAGTTGGGTATTGTGTGATCTAGAATGCTTGAGTTGTTTTCAGTGTCTGGTGTTGTGTTCAAGGTAATTGTGCCATTTCATGTGAATCTTGTGAACATCTATTTTGGGTCTGCATATGCATTTGTGGATGGATTGAGTAGACATGTTACTACATGTTTCATCCTGTGCAGTTTTGTGAAGTCAACATGGTTAATGATTCTTTTTGTTGGTGCTGATATATAAGATCAATTTGGTTGATCATTTTGATGCATGCAATCAGCGAAGAGAGTCTATCTAAGTGGATTTTCAAGTTTGGTGAATGTGATTGAAGAGTTTGGTAAATTGGTGAGTGATAGAGCAAGAAAATAGAGAAGAGTGTCAAATTAGGTGTAGGAGACAATCTGAGCCTAACCAGAACTGCATTTTGGCATATGTAGATGCTATAATTTAGTTCATTCATTGTTGTAATCATTTATAATAGCTTGCAAGATAGCGAGCCTTCCTTCGAGTTGTAGCCCTTTTTTAAATTGAGTAGTGAGCTCTAGGTAGTGTGCCTGAATGCAAGTGCATACCCATCTTGTAATATTATCATACTTATGGTCATAGTATAATAATATTATGGGTTCAAATACTAGTGTGGTTTTTCCCTTTTTGGGTTTCCATGAAAAAATTCTAGTGTTATGGTTGTTTGGTTGTTTGCTTTGAGTTTCTACATTTTACTTTCTTTCTTGTGCATCCGATGGATTAAGAATCAAATTAATAAGTTTGCAAATTATTGAACACTAATTCATCCCCCCCTCTCAGTGTTGATTGATTCCAATAGATTAAAGGTCTGGTATCTAAAAATTCAGTTAGAATAGAGCTATTTTGGTGTAACGTGTGATGTAGAATTGTTGGGTTGATTTCAGTGATTGGTTTTGTGTTCAAGGAGATTGGGACAACTTGTATGAAGATTGCTATCATTTTATTTAGGTCCACATCTGGATTTGTGGATGGATTGATTTGACTTAAGGTTACACATTTCATGTTGTGTGTTATGCGATTTTTGGAAGCCGACATGGTAAATGATTCATTTTGTTGGTGTGGATATATAAGATCAATTTGGTTGACCATTTTGGTGTATGAGATGAGTGTGAAAAGTCTATATGGGAGAATGTGCAAAGTTTGGTGAATGTGATTGAAGGTTTTGGTGCTTTGATGTATGACAGAGCAGGTTGACAAAACAAAGAGTAAGAATAGTTGTAGAAGCCATTTTGAGCCTATCCGGAATTGCTTTTTGGCATATGTAGATGCTATAGTCTAGTTCATTCATTATTATAATCAATTGTAATCACCTCTAAGGTAGTGAACCTTCCTTCGGGTTGTAGCCCTTTTGTATTTGAGCAGTGAGCTCTAGGTAGTTTACCTGAATGCAAGTGCATTACCCTAATATAATATTATCATACTTTTATCCATAGTATAATAATATTGTGGGTTCAAACCCCACTGTGATTTTTTCCTTTCTAGGTTTCCACATAAAAATCTTGGTGTTATGGTTGTGTGGTTGATAGCTTTATGTTTCTACACTTTACTTTCATTCTTATGCATTCAGTTGTTTAAGAATAAGCTTAATAAGTTTTTAAATTGCAAAACACTGATCCTCCCTCTTAGTGTTCATTGATTCCAACAAAACAAACTAGATAAAACCCTTGTCTTGCATTGATTTGAAATCGGACTTCAAGTTCCCCATCTCATCCATCATATGCTTGGTGTATATGATAACATATTTGCATTACCAAGTTCTTTGATATTGCATTTAATGTATGCCCTAATGTCCTCGTTATGCACCACTCCATATGACATAGAAGAAATGCTCCATTTAGATCATCTTCTATTGATTTGAATGGGTGTTTCTTTAATATTGGCCTTGCCCTATCAATAATATCTACTACCAACAGAGTTGCCACACCAAATGATGATGCCATTTCAAAATAGGGTTATAAATAGATATCTTGAACATAGATAAATACCTTTTCAATTTCAACCGGATGCTAGGAATTTCTGTTGGATTTCTTTAAGCTTTGTTTTTGCTATTCAATCTCTTTCGCCTCACTTCTATGCTCTTTCGCTTCATTTGCAGTACAAAGAATGATTGATAGAATGCCTTTTTATTCATCAAAAACCTAACTTTAATTTGTAATAAATGTACAACCCTAAAGGTTTCCTAGATATTGCTTCCCAAGAATTCATCACTAGATTCACAAATCACCTGTTGGCATTGTGTTGTCATTGATGTCAACCGATATGGGATTACTATCAGTATGAGAGATGTATATGCAACATTGTCATCATGGTGTATAGAATGAGATATCTTTTATAATATCTCATGTTGCAGAACACTAGTAAGGTAAGGAAGATAATGTCATGCAAAGGAATGACCACTGGATTCATTGGTACACAAGTTAGTGCCTGACTTGTGTGGATGAAAGGGTAAGGCTACCAGTACAGTCTATCACCGGTAAGGAAAGAATGTTAACTGGTATGTGTTGTGTCAATAGCGAGTAGTTGCCAACTGGAAAGCTTATGACCAATGTACAAGTAGAATGGGCAAGGTGCTTGAGTTGTTGTTTGTGATGAAGAGGCAAAATGTTATGTATATCACATCAACATAGGAGGAGAAGGATGTACATGTCATTAATATGTTGTGTGGTTGCAAAACAATAGGAGTCCCACTAGATAAGTGATGTAGTCACCTTGTGAAGAGATGACTAACAATGAATGTTCCCACACTAGATCACATGTGCCTATTTGAAGATATGTTGCACAAATAGGGAAGCCACATTAGTGCATTGTAGGATGTAGATAACAAGATGAACCACCAACAAGTGGAAGTTATCTCCTATTATGCATAGTGTGTATTATAGTTCTATGAGATAAGGAAGAAGAGGTAAAGGCAAGTGTTTGAAAGCTCACACCAGATCTACTAGTGAAATAAAGGAATATTGTGAGTGCATGAAATCAAGGTTATGCACTGGACCAAAAGAGAAGGCATGTTGGGATGCTGGTGTAGCTAAAGTGTGTTGGGTTTGTCTCCTTGACAAACTAGTTGAGATATGGTCCTCGCTATTTAAGGAGAAGGCAAGGCAGAGCAGATGCAGTCAAATGAAAATGGCTAGATTGAAGATGGAGTCTGGTGAAGGTTGATGACATAGTATCATCAAGAGCGTTTACCAGTATGTATATCCACTGGTAATACAGACAAGGTGTAGATGCAAAAGACTCCCCTCTAATGAAGATGAGCTTACTTTGGATAGACATGTCTAGTGAGCTGTTTAGAAGTCCCACCAATAGTTCAACAAAGAGAAGACATGAGGAGTTAACCAGTAAAGTGTGAGATACCGACAGGGTTAGTAAACTGACAAAAAAGAAGAACCGATTGTATGGTAGGTTGATGTTCTTGTTCATACCAACATAGATGATCTAGCAGAGGTGGAGGTCAATGTGGATTCCACGTAGAGATGAAGTGGCAAGCTTGGAGAGGCTGGTAAAATGTCATGTAGGGATAAGTGTTTCTAAAGGTATGCATTTAATATGGATCCTATAATTTGTGGATCAAATCAGAGGAGTGCAGCTCGAGAAAGAATGAACGACAGAGAAAAATTAGGGAGTTGTTGGTGCCTAGATTGAAGCAAGAAAATCGGATTGGATGAGGACCTCAAAAAGGAAACAACAATAGTATTAATGGCATTTTGATAGATGTAGGTTGAGATTGTATGTGGTTGCTAAGTTTAGAAAATGTGTATTGGAAGGCACGACAATGGCGGTGATGAGGAAATAGCTGTCTGGGCGATCAAATTGGAGAAGATCTGATTGGATTTAGTTTGCCTCAAGATTGATGAGGAAAGCCTAACTGCCCATGTTTTTTAATTGTCTTTTGGTAGGAAAACCAGGTTATAAATAAGGAAGCCAAAATCATTGAAGGGTGCTACTAAATGGAAGAGAATAGAGTTGTTGCAAAGTGTTTGAGTGCTGCATGAGAGAACTAGATTAGTCAAAGAGAAAATAGCTAAGGATAGTAGTGACAGAAAGAGTAAAGGTTAAACCAGTGATAGGGTTTAAGAGTAGAGGTGAACCAATAGAGTTTAATGGCAATAGAGCAGCTGATAAGGGGAGCACAAGAGTGAGCTAGTGTAGTAGAGAAGTTGTCTCATCGGCAAGGTGAGGTATATGAAATGGTTGTAAGATTCACTTGTAACAATATTATTAATTTTGTATTTGAAGATTTCATTGTGTTCACTGAGTTGTAGCTCCTTTGGGTTGTAGCCCATAAATCAGTAAAGAGTTGGTGCCCTAAATCAGGGGTTGTAGCTCCTTGGGTTGGTGCCCCTAAACATTGTAATAGAGATTTCATTGTGAGGTTGGATTGGAGCAGAAGACTCCAGCAGTATTGCTCACTGAGGTTTTTTCCATCTTGGGTTTTCTTTGTACACACTAGTGTTATGTGGTGTCCCTTTGTGTGAATGCATTTGTGTTTAGTCTCCTCACTAACCGATAAGTTTGTATTCAACTAGATCAGTTAATCGGTATACTTTCATAGGGATAGTTAAAGGGAAAAGTTTGAGAACCACTGATTCACCCCCCTCTCAGTGGTACATTATGTCTAACAATTGGTATCAAAGTGTAGGTACCTTGTTTGTCAAGCTTTCTCTTCCCTGGGTAGATTTAGGTTTAAGGACACAATGGTCTGTTTAGTGTCAATGACTACTCCAGTGTTTGATGGTTCAAGCTATTCTATTTGGAGTTGTAGAATGGAAGTCTACTTGTCCTCTCTAGGGTTTGATGTGTGGATGTCGGTTGTTAATGGTCTCCCTAGGAATGTTTGTTCTCTTACCAGTTTTGAAGAAGAAAGAGGATGCATGTGCAATGAAGAAGCCATGAAGGCCATATTCAATGGGCTCATCAGTGATGTTCTCTGATAGGTGGATAACTACAGATCAGTAAAGAGTATATGGGATAGACTAAAGAAGCTTTATGGAAATCAACCCTGCACCACTACATCAGTTTGTGAGAGTGAGAAAAGCAATGCGGTAGACACATGCATGGATGACAAAGGTAGATCAGATTGTTGTAGTAGAAATGGTGATGAGGAGACTTGTCTCTTCATGGCACAAGAATATGAAGATGAGGTGCACACATCTAAAAGTGATAAGGCAAATGGATCCCACTGATATGATGTGTTTGGCACTGATAATGAAGAAGATGAAGAAGAAGGAGGCAAGGCAGATAGATCTAGCCAGCAAAATCTATTTGATAGTGAAGATGAAGAAGAAGAAGAACCAGAAGTTGATCTTGAAGGAGTGCTTGTAAATGCACTTGAAGTACTCAATAGGGTAAGAAAGGAATACACACTATTCAAGAATACTTCTATAGTGGAGCTAAACTGGTTGAATAAATGCCCTGAAGAATCTGAGAAATGCATCTTAGAGTTGAAGTCTCAAGAAGAAGGAACCAAGGAGTGTTTATGTAATGATCTAGCATCTATGCTAGAAGTTAAAGATAAAGAATATCTGTAGCTAGTTGGAGAAATGGAGATTCTCCAAAATGACCTTGAGAAATGTTAGGATGAGATCAAGGTAAGAATCCAGTTTGATGGTAGAAATGATGCCTTGGGCAAAATGTTGAAGAAGCAAAAGCATGCCAAGGAAACTGAAGGTTTAGGAAGTGGTGTCGATGAATGCTCCACTAGCAAGAATGTCCCCCACAATGACATTCTATTTGTCCCCTCAAATGGAGGAAACAAGGAACAAACCTTCACAATCAGAAATGCTCCCCAGAAGAAGGTTGACCTAAAAACAATTGGTGATGAATTGCAGATAAGAATGAAGACTTGTTCTACAAGAAGGAGGAACAATGCAGATCCAAAAGGAAAAGGGAAGATGGGAGAAGATAGCTTCTTCAGAAGCAAGAACATGAGAAGACAACAAAGTGGACCTCCTCCTGACAAAGGTCAAAGGAATGCTACTGCCCATAGGACAAAGCAAGTGTGGGAGAAGAAGAGATAAGATAGAAAAGCTACACATAATGGACAACCAAGGATCCATCCTCAAAGAAGAAGAAATGGAGATGATAGACCGGTAAGATCTCCCCATGCATGACATAATTAATTTGTAAGTCATATGCCATCCTTTACTAGTTATTTCTTTGCATGTAGTTCTTATGGCCATAGGCAAGAAGAATGTATAAAGAGATCAAGAAGGAATAATCTAGGATCTCATAGACATCATGCATATGAAAAAAATGTATCCAGGAGTAGATACATGCATGTTCCCTCTCTTGCTTATGCTAGAAATAATCCATTTGTTGTTCCTGATAATATAAATGTTGTGCATTATAACTGCAATGGATTTGGCCATAGAATGTTTGAATGCAGGAAGAGGAACTTGTAGTCACATGGAGGCCAGTATAGAAACTATGCTCTACAAAAAAGTGGATATAGAGCATATGGAAGTCAGAGGCCTGCATGGAACCAAAGGAGAAATATTCTTGTAGAAGCAAGAGGTCCACTAGTTTTGGTTGTTAATCACAACAACATGACTAGAAACAAACAGTCAAACTGGTATGTCAAGAGATTCCCCAATCATGAAGTTGGGATGGATGTTGTGTGCTACTATATCACTAGTTCTGGTTGTGATGCAAAATCTGGAAATGAAAGGACCCATTAGCAGAAGGTGGTAAGAATTTCTCCCAGACTTGAAAATGGGAAGAAGAATAAGACCAAGTGAGTATGGAGGAAGAAGATCATGGACCGACATTGTGCATTAAATGCACAAGTGATATCTACTAAGGCCTAAAGGAGATGTAGGACCTTAGGGGGAGTAGTATATTGAAATAGATCATTCACCCCATCAATAAAGATGGACACTTGGAAGATCAAGGTGTTGTTGGTATGATAGAAGAGAATGAGATGATAAATGTGTGTAGAGGCTACCTTGACTACACACCTACATGTGTCAATAGATGGAGATTAACAATTGGAATCAAATGCAAAGTGACACAAAATGTCAAGAGTCACAGGAAGGTGCTCTGGTTGTGATAGTGGACCGGTACAAGGAAATGATATGTGAAGGATGTTATCAGCATAACTGCTAACAGGCACTTGTAGGTTATGTAAGACAATGAGGTTGAAGATCATTGCAATAGCCCTGGTAGCATGGAATGTGAAGTTATGTCTTAGATGGTGTTGATGAAGAACTGAATGACATATGTTGGCCCCATGTTTAATCATGTAGGTATGCATATTTTTGGGCTAACCAGTTTAATTTAAGACATAGTGATGTCATTGTATGGATTCAGGCTCATGGCATAGGGTGTGGTGGATATGATGGAGCTAAAGATCATCAGATGATCACTTATGCACATTTCAACCAGTATATAGATATAATTGGAGTCCAAATATTAGACCTGACAAAATTTGAGGACCTATGATGTATGACTCAGAGGTGGCTCAAGTGCTTATGATGCTGAGCCGACATTCTTGAACTTGTAAAGATACTATCTGCCCAAACTATAGATGATGGAAATTGCAGTAGGAATACCTAGGAATAGTTCATGGTTATGGGTATCTGCTTGTCATTTGGTTGGTTGTATTCATACTACAATCACATTTGATTCTAAAGAAATTTGGGATCAAATGGGAGGTGATGAAGACCGACAGGTGAGTAGTATTCACTGACACATCCTTCTACAAATTAAGTATTTTAACAAATAGTATCAAATTTGCATGCTCAATTGGTGTCAGTTGATAGTTGAAGTCCTCCATCTCAGGTGATGTGACTTGAGAAGATGTAACAAGTGGTATTAAAGGAGGAGATGCATCCAATGAAGATAAAGTGGGGGAAAGAATTCTATTAGTGACTAGTAAATACTAGGAGGAATGATATCCTGACAGTGCCCTTTGCCATTGTTGTCAAAGGGGGAGAAAGATTATGTAGTATACTACATACTACATGAGTGAGAATTCATTGGATCATAGAAAGGGGGAGGGAGATTATGTTAGTATGTCGGATACTACATGGTTTGACATCAATGCCAAAGGGGGAGATTGTTGGCATTATGTTCTCACTGATGTCAACTGGTATGGCATGACTACCGATATGAGAGATGCATGTGAAACATTGTCATGAACGTGTACAGAATGAGATATCTTTGATAACACCTTGTGTTGCAGAACACTAGTAAGGTAAGGAAGAGAATGTCATTCAGAGGAATGATCACTATAGTCATTGGTACACAAGTTAGTGCCTAGCTTGTGTGGATGAAAGGGAAAGGTTACCAATACAGTCTATCACTGGTAAGGAAAGGATGTCAACTAGTAAGTGTTGTGTTGACAGTGAGTAGTTGCCAATCGACAAGCTTATTGATAACTCAATGATGAACCATTAATACCAAACTAGTATTGAGAGGGGGGTGGGTGAATTAGTACAAACACAAATATAGTCCAAAACTGGTTTGACAACAAATACTCTAAATGACTAGCAAACAGGGATACCTGTTCAAAACAGACTGCAATTGGTAAAGCCAAGAGTGTCTAAATCAAGCATTGACTAGTTGAACACTTAGCTTTTCATTTAACTCAAAACAAGCTTTTCATTTAACTCAAAACAACACTACCATTTCACCCTCATGCATAAATAGGTAAACTATCATCTGGTTGACACAATAGTTAATTCAGTATGCTTTATAGATAGGCATAAAACACAGAACCATCATATGCTCAACAAGTAATAACAAAGCATCACAAGATAAAAGCATCACACATGACACACATATTTTTCATGTGGAAAGCCAACTGGGAAAAACCATGATGGGGATGAATACCCTCAAGCTGCTTTTGAACTCTTTTGAAGTCCGCTCTATTAGGAGCCTTGTCCAGTTAAAGACATTACAATAGGTTCTGCTAGGAACCGATCCTGTTAGGGATCACTCGATTAAGGGATGGCTATAATACTCAGTCAAGGGTTAAACCTAGTTAGGGTTACCTTGTTAGAGGATTTCTAGAACTCAATAGCTAAAGGATCTCTCGAGCTCCATAGCTTCTCAGAACTCATTAACCTTGAGTTACCCGGTTAAGGGATTTCAATCAAGCCTCTTAAGACCACCCTGTTAGGGGATTTTGCATCAAGCCAATTAAGGCTACCCTGTTAGGGGATTTCACAACTATTGAAGTGGTTAGAGATCAACAGGAATTACAATGATCTGATAACAGCACTCAATGCTAATGCAGATCCATTTTGGCTCCTCTTCTCCTTCTGCACATTTATTTTGCAGGTATCTCTTTTCTCCTTTGGTCTGGCAAGAATCATGTATCTCTTTCCTTGGATACACACTCACAACTTTTGCCAACAACCTTAGATAGAAACTCAACATCGACCTTATAGGAAATAGACAGGTTGATAGCAAACACCCTAAACCCTAAACCTATTAGGTTAAGAAATTCAAGCAATTCAATCCTGACCATTGAATCATACTGCATTAAATGCAACAATCTTGAATCAATCTCAAGACATTCTCCATCTTCCATTTTCCATCGATTTCATGGTGGCTGATAAACCATCACATGTTATCACCATTTGACAGACTTTGCACATTCCTGAGGTAGATAGGAATAGTCTTCTTCATGCAAGATCCTTCACGTACACAAAGCTTATGTGGCAACATGATATGTTCTCCATTATACTACTAACTCATCACACAAAGATCACTGATTGAGTCACACAGGCTTGAGGTGCTCCAACTGGAAATCCTAAAGTGTAAACTACCTACCAACTGGTAGTAACACAATGCTTCCATGTGCCGGTTCCCGTAACTGCATGCTAGTTCATCTTGAACAAATATGCCACTTCACTTTGGCATATAAACTGGTTCATACATATGCTAGTTCCTCTCTCTTTTCACCTATCACATGTGCCGGTTCATACCATGTCTCATATTGACATCAATGACAACATACAATATCATTATGTCTTCATGCCGATTCACATAATGCCAACAATCTCCCCCTTTGGCATTGATGGCAATATACAAAGATATCTTCTCCACTTCACATCTTCTCCCCCTTTGACAACAATGCCAAAGTGGAGGTACAAGTGTCTCTGTTCCATCATGTTGCTCCCCCTGAGGAGTAGCATCCTTCAACACATCAATCAACCAAAAATTTGTCTTTACAATACCTGACTGATGTGGAACAATTACTTTTAGTTCACCTCCTAAAGAGGAAATACCCCTAATTCACCTCTCAAATGCACAAATGTTGTCTTTGGGAGAGGCTTGGTGAATATGTCTGCTAACTGCTCCTTGCTGGAAACATGTTCGAGTGCAATCTCCTTATTGTGAACTTTTTCCCTCAAGAAATGATACTTAAGCTCAAAATGCTTGGTTATAGAATGTAAAACCAGATTCTTAGATATATTGAAAGCACTTGTGTTATCACATAATATACTTACTAGTTTAGATATAGGGATCTTAAAGCCTTCCAGTACATGCTTCATCCAAATTGTCTAAGTGCAGTTCATGAAAGCTACAACATACTCTGCTTCCACTATAGACTGGGAGATACAACTCTACTTTTTACTCATCCATGAGACCAGTCTACCACCGAGAAAGAATGTACCATCGGTTGTGCTTTTCCAGTCATCTACATTACCTACCCAATCAGCATCTGTGAATACTTTCAGATTGAAATCATTGTTGTATGGGTACCACAATCCATAGTCAACTGTTCCCTTCAGATACCTAAGAATCTGCTTGACTGCAATCAAGTGGGATTCTCTGGGACTCTTTTGGAACCTTGCAGTAATAACAACTACATGTGCAATATTTGGTCTGCTATGCACTACATAATGCAACTTACCAATCATTGATCGATATTCCTTCTCATCAACTAGTGCAGAATCATCCTCTTTTGTCAATTTGCAACCAGTCACCATCTGTGTACCAACTAGTTTGCTATATTCCATACCAAAAGTCTTTAGTACCTCTTTGACGTATTTGGACTGAGTGATAAAGATTCCATCTTCCATCTGTTGGATCTGCAGTCCAATGAAGAACTTAATCTCCCCTATGAGTGACATCTCAGACTCTTTCTTCATCTCATCGGCAAACTCATGACTCATCTTGTCATCTCCTCCAAAGATAATGTCATCAACAAAAACCTCACAGATTAGGATCTGATCTCCTTCAGACTTCAAGTAGATATTGCTATCTTCACTTGTTCTCTCAAATCCAATCTTCACAAGATGGGAATGTAGGCGCTCATACCATGCCCTAGGTGCTTGCTTTAGACCATATAATGCTTTATGTAGCCTACACACCATATCACTGTCTTCAAATAGGGAAAACCCATCTGGTTGCTCTATATATACCTCCTCTTCAAGTACACCATTTAGGAATGTAGATTTTACATCCATTTGATATACTTTGAACCTTTTAAAAGTTGCATATGCAAGAAGCATAGAACTTCTTCCAATCTAGCTACAGGAGCAAAGGTTTCTCCATAGTCTTCTCCTTCTTCTTGACCATATCCTTTGCATACCAATCTGGCTTTATTCCTAATCACTGTGCCATCCTCATTCAACTTGTTTCTGAACACCCATTTGGTGCCAATGACATTTTTATGCTCAAGTCTGGGTACCAAGGACCATGTACCATTTTTTTCTATCTAGTCAAGTTCCTCTTCCATTGCCTTGATCCAGTCTTCATCTTTATGAGCCTCTTTGAATGATTTAGGCTCAAATTCAGATATCATACATGAGTTTTCTCTGATCTTTCTTCTTGTAAGGATTCATGCATCCTTATCACCTATGATCTACTTAGGGTCATGATTCAACTTGACATACCGAGGAATGGTCTTAAATAGTTCTTCTTGCTTTTCTTCTTCATCCTCATCTTCATCAGTATCAGCATTCACCAGATCAGGGACACTGTAACTGGTACTTGGTTGCCTAACAACCGGTTCCCAGAAGGTTGCAACTAGTTCATTTACAGCTTGCTCACTACCAATTTCCTCAGTTTTCTCAAAGGATTCATCAACTCTTACATTGATACTTTCCAAAATTCTTTGAGTCCTATTGTTGTAGCACTTGAAAGCTTTACTCTTGGTGGAATATCGTAGAAATATTCCCTCATCACATTTAGCTTCAAATTTTCTCTGATGTTCACTCCTCTTGATGTAACATTTGCTACCAAATACCTTAAAGTAGCTAACCACAGGTGTCTTACTGGTCCAATACTCATAAGGAGTTTTGTCCTTACCTTTCTTGATGAGTACCTGGTTCATAGTGTAGACTGCAGTGCTCACTGCTTCTCTCCAAAAGGTGTGAGCTACATTTCCTTGAATCAACATGGTTCTAGCTGCTTTAACCATAGTCCGGTTATTCCTCTCTACTAGGTCATTCTATTTTGGAGTCCGGGGGGCAAACAACTATCTCTTGATGCCAAATTCTTCACAATACTTGTTGAATTCACCGGAAGTGAATTCCCCTTCTTGATCAGTTCTGAGATACTTGATCCTTTTACTACTTTCCTTCTCCACTAATGCTCTGAAAGCTTTGAATTTCCCAAAGGCTTCAAACTTGTCTTTCAAGAATGTGACCCACATCATTCTTGAATAGTCATCAATGAGGATCATGAAGTACCTATCACCCTATACACTCCTAGTTTTCATAGAACCACACAAATCAGTATGTACAAAATCAAGCAAGTTGTCAGCAGTGAAAGATTTACCTTTAAAATTTGAGAAAGACATTTTCCTCAATTAACACTCTCTACACAAGGTATTATCTGGTTTGTTTAGCATCGGCAGTCCTCTAACTGCCTTGATCTTACTAGCCTTTACAATGTTATTAAAGTTTACATGACAGAGTCTCCTATGCCATATCCAACTATCATCAAGCTTAGCCATAAGACAGGTACTTACATTTGCATTCAATTGAAATAGGTTATCTTTGGTCTGCATTCCAGTGGCCACCAATTTACCATCTTTTCCTTTGATTCTGCAAGCTCCATTCTTGAATTTCAGAGTGAGGCCACTATCATTTAGCTGGGCAACACTTAGAAGATTGTGTCTGAGACCATCAACCTAATACACATTGTCAGCACTGCTCTTTCCATTCAGAGAGATGGACCCTTTTCCTTTGACCATGCATGGTGCATCATTGCCAAAGCGAACCACACCACCAACATACTCCTCCAAGGATAGAAACTTGCTCTGGTCACCAGTCATATGGTGAGAACAACCACTGTCAATGATCCACTCATTTGAATTATCAAATCGAGAGACAAGAGCCTTCTTGTCTACCACATCTTCCTTTACAGTAACAAACACAATGTCTTCATTCTCTTCATGTTTTGATTCCTCATCTGTGACACCTTCATCAACTACCACAAAATAGTTTCTTCGGTTTCCTCCTTTGAATTTCTTGAACCTTTTTGGTTTATCCTTGTTGTCACTATTAGGATAGTTCATAGAAATATGTCCTATCTGGTTACAGGAAAAACATTTCAAAGGTAGCTTATCTTTGTATTTACCAGTTTCTTTTGAAAATTTCCTGGCAAGAAGAGCTTCAAATTCCATTAGAAACTCTTCATCATTCATTTCTCTACTCTGATTAGGTTCCCCACTAGTGCTAGCCTCTTTTCCTTTTCTGGATGGTATAGCAGAGGCTTTAAATGTTGATTCTGTCTTTTGAACACTGCCATCAAAACTATTCAGCTTATTGGCTGTCAACTTGGCTATGATGGAGTCCAAGGACACCTTAGACTTGTCTATTGATCTTAGCTCCTGAATAGCAGCAACCCTTATTGCATAGACTGGCAACAAGGATCTTAGGACTTTACTTACCACACTGGAATCTTCTATTTTTCCACCTGCACTCTTGATTTCTCCAACAACCGTTTTGATTCTTATTCCATACTGCTGAATGGTCACTCCTTCAACCATCCACATGTCTTCAAACTTCCCTCTCAGGCTTTCTTCCTTAGCTTGTTTTATATTCTCATCACCACCATAGATATTTTCAAGAGCATCCCATACCTCTTTGGGATTTACCTTTTCCTAAACATCAATAAACGCGATGTTAGAAAGACTACTAATAAGGGCTTCCATGACTTGCCCATTTTCTTGTATCTCTCTCTTTTGGTCATCAGTGAGAATACTGGTAGGAACAACTTAGACATTCTCAATATAACTCCAATGTTGAGAACCCATGCTTCTGATGAATATCTTCATCCTATCTTTCCATATACTGAAATCTTCTCTGTTAAACTTAGGACCTTCCCTCTTCATCATTTGACTAGGATCTTTTCCTCAAGCACTTAAACTTACAACACAGAGGACCTGGAGCGCTTTGATACCAATTGATAACTCAATGATGAACCACTAGTACCAAACTAGTACTGAGAGGGGGGGTGAATCAGTACAAACACAAATACAATCCAAAACCGCTTTGACTGTAAATACTCCAAATGACTAGCAAACAAGGATACCTGTTCAACATAGACTACAATCGGTAAAGCCAAGAGTGTCTAAATCAAGCATTGACTAGTTGAACACTTAGCTTTTCATTTAACTCAAAACAACACTACCATTTAACCCTCATGCATGAAAAGGTAAACTATCATCTGATTGACACAATAGCTAGTTTAGTATGCTTTATACACAGGCATAAAACATAGAACCATCATATGCTCAATAGGTAATAACAAAGCATCACAAGATAAAAGCATCACACATGACACACATATTTTTCATGTGGAAACCCAACTAGAAAAAACCACAGTGGGGATGAATACCCACAAGTTTCTTTTGAACTCTTTTGAAGTCTGATCTGTTAGGAGCCTTGTCCAATTAAAGACATTACAATAGGTTCTGCTAGGAACCGATCCTGTTAGGGATCACCCGGTTAAGGGTTAAACCTGGTTAGGGTTACCTTGTTAGAGGATTTCTAGAACTCAATAGCTAAAGGATCTCTCGAGCTCTATACCTTCTTAGAACTCATTAACTTCAAGTTACCTGGTTAAGGGATTTGAATAAAGCTTGTTAAGATCACCCTGTTAGGGGATTTTACATCAAGCCAGTTAAGGCTACCCTATTAGGGGATTTTCCAACTGTTGAAGTGGTTAGAGATCAACAAGAATTACAATGATCTGATAACAGCACTCAATGCTAATGCAGATCCGTTTTGGCTCCTCTTCTCCTTCTGCACATTTACTTTGCAGGTATCTCTTTTCTCCTTTGGTGTGGAAAGAATCATCTATCTCTTCCCTTGAATACACACTCACAACTTTTTCCAACAACCTTAGAAAGAAACTCAACATCGACCTTATAGGAAACAGATAGGTCAATAGAAAAAACCCTAAACCCTAAACCTATTAGGTTAAGCAATTCAAGTGATTCAATCCTGACCGTTGAATCATACTGCATTAAATGCAACAATCTTGAGTCGATCTCAAGACATTCTCCATCGTCCATTTTCCACCAATTTCATGGTGGCTGATAACCCATCACACATTATCACTGTTTGATAGACTTCGCACATTCCTGAGGTAGATAGGAATAGTTGTCTTCATACAAGATCCTTCACGCACATAGAGCTTACATTGCAACACGATCTATTCTCCATTATACTGCTAACTCATCACACAAAGATCATCGATTGAGTCACATAGGCTTGAGGTGCTCCAACCAAAAATCCTAAAGTGTAAACTACCTACCAACCAGTAGTAACACAATGCTTCCATGTGCCGATTCCTGTAACTGCATGCCAATTCATCTTGAACAAATATGCTGCTTCACTTTGGCATATAAACTGGTTCATACATATGCTGGTTCCTCTCTCTTTTCACCTATCACATGTGCCAGTTCACACCATGTCTCATATTGACATCAATGACAACATACAATATCATTATGTCTTCATGCTGGTTCACATAATGCCAACACTTATGACCAGTGTACAAGCAAGATGGGCAAGGTGCTTAAGTTGTTGTTTGTGATGAAGAGGCAAAATGTTACCTATATCACATCAACACAGGAGGAGAAGGATGTATAGGTCACTGATATGTTGTGTGGTTACAGAATAGGAGGACTCCCACCAGATAAGTGATGCACCCACCATGTGACTGACAATTAATGTGTCCACATTGGATCACATGTGCCTATTTGAAGATATGCTGCACAAATAAGGAATCCACATGAGTGCATTGCAAGATGTAGATGACAAGATGAACCACCATCAAGTGGAATGTGTCTCCTATTATGCATAATGTGCATTATAGTTCTGTGAGATAAGGAAGAAGAGGTAAAGGAAAGTGTTTGAAAGCTCACACTCGATCTACCAGTGAAACAAAGGAATGTCGCGAGTGCATGAAATCAAGGTTATGCACAGAACTGGAAGAGAAGGCATGTTGGGATGCTGGTGCAACTAAAGTATGTTGGGTTTGTCTCCTTGATAAACTGGCTGAGATATGGTCCTAGCTATTTAGGGAGAAGGCAAGGCTGAGAAGATGTAGTTAGATGAAAATGACTGGATTGAAGATGGAGTCTAGTGAAGGTTGATGACATAGTATCATCAAGAGTGTTTACCAGTATGTATGTCCACCAGTAATATAGATAAGGTACAAATGTAGAAGAACCCCATCTAATGAAGATGAGCATGATTTGGATAGACATGTCTAGTGACTAGTTTAGAAATCCCACCGATAGTTCAACAAAGAGCAGACACGAGGAGTTAACCGATAAAGTGTGAGATACCAGTAGGGTTAGTAAACTAACATAAAAGAAGAACCGGTTGTATGGTAGGTCGATGATCTTGTTCATACCAACACATATGATCTAGTAGAGGTGGAGGTCGATGTGGATTCCATGTAGAGATGAAGTGGAAAGCTTGGATAGGTTGGTGAAGTTTCGTGTAAGGATAGGTGTTTCTAAAGGTATGCATTTAATATGGATCTCATGATTTGTGAATCAAATCAGAGGAGTGCGGCTTGAGAAACAATGAATGACAAAGAAAAATTAGGGAGTTGTTGGCACTTGGATCGAAGCAAGGAAATAGGATTGGATGAGGACCTTGAGAAGGAAACAACAATAGTATTAATGGCATTTTGACAGATGCAGGTTGAGATACAGGATGATCAGATTAGACAAGATATAACTGGAAGGTGTATTGGAAGGTGTGACAATGGCGGTGATGAGGAAATAGTTGTCTGGGAAATCAGATTAGACAAGATCTGATTGGATTTGGTTTTCCTCAAGGTTGATGAGGAATCCCTAACTATCCATGTTTTTGAATTGGCTTTTGGCGAGAAAACTAGGTTATGAATAAGGAAGCCAAAATCATTGAAGGGTTTTGCTGAATGGAAAAGAATAGAGTTGTTACAAAGTGTTTGAGTACTGCATGAGAGAGATAGATCAGTCAAAGAGAAAATATCTAAGGATAGCAGTGACTGAAGGAGTGAAGTTTAAACCAATGATAGGGTTTAATAGAGGGTTAACTGGTATGGTCTGAGCAACTAGTATAGTAGCTAGAGTGTGTTATCACTATTTAAGAAATGGGTTTTCTTTTCCCATAATACGCTAAATTTTTGAAATTTTGAGTTAGGTATGCTATTAACTGCTTCAAATTTGTGTTAAGTCCTTAAGGGTTTAGGGTTTTTGGTTTTAAATTGCTCAAATGTCTGATCAAAACCCTCTAGTTTCTATTCTTGCGTTACTTTATTCACTTAAGTAATGGGTCTTGGGGTTGTGTGAAGTGTCCCCCTTGTTATTTACCTAGGTGGTCATTAAATAATTATAAAATTTTGTGCCTAATGCCTTTTTCCTTCTAATGTTGTCAGGTCTAGTAAGTGTTGCGCAACTTCTAGATGAATCTATGGCTTTTGCCATTTCGTTAAGCGAAGTTGCGGGTGTGTTAAGCTATGCAAAATAGTGAAAGGGAAAAGCATGTTCAAATGTGTGCATTTGGTCGAGTTTAAAGAGACTCCATCTCACTCAAGATCAAATGGCTGGTGTTGATTCATAGCCGAAATAAGCAAGTGAATTACCTTTCACGAAATGGTGAAAAGGCTTGGTAGGACTCTGTGGTGAAGACTTTTCCATGGCTAAAAGGTGATCAAGTTCAAGAGAAATCAATGGTTCGCATTGTTTCGTGACTGATAGATGCTCATAGGTTACACTCTGTGAAATAGCGAAAGGTTTTTGGCTCAGGAAAAGGGAGTTTTAATAGAAGCATAACAAATGCACAGGTTCTCAAAGATCTAATGGCTAGCATAGTTTCACAGGAGGAAGATGCTCGAAAGATAGCTTTCGCTAAGAAGCGAAATGACATGGGGTTCCAAGCAAGCAGTCTAGCTGGTTGAGATGGCAAGTAAGATAATGGCACGTGGCCGAAAATTAAAGTGGTCAGCAAATTAGATTTAAGGACTAAAAGGTGGGCCCGAAGAGCAGATAAAGCATAAAGGTAAAAAAGGATCAACTCTATTTTGATCCAAGGGTTCTTGTCGTTTCATGGCTACAAATCAAACGAATGTTAAGGCCTATGAAATGGCAAAAGAGAAAAAGAGATTCTTCTCAGCATGATGTGGAGCGACAACTATCACTTCTTGCAAAGCTTGATTATGATGTGTCATTTGACACGTAGTTTCAAAAGGTGACTCAGGACCCGCCAAGGTGTAATCGGTAGCAATGTAGCAAATAGTGACACATGGTTGACTCTAAACTAAATCCGAAGAGTTTCCTAGAGCTAATGGTCAAATGCCACGTGCCATTTGTTAACCAGTGAATAAGTAGGGTAAGCAATAAAGGTCTCACTTAAAAGATGGTCATCTCAAGATTGATCCAACGCTTGTCGCTATTTCGTGGCTTGAAGATGCAAGTGGACTAACTCTTGCAAAATAGCAAAAAATCGTTAGCTGTCAAGATGAGGCATAGTTGGTGAAAAAGCTGATGGTCTCGGTAGGGGTTAAAGGTCGGGCAGTTAGAGTTCCATCTAACGCTTGGCATAGCTTCGCAAAAGGAAAGTTCTCATGAGATAAAGCTTGTGAAATGGTGAAAAGAGGTAGGGCCTAATGCAAAAGCAAAGAGGTTAAGGCAGTGTAAACGCCGATCAAGTCTCATCTGATCAGACGGCTGGCATGATTTCATTTGGGGAAATTGCTAGAACATTATGCTTTGTGAAATGGCGAAAGAGCAAAAAAGAAAACACACAGGCATGTTATGACCCGTTGGAGCGAAATTTTTGAATTATTCTATGAATTCAATTCTAAAGGGACGACCGAAGCATGTGGTATGAATCTCACAGTTAAGAGCTCGACTACCATATATGATCTTGTAGACGTCTAAAAATGGTCAATGCTTGCGGAATCATACTTCAACATTTGCGCATTGCCTTATTTTAGGGTTTTTGCGTCGCATTAACATTTCTCCTATGATTTGCACTTGGTCTTTATCATTTGCGAGCATCGAGTCTTTCTTCTGCATTTCTTCATTTCTCTCACTTTCGAATTTGGTCTTGTCGATAGCAATATTTGTCATGATTTTGGTCAATCTTATCCTGTCGTATCAATGTGCAAGCTCATTTGTCATCATTTTGGACATCATCAATCCTAATTAGGGTTTTGTCCTCTTATCAATCTTGTCATTTTGCAATCTATTTTGTCATCAATCCTTGTCTTCTTGTCAATTTTGTCATTTTGCGATTGATTTGTCATCGATTGTCATCCTTCTCAATCATGTCAATTTGGATCAATTTGTCATTGTTCCTCGTCAATTGGCGCACTTATCAATCAAATAGTTTGTCAAGCATTGGTCCTTTATCAAGTCAGAATCATGATCAAATCGAATCAACGTCAATTATCTTTTGTCAGGACCTAATTGTCATCCTTGCATTTCTAATTCATTTTTTAGGGTTTCATGATTTTATTCATTTAACCCTATTTGTCATTTCCCCCTCTAGGATTAATAAATTATTTGTTTATCCTAAGTCTTCGTGTCACAATTAAATGTTTATTTAATTGGCTAACTAATTATTCCTCTTTTTGTGAATTAATTAATAAATGACAAATTATTAATTGATTTACCTAATTTCTTCTAATTCCTAATTTCCTAATTTCTATTTCATCTATTTTTCAATTCTCTCCTATTTTCCTCCTAATTTCATGGGAATGACATTTCAATTTGTCATAATTTATCATAGTTTGTCATAATTGACAATCAATCAATTTTGACATAGAAATTTGTCATAATTTTGTCATGAATTATCAATCAATCAATCTTGCATAGAAAGTGCAAATTTGTCATAATTTGTCATAATTGACATTCTTGATTTGCAATTTCCATTCGAATCTCTTCATGCTAATTTGATCTTTTTTCCAATTTGTCTATAAATTGGATGAATTTCTTCAATCAAGATCCCTACCTGGTCGAATCAATCACACTTCGAGTATTCTTGCGCTACAATCTTGTCTACTTGCTTTCACATCATGCTTATGCACTAGTAGGTGAGATCCACAAACAAATCTATTTGAAGGAGAAAGAAGGACAATGGAGCCACATGGAGGAGACATTCAAGTCTGCATTTGGTTTGCTTCATTTTCAATCTTGAATTGATGTCTTGTTTTCATGTCTTTATTGAGTGTGTTTAGGATTTATCATTGCATTTGAGCTTTTGTGATTGAGCTAGACTAATATTGCCATTGCTTTGATGATTTTCAATTTCCTAGATACATTAATTGGTGAACCCGATGTGAACTAACCCCTAATCATGCTTTTGAGTGCTCTTGAGTTGATTTGCAAGTGAAAAACCCAAGAAACAGGGTAATGCAGGGTTTTCTAAGAACTTTTGCGCCTATGTGAGACAATTTGCGCCTGTGTCAAGCATTTTGCACCTATTTCAAGGACAATTTGTGCCTGTGTCAAGCATTTTGCACCTGTGTGAGACATTCTGCGCCTATGTAGGGCCAGAAACAGAGGTAAAAGGCAGTGTTTTTTACTTGCAAATTGTTCTATTTTGCATGTTGTTTCTGCTTTTTGGTTTTTGGTACCGATTCTTTGTGCAGCACCTTGGCATTATGCATGGAAAAGACAACAAATGAAACTACTAACACGTTTTATGCAGGTTCGATAGTCAAAGACTAAACATATCAAACTTCTGACTTGGGTTTTGCAGGTTGCCTTGGACTACAACTAAACTTTGTGTTTGTAATTAATATTTAGGCACCTAGTATGATTTCTAAATAGGATGGAATGAATGTATGTTTTCTTTGACTATTGAGTTTGACATTGGAGTAGGAGAGTATGCTATCATCCTTCTTAGGGTGATCAAAAATCCAGATCTTTGATACCATGCTCATGTTTTTGATTGTGTGTCACCTTTAGAGGGCCTGCCTTCCCGAACATTTTCTTTTGCAAGCAAGTGACAATCATGAGAAGGGAATGACCCAAAGTGAGTATGGCTAGAATACTTTGGCATTCTAACTCACTATAAATAAATACCTGATGAGCAAAAGCTTTGAAGGAAGGGTTACATGGGAATTGCAGTTACTTGGGAAGTGATGACCCTTGAACTCTTTCTCATATCAACATCTAAGTAGGACCTCATGGTCTAAATCATTCTTGCACGACTACATTTGTTTGGTATCTTGGTGGGCTTAATGTCTCAATCATGCTTGCATGACACCAAGGAGTAACGCTTAACAAAAATCCTTACTAAACACCCTGTATTTAGAGGCCAAAAATCCTTCTAGTTGTTTGAGAAGGACAAGTTTGGATACTTGGAAGAGATACTAAGTTCGTCATGGGGAGATTTCCATGGGGACTGATGTTTGGCTACCCTGAGAAGTGAGTGTCGTGGAGGGGAGCCCGTGGGGTCAAGCATCTATGTATTCTCCTTGAATCCCATAACGAGTCTACCTCTCAATTACCTACTGTCCTTGCCTACCATAAGAAATGTGTGAATGAGCATGATTATCTTGAGTCTAAGTTGAAATATCTTGTCTTCTTTGTTTGTCAAAAGTTGAGTTGTGTCTCATTTCAAAAACAAGACAAATTGATTAAAAACAAGGTTAAACACAAGAGTATTTCATTCAACAAAGTTCAAAACATCTTCAAACATGGTTGTCAAACATTTTTCAAAATCTTGTCTCAACATTCATGTCACTTAGATTTAGGTTCATCCTAGGTTTGCATTTTGCAAAGTTCATTGTCAATTACCAAGGTTAAGTTTCACCTAGGTTGTACTCCTTTGTATATCAATAAGGTTCATCCATTTGCATGTGTCCTCTTGCATTAGAGTAATACTATTGTCATACATTCATATTTGCATACCCTAGGTCTCTTCATTAAGCTTAGGTCATTATCATATCATATTAGGGTCATTTGCATAGTAATTGTCCCTTTTCATATAGTGTCAAAACTAGGTTTTGTCATACTTGAGTAATCCAAATCTTTGATAAACCCTAAGTCATTGTTAGGAAGTCTAGACCTTATCAAACCTTTTCTCTTTTTGTCATCAATGTCATTTGGTCAAACCTAGCTTATTATCCAATCATATAGGGGAGACATTGTCATTTTGTCCTTTTGTCACTTGGTCCTTTTGTCCTTTGAGGTCTAGACATCATTTCAATTTCTTAAGGGTCTCTTTTTAAATTTGCATTTCAAAAGTTTGTCAAAATCTTGAAAAATAACCAAAAGCATAGGTTGAATTCTTGCCATAGATTGTATTCTCATTTATTTAGTTTGCATTTAGTTTCATATCATATATTGTCCTTGAAAATTTCAAAAAATATTGCATTTGCATAAGTGACATGCCTATTGAAACAAGGTCAAAATCTAAAAAGATGGGCGAACCAACGTATCAACCCATTGACAACAAATCAAATTCACAATTTCAAACTAGTCAAACAATACAAATTGAAGGTTTATCAAACACATCACTACCACCATATGGAATGGTTCAACTTGGACCACCTCCATTATATGAACTAGTGTTTGTACCTATGAAACCAGAACATGGGAGTGTTCCACCAACACCAAGAGGAAATGCACCTTTCGATTGGAATCAACCAAACCTGCAACATGAAATTCAAACATTACATGAGGAACAAACTCTTTCAAAAGGATTTGGTTCAGATCAAGGCATTCAACAAGAAATGAATCTAAATGTCCAACCAGATTCTTCATCAGATTCTGATGCTTCTGATGATATTGATATGTTCCTTCAAGATCCAAAGTTGACAAAAAAGATGGATAAATTCTTGAACAAGGTTTTTAAGATGTTCCCACAAAAATATCTTAACATGATGAGTAATGTGACCTCCTCAAGTGAGCAAATCAATGTGCAAAAACAATAAGGCAGTGAGTTGTTAAGTTTCTCTCCGCATCCAAATGAAGAAAATACGCAACAAGAAACTCAATCTACCTTGATGAGTAAACGTGCTTCAAAGGCATTGACAGTGACTATTCCTCAAAAGTCACCATTTGAGACAATAAATAATCCATTATTCAACACAACACCTGTAACACAAGATCAAATGAAGACCACACAAATGTTGACAGTTATCCCTCAACAAGAAGTGGTTCCTCACATGTGTAAAATTGGATCAAAATCTAAGATGCAAGAAAGCTTCACGACTAGAATGCCTGATCTCACCAATGCCCAAAACAGTTCCACAATGCAACAAAGTTCCTATGTCCCACTAAGTTCAATATATTTGCCAAACACTCAAGTACGTGTTATGCAGACTATTGTGACAGATCCTTCAATAATGGCGACACAAAGAGCTATAGATAGTGGTGTGCACCAACAACAAATGTTGCAACAATTGAGTAATACACAAAAGGTACAATCGAATGTGCAAACAAACAATGTACAACAACAACAATATCGCATTCGACAACAAGTTGTAGCACCTTCTACCTCATTACAAGTTAATGCAAACTTGCAACCACTACAATGGATTGGACAAACAACACAACAAGTTAATGCAAGTTCCATACCCCATCTTAAGGAGAAACAACAAAAACCACCCAAACAAAGTTTTTTGCAAATGATGGGATTTACACCATGACAACAATTGGCACAAAGCTAGCAAATTCTGATTTGTCAGCACCAACAACAACATGTGTCTCAATATATGCCAAGACAAATAAGCTATCATACTTCACAACCACAATTGGCACCTATGCAATATCAACAACACCCTCAATTGCAATATCAACCTAGGCTACAAGAAGCACAACAACAAGGTCAATATCAAGGCATGGCACAACCACAACAACAAGAGATGTACCAAGAACATTATATGCCGGAGACACCAAAAATGGCCATTTCAAAGCATCAACAACCAATCGGAAACACGATGTATTGACAAAGAGTACCCACCAGGATTAATGATGGACCTCCAAAATCTGATACAATTGTGCAACAGCTTGAGAAGTTGCAATGACAAGTCAACGCATTGGAAACCAAAGGAACAAAGAAGCTTTACATAGATCAAGATTTATGTCCTAATCCATTTGACAAGAGCTTATACATGCCTCCATTCCCTAAACATTTTGAGGCACCTAATTTTGAGAAATATAAAGGGAATGGCAATCCAAAAGACCACATTCGAGCATTTTTCGCAGCATGTACTGAAGTGAGTTATGAGGAAACATATTTAATGTGCTTATTTGCACAAAGTCTTACTGGACAAGCCATGGATTGGTATTTGCATCTACCAGGAAATATAAAGACTTGGTTGGAATTGGCTCAAAAATTTATATCTCACTTCGCATTCAACATTGACAGTGACGTGACCATGTCAGATTTATGCAATACCAAGCAAAAGCAAGGTGAACCATTAGTGACTTTCTTCTAATGATGGCGAAGCTTGTATAGTCATTCTTCCCTAGATATACCTGAAGAACAACAAGTGAATTTATTTATCCAAAATTTGGTCCTAGAAATGATGTATGAACTCAAATTGAAAAGTCCCAGTACTATTGAGAAACTCATTAAGAAAGGGATGAATATTGAAACTGCTCTTGTAGCTAAGGGAATCATTAAGCTCAACAAAAATAGTGACAACACAAACAATTCAGGGGACAGAAATAGATTTTGGTATAAAAACAAGAATGTCACTAATGATGGAGTTGTTGATGCAAGAGCGGTGAATGCAAATCAACCCCCATTCACAATCAATAAATTGAGTGTTCCTAATATGTCAACTATGGAACAAAATCAAACACCAGTGAGCAATGTTACTCAACAGCCACAATACCAACAACATACTCAACAATACACTCAACAATATAATCAACAACAACGCCAGCAACAAAACCAGCAACACAAACCTTTCTAATCGAGGGATGGGCCTCCTCGATAGTTTACACCATTGGGAGAGCCTATTGAGTCAGTAATGAAACAATTAATACAAGCAAAATTTATTAAGCTACCAGATATCAAGGCAGAACCAATGGTAAAACCGCATTGGTGGAATGATAATGCATACTGTGAGTACCATCTATCAAAAGGACATAAAACCGTGTCATGTTTTCAATTGAAACATATGATTCAAGACTTGTTAGAGCAAGGAGTAATTAAGGTAGATCCACCCAACGCGACCTCTAACACTGATCATACCATTTTCAAAACTCCTTTTCTTAATCATGACAAGGGTAAAGCATCTTCTTCAAACTCTACCCAAACAGCAAATTATGCAAGTACTGGTTATAACAATGTCATCAATTGTTTTCAAGTGTCAAATGAGTATGTTTCCACCCTAAGAATAAAGGGACAAGATCCTTCTTGTGCAGTCACCACTCATCGATCCAAAATAGTCCTGAAAGGAGCTCCTATAGCTCCTCCCAAACCAACTCCTACAAGTCAGTATAATCTCTTGGATCATCTAGGAAAAACACCTGCACAAATATCAATCCTTGAGTTGTTGAAAATGTCCCCCATGCATCATGGAGTCCTAGATAAAGCTTTAATTGAGTCCACTATCCTGACAGACATTGATGTTGATCAGTTTCAAGCTTGAATTGGACATCTAGCTGTTTCCCAAAATCTCGCATTTTCTGATAATGATATCTCACCTGATAAGCTCCCTCATAATGATCCTTTACACCTTGAAGTCTTTGTCCATAATTGCAAAATCTGACGAGTCTTGATAGATGGCGGAGCGAGTCTTAATATTTGTACCTTGAGAGTGGTCATTGGCCTTGGTTATATAGAAAATGACATTGATGCTTCCAAAACACTTTCTTACATTACCTATCAGAGTCGGTCTAGTGACAAAAAACACTTTCTTGCAGGTCTTAGACCTCGATCTCCCTTACAATATGATTCTTGGCTGTCCATGGTTCCACGCAATGAAAGCAGTTCCATCCACCTATCATCAATGTTTAAAATATCCTTACAATGGAACTGAGATAACAATTCTAGGAGATCCTAATCCATTTCAATTTTGTGCTACTCTAAAGGATTCCCCTTAGCAACAAGTCCCAGTCAATAGAGAGGCCCACTCACATAGTTATGTGGATCCTAATGAATTGTTAGATTTTGTCAAAGGAAAATTGAAGATACAGGACCAATGATGCGGAGAATATTCAATGGATCAAACATTCCTCATCGGGAATTTACCAATATCTCCAAAATCATATGGCAAACCACATTTGTTGCAAAAGGAACTTAAGGTAGTTATTCAATATCAGCCTCCCACTACATTTACAAGATGGGGTGAACTTGACAAAGAAACTTTAGATGATGATGTCATAGATTGGCTTTATAAGGATCCAACTGAGACCCCACCTGTTAGGTTGCCAGTGGAATGGTACGACAAAGGATTTACTATGTTGCAAAAGAAAGGATATGATGGCTATAGTGGCTTAGGCTTGAACAAGAATGGAAGGCTAGAACCTGTTATACCCAAGATGTGACCTCCAACTTTAGGGTTAGGTTTTGTACCATTGCGAATTGGATCCTCATCTACCAAAGTGACCATGTGTGGAAAAGGGTGTGACTCTGATGATGAAATAACACCTGAGGATACCCGACCCAAAACTGATTCCAATGAATGGGAGTGGAGTTCTTTTTCTTCTAGCTCCTATGCCCTTGACAATATTTTCCTTGACCCTGATAATTTGCCTATGGAAGACAAACATGAAATAACTCCTCTTCCTAAAACATGTCCTAATGCTTGGATAGAGTCATTCTGGGATCCAAGCTTCGAATCAGATACAAGTAGTTTAGACAGTGATACCACAGATGTTTACATCTTTACCATCTCAGTCCTCTCTCTCCTTAAAACTGATGATGACATGCCCCTCGTCTATCCCCAGCTTATCCAACATGACCAACAAGAACCACTCACATTGGACTATTTTCAAAATGACAAAGCAATTGCAGAATTCCTTGGACTACGGGAAGGCATACCACAAGGTGATCATAAGGCAGGATTTGCTATTGACCTAGATTCCACAGCATATTTTGGGAAGTCAACTCCATCTTCCAGTCATCAAAATGAAAAAAGAAAAGAAAAGGTAAAGAATCAAAAGAATAGGTCTTTGAGTGAAAACCGTAAGGCACTCTCTGATCATACAAAAGTAAAAATAAAAGACATACCTACAGGTAAAAACCTCTCTAAGGCGCCCAAAGGTGGAAGAGTGGACATACCCTTATCAAGCTAGGATAAATCAACATTGCTTGTGGAAATGACCAAAGAAATCAATTTGGGTACACCTGACAACCCTAAGGTCATTCATTTTGCTTCTTCTCTATCAAAATAGGAAAAGATAGATTTTGTCAGTTTCTTTCTTGAGAAGAAGATCAGCTTTGCATGGTCCTATGCAGATATGCCTAGCCTTGTTCTAGAATTAGTCCTTCATCACTTGCCATTAAAAGTAGATGCCAAGCCTGTCAAACAAAAACTTAGAAAGATGCATCCCCAGGTGGCTCTTTTGGTCAAGGTAGAACTGAAAAAATTACTGGATGTGGGCTTTATCAGACCCATCGATTATGCAGACTGGATTTCAAATTTGGTACCAATTAGAAAAGTAACTGGGGGCATCAGAATCTGTATAGATTTTAGGGATCTCAATAAAGCATGCCCTAAAAATGATTTTCCACTGCCAAATATTGACATTATAGTTGACATGACTGCTGGATATGAGATGCTCTCATTGATGGATGGTTTCTCTGGCTATAACCAAATTCGCATTGCTCTTGAAGACCAGCATAAGACTGCATTCACATGTGCTTGGGGTACCTACTATTGGAATGTGATGCCCTTCGATCTTAAAAATGCAAGTGCAACATATCAAAGAGCGTTGATCACAATTTTACATGATTTCATGTATACTTTGATGGAGGACTATGTTGATGACTTATTATGCAAATCTGTCACAAGAGATAGTCATTTAGCCATCTTGGGCCCAATCTTTGACTGAATGGAGACCTACAAGCTCAAACTCAATCTAAAGAAGTGTGTCTTTGGTGTCATAGCTGGCAAATTACTAGGGTACATTGTTTCTCACAGAGGCATTGAAGTCAACCCTGCCAAGGTTAAAGCAATAATGGATATGCCTCCTCCTTGTAATCTCCGTCAACTAAGAAGTCTGCAAGGAAAGCTACAGTCAATCTGCCACTTTATAGCTCAGTTGGCAGACAAATGTCATCCATTCCAGCATCTATTGCATAAAGGTGTCGCTTTTAAATGGACTGAGCAATGTCAATCAGCCTTTCAAACTCTCAAGGACTATTTGTTGTCACCGCCTATTCTAATGCCTCCTATAGAAGGAAAGCCATTTATATTGTATATTTCTGCAACTGAAATGGCACTAGGAGTTCTCTTGGCCCAATAGGATGAGAACGGCAAAGAGCGAGTTATTTATTATATCAGTCAGACACTAGTAGGCTATGAGCTGAATTATTCAACTATTGAAAGGGCATGCTTAGCAGTGGTATTTGCAACACACAAGCCCCGACACTATATGTTAAATCACCAAACATTGCTGGTTGCAAAAATTGATCCCCTAAAATACTTGCTTAGTAGAGCAGCTTTGACTGGTCGCCTAGCAAAGTGGGTTATGATCCTTAGTGAATTTGATATTGAGTATATGGAGCGAAAGGTGATAAAAGGACAAGTCATAGCAAATCAACTTGCAGAGGCTCCTATTTATGATGATCATCCCATGTTGACCGATTTTCTAGATGAATCAGTCTTTGCTCTCACATCTTCTAATGAATGGAAGTTATACTTTGGTGGATCCCATACCAAGGTCGGGTCCGAAGCAGGCATCTTGTTTGTCACCCCTCAAGGTGATGCTATTCCCAAGTCCTACAGAATAACTTTTCATTGTACCAATAACATTGCAAAGTATGAAGCACTAGTCACAGGACTCCGAGTAGCAGTCCACTAGAACATTATGCATTTACAAGTCTATGGAGATTCTCAATTAGTCTTCCGACAAGTGAATGATGACTATGAAATAAAAGATGAAAAGCTTATTCCCTATAAGCATATGGTAGATTTCTTCAAGACAGAATTCATGGCTATCCATTTCAGTCTAGTTCCAAGAATGCAAAACAAGTCGGCAGATGCGATGGCTATGATTGCTTCCATGTTAAATATGCCCCACAATATGGACAAATGTGAATTTTTGGTCAAGCAGTTGCTTGTCCCTTCTTTTGACATTTCGACAACAGATGTGATGTGCATTCTTGTTGGTCCTAACTCCCCATGGTACAAAGATGTATATCAATATTTGAAATCCCAAACCTTACCACCTAACCTTTCCGCTAACCAACACTGAGCCTTCATCCAAAGGATGGCCAAATATGTCATCATTGCCGACACCCTTTACCGTCATTCCTTTGACCATACCCTCCTCAGGTGTTTGGATTTTGATGAAGCACAAATGACTTTACATGAGGTTCATGATGGTATATGTGGGGGCCATTTCAATGGTCTGAGATTAGCCAAAAAGTTGATCCATGCTGGGTATTATTGGCCCACTTTGGAAAAAGATGTTCATGATTTTGTTAAGAAGTGCTACAAATGCCAGATCCATGGAAATTACATTCATGTACCAGCCCAATAGCTTCATTCTGTCATATCTCCGTGGCCCTTTTCTCAATGGGGATTGGATCTTATTGGCAAAATTCACCCAACATTTGCAAATGGACACAAGTTCATCATTACAGCCATAGAGTATTTTACAAAATGGATCGAGGCTATCCCCATGACCTATATCACTGGTGTGCAAATTTCAAAATTCCTATTGAATTATATCATATGCAGATATGGGGTTCCCCTTGCCATAGTCACAGATAATGGTCATCCCTTCAAGAATAAAGATGTCAAGGAACTCTGTGAAAAGTTTCATATCCAACACCGTTTCTCCAGTCCATACTATCCACAGGGTAATGGTCAAGCCAAAGCATCAAATAAAACCATTATCAAGATCCTGAAAAAGGTTGTCAATGACGCTAGTCGAGATTGGCATGTATAGTTGAATCTAGCACTATGG
Source organism: Cryptomeria japonica (assembly GCF_030272615.1). Taxonomy (NCBI): domain Eukaryota; kingdom Viridiplantae; phylum Streptophyta; class Pinopsida; order Cupressales; family Cupressaceae; genus Cryptomeria; species Cryptomeria japonica. The sequence continues at coordinate 464,419,727 of NC_081410.1, read as the reverse complement.
GCCTATCACACTTCTATCCACACACCTACTGGTGCAACACCTTATTCCTTGGTGTATGGTGCGGAAGCCATTTTACCCTTGGAAGTGGAGATTCCTTCCTTGCGTGTTTCCTTGCAACATCTGAATGATGATGAGATGCACAGAGTCTCTCGGTTGCATCAGCTTGAGATGTTAGATGAGAAATGTCAGACAGCCCTAACACATTTGCAAGCATATCAAAACCGTCTCCATCACTCTTATAATAAGAAGGTCAAAGGGCGACACTTCGAAGTGGGAGATCTGGTTTTAAAGGCAAACCCCAAGAATGCACAATCTACTGACATCATCAAAGGCAAGTTTGAACCTAATTGGGTTGGGCCTTTCATAGTGACTGCAGCCTATGGCTCGAGGGCATATCAGCTTGCCACTCTAGAAGGTGAACCTTTGTCTGATCCTATCAATAGCATGCACCTTCGCAAGTACTAGGCATAATTTTCTATCAGCACTTCTTCAAGTATGATCCTGAAAAAAATACAAAAAATTCAAAAAAGCATAAAATACAAAAAAAATCAAAAAAAGTAAAAAAAATAAACAAAATAGAAAAAGAGCAAAAAAAGTAAAGAAAAATGATTCGCCCTCTAGTAAAAACCTAGCAAATAGGCGCTTTGGGCAAGTACCTTGGTGAAAACCTAGCAAATAGGCGCCATGCGTAATGAGATCATTGCTCTGTCATCTGTCATGACCTCTAGCTATGCTTTCTCTCGGCCGGTTTATCATGTCTATCTTTGTCCTGACCCAATGTTCTGTTCTAAGCCTGTGATTGGTCAACATCATTGTCTTGCATACTCCATTTCTTGTGCATACATTTTGGTTCTGGCCTCTATATATGTCTTTCAGATGTGCATTGGGTGTGTTCCCTTTGTCATGATCAATCACTAGAGCTTTTGAATTTTAAAATGTCCTGAAATAATTAAAAAAAATTGAAAAATGTCCTGAAATAATTCAAAAAAATTGAAAAATGTCTTGAAATAATCATTAAAAAAATTGAAAAATGTCTTGAAATAATTCAAAAAAAATTGAAAAATGTCCTTAAAAAAATCTCTAAAAATCAAATAATGTCCTAAAAAAATCTCTAAAAATCAAATAATGTCCTGAAAAATTCCCTAAAAAAATCATATTAAGTCTTGAAAAAAATGAACACAAAAAAATTGTAAAAACTCGAAAAGAAAAACAAAAAAAAAAATATATATCCCTTTTGTGCATAAGACAAATCACTGAGCATCCCTCCAACGACACGCAATCCAACACTGTGCTTTACTGCAAATCATGCATTAACAGATGAACTTTTCAATCAAACCAGACATTCAAACTGATCATAATTGTCATATCAATCAATCAACATCAATCTCATCTGTCCCTGTCACTACTATCATCGGTCTTATACAAGGTGTGGTATACTTGAAACCAGACTGTGTCCTGTCTTAGATGGGGTACTGCATGTCCTGAAACTAGACAACATGATCGTCCTATTAGCACTTTTAGCTTTCGACAATGAAGATCAAGATGTTTGTTTGACTTGTTGGAATTTGTGCATCTCATCTTTTTACTGATTTATCTTTGTCTTTGATCATGTTCCTATGTTTCTTGATGATGTCACTGAGTGATTTAGAGTGACTGGGATGGTTCATGGTCCCTTTCTTTTTTGTTGTGATTGTTGTTTGTCTGTAATGTGTTTGTCTTTTGCAAAAAGGGTTGCATTTCAGCTCTAGCCTTCAATGCCATGATGCTATGCATCCATTTTGCTACATTAAAATAAAGGTTCTCACCTACAAAGTGCATTCCTGAAAGTAAGTTTTTCTTCATCTCTAACTATCCTTTGTCTCATTCCTTCTTACTAACACTTCTTTCATCAATTTGGATAGTCAGTTCGGTCTAGTGCTCTGATTTTTCCACACACATATGCTACATCCTGCATCCATTTGGTTAGTACATTTGCATTACATCAAGCCTCACATCAAGCATTTTATCCATTTCATATTATAAATGCATCAAAAACACATAAAAAATACATCCATACATGTTCCATAATGGTACATAAACAGTACATAAGTCATCCATACATAGAAAACAACTATAAGTCATAACACATTGCATTCCATCATATCGATGCATATCATATCATATATCCAAATAATATCGGAGTACAAAATTGGACTGTCTGTCCTAAGTATGGCCCGCAGGCTGACTATAAAATATCACGCTACATAATGTCAAACTACATCTATCCATCATAAGGATCATGTGCCTCTATCACTGGGTGCTCCCTCTGTCCTCCTCATCCCTACCATGTCTCAAGGATGATGTCCCTCCTGGTCCTAGCTATGGTGGTCTCATAGGTCCACTCACCCCCATGCTGCTCAACGACCTCCGAGAGCGTGCCCTGCTCTCTATCCTCGATCGTGCCTGATATGAAGCTGCTCTCTGCTCTAGTGGAACTACACTCTCATATAATGTCCTCCAATGGTGTATCTCCTCTCCGGTCTCTACCAACATCTATGCCATCTCACGTGCACTAGCATCCCTAATCGACCCAATATACTCAGTGACTCTCTGTTCTTCTCACTGTGCCTAAGCTATTGCTGTATCTTGAGCTCCTATAAGTCTAGCTATCTCCACTCTGAACTGATCCTGCTCTGTCCTCAAGATGGCATTCTATCTTTCTAAAGTCGCAATGTGATCATGCTGACTCACTATGGTAGCCCCGCACATTTCCACTCCTCTATCCTAGCTGTCTCTGGCTCTATGGGTATATCCTGCAATGACTCCTGCTCGCCTGAATCTAGCTCATAATCATCTTCCCCATCATCATCTCCATCCTCATCATCCCCCTCATCCTCATCACCACCCTCATCCTCCTTGTCCTCATCATCTCCCTCCTCCTCTCCTGGAAGTGGGAAGTCCTCCTGTCTCCTCGATACTGGAATATTAGGATCTGTCAATGGCACTAGCCATCGTCGTGCAAACCATCTCTCATACTCCTCTGTCATCCTGGCATCCTCCACATTTGATCTCCAATCCCACTATCTTTGTTGTAGCTATGTGAAGTCAACATATGCTGTGTGGGTGAATCATACTCCCCCATTGACTCATCTCTTTGTAAGATCGGGCAAAGTGTGCAGTCCTCCTAGGTACATCCTGCCTCTATCCAAACTGTCATCTGACTCTCTCTAGCTGGTACATCTTAATCACTCTTTGGCAATTCACTAGTCACCCAATCAGGTACCTCTTCTGTCTACAATATGGTAGCTCATCACTATCATCTGACCATCCAAGGCAATCATGATATGGCCTCCATGTGAACTCTCTCAGTCTATCTAGCTCGTGTCACCAATACAATATGTATCCAAAAGGACCCTATCTCAGTGCTCCCCCATAGCAGTACATATATGGTCGATGTGGTAATACCTATCTCTTTGCAATCGGTCGACATATGGCTATGTGCTTGAATTCCCATACCTATAACAATGTGACTCCACAGCTCAAAGTCTGCACTCCCTGATATGCTATCTAATGCAACTGAAAATACAGCATAGCTAGTACACATGGTCCCCATGCGTACACCATCCCCTCCATCACCATTCGCTCTAGCACTCTTCCCCATCCAATCAGGAATCCATGTCCTCGTCTATCTCCTGCTAGTAGACATGCTATCACCACTGCTATCACCACATATCATCGATCATACTTTGATGCCATGGTCTCCTAGCCGATCTCCCTCTCTATGATATCCAGATCATCTGCATCGCACTCAAATAATCTACACAAAGCATCTCTCCCTATCACTGGGTCATGCTCTATCATCTCCCCATGAATCAGAATGTGGAGGATATGCCATACATCCTCTAGTGTCACCGTCGCCTCTCTAGTCGCCAAATGGAAAGAGGAAGTCTCTGAATGCCATTGCTCTGCCAATACGGTAAGTAGTCCAGTGTTTTCCCTAATCTCGGGCATGAATGTGATATAGTATATTCCAAGTCCTACTAATGTATCTCTGTCCATGCTCCTGAGTCTATGTCGTAACATGAAGCAGTCTGGTCGGTTCTCCTGCGTGATCAATGGATACTGTCGACTCTACATCACAATTGGGGCATATTTTGTCAATTTTAGGGTTTTCTCCTACAGGTTGCATTTCCTCATTTCATCCACAAATCAGGGTGTTTCTAATCTCTTTTGACCTATCCTACCCTTATCCCCCCTTTTTGGCTCATTTGTATGCCATTTTTGACTAAATTAGGGTTCACAATGCACAACTGCGCCTGTGTGATAAGTCATGTGCCTGTGTAACACAACCTACGCCTGTGTCCCCTACACAAGTGCAAAAGACCCTACACAAGCATAGAATTCACCCTACACAAGCACAGAAGTCAGTTTTTGCATTCCCTGTGGGCCTCGCAATGTCCTGCAAGCCAGTCAAATTCATAAAATTGAAAATATGGGTTTTTGAGATACATACTGTTGCTCCCACATCGTCTGATCGTCTATTCGTGCGTACACATTCTCTGAGGTGATCTGCCATTGGAATGTTCACCATCTCTCTGCAAGTGTCCTTTTCCAGAGCAACAAATCCTCCTCTTTGGCTAGTGCAAATGAGCAATTTTCACTCTCTTTGTCTCATTTAAAGATCTTTGTCAGTGCATAGATGGATGTGCACCCTCTCCATCTTATGCTGGTTGTGCTTTTTTGCATCATCAATTGCTTGTCGTTTGTGTATCCGATCTTTGATTGTTAGTCCATTCGATCCTATCATTTTTATCGATCAATTGGCCTACTTTCAGCATGTTTTCAGCCAATTCCTCGAGGGGGCATGCATATGTCATTGTCAATTGTTTGGGGCATTTTCATTAGCGTTCTTTGAAACAACGCTTAAAATCATATTGTCTCAAAGAGGGGCAAAATGTAGACGTCTAAAAATGGTCAATGCTTGCGAAATCATACTTTATCATTTGCACATTGCCTTATTTTAGGGTTTTTGCGTCGCATTAACATTTCTCCTATGATTCGCACTTGGTCTTTATCATTTGCGAGCATCGAGTCTTTCTTCTGCATTTCTTCATTTGTCTCACTTTCGAATTTGGTCTTGTCGATAGCAATATTTGTCATGATTTTGGTCACTCTTATCTTGCCGTATCAATGTGCAAGCTCATTTTTCATCATTTTGAACATCATCAATCCTAATTAGGGTTTTGTCCTCTTATCAATCTTGTCATTTTACAATCTATTTTGTCATCAATCCTTGTCTTCTTGTCAATTTTGTCATTTTGTGATCTATTATCACTGATTAAAAATGGGCTATTCTTTTCCCATGTTTGGCTATGGTTTGTTGAAATTTTGAATAGGGTGCAGTTTCAAATGCTTCAGCTTTGTTCTAGACCTCAAGGGTTTAAGGGTTTTTGATTTTAGATCCTCTTGTGTTTGTTTTGAACCCTCTAGTTTCTAATCTTTTGTTACTTTATTCACTTAAGTAATGGGTCATGGGGTCGTAGGAAGTGTTCCCCCTTGTTTGCCTAGGCGGTCATGTTAATTAATTAAAAAATATATGCCTCATATGTTTTTCTCTTAAAGTTGTCAGGCCCAGTAACTAGTGCACATCTCGTGGGTGGATCCATGGCTTGCATTATTTCGCTAGGCAAAGTTGTGCGTAATTTAAAATTAGCGAAGTTGCAAAAATGACATGGCATGCCACATAGATGGTCTAGCTGGTTGATGATAGTGAGTAGAATGGCGGCACATGGCACAAGTCACAACAGTCAATGGGTCGGGATTGAAGGCTAAAAGGTAGGCCCCAGAGGTGAGTCAGGTCGCAATCAGGAGATGACCTGGTGGGTATAGCTGTCAAGAATAAATTGTGGCCGAGTGGCTTTCTCTTGGCAAATAACAAAGTGACAAGTCAGCTCTGATGATGATTAGACACCAGGTGTTCATAGTGAGTCAGCGGGCCCACCCCTCCTGAAAGCCTTTTTAGATGATTAAAAGCCGATCAACTTAAGAGATGATCCAACTGCTCGCACTATTTTGCAAGGGTAAGATGCTCGTTCTTTATACCCCACGAAATAGCGAGAGTGCATGAGAGTCGTCCATGTGTCTGGCAACACGTGGTCTAAGAAGAAAGTGTGTGCCCACCAAGGTGGAACCGGCGGTATAAAGGAAAGACACGCGACAAGTATCAAGTGGAATGCAAAGGAAATTTCAAGGCCAATGGTCAGGTGCCACATGGTATCATGTAGCCAATAAAGAAGCAGGACCCAGCATGAAGCCAAAGCTGTTAGTTAATCTAACGCTCGATCAAGTTTCTTTTGATCCGACGTTTGGTGCTATTTCGCAGGACCAAGCTGCCCGATAGTTATGCTTCACGAAGTTGTGAAAGAGAAAAATGAAACACTTGGAGGAACATTGTGACCCATTGGAGTGAAAAATACAAATTCTCATATGAATTCAATTTTGAAGGGATGACCGAAGCATGCGGAATCAATGTTATAGTTAAGGCCCTGAGTACAATATTTGATTTCCTATCAACCGAGTGAGGATATCTTTTAAAGAATTTTGCAGAAGAGTGGATGCAGAGTTATTTTCTTTAGGTACAGAGCAAGTCGATTCAGTTGTAGAGCAAATTCCTTCAAGCGAAGAACAAGTTCTCTTGTATTCTTGTGTAGCAATTCCTGTGTAGTGTTTTAGATAAAATAATTGATTCGTCACAGAATTGTTTAAAAGTGGTATTCATTTCTTACATTTTCAAAATGGCTCCTAAAAGAGAATTTTTTAGCAAAGTTAACTATTCAGAAAGGAGTGTCTATGATGATTTTTTAGAATAGTTGACGTTGTCAACTAATTAGGCATCAAAGGCAAAAGAATTAGTGCCCAAGGCTCCCCGTTTAAAGATAGGAGAAGGATTATATGACAAGGGTAACTCGTTGAGAGACCTACAGGTTGGATTGTCTGGGTTGGGGTTGTTTAAAGTTGGATTTGGAATGAGAAATTCTCCTACCCCACAAAACATTATCTGGGAATTAGATGTTGGGAAATTAGTAGTCCCAGGGGTATTTATGGACATAGATCTGTTGACCCAAATTGCGCTCAACTATGATTCAGTCACAAGAAGCATTCAGGATATAAATGGGAAGACCCTTGTTGAGATTAATGCTGAAGAGTTCAGGAAAGCTTTTGGGCTTAATGAGTTCACCAATTTTCTAGAACCTATAAATTTCACATCATTAGCCTAAATTTACGGTGCACAGAGGAGTCATCTTAGGAATGGACCTCTCATGGAGTTTTCTGTGAAGATAGGAGGGTTAACAGTTGTAGGACCCAATACACAAGAGCCATTTTCATTAAGTATGTTCACCTTGAGGGCTAAAGGAATGTATTGGGCACTTTGCCAAGTTTTGGGAGAAGATGCTAAAGCAAATATACCAAATCATTACCTGTTAATGATTTCTCAGATTTTGAATCCTTCTCTCACAATTACATTTGATTATGCCTCTTTCATTGCTGATGCTATTCATGAAGGGTTAATAGGAATCAAGAATGGAAAGGTGGATAGGATTTTCGGATGGTACTCACTCCTGATGCATCTTTTTCTCTTCAAAGGTGGTGATTACTTCGCCAGTGGACTAGACCTTGTTAAGGAGAAAGAAGGAGAAAAAATGCCAGTACAATTATGGAGTACTGTGTTATCAAGGGATAGAGAGGATGCCAATTTTTTGAAGTTTGATAAATATTTTGCATCCAAAATAAGGACTCTCCTCTGCTCTAAGAACTCAAGAATCCCCAAAGTTCTTCTGGAATTCATAAGACCAAAAGAATTCGCAAAGAACATAAAAATTGTTAATAACTGGGGTGACATTTATTTGTATCCAGTCTCCACAGTTTTTAGAGTGTTTGGTTTCAGAGGCACCCCATTTTTGCTACCTTACTAGGTCCCTCTCAAAGTGGGAATTGCAAAGATCCTTAGACAAATCGGTGGTTTGTAGGAGGCAGAGTTGACAGGCAGGGGTAAAGGGACTATTTTCCCTACAGCTACCATAACCCACCAATTTGTAATAACAAAGGGAGGCTGGAATTGCTTTGAGGATTTCCTCAAGCCTTATCATTTGTCCACTGCAGTGTCTAGATGTGCTAATCCAGAAGACTTCTTCAACAGTATGTTTAGAAAGAAGGTAGCATGCAGAGGTAGGCCTCATCAATTCAAGTTTCTTGAAGACCTCATCAGAAATGAGTTTGATCTAGATGAGTAGGAGCTAAGGAAAGAGAAGTGGGTGGCTTATAAGAAAGCCTTGGATTTTGTGTATCAGTTTGATGCCAGCTATGACCCATTGTCTAGCTTTTTCCCATTGGAGGAGAAAATAAAGTTTTTGATTATTTGCTTTGAAGATGTGATGCAGACACTGAAGGAGAAGAGGGAAGCTATAATCAAGAGCAACCCTGAGAAGGCAAGAATTATCCTAAGTAGGTCATCTTCCAGGAAAGCAATCCCTCTTGGTGATTATACACTGCATAAGAAATCCAGTTATAGTGTGTTGATGCCTACAACAGGGGAGCCCTCTACCTCCAAAGGAAAGAGGAAGATACAAGATGTGTCATGCCCAAAATTTAGGGCAAAAATAGAATGATTTTTTTTTTTATAAAATACTAATTAATTAATAAGTTCGCTCACACGACAAGCGTTAATGAAATTCCCATAACTGTATTCAAGCTAATTCTGAAACAAACCAAGCATCGATAAAAGTGGCGTAACAGTCCATTGGACTCCAAAGAATAATCCACATATTTCCCTTCTAGTGTAACCTGAGATCGTATTACCTGACCAACCTCTGCATACCATCCATCCTCTGGCAAGTGCTGAAGTATACGGTCTCTCAAATCCATGCCCATGGATATGGTGTAAACCTCATGACGTCTCCTACTCAAGGCATCTGCAACTACATTTTCCTTTCCTTTGATGTAGTGAACGTCAAAATCATATTCGCACAAGAACTCCATCCATCTCCTCTGACGTGCATTAAGGTTCGGCTAAGTAATGATGTACTAAAGACTCTAATGATCTGAATGCAGCGCGAAGTGATGTCCTAAAAGGAAGTGTCTCCACCTCACAAGTGCATGCACTACTGCTGTGAGCTCAAGGTCATGAGTGGGATAATTAAGTTTATGAGTCTTAAGTTTCCTAGACTCAAAAGCTATGGCCCTACCATCCTGCATAAGAACTGCCCCTAAACCCTCTAGGGAAGCATCTGTACAAACCATGAAGTCAGCTGAAAAAATCTGGTAAAACAAGAATAGGAGCGCTAGTAAGTGCCTTCTTGAGTTCCTGAAAGGCCTTCTCACACTTCTCTGTCCACTCAAATTTCTTCCCTTTATGCTGAAGAGAAGTAATAGGGTGTGCGACTCTGGAGAAACCCTCGACAAAACGTCGGTAATACCCTGCTAAACCCATGAAACTCCTGACCTCTGTCACACTGGTAGGCACTGGCCAATCCATAATAGCCCTAATCTTTGATGGGTCAACTGAGATCCCATCACTGGAAATAACGTGCCCAAGGTACTTGACCTTAGACCAAAAGAAAGCACACTTCGATAGGCTACCAAACAACTGGTTATCCTGCAAACACTGCAATACCTATTTCAGGTGCTCCTCATGCTCCTTCTCATTCTGAAAATATATCAGTATATCATCGAGGAATACAATAACAAAACGGTCCAGAAAGGTACGGAACACCCCAATCATGAGGCTCATAAAAACTGTTGGGGCATTCGTAAGTCCAAAGGGGACTACGGTAAACTCATAGTGACCATATCTAGTGCGAAATGTGGTCTTGTGGATATCACTTTCCACTATTCTCAACTGATGGTATCCTGACTTCACATCTATTTTGGAAAAGACTTTGGCACCCTGAAGCTGGTCGAATAAATCATCAATTCTGGGCAAAGGATATCGGTTCTTGATGGTTACTTTATTTAGCTGTCGATAATCCATACACAATCAGAGAGATCCATCCTTCTTCTTAACGAAGATGACTGGTGCACCCCACGGGGATACGCTAGGACGGATATGACCCTTCTCAAGAAGTTCCTCGAGTTGAATTTTAAGTTCATTAAGCTCATTTGTGGTCATTCTATAAGGTGCTCTGGAAACTGGCTCGGCTCTTGGTACTAGGTCTATATGAAAATCAATCTCTCTGTGGGGAGGCATTTCTGGTAACTTTGAAGGAAATATATCTGAATATCCCTTAAGGATAGGATGGTCATTGAGAGATGTTTCTTTTTCCTCCTCTTCTCCTTTGTCACTGATAGTGATAGCAAAAAGTTGACATCCCTTCCGCATGCTCCACTTAAGCTGCATTGCGAAAATCATGCGAAGAGACACGGGCCTCTGAATTCCGGTAATAACTATGGGCGAACCATGATCATCCTCACACTCGATCTTTTTTAGGCGGCAATCCATCTTGGCCCTGTGAGCATAAAGCCAATCCATGCCAAGTACGATTCCATAAGATCCAAGTGGAGTCACTCTAAGGTCTACTAAAGTGGTGGACTTGCCAATCTGCAGCTGACATGCCCTAACCTCTGATTCCACTGACACTCTAGCCCCTGAAGCTAATTCCACTTCCCAACTGACACCCTGTCTAGTTGCCACTAGCCTGCAACGCTCCACAACCAATGGAGATATAAAGGAGTCAGTAGCTCCTGAATCAAACAAAATAGATACATTGTTACCTTTGATTATACCTGTAGATTCGATAACCATGGCCTGATGCTCAGCCTGGCGGTTGTCAACCGCTGTGAATACTCTATGGGACCTGCCCATATCACCAACTGTCGGCTCTGAAGAGGCCATCCACTGACTCCCTGCTACCTGTCCCTGAGGGCAATCCCTCGCCATATGCCCCATGGCTCCACATGTAAAGCAAGCACCCCGTGCCTGGAACTAGGCACCCTGAGGCCTAGAGAATGCCTGACCTCCTGTCCTACTGGATCCGCTGTACCCACCCATGGAGGACTGTTGAGTCCTCATCGGCTGTGTGTACTGCCCCTGTGCTCTCTGATCACGTTTCTATCCCTGAGTCTGCCACTGTTTGGGCTTGGAGCCCTGGTGATACTGTGGAGGCTTCTGCCTCTGGTTCTGTGGTGTTTGTTGTGGAGGAGGGGGTTTGGAGAACCCCTGAGAATTTTGGTTGTTTCCTTTCCAATGTGGTTTCTGGAATCCATAAGTCTGAGGTGTAGGATTTTGGTTCTGAAACTGATCCCTATTGTCCTGTGGTCTAACCTGAATTTCCTCGGCAATCAGTGCCTTCTCTACAGCAACCCGAAGGCTCTCTGGGATGGACATCCTAACAGGCCCGGCTATACCGGCATTTAATCCCTTGATGAAGTGGTTTACAAGAAGTTTCTCATCCTTAAGATAATCTACATATGGCAACAACTCAAAGAATTTACTCTCATACTGGGTTACTGACAAGCCTTTTTGTTGGAGATCGTGAAATTCGTCTATACGACGCTGCCTGAAGTGTTCTGATAGGTACCTCTTATGAAACATTTCTGTGAATATCTCCCAAGTGAGTGTATCAGGAACTAATCCGCATTTGTACTCTTCCTATCTCCACCAGGTGGAGGATGTTCCTCTCAGAAGATGAACTACAACACGTGCTTTCAAGTTGCTCTCATAAGAATGCAATGCAAAGCACCTCTCAAGACTCAGAAGCCATGCCTCGACCTTTACTAGATCTGTAGAACCTCCAAAGGATGGTGGTTGGAGGTGCATGACCTCCCTGATGAGATCCCCTGGATCTCAATGAGCTCTCTCAAAATAAACTGGTTCCACCGCTGGAGGTGGTCCTAGCATGTACACAGACTCTGGCTCGTTACCACCCTGACTCTCTATAGGAATTGGAGCTGGGCTCCTACTTCGTTCTCTATCAACAGATCTATGACTCCCAGAGTCATGACTCCTAACCTGAGGGTTCTCTGCTGGGATCCTTTCCTGAACTATGCCAATAAGATTCTGAATGGCTGTTAAGAGGTCTTGGTTAGGTTCATTTGGCTATTCGGTAGGTGCTCCTGGGTTCTCCTCTGGAATCGATATCTCCCTCTCTACCTCATCGCGTACTAAGCGCACATGTCTAGGACCCCGTCCGCGCTTGGGAGCTTGTCGTGTCGTCGGAGGCATCCTAAGAGGAAAATAAGGCAAAACAATTAATTTATTTCTTTTAGAATAAATTCAATTAAATCCGAAAATCAATTTAACAAAATAATTTTAAATATTCTAAGGCGAAATGTAAGTGAGTAAGGTTCCTAGTGTGGAAACCTTGCTCTGATACCAAAATGTCATGCCCAAAATTTAGGGCAAAAATGGAACGATTTTTTTTTTTTATAAAATACTAATTAATTAATAAGTTCGCTCACATGACAAGCATTAATGAAATTCCCATAATTATATTTGAGCTAATTCTGAAACGAACCAAGCATCGATAATTTGTTTAATTCTAATTGCGGAAAACTAACTGGTTTAAATTTATCTCCACGAGATACCTAGTCATTATGTTTATTAAAACAATCACACTAAAGAAATAGGAGAGGAAAATTAATTCAATCTCCAATATGACCATATAGTCTAAACAACCATTTTAAAATTTTAATGCTCTAATTAAATTAACTAGGGCAATATTAAGCATTTAACTTGCTAAATACATTTAAATTTTATAAGACCAGGCTTTATTAATAAATTTGTATATTCTTTTTTTTTCTTTTACTACCTATGAGAAACCAATTCAGAGGTATTTAAATATTTAAATCTCTATTAATTACTTACTCCAAATATAACCAGAATTATATATATATATATCTTAATTCTTCTAAAATAACTTTCCATAATAATAAACAATATTTTCCCAACCCTAATTAGGGTTCTATTTTTTTTATAATATATTATCAACTCTAAACTATCATGTAAAATTTAATTCATTTACCCTAGCCCTACCCGGGCTAGGGCTTAATCCATTTTTTTTTTCTTACCACTGAGTGTTTTTGACAGGGCCGAAACCCCAAGGCGGCGGCCATTTTCATTGCAGGTTCGAAGAAGGCGACAGGGAGGGCCGAGGCGCCACTGTGTGGGCGCTGCGGCACCACTGTGTGTCCACACAGTGGGCACCGCTAGTGGCTCACACCAATGTGTGGCCACATAGTGGCGGCCGCGGCCGTCCACTATGTGTCCACACAGTGGGAGCCGAGCAGCCCGCACTGTGTGTTCACACAGTGGGCGCCGCGTGACCCTCACTGTGCGTACACACAGTGCGGCCCGCGTGGAACCCAAATCTCTTTTTTTTTTTAATTTATATTTTTTTAAAAAATATATTATATATATATATGTATATGTATTTATATATATATATTTATATTTAGATAAATTTATATATATAAAAGTTTTAAGGGTGAATATATATAAAAATATATATATATATTTTTTAATAAGATTTACATACAAAATTTTAAACAGAATAACAATGGGAAACACATTATGTAAATCCAAAATTACATGTGCACAAATAAACATTTAAGTGTATATATATATATATATATATATATATATAACTTAGGCTCTTTTATTTATTTATTCTAATTGCTGATAAAAGAAATAGAAGTAGATCTTTTGCTAAACTTCTATTCTAACACTTTTTTTTTTTTTAAAAATACATCATACTATTCTAAATAAAACACATTCATTGATTTTTCCACTAATAAAACAATTACTTAAAACACTCTTATATTTTTTTTTTAATACTTAAAATTCTTCAGCAAAATAACTCATACTTTTCAACAAGTAGAATATAGATAAAATTTATTTGAAACTAATTTTTCCATAATACAAAAGAAACTTTTACATGCAACTCAAAGAGGCTTTTCTCTTTTTCTGAAACCCAAATAGAAGTAGAAATAAAACAAGCTTTTACAACTCTAAGATATTCTGCATATTTACAAGATGTTTCCTTTCTTAGCTACAACAATAAAACTCAAGTCTATTTTCAAGAATTACAACTTGCCTCTCACTTCTATGAATGAGGGCATACTTCTGAATCAAATTAAAACAAATATTTGCAACTGGATTTAAGTATCTTCAACAATAATCTTCTGTGTCTTTTCATGGTTCCTATTCTCTTTCTCCTAACTTTCCTGCATAATAGAAAACACAAATATAACCACGGAGTGCTCACTTCCCAGCCTAGGCTAACTGGTAGCCACCCCCGAGCTTGGAGAACCAATTCCTAGATGGGTAACATACAGGCAATGCATACAGATAATCAGACACACTCCCAACTTGGCTTCACAACACCACACTTTGGTGATGATCTTTTCAAAGGGTGGTAGTGGACCAATACCCTAAGGAGAATTGCAAGTATGAAATAAACAAGAAGCCACCTCATAGCACAATAAATATATCAAGAATCTCAACCCCTTATTCCTTACGGCCCCCAAAGGCATTCTAGCCTTATATCCCTCCTTATGATCCCCATTGCACAAACAGGCCATGCAGCAAGGGTCACACAAAGATCCCTTGTGATCGCTCTCAAAAGAGAGTCTCTCACTCGAGGGTTGTCACTGCTACCACCCACAAGATCCTCTTCTCTCCCAAGAGAAAGAGGTCTTGAGGAAACTCCCAAAACACAACACAAATCATAATGCAAAAATACCAAAAGATTTTTCAACAAATACATTCAAGAAACATAGATTCCTTACACCAACAAAGTTCTCGACATAAGCAAGAAGAAGACATTATAATGAATAACTGAAACCAACCTTAATCTGCCCAAAGGTATTATGATATTTGATGAAGAGATGCCCAATCCACGAATCTTTTTCCTTCTACCCTTAAACAATTTTTCTATTCCATAACATTATTTTCTTTTCAAAATTTCTCTTGTCTCCAAAAATAGAGAGTGGGTGATTACCCTCAAAATCTCAAAATCTTGCTTAAGAAGCTCACTCTCTAAGTTCTCACAAGTTTCTAAAAACCAAAAGGGAAAGAAAGGAAAAATGCAAAAAGACTCCCATTCGAATAAGAAAAATCTAAATTAGATTTAAACTTCTAATTTTCAATTTTCGTACAACTCAAAAAAGCCAATTTTTAAAGCATTAAAAAGATCATTATAAAGTAGAAACTTGCCTAAAATTACCTCTAACCCCTAGGTATACCTTATGGGCTTTAGGAAACCCTATTAAACTACCCCTAGGTGTTCATTTAACCCATTTTAAACCCCTCTGAAGTTTATTTTCGGGTCAAACATAAGTTGACCACCCCAAATATTATATTCCCAAAGTATTTATGACAACACATTATTTTATTTAAGAAGAACTATAATTTAAACACTTTCCCACCAAGAGACAAAATAAAACATTTAAATTTAAATCCACACGTGTCAAGTGACACAAATAAAACACTTTTACAAAAATAAAACATGAAATTGTCTCTTGTGGTTTTTACACAATAAATTTAAATAACACTTAACACTCATGCAGCATATACTGTTACGAATAAAATACAACACAAACGGGGTGTTGTCTCTCCAAATAGACAAACCCTGGCTTACGAACATACATAAGTCTAGGTTTGGTTCTCCGTAATTTTCCATGGTCACATGGTAAATTTCCTACGCATCTCAATTTACACATTAGTACTTCCAAATATCCATATATAATATAATTCAATAATATAACAATACACATCATTACTTGCATACAATTTTCATCTGCACAGATTGAATACATCTTTTATCAAGCAAATTCATATAAGCAATTTCATCCCAATTCACATAAACTAAACATACATCATAGTTCTATATTCAGAGTAAAGTCCTGCAAATTCAATAACGACATCTATCATTGCAATATCATCCTATCTAACAATCATGTAGTGTTCTATCTCATAAAGCATATAAGTAAATCACCAAATCATAACAATGTTATCCAAATCCTGAAATCATATAAGTTCTAAGTCTCAAAAAGCATCAAAATAAAGTATCCATCATAGTCTAAATATAAAATCCACTGAATGTCAGACTGAGTCAAGGTGAGGCCTCACATCCTCCCCCTTTAGGTATGAACTTCCTCCTGGAGTTCATCAAAGAGGTGGGGGTACTCTGATCTTATACGTGTTGTGTCCTCCCATGAAGCCATAACCTCATCATAACAATCCCACTGGACCCTAACCTGGTCCAGCTCTCGACCTCGAAGGGCCAATGTCCAGCGTGCCAAAATGCAAATGGGCTCCAAAGCTAGTTGCCTGTCTGACTCCACCTGCAAGGCATCCCAATCTAAAATGTGAGACTCATCATAGATATACTTTCTCAAAATTGAAACATGAAACACATCGTGGAAGTGTGACAGGCTAGGTGGCAAAGCTAAACGGTAGGCAACTGGGCCTATCCTCTCCAAAATCTCAAAAGGTCCTACAAAGCGAGGTGCGAGCTTAGAACCCTTTCCATAACGGATTGGACTCTTATGCGGTCGCACTCTCAAGAAAACTCTGTCTCCAACCAAGTAGCTACGATCTATCCTCTTTGCATCGGCATATTTCTTCTGTCTATCTTGAGCCTCTCTGAGATGCTGCCTAATCAAATCCACCTGCTGTTCCATATCCCGAACTAACTCAGGACCAATAGCAACTCTATTCTCTATGCAATCCCAACTCAAGGGCGTCCTGCAAGGCCTGTCGTATAATGCCTGATAGGGTGGCATCCCCAAAGAAGTGTGATGCCCATTGTTATAGGCAAAGTCCACTAAGGGAAGATACTCCTCCCATTGGGTCTGATGATCCATGACGTACATATGAAGCATATCTTCTAACACCTGATTGACCCTCTCTGTCTGACCATTTGTCTCTGGGTGATAGGCTGTACTAAAATTGAGCTTAGTGCCCATAGTTGCCTGTAATGACTTCCAAAAGGAAGAAGTGAAAAGAGAATCCCTGTCAGAAATAATCTTGCGGGGTATGCCATGTAGTCTAACAATGTCTCGCAAGAACACCTGTGCTACTGCTGGAGCTGTGAATGTAGTACGAACTGGTGAAAAGTGAGCTACTTTGGTCAACTTGTCAACTGTCACCAAGATAGCATCATGGCAATGAGAAGACATAGGGAGATCAATGATGAAATCCATGGATATAGTATCCCACTTCCACTCTGGTATAGCATGAGACTGAAGCAACCCACCTGGATGGCGGTGCTCCGCCTTTACCAACTGACACTCGAAACATCAAGCTACTATCTCAGCAATGAGCTGTCGCATTCCCGGCCAATGATACAATTGCCTCAAGTCAGCATGCAACTTCTTAACCCCGGGATGCGCTGCATAAGGAGCTCTATGAGCTTCCGTGACAATGAACTCTCACAATCCCCCAGAGGAAGGTACATAAATGCACCCTCTGTGGCATAACAGTCCATCGAACTCCAAAGAATAATCCACATATTTTCCTTTTAGTGTAACCTGAGATCGTATTACCTAACCAACCTCTGCATACCATCCATCCTCTGGCAAGTGCTGAAGTATACAGTCTCTCAAATCCGTGCCCATGGATATGGTGTAAACCTCGTGATGTCTCCTACTCAAGGCATCTGCAACTACATTTTCCTTTCCTTTGATATAGTGAACGTCAAAATCATATTTGCACAAGAACTCCATCCATCTCCTCTAACGTGCATTAAGGTTCGGCTGAGTAAAGATGTACTGAAGACTCTGATGATTTGAATGCAACTCGAAGTGATGTCCTAAAAGGAAGTGTCTCCACCTCACAAGTGCATGCACTACTGCTGCAACCTCAAGGTCGTGAGTGGGATAATTAAGTTCATGAGTCTTAAGTTTCCTAGACTCGAACGCGATGGCCCTACTATCCTGCATAAGAACTACCCTTAAACCCTCTAGGGAAGCATCTATACAAACCATGAAGTCAGCTGAATGATATGGTACAACAAGGATAGGAGTGCTAGTAAGTGCCTTCTTGAGTTCCTAAAAGGCCTTCTCGCACTTCTCTGTCCACTCAAATTTCTTCCCTTTACGCTGAAGAGAAGTAATAGGGTGTGCGACTCTG
The DNA here is from genome assembly GCF_030272615.1 of Cryptomeria japonica. Lineage (NCBI taxonomy): Eukaryota > Viridiplantae > Streptophyta > Pinopsida > Cupressales > Cupressaceae > Cryptomeria > Cryptomeria japonica. The sequence goes on along the minus strand of NC_081410.1, from coordinate 464,401,621 downwards.
GAGAAACCTTCGACAAAACGTCGGTAAAACTCTGCTAAACCCATGAAACTCCTAACCTCTGTCACACTGGTAGGCACTGGCCAATCCATAATACCTCTAATCTTTGATGGTTCAACTGAGATCCCATCACCAGAAATAACGTGCCCATGGTACTTGACCTCAGACCGAAAGAAAGCACACTTTGATAGGCTGCCAAACAACTGGTTATCCCGCAAACACTGCAATACCTGTTTTAGGTGCTCCTCATGCTCCTTCTCATTCCGAGAATATATCAGTATATCATCGAGGAACACAATAACAAAATGATCCAGAAAGGTACGGAACACCCCATTCATGAGGCTCATAAAAACTGCTGGGGCATTCGTAAGTCTGAAGGGGACTACGGTAAACTCATAGTGACCATATCTAGTGCGAAACGCGGTCTTGTGGATATCACTTTCCACTATTCTGAACTGATGGTATCCTGACTTCACATCTATTTTGGAAAAGACTTTGGCACCCTGAAGCTGGTCGAATAAATCATCAATTCTGGGCAAAGGATATCGGTTCTTGATGGTTACTTTATTTAGCTGCCGATAATCCATACACAATCGGAGAGATCCATCCTTCTTCTTAACGAAGATGATTGGTGCACCCCACGGGGATACGCTAGGATGGATATGACCCTTCTCAAGAAGTTCCTCGAGTTGAATATTAAGTTCATTAAGCTCATTTGTGGTCATTCTATAAGGTGCTCTAGAAACTGGCTCGGCTCCTGGTACTAGGTCTATATGAAAATCAATCTCTCTGCAGGGAGGCATTCTCGGTAACTCTGAAGGAAATACATCTGAATATCCCTTAAGGATAGGATGGTCATCGAGTGATGTTTCTTTTTCCTCCTCTTCTCCTCTATCACTGATAGTGATAGCAAAAAGCTGACATCCCTTCCGCATGCTCTGCTTAAGCTGCATTACGGAAATCATGCGAAGAGACATGGGCCTTTGAATTCCGGTAATAACTATGGGTGAACCATGATCATCTTCACACTCGATCTTTTTCAGGAGGCAATCCATCTTGACCCTGTGAGCATAAAGCCAATCCATGCCAAGTACGATTCCATAAGATCCAAGTGGAGTCACTCTAAGGTCTACTAAACTGGTGGACTTGCCAATCTGCAGCTGACATGCCCTAACCTCTGATTCCACTGACACTCTAGCCCCTGATGCTAATTCCACTTCCCAACTGACACCCTGTCTAGTTGCCACTAGCCCGCAATGCTCCACAACCAATGGAGGTATAAAGGAGTCAGTAGCTCCTGAATCAAACAAGATAGATACATTGTTACCTTTGATTATACCTGTAGATTCGATAACCGTGGCCTGATGCTTAGCTTGGCGGTTGTCAACCGCTGTGAATACTCTATGGGACCTGCCCATATCACCAACTATCGGCTCTGAAGCTGACTCCCTACTACCTGTCCTTGAGGGCAATCCCTCGCCATATGCCCCATGGCTCCACATGTAAAGCAAGCACCCCGTGCCTGGAACTGGGCACCCTGAGGCCTAGAGAATGCCTGACCTCCTGTCCTACTGGATCCACTGTACCCACCCTTGTTGGACTGCTGAGTCCCCATCGGCTGTGTGTACTGCCCCTCTGCTCTCTGATCACGTTTCTGTCCCTGAGTCTGCCACTGTTTGGGCTTGGAGCCTTGCTGATACTGTGAAGGCTTCTGCCTCTGGTTCTGTGGTGTCTGTTATGGAGGAGGGGGTTTGGAGAACCCCTGAGAATTTTGGTTGTTTCCTTTAAAATGTGGTTTCTAGAATCCATAAGTCTGAGGTGCGAGATTTTAGTTCTGAAACCGATCCCTATTGTCCTGTGGTTTGACATGAATTTCCTCGGCAATCAATGCCTTCTCTATAGCAACCCAAAGGCTCTCTGGGGCGGACATCCTAACAGGCCTGGCTATACCGGCATTTAATCCCCTGATGAAGCGGTTTACAAGAAGTTTTTCATCCTTAAGATAATCTACATATGGCAACAACTCAAAGAATTTACTCTCATACTGGGTTACTGACAAGCCTTTTTGTTGGAGATCGTGAAATTCATCTATACGATGCTGCCTGAAGTGTTCTGATAGGTACCTCTCACGGAATCTTTCTGTGAATATCTCCCAAGTGAGTGTATCAGGAACTGATCCACATTTTTACTCTTCCTGTCTCCACCAGGTGGAGGTTGTCCCTCTCAGAAGATGAACTGCAACACGTGCTTTCAAGTTGCTCTCATAAGAACCCAATGCAAAGCACCTCTCAAGACTCAGAAGCCATGCCTCGGCCTCTACTCTATCTACAGAACCTCCGAAGGATGGTGGTTGGAGGCGCATGACCTCCCTGATGAGATCCCCTGGATCTCGATGAGCTCTCTCAAAATAAACTGGTTCCACCACTGGAGGTGGTCCTGACATGTACATAGACTCTGGCTCGTTACCACCTTGACTCTCTACAGGAATTGGAGCTGGGCTTCTGCTTCATTCTCTATCAACAGATCTATGACTCCCAGAGTTATGACTCCTAACCTGAGGGTTCTCTGCTGGGATCCTTTCCTCAACTATGCCAATAAGATTCTGAATGGCTGCTAAGAGGTCTTGGTTAGGTTCATTTGGCTGTTCGGGAGGTGCTCTTGGGTTCTCCTCTGGAACCGATGCCTCCCTCTCTACCTCATTGCGTGCTAAGTGCACACGTCTAGGACCCCATCCGTGCTTGTGAGTTTGTCGCATCGTCGGAGGCATCCTAAGAGGAAAATAAGGCAAAACAATTAATTTATTTCTTTCAGAATAAATTCAATTACATTCAAAAATCAATTTAACAATTAATAAGTTCGCTCACACGACAAGCGTTAATGAAATTCCGATAATTATATTCGAGCTAATTCTGAAACGAACCAAGCATCGATAATTTGTTTAATTCTAATTGCGAAAAACTAACTGGTTTAAATTTATCTCCACAAGATACCTAGTCATTAAGTTTATTAAAACAATCACGCTAAAGAAATAGGAGAGGAAAATTAATTCAATCTCCAATATGACCATATAGTCTAAACAACCATTTTAAAATTTTAATGCTCTAATTAAATTAACTAGGGCAATATTAAGCATTTAACTTGCTAAATACATTTAAATTTTATAAGACCAGGCTTTATTCATAAATTTGTATATTCTTTTTTTTCTTTTACTACCTATTAGAAACCAATTCAAAGGTATTTAAATATTTAAATCTCTTTTAATTACTTACTCCAAATATAACCAGAATTATATATATATATATATATATATATATATATATATATATATATATATATATATATATATATATATATATATATATATATATATATATATATATATATATATATATATATATATATATATATATATATATCTTAATTTTTCTAAAATAACTTTCCAAAATAATAAACAATATTTTCCCAACCGTAATTAGGGTTCTATTTTTTTATAATATATTATCAACTCTAAACTATCATGTAAAATTTAATTCATTTATCCTAGCCCTACCCGGGCTAGGGCTTAATCCATTTTTTTTTTGCTTACCACTGAGTGTTTTTGACAGGGCCGAAACGCCAAGGCGGCGGCCATTTTCATTGGAGGTTCGAAGAAGGCGACAAGGAGGGCCGAGGCGCCACTGTGTGGGCGCACAGTGGGCGCCGCGGCACCACTGTGTGTCCACACAGTGGGCGCCGCTAGCGGCTCACACCATTGTGTGGCCACACAGTGGCGGCCGCGGCCGTCCACTGTGTGTCCACACAGTGGGAGCCGAGCGGCCCGCACTGTGTGTTCACACAGTGGGCACTGCATGGCCCTCACTGTGCGTACACACAGTGCGGCCCACGTGGAACCCAAATCTCTTTTTTTTTTTTAATTTATATATTTTTTTAAAATATATTATATATAAATATATATATATATATGTATATATATATATATACATATATATATATATATATTTATATTTATATAAATTTATATATATATATAAGTTTTAAGGGTGAATATATATAAAAATATATATATATTTTTTAATAAGATTTACATACAAAATTTTAAACAGAATAACAATGGGAAACACATTATGTAAATCCAAAATTACATGTGCAGAAATAAACATTTAAGTGTATATATATATATATAACTTAGGCTCTTTTATTTATTTATTCTAATTGCTGATAAAAGAAATAGAAGTAGATCTTTTGCTAAACTTTTATTCTAACACTTTTTTTTTTTTTTAAAAATACATCATACTATTTTGAATAAAACACATTCATTGATTTTTCCACTAATAAAACAATTACTTAAAACACTCATATTTTTTTTTTAATACTTAAAATTCTTCAGCAAAATAACTCATACTTTTCAACAAGTAGGATATAGATAAAATTTATTTGAAACTAATTTTTCCATAATACAAAAGAAATTTTTACATGCAACTCAAAGAGGCTTTTCTCTTTTTCTGAAACCCAAACAGAAGTAGAAATAAAACAAGCTTTTACAACTCTAAGATATTCTGCATATTTACAGGATGTTTCCTTGCTTAGCTACAACAATAAAACTCAAGTCTATTTTCAAGAATTACAACTTGCCTCTCACTTCTATGAATGAGGGCATACTTCTGAATCAAATTAAAACAAATATTTGCAACTGGATTTAAGTATCTTCAACAATAATCTTCTGTGTCTTTTCATGGTTCCTATTCTCTTTCTCCTGACTTTCCTGCATAATAGAAAACACAAATATGACCACGGAGTGCTCACCTCCCAGCCTAGGCTAATTGGTAGCCACCCCCGAGCTCAGAGAACCAATTCCTAGATGGGTAACATACGGGCAAACACATAGAAGGCAATGCATACAAATAATCAGACACACTCCCAACTTGGCTTCATAGCACCACACTTTGGTGATGATCTTTTCAAAAGGTGGTAGTGGACCAATACCCTGAGGAGAACTGCAAGTATGAAATAAGCAAGAAGCCACCTCATGGCACAATAAATATATCAAGAATCTCAACCCCTTATTCCTTATGCCCCCCAAAGGCATTCTAGCCTTATATCCCTCCTTATGACCCCCATTGCACAAACAGGTCATGCAGCAAGGGTCACACAAAGATCCCTTGTGATCGCTCTCAAAAGAGAGTCTCTCACTCGAGGGTTGTCACTGCTACCACCCACAAGATCCTCTTCTCTCCCAAGAGAAAGAGGTCTTGAGGAAACTCCCAAAACACAACACAAATCATAATGCAAAAATACCAAAAGATTTTTCAACAAATACATTCAAGAAACACAGATTCCTTACACCAACAAAGTTCTCGACATAAGCAAGAAGAAGACATTATAATGAATAACTAAAACCAACCTTAATCTGCCCAAAGGTATTATGATATTTGATGAAGAGCTGCCCAATCCATGAATCTTTTTCCTTTTACCCTTAAACAATTTTTCTATTCCATAACACTATTTTCTTTTCAAAATTTCTCTTGTCTCCAAAAATGGAGAGTGGGTGATTACCCTCAAAATCTCAAAATCTTGCTTAAGAAGCTCACTCTCTGAGTTCTCACAAGTTTCTAAAAACCAAAAGGGAAAGAAAGCAAAAATACAAAAAGACTCCCATTCGAATAAGAAAAATCTAAATTAGATTTAAACTTCTAATTTTCAATTTTCGCACAACTCAAAAAAGCCAATTTTTAAAGTGTTAAAAAGATCATTATAAAGTAGAAACTTGCCTAAAATTACCTCTAACCCCTAGGTATACCTTATGGGCTTTAGGAAACCCTATTAAACTACCCCTAGGTGTTCATTTAACCCATTTTAAACCCCTCTGAAGTTTATTTTCGGGTCAAACATAAGTTGACCACCCCAAATATTATATTCCCAAAGTCTTTATGACAACACATTATTTTACTTAAGAAGAACTATAATTTAAACACTTTCCCACCAAGAGACAAAATAAAACATTTAAATTTAAATCCACACATGTGTCAAGTGACACAAATAAAACACTTTTACAAAAATAAAACATGAAATTATCTCTTGTGGTTTTTACACAATAAATTTAAATAACACTTAACACTCATGCAGCATATACTGTTACGAATAAAATACAACACAAACGGGGTGTTGTCTCTCCAAATAGACAAACCCTGGCTTACGAACATACATAAGTCTAGGTTTGGTTCTCCGTAATTTTTCATGGTCACATGGTAAATTTCCTGCGCATCTCAATTTACACATTAGTACTTCCAAATATCCATATATAATATAATTCAATAATATAACAATACACATCATTACTTGCATACAATTTTCAACTGCACAGATTGAATACATCTTTTATCAAGCAAATTCATATAAGCAATTTCATCCCAATTCACATAAACTAAACATACATCATAGTTCTATATTCAGAGTAAAGTTCTGCAAATTCAATAATGACATCTATCATTGCAATATCATCCTATCTAACAATCATGTAGTGTTCTATCTCATAAAGCATATAAGTAAATCACCAAATCATAGCGATGTTACCCAAATCCTGAAATCATATAAGTTCTAAGTCTCAAAAAGCATCAAAATAAAGTATCCATCATAGTCTAAATATAAAATCCACTGAATGTCAAACTGAGTCGAGGTGAGGCCTCACAAGATGTCATTGACATCCAAGAAAGCCCAAAGAAGAAAAGGGTGGGAAAAGATGTACAATCAAATACACCTTTGTATTACCCATCCCAATCCCCTATCCATATAGGAAATGAGCAAGCAGCAGCTGAGCAACTGCTACAGTTAGGTAGTCTAGGGAAAATTTCATACACTTATGATGAAGTGGAGGAAAGAATGCCAGAAGAACCCATTGCTACTAAAATGGATATCACTACTACTTAACTCAAAGGCCAGGAGTGGGATCCTGAGATAAAGTAGGCAAGTAGTGCCTTTTTAGCTGATAACAATTTTGTCACATCAGAAGCATTTATGCAGTTTATATGAAAACAACACATAGATAAATATAATGCTAGATGTGAAAAGAGAAAGGCTGAGCAGCCGAATAAAGATCCAACCCTAGTGGAAGAGGAAATAAAGCAAGAGATGATGGAAGAATTCAAAACCATCACCCCTCAGCAGGGAAGAGATATGGTAGCACAAGCTGGAGTGCTTATTTTACTGGAATGGGATATAGTAGATGCCCTGGTACTAGATGCAATGAGAAAAGAGACTAAACCCATAGAGGGGATTACTTTCAATAAGGATAATGTTGCACTCATCATGTGGTCTCTCAAGAGAAATGAGAATAAGAAAAGCAAAGACACCCTAGGGTCAAGTTACCTTGGTGGGATGATGGTGAAGAGAGTGCAGAGTACAAGGGTAGTGGAGGCTGCTAGCACTATGTTAGATACTACAAAATTTAGTGTTGCAGTAGTAGAGAAGGAAGCCAAAGAGAAAGAGGCCCTCCAAGTTAAGTTGGAAACAATTTTGAAGGCCTATAACAATGCCAAGGAGGAGGTAAGAGGTAAGGATAACATCATTGCCAAGATGCAGAGCTAGTTGACTGGACAATACCATCAAGGTGAGTCTTCAACACTAATGATTTCCTCTTCTCCTGCAAGACCTCCACCTACTAGACCTATCATTGAGTTTCCACCATCTCCAGCACCCTCCAACTCTCAAATGGTTGAAATTACTCCTCAAGAATTGGAAAACTTGAAACAAGCTCAAGCCTTATATGCAAAGAAGTATGAGGAGAGAGTAAGAGCTACAATTTTTCAGTTTTGCAGATACAATAAATGCCTCATTGCTCTACAACAATGTAGGTAAAATTATGGATATATGGAATGAGCTCAGGAGAGACAAGACCATTTTGACACCTATTTTTGACAAATGGAGGCCTAGGGAGCAAGATTTAGAATTTATGTGTGTATCCTACAATGAAGCAAGGGCCAATCCCATCATCAAATCCACTTCTGATGTCACTAAAGTCTTAGTACAATTAGCAGCAGAAGTGGATAATGTTGATACAAAGGTAAATTTGTGCAAAAAGGAGTACACTAATCAAGTTTTTGAGATGCTCCCAGGAGTTTTTGCTAGCCCGGATCAATTAAAGGACAAACAAATGTGGCTTAAGGAGATAGAAGCTAAATTGTCAGTGAGAGTTAAAGGAATTATTGATCTAGATGATGCTTCTTTCTTTGTTTTGACAATTCAAGAGATAGAGAAAATTAAGTCATATTATGGTTTTCTTAATTCAAAAGTCAACAAAATGAGAAATTCTTGGAAAAGGTTGACTAAAACTAAAGATAAAGTGATTAATTTCTCATGGCCGATAGAAGAAGTGTATGGTGAGTGGACAACTAAATATGCCACCCATGATTCGGAACAGTTGGAAAGCACCCTTGAAAAGGTAGAAGAGGTTGCAACTGAACAACTTGTTGAAGAAACTACAGAGGTTGAAAAGAGCTTGTAACTGTTTTTTGCGAAAAGCTTGTAACCTCTTTATTTTGAAAGAAATGATTGTAAAAAACTCTCCTCGAGAAGTCTGAAGCTTTGTGCATCCATGTTGTTATAAATGGATACCAGGACTAGAGGAAGAGGGATCACAAAGAGTTGTAAGAAAATGCTACAAAAATTTATCTGAGCTTTTCTAAGTCTAATGGAGAATACTCAAAATTTCTTGTAATATTTCTTGAACTAAATATCAATATACAGACCATTGGTTTTGAGTGAAGCTTTGTGTTGTCTTCAAATGTGTTTAAAAATTTGTTTACTGTTTTCATTCTGAATAATCCAGGGTTGTTCTGTTTGAATGGAATTGCAAAGCAATTTTAGTAGGAGTGTTCGTTAGCTTTTCTCTTTAGGAGGGAAATTAAAGATGCGGGGATCACTCATACCAGTAAACTCTTTGGAAGAGACTTTGAATTTTGATGATTATAGCTTAATTTGGAATGCATAAATTCTTGTAGGTGTCAGGCATATACAAGGATTAATAGAAACCAAGCCAATGGGACACATAAAGATGTTTTGTTTGAGAAGTATTATTTGAGTTTAGATGACTCTGTGACCTTGGATAAGGCACTGGTATTGATTGAAGTTATTTATTGCTTGTTTTGTTGATCAAAATGCTGAATTTAAGTATAATTTTCATTCTTTGTTTTCAGTTGATTTCAAGGTGAATAGATCCACTGGTTTTCTAGACTGGTTTGCTGTGGGTTTATGTTTGAAAGTGTGAATTCAATTCACAAAGGTATACCCACCTGAGCTCTGAGTAAGTCCGAAGTGTAGAAGGTTCAATCAAACCTTGTCATATGTTGTCTTGAGAATTTTCTTATCTTTGATGTCTCTTTTGCACCAAGTTTAATCATATTATTTTAAGGGTGTTAAAGGGAATCAGATTTTGAAGACAACAAAAGTGGCGACTCTACTGGGAACAGTTACAATAATGATATAAGCATAGATCTGTGTTGAGGCTTGTAAAGAAAATTATTGTGTGTTTGTGGATAAGACTGCTTGTTTTCATAATTCCCATAGTTTTTTGGGTGACAACTCTGTTACTTTTGAACTAGTCCTTGTGAGATACAAATTTTTTTGAAAGGAAGACAAGTGAGATGCAAGGAGCAAAAAACATAAGATCATTCATGAAGAAACATCCTCGTGAAACTTTGCAAGAAGGTCTGCCAGAACAGTCACGGAGAGGCCAGAAGAGATCTGTGTTGCATGAGCCATCAAATGCTGCTTGGGTGCAGAAAAATAATAGTACTGGTAAGATGCCTAATCGAATTGTTTATGCAAAGTCTAATTCATCTTCTAGAGATTCAGAGCATGATATTTTAGGTTTCCATTCGGGATTGTTTGGAAATATTAATGATGCACCTATGTTAAATCAAGATCTATCTCATGTTAGTGTTTTTGCAAAAGATAGAACCAGTTCAAATTCAATTAGGCACTCTGTTCCTAGGACAATTGATGAGAACATTAGTCTGATTGACATAGATCAAGTTAATGCCTCAGACTCTGAAGAAAACTTCCCCGATGAGGATAAAGTGTCTCAAGAGATTGAAGATTTAAATAGAAGAGTCCATCATTTAATATCCCTAAGAGCCCAAAAGGAGGCAAATAAGGAGAAGGAAGTTAAAGCCAAACTAATGGAAAGAGATAGGCTTCTTAGACAGATAGCTAATCTTGAAGTACTTGCTAAAGAGAAAGAAAAAAGTGATGAGGAAGGCCCTGTGATTAGAGAAATTCTAGTCCCCAAAACTAAACAAGCTTGTAAGTCAATAGCCCAGCCAACTAGGGAAGTATTTAATGACTCCTAGTTTCCTAAAGCCAATCTAGATAAAGGAAAACAGAAATGGGTAGATGATGGAATAGAATCTAAAACTGCAGAAGAGATCTCTCATAGGATTCTAGCACATGAGAGAGAGATGGAAAGAATGAGGAAGGAAAAAGAGGATCTCCAAATGGAACTGGAAAAGGCTGAGTTAGAAGCAGCGAATCAAGAAGTAAAAAGAAAGATTAATTACTTAAAGGCTCCCCCTATTACATTCCCATCAAAAGATCTTAGCAAGCCTAATCCCCAATACATTTCCTTTTCTCAGGTTAATACTCAACCTGCAGTACAAGCTAATATTGCCTCAGTAAGCCAAATACCTGTGAATAAACAGTACACCCAAGCACCTCAGTCTCCAATCCCAAAAGCTAAAATGACCATGGGAAATAATAGTGCTATTACCCCTTTTCAAAGAAGACCAATCAATCTAGAACAATATAGACAATTGTTCTTTGATGGGATCCCGGGATATCCAAATCATGTTCCCAATGAGTTAAGAGATAGACTCCATAAATTTGCTGGGAATAATGCAATTAGTGCTGAGGAACATCTGAAATCTTTTGGGGATCTAATAAATGATTATGAGATAGTAGATGAAGATGTTATTATGAAACTGTTTGTTCAATCCCTGGTTGATGATGCAAGAGATTGGTACAGAGGTCTTCTAGTCAATAGCATAGGTTCATGGGAAGATTTTAAAAATTGCTTTCAAGAGTAGTATGGTGATAAAACTAATGTGAGTTTCATGCTAAATGAGTTCAACAATATTAGAAAATCTGAAAATGAAATGGTCATTGATTTCAATGCCAGATTCCAGAAAGCCATGCATAGATTGTATCAAGTGATGAGGCTAGATGATAATATGTGTCTTAATACATATTACAATGCATTTGATTCCAAAATGGCCTATATCTTGAGAGATAAAAATCCCCATAACTTGAGAGATGCTTTTAGAATTGCCATAAATGTAGAAAGTAATAGAAAAGCATCTGGAAAATTAGGAAAAAGGACAGATGGTAGATTATGGCAAGAAACCAAATAGCAACCTAGTAAAGTTGCTAAAGAGGATGATAAAATAGAGAAATTGGTTACTGCTATGAAAGATTTGATTGCCAAGGTTAACAAAAATGATAAACCTCATTATAACTGGCAAGATAGACCCCCTAGATTACATGATATGCCATATAATACCAATTGGAAGGATGGTAAACCCCAAATTGAGAAGCCCCAAAATTACCCAAAGTCAAGACACACCGGATCTTTTGAAAAGGAAAATTGTTCACAATATAGAAAATACTCCTTGGTGTATTGCTTGTGATGAAACACATTCTCCTCATTAGTGTGCAGTGGTTCAAGCTCTTGAAGAATCTATGAGACCAAAAGCAGAGCCTGACATTAATATGTTTGAAACCATCATAGAAAGTGATGAGGAATCTATGCAAAGTGAATACAATGATGTGCTAGATAGTGAAAAGCTAGTGCAAGGACAGTTAGCCTTAGGTTGGCATCCTACATTGCATGTGGTAACAATTGAAGATGAAGAGGTTCATCTTAGGAGGGCTAGTGAGGAAGAAGTTAGAAATCTCACTAAGGCTGCAATTGCCAAAGCAAAACATAACTATAATCTGAGAAGCACTAAGAGAGACATTGATCATGGTGATTCAGGTTCTATGTTTGTAAAGGAAGTTACAAAAAGGGGGGCTTCAAGTAGTGCTACTACTGTTCCTAAGGTCGGTCAAGAAAAGGGGGAGCAAGTTAAAGATGTACATAAAAGCAAAGATGATAAAAATGTTGGTGATGTACAAGGAGTAGAGACAGTGAAAAAGGCAAGTCATTTCAAAACAGAAAAAGTTAGGGTTTATACTGAAAAATGCAATAGTTCTACATTTGATATGGCCCAAGCTTTAACTCAAATGAAGTTCACTGTTCCATTAGTAGAATTGCTAAAGATTAAAGAACATAAGGATGCAGCTTTGTCTTTATTCTCTAGTATATCTGATAGTGACACAGTATTACCCACCGGTTTAGCTAAAGTTGGAAAGGATCAAGAGTTCCAAACCCCATAGGTTTATGTTGGAACCACTATCACTCAGGAGCCTTCTCAGGTAGATCCCTTCTATGTTACGTTGTTAGTCAATAATCGGTTGATTAAAAACTGCATGATAGATTCAGGAGCCACTGCTAATGTAATGCCTTATGGTGTTATGAAAGAATTAGGGTTATCAGTAACCACTGTGTATGGGAAATGCTATGCCATGGATAACAGAGAAGTACCTGTGATAGGTACAATGAAAGATGTAGAAGTAAAAATGGTAGCATTCCCTGAAGCCACTTACAAAATGGATGTTATTGTTACTGACACTAAACCCCACTATGGTATGTTACTTTCCAGGCAGTGGGCAGTAGCAGTAGGGGGAAATGTTCAACTGGACTTATCTTATGCTACCATTCCTATTAGCGGAAATCAGGTCAAATTATACAGAGAGCCACGAGCTCATAGGGTAATTGAAAATGTAGACCCTAGTATGCTTAATTGTATGATCGATGTAGATTTGGATAACTTAAGACTTCAACCAATTTCACCTCAATTGAAGAATACTGACCCTATTGTGGTTGAGCTACAAGCATAGCAGTATGGATTGTGGCAGATGTATTTTGATGGAGCTTTCTCTAAAGAAGGATCTGGAGTAGGGGTTCTTTTTGTGTCCCCATCAGGTATAACTTTTAAGTACTCATTTTTATTGGCATTCCAGTGCACAAATAATACTGCAAAGTATGAAGCCCTGTTACTAGGACTTGAGGTTGCAAAAAGGCATGGAATCCAACTGTTGAAAGTAATGGGGGATTCAGAATTGGTTGTTTCTCAGGTGAGATCTAAATATGCATCCAAGAATGATAGATTAAAGTAGTATAAGCATGCTGTTCAGGATGTTATTGAGCATTTTGATGCATTTTCTATTAATTGGATAGAGCGAACAAAAAATATTATGGCATATTTCCTAGCTAATGTTGCCTTGAAAAATGATGATGCAACGCTAACCAATATTTCTACCGTGGAAATAAAATCTAGGCCTGCTATTCCTGATAATGTGTACAATTGGCAAGTTTTTGCTAATGATGAAGACATTCTTAGGTTTATCTAATGTGTTGATGATTATGATGGACAAAAGATTGTTTGTAATGCATTGGTGGAAGTGGTAGATAATAGAGAGATAGTGTTTGGAAATAATGTGGTCTAGTTAGAAACCAATGAAATACCTAAAGGGCTGGTGGAGCTGGAGAGCATGTTTAGTTATAATGATAGTCATTTACATCAGCAGTCTACCACCAAGTTGGAAGAGTTAGAGGAGGTAAACTTGTGGATAGAATCATCCCCTAAGTTGGTATATATTGGAAAGAAATTACCCCCTCATGTTAGGACTAACCTTATTAATTTATTGAAAAGCTATAAGCATGTCTTTGCTTGGTCTTATGAAGACCTAAAGGCATATAGACAAGATCTTTTTCAGCATGAAGTCCCTTTACTTCCAGATGCTAAGCCTTTTAGATAGAAACAGAGGCCTATTAATCCCTTGTTAGAAACTAAAATGCAACAAGAGTTGACCAAATTGAGAGAAGGGGGGATTATCAAACCAATAAGGCATTCTTCATGGGTCTCCAATTTGGTCCCAGTGAGGAAGAAGAATGGAGACATCAGATTGTGTGTAGATTTTAGGAATCTAAATGTTGCTTCCTTAAAAGATAACTACTCATCCCCAAATATGGAAGCCATGCTACAAAGAGTGATAAGATGTGATCTTTTGTCCATGATGGATGGTTTCTCAGGATATAATCAAGTGTTGGTAAAGGAGTCTGAATAGTTTAAGACAACTTTCACTACTACATGGGGAACTTATGTATATGTGAGAATGCCATTTGGATTAAAAAATGCAGGAGCCACATTTCAGAGAGCTATGGATGTAGCTTTCAAAGAATTCATAAACATTATTATGGTGGTTTATCAAGATGATCTAACTTATTTCTCTAAGAAAGCTGATGATCATTATGGACATCTAGAGAAGGTGTTCAATAAAGCCTTAGAATTTGGTGTATCACTGAATCCCAAGAAATGTCATTTTGGGGTCACTGAGGGAAAGTTACTAGGACACATAGTTTCCAAGGAGGGGGTAAGAATAGACCCTGAGAGAATTGAGGCAATCAATAAGGTGTCTGAACCTTAAAATGTGAAAGGTATCCAATCCTTTTAAGGTAAAGTAAATTTTGTCAGGAGATTCATTGCAAACTTCACAGAGATAGTGAAGCCTATCGTCAAATTGCTTAAGAAGGATACAAAATTTTATTGGGATCAGGAAGATTCAAAAGCTTTTGTTGAGATTAAGAAGGGAATCCAGGAGGCACCAGTGTTGAAATCTCCTAATTATAGTAAGTCTTTTTCTCTGTTTTCTTTTGCTTCATATCATACGGTGGCTGCAGTATTACTACAAAAGGACAATGAAGGATATGAACATCCCATAGCCTTCTACAGTAAGTCTTTGCAGGTGGCAGAACTAAAATATGAAACCATGGAGAAACAAGCTTATGCCCTAGTTAAAGTTGTTAAGGCTTTAGGCCATATTTAGTGAATGCAAATATCATTGCCTATGTCCCACATGTTGCAGTTAAAGATATTTTGTCTCAGTCTGAAGTTACTGGGAAGAGATGCAGATGGATTAATAGAATTCAGGAATTCAACTTGGAGATAAAGATCACCAAATTGGTGAGAGGTTTAGGTTTGGCTAAGCTCATGACTGAGTCAAATCTCATGAATGTAGAAATACACAATGTTGAGGTTAGAGATGCTTTGGTCACTAGTATTGAGAGGCAACCCTGGTACACAGAGATAGTCCAAATTCTGAGAGGTGATGCACTCCTAGAAGAAATGACATACAATCAGAAAAGAACTCTGAAACTCAAGTCCCAAAAATATGTGCTCATTCAGGGTGATCTTTTCTGGAGGAAAAGAGATGGAGAGTTATTAATGTGTTTGGATGAATTTCAAGCTAAACAGGTGTTGACTAAAATGCATGATGGAGTATGTGGAGGTCATTATTCTGCTAAGACTACTGCTAGTAAGATAATCCGGGCTGGGTATTATTGACCCACCTTATTTAAAGATACCCATGCATATGTTCGGAGATGTGACCCATGTCAGAGATTCTCATCCAAGCTCAAGTATGAAGGAGCCTTACCCCTAAATCTAGTCTCTGTAGAAGCTCCTTTTGTTTAGTGGGGCATTGATTTTATTGGAGAAATTGTTGAGAAGTTAGGGAGAGGTCATGGATGGATCATAGTGGCCACTGATTATTTCACCAAATGGATAGAAGCCATCCCTACAAGAAGAGCTACTAGCAAAGTTGTCATTGATTTCATGATGGATAATATTGTAACTAGATTTAGAACACCTACAAAATTGGTGATGGATAATGCCATGTGTTTCAGATCAGAAGAATTTGTAGGCTTTTGTACTAGTCACGGTATACTCATGTCATACTCTTCACTTTATCACCCTCAGGGGAATGGACAAGCAGAATCCAGTAATAAAAGTCTGTTGAATATCATCAAGAAAATCCTAGAAAAGAATAAAAGATCTTGGGATCAAAAGCTGAAGTTAGCTCTGTAGGCAGATAGAATAATAGTTAAGAAATCCATTGGAATGTCACCTTTTGAATTAGTTTATGGTGCCCAAGCTAGATTGCCGGTAAATAACCTTCTTCCAATGTATAAGTTTTTGCAAAATAAGGACATGGAGGTATCTGAACCAATGGAAAATAGAATGATCCAAATTGTAGAAATGGAGGAGCTTAGGACTTCTGCCCATAAGAAAAATTAGAAGACCCAGTTGTAGTCAAAGTATATTTTTGATAAAAGGACATCACTAAGGAAGTTTCAAATTGATGACATGGTTCTTCAGTGGAATGCAAAAGGATAGGATAAGGGAAAGCATAAGAAATTTGAATCACTATGGATTGGCCCTTTTGTGGTTTGTGACTTAAATGGTAAGGATTCATATTTCTTGAAGAATATGGATCATGAAATGCAAAAATTTCTAGTGCATGGACAATTCCTGAAGCATTATTTCTCTTAATGTCCATGCAAGGTAGGTCCTTTGTTTGTATATTTTTTTTTCCTTTCCTGCTTTTCTGTTTTGGTCTGCATTTTGGTCTATTTCTCCAAGATTTTCTGAGTTTTCTTGTGTTGACCTTGTGATCAACCATCCCCAGTCAGAGCTGTTGTTATCATTGATTAAAAATGGGCTATTCTTTTCCCATGGCTGGCTATGGTTTGTTGAAATTTTGAATAGGGTGCAGTTTCAAATGCTTCAGCTTTGTTCTAGACCTCAAGGGTTTAAGGGTTTTCGATTTTAGATCCTCTTGTGTTTGTTTTGAACCCTTTGGTTTCTAATCTTTTGTTACTTTATTCACTTAAGTAATGGGTCATGGGGTCGTAGGAAGTGTTCCCCCTTGTTGTTTGCCTAGGCGGTCATGTTAATTAATCAAAAAATTTAGGCCTCATATGTTTTTCTCTTAAAGTTGTCAGGCCCAGTAACTAGTGCGCATCTCGCGGGTGGATCCACGGCTCGCGTTATTTTGCTAGGTGAAGTTGTGCATAATTTAAAATCAGTGAAGTTGCGAAAATGACATGGCATGCAACATAAACGGTCCAACTGGTTGATGATAGTGAGTAGAATGGCGGCACATGACACAAGTCACAACAATCAGTGGGTCGGGATTAAAAGCTAAAAGGCGGGCCCCAGAGGTGAGTCAGGTCGCAGTCAGGAGATGACCTAGTGGGTATAGCTATCAAGAATAAATTGTGGTCGAGTGGCTTTCTCTCGGCAAATAACAAACTGACAAGTCAGCTCCTATGATGATTACACGCCAGGTGTTCACAGTGAGTCAGTGGGCCCACCCCTCCCGAAAGCCTTTTCAGATGATTAAAAGCCAATCAACTTAAGAGATGATCCGACAGCCTGCGCTATTTCGCAAGGGTAAGATGCTCATTCTTTATACCCCGTGAAATAGTGAGAGTGCATGAGAGCCATCCACATGTCCGGCGACACGTGGTCTAACAAGAAAGTGTGCACCCGCCAAGGTGGAACTGGCGGTATAAAGGAAAGACATGCAGCCAGTATCAAGTGGAATGCGAAGGAATTTTCAAGGCCAATGGTCGGGCACCACATGGTATCATGTAGCCAATAAAGAGGTGAGACCCAACACGGAGCCAAAGCTGTTAGTTAATCTAACGCTCGATCAAGTTTCTTTTGATCGGACGGTCGGTGCTATTTTGCAGGACCAAGCTGCCCGATAGTTAAGCTTCGCGAAGTTGCGAAAGAGCAAAATGAAACACTTGCAGGAACGTTGTGACCCATTGGAGGAAAAAATATGAATTCTCATATGAATTCAATTTTGAAGGGACGACCGAAGCATGTGGAATCAATGTTAAAGTTAAGGCCTTGAGTATAATATTTGATTTCCTATCAACCGGGTGAAGATATCTTTTAAAGAATTTTGCAGAAGAGTGGATGCAGAGTTATTTTCTTCAGGTACAGAGCAAGTTGGTTCAGTTGCAGAGAAAATTCCTTTAAGTGAAGAATAGGTTCTCTCGTATTCTTGTGTAGCAATTCCTGTGTAGTGTTTTAGATAAAATAATTGATTCATCATAGAATTGTTTAAAAGTGGTATTCATTTCTTACGTTTTCAAAATGGCTCCTAAAAGAGAATTTTCTGGCAAAGTTAACTATTCAAAAAGGAGTGTCTGTGATGATTTTTTAGAATAGTTGACATTGTCAATTAATCAGGCATCAAAGGCAAAATAATTAGTGCCCAAGGCTCTCCGTTTAAAGATAGGAGAAGGACTATATGACAAGGGTAACTGGTTGAGAGACCCATAGGTTGGATTGTCTAGGTTGGGGTTGTTTAAAGTTGGATTTGGAATAAGAAATTCTCCTACCCCACAAAACAGTATCTGGGAATTAGATGTCCGGAAATTAGTAGTCCCAGGGGTATTTATGGATGTAGATCTATTGACCCAAATTGCGCTCAACTATGATTCAGTCACAAGAAGCATTCGGGATATAAATGGGAAAACCCTTGATGAGATTAATGCTGAAGAGCTCAGGAAAGCTTTTGGGCTTAATGAGTTCACCAATTTTCTAGAACCTATAAATTTCACATCATTAGCCCAAATTTATAGTGCACAGAGGAGTCATCTCAGGAACAGGCCTCTCAGGAAGTTTTTTGTGAAGATAGGAGGGTTAACAGTTGTAGGACCCAACACACAAGAGCCCTTTTCATTAAGTATGTTCACCTTGAGGGCTAAAGGAATGTATTGGGCACTTTGCCAAGTTTTGGGAGAAGATGCTGAAGCAAATATGCCAAATCATTACCTATTAATGATCGCTCAGATTTTGAATCCTTCTCTCGCAATTACATTTGATTATGCCTCTTTCATTGCTAATGCTATTCATGAAGGGTTAATAAGAATCAAGAATGGAATGGTGGATAGGCCTTTTGGATGGTACTCACTCCTGATGCATCTTTTTCTCTTCAAAGGTGGTGATTACTTCGTCAGTGGACTGGACCTTGTTAAGGAGAAAGAAGGAGAAAAAATACTAGTACAATTATGGAGTATTGTGTTATCATGGGATAGAGAGGATGCCAGTTTTTTGAAGTTTGATAAATATTTTGCATCCAAAATAAGGACTTTCCTCTACTCTGAGAACCCGAGAATCCCCAAAGTTCTTCTGGAATTCATAAGACCAAAAGAATTTGTAGAGAACATAAAAATTGTTCATAACTGGGGTGACATTTATTTGTATCCAGTCTCCATGGTTTTCAGAGTGTTTGGTTTCAGAGACACCCCATTTTTGCTACCTTACCAGGTCCCTCTCAAAGTGGGAATTGCAGAGATCCTTAGACAAATCGATGGTTTGCAAGAGGCAAAGTAGACAGGTAGGGGTAAAGGGACTATTTTCCCTGTAGCTACCATAGCCCACCAATTTGTAATAACAAAGGGAGGCTAGAATTGCTTTGAGGATTTCCTCAAGGCTTATCATTTGTCCACTGCAGTGTCCAAATGTGCTGATCTAGAAGAATTCTTCAATGGTATGTTTAGAAAGAAGGTAGCATGCAGAGGTAGGCCTCATCAATTCCAGTTTCCTGAAGACCTCATCAAAAATGAGTTTGATCTAGATGAGCAGGAGCTAGGGAAAGAGAAGTGGGTGGCTTATAAGAAAGCCTTGGATTTTGTGCATCAGTTTGATGCCAGCTATGACCCATTGTCTAGCTTTTTCCCATTGGAGGAGAAATTAAAGTTTTTGATCGTTTGCTTTGAAGATGTGATACAGACACTGAAGGAGAAGAGGGAAGCTATAATCAAGAGAAACCTTGAGAAAGAAAGAATGATCCTAAGTGGGTTAGCTTCCAACAAAGCAATCCCTCCTGGTGATTATACACTGCATAAGAAATCCAGTTATAGTGTGCTGATGCCTACAATAGGGGAGCCCTCTACCTCCAAAGGAAAGAGGAAGATACAAGATGTCATTGACATCCAAGAAAGCCCAAAGAAGCAAAGGGCAGGGAAAGAAGTACAATTAGATACACCTTTGTATTCCCCATCCCAATCCCCTATCCATATAGGAAATGAGCAAGCAGTAGCTGAGCAACTCCTACAGTTAGGTAGTCTAGGGGAAATTGCAAACACTTATGATGAAGTGGAGGAAGGAATGCCAGAAGAACCCATTGCTACTAAAATGGATATCACTACTACTGAACTCAAAGGCTAGGAGTGGGGTCCTGAGATATAGTAGGCAAGTAGTGCCTTTTTAGCTGATAACAATTTTGTCACATCAGAAGCATTTATGTAGTTTATATGGAAACAACACATAGATAAATATAATGCTAGATGTGAAAAGAGAAAGGCTGAGCAGCCCAATAAAGATCCAGCCCTGGTGGAAGACGAAATAAAGCAAGAGATGATGGAAGAATTCAAAACCATCACCCCTGAGCAGGGAAGAGATAGGGTAGCACAAGCTGGAGTGCTTATTTTACCCGAATGGGATATAGCAGATGCCCTAGTACTAGATGCAGTGAGAAAAGAGACTAAACCCATGGAGGGGATTACTTTCAATAAGGATAACGTTGCACTCATCATGTGGTCTCTCAAGTGAAATGAGAATAAGAAAAGCAAAGACACCCCAGGGTCAAGTTACCTTGGTGGGATGATGGTGAAGAGAGTGCAGAGTACAGGGGTAGTGGAGGCTACTAGCACTATGTTAGAGACTGCAAATTTTAGTGTTACAGTAGCAGAGGCACTCCAAGTTAAGTTGGAAATAGTTTTGAAGGCCTATAACAATGCCAAGGAGGAGGTAAGAGGTAAGGATAGCATCATTGCCAAGCTGCAAAGCCAGTTGACTGGACAATACCATCAAGGTGAGTCTTCAACACTGATGATTTCCTCTTCTCCTGCAATACCTCCACCTACTAGCCCTATCATTGAGTTTCCACCATCTCCAGCACCCTCCAACTCTCAAATGGTTGAAATTACTCCTCAAGAATTGGAAAACTTGAAACAGGCTTAGGCCTTATATGCAAAGAAGTATGAGGAGAGAGTAAGAGCTACAATTTTTAGTTTTGCAGATACAATAAATGCCTCATTGCTCTACAACAATGTAGGTAAAATTATGGATATATGGAATGAGCTTAGGAGAGACAAGGCCATTTTGACACCTATTTTTGACAAATGGAGGTCTAGGGAGCAAGATTTAGAGTTTATGTGTGTATCGTGTGATGAAGCAAGATCCAATCCCATCATCAAATCCACTTCTGATGTCGCTAAAGTCTTAGTACAATTAGCAGAAGAAGTGGATAATGCTGATAGAAAGGTAAATTTGTGCAAAAAGGAGTACACTAATCAAGTTTTTGAGTTGCTCCCAGAAGTTTTTGCTAGCCCGGATCAATTAAAGGACAAAAAAATGTGGCTTAAGGAGATAGAAGCTAAATTGTCAGTGAGAGTTAAAGGAATTATTGATCTAGATGATGCTTCTTTCTTTATTTTGACAATTCAAGAGACAGAGAAAATTAAGTCACATTATGGTTTTCTTAATTCAGAAGTCAACAAAATGAGAAATTCTTGGAAAAGGTTGACTAAAACTAAAGATAAAGTGATTAATTTCTCATGGCTGATAGAAGAAGTGTATGGTGAGTGGACAACTAAATATGCCACCCATGATTTGAAATAGTTGGAAAGCACCCCTGAAAAGGTAGAAGATGTTGCAACTGAACAGCTTGTTGAAGAAAATGTAGAGGCCGAAAAGAGCTTGTAACTATTTTTTGCGAAAAGCTTGTAACCTCTTTATTTTGAAAGAAATGACTGTAACAAACTCTCCTTGAGAATTCTGAAGCTTTGTGCATCCATGTTGTTATAAATGGATACCAGGACTAGAGGAAGAGGGATCGCAAAGAATTGTAAGAAAACGCTGCAGAAATTTATCCGAGCTTTTCTAAGTCTAATAGAGAATACTCAAAATTTCTTGTAATATTTCTTGAACTAAATATCAATATACAGACCATCAGTTTTGAGTGAAGCTTTGTGTTGTCCTCAAATGTGTTTACAAATTTATTTACTATTTTCATTCTGAATAATCCAGGGTTGTTCTGTTTGAATGGAATTGCAACGCAATTTAAGTAGGAGTGTTTGTTAGCTTTTCTCTTTAGGAGGGAAATTAAAGATGTGGGGATCACTCATACCAGTAAACTCTTTGGAAGAGACTTTGAATTTTGATGATTATAGCTTAATTTGGAATGCATAAATTCTTGTAGGTGTCAAGCATATACAAGGATTAATAGAAACCAAGCCAACGGGACACATAAAGATGTTTTGTTTGAGAAGTATTATCTGAGTTTAGATGACTCTGTGACCTTGGATAAGGCACTAGTATTGATTGAAGTTGTTTATTGCATGTTTTGTTGATTGAAATGCTGAATTTAAGTATAATTTCCATTCTTTGTTTTCAGTTGATTTCAAGGTGAATAGATCCACTAGTTTTCTAGATTGGTTTGCTGTGGGTTTATGTTTGAAAGTGTGAAT
This sequence comes from Cryptomeria japonica, assembly GCF_030272615.1. Lineage (NCBI taxonomy): Eukaryota > Viridiplantae > Streptophyta > Pinopsida > Cupressales > Cupressaceae > Cryptomeria > Cryptomeria japonica. Next base: position 464,379,141 of record NC_081410.1, on the reverse strand, counting down.
TCAATTCCCAGAGGTATACCCACCTGGGCTCTGAGTAAGTCCGAAGTGTAGAAGGTTCAATCAAACCTTGTCATATGTTGTCTTGAAAATTTCTTTATCTTTGATGTCTCTTCTGCACCAACTTTAATCATATTATTTTAAGGATGTTAAAGGGAATCAGGTTTTGAAGATAACATGATCGATTTGTCATCAATCGTCATCCTTCTCAATCATGTCAATTTGGATCAATTTGTCATTCTTCCTTGTCAATTGGAGCACTTATCAATCAAATCATTTGTTAAGCATTGGTCCTTTATCAATTCAGAATCGTGATCAAATCGAATCAATGTCAATTATCTTTTGTCAGGACCTAATTGTCATCCTTGCATTTCTAATTCATCTTTTAGGGTTTCATGATTTTATTCATTTCCCCCTCTAGGATTAATAAGTTATTTATTTATCCTAAGTCTTTGTGTCACAATTAAATGTTTATTTAATTGGCTAACTAATTATTCCTCTTTTTGTGAATTAATTAATAAATGACAAATTATTAATTGATTTACCTGATTTCTTCTAATTCCTAATTTCCTAATTTCTATTTCATCTATTTTTCAATTCTTTGCTATTTTCCTCCTAATTTCATGGGAATGACATTTCAATTTGTCATAATTTGTCATAATTAACAATCAATCAATTTTGACATAGAAATTTGTCATAATTTTGTCTTGAATTATCAATCAATCAATCTTGCATAGAAAGTGCAAATTTGTCATAATTTGTCATAATTGACATTCTTGATTTGCAATTTCCATTCGAATCTCTTCATGCTAATTTGATCTTTTTTCCAATTTGTCTATAAATTGGATGAACTTCTTCAATCAAGATCCCTACCTAGTTGAATCAATCACGCTTCGAGTATTCTTACGCTACAATCTTGTCTACTTGCTTTCACATCATGCTTATGCACTAGTAGGTGAGATCCACAAACAAATCTATTTGAAGGAGAAAGAAGGACAATGGAGCCACATGGAGGAGACATTCAAGTCTGCATTTGGTTTGCTTAGTTTTCAATATTGAATTGATGTCTTGTTTTCATGTCTTTATTGAGTGTGTTTAGGATTTATCATTGCATTTGAGCTTTTGTGATTGAGCTAGACTAATATTGCCATTGCTTTGATGATTTCTGATTTCCTAGCTACAGATCTCGTATCAATTGAATGAAGGTATCATTTTGAAAAGTAGTTGTAGAGAAATAGTTGTAGAGCAATTTTCTTCAATTGCAGAGCAAACTTCTTCAAGCAAAAAAAAGGCTCTCTTATACTCTTGTTTGGCAATTACTTAACAGTGTGTTTTAATTGAGGTCTTGATTTGTCACAGAACAGTTGGGGGTAATAGTTAAATTGCTTGCATAGTTTTTAAGATGGCACCAAAAGGAGAATTCTCAGGAAAGGTTAATTACTAGGAGAGGGCTATCTGTGATGACTTCCTTGAATAGTTGACATTGTCAACTAATGTGGCCACAAAGTTAAAAGAACTCGTGCCAAGAGCTCCTTGCCTAAAAATAGGAGAGGGATTATATGATAAGGCTAACTGGCTAAGAGACTCTCGGATTGGGTTGTCTGGATTGGGATTATTTAAGGTTGGATTTGGCATGAGAAACTCCCCACCCACACAAAACAGTATCTGGGAGCTGGATGTAGGCAAATTAGTGGTCCCTGGAGTATTCATGGATGTGGATCTCCTAACTCAGATTGCACACAACTATGACCCAATTACAAGAAGTTTCAAGGATATAAGTGGGAAAAACCTCATGTAAATAAATAATGAGGAGTTCAGAAATGCTTTTGGGCTTAGTGAATTTACCAATTTTCTAGAGCCTATTAATTTTAAATCATTAAATTCCTTAGATGTAAATTCTCCTCCTTGATCTGATCTCAGACATTTGATTTTCATACTGGTTTCATTCTCTACCATTGCTTTGAATAATTTGAACTTCCCAAGTGCTTCTAATTTTTCTCTGAGAAAAGTAACCCAACACATTCTAGAGTAGTCATCAATGATTAGCATGAAATATCTATCACCTTGTAAACTTTTAGTTCTAGCTGGACCACATAAATCAGTATGAATTAAGTCAAGAGCATGATTGGATTTTTTTGGAATACTTTTAAAAGTAGCTCTAACTTGTTTCCAAAATTGACATTCCTTACATACCAAATTGTGAGGTTTGAAAATCATAGGTAAATCTCTAACAGCCTTAGTAGTACTGATTTTTACCATGCAATCAAAATTTACATGATAGAGTCTCTTATGCCATAGCCAACTTTCATCAATATGTGCAATCAAGCATGTTTTTTTACTATTATTCAAATTAAAGATATTACCTCTAGTTTGATTACCAATTGCAATTTCCAAACCAGTTTTGTTCATAATTTTGCGTTTTCCATTCTTGAATTGTAACTAAAATCCTTTCTCAACTAAATGACCAACACTCAAAAGATTATGCTTTAAACCTTCTACATAGTAAACATTGTCAGTATTATGCTTACCATCAAGAGATATTGTACCTTTACCTTTGATCAAGCAAGGTTTATCATCTCCAAATCTTACTAGACCTCCATTATATTCCTGAAAGTTCAAGAATTTACTTTTATCACCAGTCATATGATGTGAGCATCCTGAATCAATGATCCATTCATCCTTAACTTCAATTTTAGCTGCCAAGGCCTGCTCTACCAGTTGAATAGTAGGTGTCGATTGATCTTCTGTTATAGCAACAAAAACCCATCCATTGTCTGTTAGATCTTCATCAGAATCATCAGTAACTCCTTCATCAGCAAGATAACAAGATTTATCTTTATTCTTCTTACATATGTATCTCTGATATTCAGGGTTAGGCTTGTATGTTCTCCTAGCTTCTTCTCTTAGTCTAGCATGTCTATCAGGGTATCTCGAAGCCATATGACCAATCTTATTATAGTTAAAGCACTTAAAGGGTGCTTTACCTTCATACTTACTTCCAACTGGACCTTTAGGCATTTTCTTTGCAAATAGTGCTTCAAGTTCTTCAAGTTCTTCATTTTCTCTCCTGCTTTCCTCAGGTTCTCTTGCATAGAAGGCTTTCCAATTAGATTTGTCAAAAGATGGTGTAGATGATGTTGATGCCTTAAAATCTAAATATGTCTTTATAGTAGCAACAAGACCAAATTCCTCAATTTCAAAAGCTGAAAGTTTTCCAATCAATGTATCCCTAGTTACTAATGTATTAGGCATTGTTCTCAACTCATTTATAGCAGTAACATTCATTTTATATGCTGGTGGCAATCCTCTTAAAACTTTTGAAACAATTTCATTTTCACTCAGAGTTCCTCCACAACATTTAATACCCAAAACAATTTCATTAACTCTTTCCATAAAAGTAGAAGTCCTTTCATCTTCTTCCATTTTTAGATTTTCATACCTGACCCAGAAGCTTTCGAATTTTGCAATTTTGACTATGGAATCTCCTTCATTCAGTGTTTCAAAATGATCCCAAATAGCTTTAGTAGTTGATCTATGTCATAATCTCATGATTTGCTGATTTGATAATGTGCCCAAAGTGCTTCTCTAGCTTTGCAATCATTTTCCTCATTTTTTCCTAAGGTAGGTGGATTAGGCTGACCGAGAGTAGGAGCATTATAGCCATTCTTTGTAACTTCCCAGATGTCCTTTCTAAAATAGTTAGTAGACATTGGAGCTCCTCAAGCTGTTAAACTTTTGCAAAAGAGGACTATGCTCTGATACCAATTGTTAGGTCTTGGGGACAACTAAGACGGGGGGGGAGGGGGGAGGGAGAATCAGTTGTCCAGTAAATTAAAACCAAAACATCCAACCAACTTTAATGCTTAATGTTGGTAAACCAGTCTTTTATGCTGGTAGACACTTTTCTTAGTTAATTACAGTACTGGTAAAGATTAATGCATGAAATAGAAACACAATAACATCCACAACACATAACACCAATATTTGTACGTGGAAACCTTGTAAGGGGAAAAACCATTGTGGGAAACCTTACCCACAATCAGATGATACTACTACAAATAGTATGTGTATACAAATGGGGTTTGCACATGTAGAAAGGCCAAGTGCCTACAACTCACTGCTCAAACACAAATAGGAGTCACACTGACTACAATTGGATGGTTAAATCCAATAAGGATATACTACTCAAATTAGCATCTTTCTATGCTAGATTTAGTACCGGTGTAGTTTGGATTGTCTTCACAAAAAAGCCTCCTTCAACCTTCAAATAATGTCTGTGTGTATAGCTCTGCTTATTCTCACATATACCTTCACACAATTCCTTTTTGCATTACACATTCGATCTTACAAATAAGATCTTACATTTATATCATAACCTAAGACCAATTTTAGTAGGTCGGCTCTAAGTGATATTACAATAAAATCAATTTACAAATAAAACAATGTTCAATGCAATAACTGATTCAACATGTTGGTCTAATGCATTTACAACAATAATAAAACATCTCCATAGTATGTCGTACTGATCTAGAAAAGATAAACCTGTCGGTGTATATCCTAGACCTATTTGCTGGTAACAACAAATATGCAAATACGAATGTGCCAATGAACAAATATCCAAGACAAGGTGTCCAAACAATGTCTTCGACATAACCAGGTGTTTTTCATATTATTCCAAGTGTTGGTGAAAATTATATCCTACCGGTGATTGTGCATAAGTCACTTGCTTGTCGCTGAACATTTCTGATTCTCCAAAGTGCCAGAGTTGATAAGTGTTAGTAGGTGTTGACATCAATGACAAAACCATACCAAAATACCATCACATACCACATAACACCATGATTTGTATGTGGAAAACCCAAAAAAAGGAAAAACCATGGTGGGAAGCCTACCCACAATCAAATGATACTTCTACAGAAAGTATGTGATAAAATAAGGGGCCTGCACATGTAGGAAGGCACATTGCCTAGAGTGTATTGCTCATTACAAAAGAGTCTCACTGACTATAGAAAGGTTATAACCACCTCAATATAAATAGACAATAATCCAGAATAATGAACTACCAGAGATAGCATTCTCCATACCTGAATATAGTCTCGATTAAGCTCAATACCTGAGGCCTTTGACCTCTTCCTTAAACCCAATTCGATCACCTATGATTGACCAAATCTCCTTTAGATATGATATTGTATTCCATGACCATTAACATTACATTTACATTCTCATACCATACATATGATCTACAATGAGATCTTACATCAATTTATACAAACCCTAAGGCCTAAACCAATTAGGTCAGCCACCTGAAAGATATTACAATAAGATCATTACATACATCCATATTAGAATGATATGCCATGTCAGCTTAAGACCAAAACAACAATAAACAATCCATAAATAATCCCGGTAACATGTAGAGAACATGTTAACATGATACTGATCCATAACCTAGATAGGCACATGACCTAATCAGGGTCTACCATGCTAAAGCAATATCTTCAAACAGTTGAGGCATGATCAAGGATCACCTTCTACATCCAGAATTCCATCTAGAAGCCTCACCAACACCAATTATGTATTCTGTCAAGGTTTCTCAGTGAAAGCTCTACTGGTTAAACCTTAAACCCATGCTGGTAAGGGTGTACAAGAGTGTATGATAGCATCCGATTACCAAGTCAAAACCAATTGACCAAAAAATTCTCCAGAAGCATGTAACACATAAAAACCAAACATACTCCATTGATACAAACATGTCGGAAGTGTTTAACAAATAGTCCCTTATGCCGATAACACTAGATCTTCTACCAGTAACCAAAACCTATCTATCAGTAACCAACCATAATAGCTAGTTTTGACATCAATGACAAAACATCAATGCAACACATAATCAATTCATACATATTTCCAACAATATCCCCCTTTGGCATTGATGGCAACACTAGATGTGAAAAACATCTAAGTACCAAGAAATGCCAAACAAGTCTCCCCCTGTGGAAAAAAACCAATAATCTCCTAAAAATCAATCTCTTCCCCTGAGAATAATATCTTTGTAAAGTTCTGAATTTATTTTTCACATACTATCTCTCCCCCTTTGACATCAATGCTAGAAATCTAACAAAAATATCAAAGTAAGAATGTAAGCCTTTGAATCTCAAAGCTGCCTACTCCCCCTGAGTAGTAGCACCACACATTAGTGCTGGAATGAATAATATCTCTGATAATGCATGCCATTGATGGCAAACCACATCAATCAAGTCTCTGCTAGAGGGGAAAAAAACCCTAACCTATCTCTCAAATACTCAAATGATTCCTTAGACAATGGTTTAGTGAACATATTTTCAATCTTCTCTTTAGTGTTCACATAAACCAATTGGACTTCCTTTTCTTCTACCTTGTCCTTAAGAAAGTTATATTTTATTGATATGTGCTTAGTCCTAGAGTGAAATACCAGATTCTTAGATATGTCAATAGGTGCAAAGTTATCACAATAGATAACTACTAGTTCACTACAATTTACCTTGATATCCTTCAACATTTGCTTCATCCACAAGACTTGAGTGCAATTAGTTGTTGCTGCAACATATTCAGATTCTACAAAAGACAAATAAATGCATGACTATTTTTTGCTGATCCATGTAACAAATTTCTTTCCAAGAAAGAAAGCTCCACCAAAAGTGCTCTTCCTATCATCAGTATCTCCTACCCTATCTGAATCTATATATGCACATAAAGTGAAGTCATCATCTCTAGAATACCATAAGCCATATTCTGTTGTTCCATGTAGATACCAGAATATCCTCTTTGCTGCACATTCATGATTTTCTTTAGGATTACTTTGATATCTTGAACCAATACTTGTTGCATTCATAATATCCGATCTAATCTGAGTTAGATATAACAAGCCACCAACCATAGACTTATACCTTGTCAGATTTATCGGTGTAGATGTATCTTTGATAGATAATTTTTCTCTAGTCGCCATAGGAGTACTTACCGGTTTGGATTTATCCATACCAAACTTCTTCAACAATTCCCTTAGATACTTAGTTTGATAGATAAAAATGCCTTTGTCAGTTTGAGTAATTTGCAAACCTAAGAAAAATCTCATCTCACCAATCATGGAAATTTCAAATTCATTCTTGATATTATTGAGAATTCCATGCACAATTTATCTTCTCCTCCAAAAATGATATCATCAAAAAATAATTCAATAATCAGAATATCATCACCAATGATCTTATAATATCAATTACTATTAGCACTGCCTTTAATAAAACCAAGCTTCAAAAGATATTTATTCAACCTTGCATACCAAGCTCTAGGAGCTTGTTTCAATCCATATAAAGCTTTCTTCAATCTGCAAATGATATCTTTATCATATTTCAGTGAAAATCCATTAGGTTGCTCAATGTATACTTCTTCCTCAAGTTCACCATTTAAAAATGCACATTTAACATCCATTTGATAAACCTTATAGTTCTTATAAGTTGCATAGGCAAGAATTAGTCTAACAACTTCACTTCTAGCTACAAGTGCAAATGTCTCACCAGAATCAATTCCTTCTATTTGAGAATATCCTTTACAAACCAGTCTATCCTTATTTCTTACAACTTGACCATCCTCATTCAGTTTATTCCTAAGAAACCCATTTAGTTCCAATAACATTCTAATTTTTTGTCTGAGGAACTAAAGTCCAAGTCTCATTCTTTTCTATCTAATTTAATTCATCTTCCATAGTCTTTAACCAATGTTTATCTTTACAAGCTTCAATAACAGATGTCGGTTCAATTTGAGAAATAAGACATACCTCTTCATTTGCTAGTCTTCTTCTTGTCATAACTCCATTGTTCCTATCTCCAATGATTTGATCTTCAAAATGATTTAACTTTACATACCTTGGTGTCTTCTAAACTTCAAGTTCACTGCTCTGATCATCAGTCATAGATGAATTTTAAGATTGTACTGGTGTAACTGTCTTAGTTTCCTATACCGGTTGAGGCATTGGCGGTTCAATTATGATCATTTACACTATCGATTCCCTATCATATGGTATAGATTGATTTATGTATTTCTCATCCACTTTCACATTTGTACTCTCCACAATTTTCTGCAATCTTTTGTTATAACATTTGTTTGCTTTGATTTGAATTAGATAACCAAGAAATATCCCTTCATCACATCTAGGATCAAACTTCGCAATTGAATCATCCATTTTGATATAACATTTACTTCCAAAAATTATTAAATATTTAATAGTATGTGTATGTCAAAACCATAATTTATAAGGGGTCTTACCGGTTTCACCTTTGATGTGAACTCTATTGAATGGGTAGAATGTTGTACTCACTACTTCTCTCAAGTAGATGTGAGGCAATTTGGCTTCCATCATCATATTTCTTTCTGCATCCGAAATGGTTCTATTCTTTCTTTCCACTACTCCATTCTACTGAGGAGTCCTAGGTATAGATAATTGTCTCCTAATTCCATTTGTCTCACAATAACTGTTAAATTCATGAGAAGTGAACTCACCACCTTCATCTGATCTTAGACATTTGATTTTCAATCCAATTTCTATTTCTACCTTAGCTTTAAAGATCTTGAATTTCTCAAAGGCTTCAGACTTCTCCCCAAGAAAAGTCACCCACATCATCCTAGAATAATCATCAATAATTTGCATGAAATATCTATCACCTTGAGGGCTTCTAGTCCTTGTCAGACCACATAAGTCAGTGTGAATCAAATCAAGTAAATCATTAGATTTATCATGTATGCTCTTATAAGGAGTTCTAAATTGGTTTCCCAATTGAAATTCCTTACATACCGGATTATGAGGCTTCATAATCTTAGGTATATCTCTAACTACCTTAGTTGAACTGATCTTAACAATACAATCAAAATTAACATGACCTGACCTCTTATGCCATAACCAACTCTCATCAATATGAGAAATCAAACATGTTTTATTACTAGTATTCAAGTGAAAGATATTACCTCCAGTTTGAGTATCGGTTGCAATCTCCAAACTAGTTTTGTTAATGATTTTGCATTTTTTATCTTTAAACTAAAGTTGGAAACCCTTTTCCACCAATTGACCAACACTTAAAAGATTATGCTTTAAACCTTCTACATAATAGATATTAGTATTATTATTCTTGCCATCCAGAGAAATAATACCTCTACTTTTTATCATACATGCTTTGTCATCTCCAAATATGACTTGACCGCCATTATATTCTTGCAGGGACAATTTTTTTTTATCTCCATTCATATGATGTGAGCATCCACTATCAATCACCCATTCATCCTTGTCTTCAACTTTTGCAGACAGGGTCTTTTCTTCATTCATAATAGTCAGTTCCAGTTCATCTTCCTTTAAATCATAGAACACCCATTCCTTTCCATTGTAGGATCCACTAGCAAAGTCTGATGTCAGTTCATCCTTAGATTCATCACTTACTCCTTCCTCATCTGCTATGTAGCATTGTTTACTTTTCTTGAATCTATATCTATTTTGGTTAGGCTTAAATGATTTCTTAACTCTTTCTTCAAAACTTGCATTCCTTTCAAGACATCTAGATGCAAAATGACCAATCTTATTGCATGCAAAACATTTAAAAGGTTCTTTTCCTTCATACTTGCTTCTTGTCGGTCCTTTAGGTACTCTTCTAGCAAATAAGGATTCAAGTTGTTCAAATTATTCATCCTCTTTCCTCATATCTTCCAATTCTTTTGCATATAAGGCTTTCCAATCACTTTTGTCAGTAGATGATGCATGAAAAGTAGGTTGATATTTTGTAGCTCCAGAAGATCCAAATTCTTCAAGCTCAGAAGCAGATAATTTCCCAATCAAAATGTCTCTATTAACTAAAGCGTTTGCCATTGTTCTCAATTCATTAATTGCAATTGCCTTCATCTTGTAATCCGGTGGAAGGGCTCTCAAGACTTTGTTAACTATTTCATCTTCACTCAAAGATCCTCCACAATATTGAATTCCCATAACAATCTCACTTACTCTTTCCATAAATACAACAATTCTTTCATTATCTTCCATCTTCAAGTTTTCATACCTTACCCCGTAACCATCAAGTTTAGCAATTTTGACAGTAGGATCACCTTCATTCAGAGTTTACAATTTATCCCACATAACCTTTTCTGATGATTTATCACTAAATCCCATTATTTGTTGATCAGTAAGTACACACAAGAGTGTTTCTATAGCTCTGCAATCATTTTCAATATTCTTGTCCAGGTCTGCAGGAGTAGGATTGCCAAATGCCAGATCATAAGGTGTATATCTTTTCTTAGTGATCTCCCAAATATCCTTCCCAAGAAATCTAAGATGAGTCTCCATTCGGATTTTCCATATCCCATAATTCGTTCCATCAAGCTTAGGAATTTCTCTTCAAAAAATAGTTGTCGGTGAATTAGTTGCCATAGAATCTACCTCAAGTGGTTAAGCTTCTACAAAAGAGGACCAAGGCTCCAATACCAATTGAGAGGGGGGGGGGTGAATTATTTGTTAACAAATTATGTCAATCAAACCACATAATAACCTTTAACTAGAGCACATAAATATTGAATACTGGAATAGCAAAAATAGATACTGGTAAGCAATAAAACTTAATAATGAAAAAAAGAATTAGGACAATGAAACCATACCACATAACACCATGATTTGTACATGGAAAACTCAAAAGGGAAAAACCATGGTTGGAAGCCTACCCACAGTCAGATGATACTTCTGTAGAAAGTATGTGATACAATGAGGGGCCTGCACATGCAGGAAGGCACACTACCCAGAATAATGAACTGCTAGAGATAGCATCTACCATGCCTGATTACAGTCTCAATTAAGCTCAATACCAAAGGCCTTTGACCTCTTCCTTAAACCCAATTTGATCACCTATGATCAACCTAATCTCCTTTGCATATGATATTGCATTCCACGACCATGAATATAAAATTTCCATTCCCATACCATACACATGATCTACAATGAGATCTTACATCAATTTTTACAAACCCTAAGGCTTAAACCAATTAGGTCGGCCACCTAAAAGATATTATAATAAAATCATTACATACATCCATATTACAATGACATGCCATGTCGGCTTAAGACCAAAACAACAATAACCATTCCATAAGTCATCCCGGTAATGTGTAGAGAACATGTTAACATGATACTGGTCCATAACTTAGATAGGCATCAAACCTAATCTAGGTCCACCATGCCAAAGAAATGTCTTCAAACAGTTGAGGCACGATCAAGGATCACCTTCTGCATCCTGAATTCCATCTAGAAGCCGCACCAACACCACTTATGCATTATGTCAAGGTTTCTCAGTGAAAGCTCTACCGGTTAAACCTTAAACCCATGTCGGTAAGGGTTTACAAGAGTGTATGATAGCATCTGATTACCAAGTCAAAACCAACTAACCAAAACATGCTCCATAAGAATTTAACACATAAAACTAAACATAGTCCATTTATCCAAACATGTTAGAAGTGTCCAATAGATAGTCCCTTCTGCTAGTAACACTAGATTTTCTACCGGTAACCAAAACCTGTCTGTCGATAACCAACCATAATAGCTAGTGTTGACATCAATGATAAAATATCAATGCAACACATAATCAATTCATCCATATTGCCAACAGATGAATAATGGTCCTATCCTTACTGGTCAATGTTTCAAATGCAACAACTTTGGTCATAAGTCAAACATGTGCAGAGAAATGATGAATAATTTCCAAAATAAGAGATGCTATGCTTGTGGAATGTTTGGATACATTTATAACCAATGCAGGATGAGACCAAATCAGATGAACTTCAAGCTTATGTAAGGAAGTATTTTTCGGTATACATGCAACAAATCTAGTCACATTGCAAAACATTGCAGAAGAAAGAAAGTGAGCAAGAATGCTCTGGTAGACAAGAACAAATCAGATAAAAAGTGAAAAGTGAAGGTTGAAGAGGTCAGAGAGAAGCATAAGAAGATGTGGGTTAAAAAGGAAGATTCAAATGCACAAAATGGCTCCACACCCAATTCCAGTGTTGGAACCTCATCTAGTAAATAAGGCCAAATGCCTTAGGGGGAAGCTTTTCATGCAGATCACAAAAACCCCCTCTTGAGATCAGTAATCGCCTACAAAAAGTTATAAAAGATTTTGATTGACAGTGCAATTGATGTTAAATAATATCTGAAAGAATTCATGGTGATGTTAGACACAATGTACCACTGAGAGGGGGGTAAATCAGTGGTTCTCAAACTTTTCCCTTTAACTATCCCTATTAAAGTATACCGATTAACTGCTCTAGATGAATGTAGACTTACTAGTTAGTGAGGAGACTAAACACAAATGCATTCACACAAAGGGACACCACATCACACCAATGTGTATGAGGAAAACCCAAGATGGGAAAAACCTCGGTGAGCAATGCTACTAGAGCCTACTACTCCAATCTAGCCTCTCAATGAAATCTTTGTTACAATGTTTAGGGCACCAACCTAAGGAGCTACAACCCTTGACTTGTTTATAGGCTACAACCCCAAGGCACTACAACCCCTGATTTAGGGCACCAACCCCTAACTAATTTATGGGCTACAACCCAAAGGAGCTACAACTCAGTGAACACAATGAAATCTTTAAAAACAAAATTAACAATACTATTACAATTGAATCCTGCAACCATTTCATATACCTCACTCTGTTGATGAGACACCTTCTCTACTGCACCAACTCACTCTTCTACTATTGTATTGCCAGTAAACTCTACCAGTTCACCTCTACTTTCCTTCTACTCTACTAGATCTCCTCCTCACTGCTTTGTTCTTCATTCCTCTCAACTGTCTTCCTACTGGTACAAGCTCCTCTCGGTTATCTCTTTAGATGCACTCTGTTGTTCTCAAAATCTAATTCACTTTAACATCCTTATAGTGACATGATAACTCTATATGCAGAAGAGATATTAAAGAGAAGGAAACTTTTAGGACAACATATGACAAGGTTTGATTAACCTTCTACACTTCAGACTTATTCAAAGTCCAGGCGGGTATACCTTGTGAACTAAATTCACACTTTTAAAAGATAAATCCAATGCAAACCAATCCAAAAACCAGTGGATCTAATCACCTTAAAACTAACTAAAAGAAAGGAATGAAAATTGTACTCATGTTCAGAATTGACCTATAAAATATGTAAAAGACAACCTTGATCTATACCAGTACCTTATCCAATGTCACAGAGTCATCTAAGTTCAAACAATACTCCCACAATCAAATATCTCCACATATCCCATTAGTTTGGCTTCTACAGATCCCTATATATGCCTGAAACACAAAAGAATTTATTCATACCAAATTAAACTGCGCTCATCAAGATTCAAAGTATCCCACAAAGAATTTACTGCTAGAAATGATTCCTGCATATTTAATTCCCCTCCTAAAGAGAAAAGCTAAGAAACATATCTACTGAGAGTTGCCTTACAACCCCTATTCAAACAAAATAACCCTAGATTATTCAGAATGAAACAATAAACACTTGCAAACATATTTGAAGACAACACAAAGTTTAAACTCAAAACTGATGGTCTGTATGTTGATATTTTCTTCAAAAGAGTATTACAAAAACCTTCGAATATTCTGCATTAAAACTTGGAAAAGCTCAGATAGATTTCTGCAACGTTTTCTTACAATTCTTTGTGATCATTTTTCTACTAGTCCTGGTATCCATTTATAACAATATGGATGCATACAAAGCTTCAAACTTTCCTAGGAGAGTTTGTTACAATCATTACTTCTCAAGAAGAAGTTACAAAACCTTTTACAAATGCGGTTACAAGTCTCTTTCAACATTCGCGGCTTCTTCCTCTTGTTGTTCTATTGCAACATTTTCTAACTGCTCCACATCAAGCACTGCATATTTGCTTCTCCATTCCTGATACACCTCATCAGTGGGCCATGAGAAGTTAATTACTTTTGCTTTTGTCTTGGCTAATCTTTTCCAAGAATTTCTCATTTTATTGACCTCTGAATTCAGGAAACCATAACGAGATTTAATTTTCTCAATCTCTTCAATTGTTTTAACAAATACGGAGGCATCCTCTGATTTGACAATTCCTTTTATCCTTAATGACAATTTGGCTTCTAATTCCTTAAGCCATATTTGTTTGTCCTTTAATTGGTTTGCGCTAACAAAACCTCCTGGGAGCAATTCAAAAACCTGATCAGTGTACTCTTTCTTGTACAAGTTGATCTTTTTGTCTGCATTATCTACTCCTTCTGCTAACTTTACTAAATCTTTAGTCATATTATTTATAGATTTAATAATAGGGTCAGCCCCTGCCCCATCATAGGATACACAAATCAGTTCTATATCATGTTGTCTAGGTCTCCATTTATCAAAAATAGGTGTTAACATAGCCTTGTCCCCATTTAACTCATTCCACATTTCCATAATCTTACTCATGTTGTTATACATTAGTGAAGACCCTATAGAGTTAGCAAAACTTAAATTTGTAGCGTTTACCCTATCTTCATATTTCTTTGCATATAAGGCTTGAGCCTATTTTAAATTCTCCAACTCACGGGGAGTGATCTCGATCAACTGAGAACTAGAAGGCACTAGAGATGGTGGGAACTCAATAATGGGACTGGTAGGTGGAGGTCTTGTAGGAGAAGAGGAGATCATCAATGTCGAGGACTCACCTTGATGGTATTGTCCTGCCAACTGGCTTTGCATCTTGGTGATGATGCTATCTTTACCTCTTACCTCTTCCTTGGCATTATTGTAAGCTTTTAGAACTGTCTCCAACTTAACTTCAAGATCTACCTTTTCCTTGGCCTCCCTTTCTGCTACTACAACACTAAACTTTGCAGTTTCTAGCATAGTGCTAGTAGCTTCCACTACCCCAGTGCTTTGCACTCTTTTCAGTATCATTCCTCCAAGGTAACTTGACCCTGGGGTGTCCTTATTCCTCTTATTTCCATCTCTTTTAAGAGACCACATAACCAGTGCAACATTATCTTTGCTGAAAGTGACTCCCTCCATAGGCTTGGTCTCTTTTCTTACTGCCCCTAAAACCAAGGCATCTACTATGTCCCATTTGGGGAGAATGAGTACCCTAGCCTATGCTACCATGTCCCTTCCTTGCTCAGGAGTCATGGTCTTAAACTCATCAGCCATTTCTTTCTTTATCTCTTCCTCCACCATTGCTGGATCTCTGTGGGCCTACTCACTTTTCCTCTTTTCACACCTAGCATTAAATTTATTAATGTTTTGCTTCCACATAAATTGCATGAAAGCTCCTGATGTGACAAAGTTACTATGAGCCAAGAAATCTTCACTAGCTTGCTTGATCTCAGGGTCTCACTCCTAGCCTTTGAACTCATTAGCAGTGATGTTCATTTCAGTAGTAAGGGGCTCCTCTGGCATTCCCTCTTCCACTTCATTATATGTGTATGCTATCTTTCCAAGGCTGCCTAACTATAATAGATGCTCAGCTACTACTTGTTCATCTCCTATATGAATAGGGGATTGAGATGGAGAGTACAAAGGTTCATTAGATTGTACTTCTTTTCCCACTCTTTGTTTCTTTGTGCTATCTTCAATGTCAATGACATCTTGTATCTTCCTCTTTCCTTTAGAGGTAGAGGGCTCCCCAATTGTAGGCATCAACACACTATAGTTGGACTTCTTATGCAACATGTAATCACCAAGAGGGATTACTCTGGCAGATGCAGACCTATTCAAAACCAGTCTTGCTTTCTCAGGGTTGTTCTTAATTACAACCTCCCTCTTTTCTTTCAATGTTTGCATCACATCCTCAAAGAAAAGAATCAAGAACTTTATCTTCTCCTCAAAAGGGTGAAAGCTAGTCAAAGGGTCATAGCTAGTGTCAAATTGGTGTACAAAGTCTAAATCCTTTTTGTAGGCCACACACTTTTCTTTCCTTAGCTCTTGTTCATCTAAATCAAACTCATTCCTAATGGGGTCTTCAGGAAACTGGAATTGGTAAGGTCTACCTCTTCATATTGCCCTCTTTCTGAACATGTCGTTGAAGAAGTCTTTAGGGTCAGCACATCAGGATACTGTAGTTGACAAATGATATGGTTGAGGAAATATTCAAAACACTTCCAACCTCCTTTAATTAGCACAAATTGGTGTGCTATGGTAACTATAGAGAAAATGGTCCCTTTACCTCTGCCTGTTAACTCTGCCTCCTACACACCACCAATCTGCCTGAGGATCTCTACAATTCCCACTTTAAGAGGGACTTGATAGGGTAAAAAAAATGGAGTGCCTTTGAAGCCATATACTCTGAAAACTATGGAGATAGGGTATAAGTAAATATCACCCCAATTGTGGACAATTTTAACATTCTCAGCAAACTCTTTTGGCCTAATGAATTCCAAAAGAACCTTAGGGACTCTTGGATTCTCTGAACAGATAAGAGTCCTAATCTTAGATGCAAAACATCTACCAAACTTTAAGAAGCTTACCTCTTCTCTATACCATGACATCACTGTACTCCATAACTGCACTGGCATCTTCTCTCCATCTTTCTCTTTCACAATATCCATCCCACTTGCAAAATAGTCACCACCCTTGAATAAAAACAAATGCATGAGAAGGGAGTACCACCCAAAAGGCCTATCCACTTTCCCATTCTTTATTCCTATCAATCCTTCATGGATAGCATCAGTGATAAAGGAAGCATAATCAAAGGTCACTGCCAAAGAGGGGTTCAAAATTTGAGCAATCATTAACATGTAATGAGTTGGCATATTTACCTCAACATCTTCTCCTAGAATTTGGTAGAGTGACCAATATAATCCTTTGGCCCTAAGGGTAAACTGATTTAAAGAAAAAAGCTCCTTAGTGTTAGGTCCTACAACTATTAACCCACCTATCTTCACAAAGAATTCTTTAAGAGGCCCATTTCTAAGGTGGTTCCTCTACACACTGTAAACCTGAGCTAGTGATTTAAAATTAATAGGCTCTAGAAAATTGGTAAATTCACTATGCCCAAAAGCATTTCTGAACTCCTCATTATTCATAGTTGTGTGCAATCTGAGTTAGGAGATCCACATCCATGAATACTCAAGGGAACACTAATTTACCTACATCCAACTCCCAAATACTGTTTTGTGGGGCTGGGGAGTTTCTCATGCCAAATCCAACCTTAAATAATTCCATTCTAGACAACCCAATCTGAGGATCTCTTAGCCAGTTACCCTTATCATATATTCCCTCTCCTATTTTTAGGTGAGGAGCTCTTGGCATGAGTTCTTTTACCTTTGCGGCCACATTAGTTGACAATGTCAATTGTTCAAGGAAGTCATCACAGATAGCCCTCTCCTGGTAATTAACCTTTCCTGAGAATTCTCATTTTGGTGACATCTTAAAAACTATGCAAGCAATTTAACTATTACCCCCAACTGTTCTGTGACAAGTCAAGACCTCAATTAAAACACACTGTTAAGTAATTGCCAAACAAGAGTATAAGAGAACCTGTTTTTTGCTTGAAGAAATTTTCTTTGCAACTAAAGAAATTTTCTCTGCAACTGAAGAAATTTGCTCTGCAATTGCTTCTCTGCAACTACTTTTCAAAATGATACCTTCACTCATTTGATACGAGATCATCTATGGTAGTCAGGCTCTTAATTGCGACATTGATACCGCATGCTTCGGCCATCCCTTCAGAATTGAATTCATAGAATAATTCAAAAATTTCGCTCCAATGGGTCATAACATGCCTGTGTGTTTTCTTTTTCACTCTTTCACCATTTTGCAAAGCATAATGTTCTAGCAATTTTGCTAAATGAAATCACTCCAGCCGTCCGATCAGATGAGACTTGATTGGCCTTTACACTACCTTAACCTCTTTGCTTTTGCATCGGGCCCTACCTCTTTTCACCATTTCGCAAGCTTTATCTCGCGAGCACTTTCCTTTCGTGAAGCTATGCCAAGCATTAGATGGAACTCTAAGCACTTGGCCTTTAACCCCTACCAGGACCATCAGCTTTTTCACTAACCGTGCCTCATCTTCATGGCTAACAATTTTTCACTATTTCATAGGAGTTAGTTGGCTTGCATCTTCAGGCCACAAAATAGCGAGAAGCATTGGATCAATCTTGAGATGACCATATTTTAAGTGAGACCTTTATTGCTTACCCTACTTATTCATCGATTAACAAATGGCACGTGGCATTCGGCCATTAGCTCTGGGAAACACTTTAGGTTTAGTTTAGAGTCAACCACGTGTCACTATTTGCTACATAACCACCGGTTACACCTTGGTGGGTCCTGAGTCACCTTTTGAAACTACGTGTCAAATGACACATCACCATCAAGCTTTACAAGAAGTAATAGCTATCACTCCACGTCATGCCGAGAAGAATCTCTTTTTCTCTTTTGCCATTTCACAGGCCTTAACATTCATTTTATTTGCAGCCATGAAATGACGAGAACCCTTGGATCAAAATGAAGTTGATCCTTTTTTACCTTTATGCTTTATCTGCTCTTTGGGCCCACCTTTTAGTCCTTAAATCTGATTCATTGACCACTTTAATTTTCAAGCATGTGCCATTATCTTTCTTGCCATCTCAACCAACTGGACTGCTTGCTTGGAACACCATGTCATTTTGCTACTTCGCGAAAGCTATCTTTCGAGCATCTTCCTCCTGTGAAACTACGCTAGCCATCAGATCTTTGAGAACCTATGCATCTGTTATGCTTCTATTAAAACTCCCTTTTCCTGAGCCAAAAACCTTTCGCTGTTTCACAAACCGTAACATATGAGCATCTATCAATCATGAAACAACACGAACCGTTGATTTCTCTTAAACTTGATCACCTTTTAGTCATGGAAAAGTCTTCACCACCGGGTCCCACCAAGCCTTTTCACCATTTTGCTTAAGGTAATTCACTCACTTATTTCGGCTACGAATCAACGCCAGCCATTAGATCTTGAGCGAGATGGAGTCTCGTTAAACCAGACCAAATGCACACATTTGAACATTCTTTTCCCTTTCACTATTTCACATAGCTTAACACACCCGCAACTTTGCTTAAAGAAATGGCGAAAGCCATAGATTCATCTTGAAGTTGCATAACACTTACTGGACCTGACAACATTAGAAGGAAAAAGGCATTAGGCACAAAATTTTACAATTATTTAATGACTGCCTAGGTAAATAACAAGGGGGACACTTCACACAACCCCAAGACCCATTACTTAAGTGAATAATGTAATGTAGGAATAAAAACCAAAGGGTTTTGATCAAACATTTGAGCAATTTAAAACCAAGAACCCTAAACCCTTAAGGACTTAACACAAATTTGAAGCTGTTAATAGCATACCTGACTCAAAATTTCAAAAACTTAGCCTATTATGGGAAAAGAAAACCCATTTCTTAAACAGTGATAACAGCATCTCTAACTGGGGATGGTTGATTGCAAGGTCAATACAAGAAACTCAAAAAACTCTGGAGAATAGACCAAAATACAAACCCAAACAAAAACAACAGGAAACAAACAAAATATATACAAACAAAGGACCTACTGTGCATGGACTTCAAGAGAAATAATGTTTCAGGAATTGTCCATGCACTGGAAATTCCTGTACTTCATCATTCATATTTTTCACAAAATAAGAATCTTTTCCATTTAGATCATAGACCACAAAAGGGCCAATCCATAATGATTCAAATTTCTTGTGCTTTCCCTTGTCCTGTCCTCTTGCATTCCACTGAAGAACAATATCATCAATTTGAAATTTCCTTAATGATATCCTTCTATCAAAAAGGTACTTGGACTGCAGTTGAATCTTTAGATTTCTCTTATGAGCTAGAGCTCTGATCTCTTCCATTTCTACCATCTGGATCATTCGGTCCTCCATAGGCTCTGATAAATCCATGTCCTCAGCTTGCAAGAACCTATACACTGGAAGAAGATTGTTTATAGGCACTCTGGCCTGTGTACCATATACCAATTCAAATGGTGACATCCCAATGGCCTTCTTGACAGTGATTTTGTCTGCCCACAAAGCTAGTTTCAACTTTTGATCCCATGACCTCTTGTTTTCTTCTAAGATTTTCTTGACAATATTCAAGAGGCTTTTATTGTTGGATTCTGCTTGCCCATTTCCTTGAGGATGATAAGGTGAAGAGTAAGACATCAGTATCCCATGACTAGTACAAAAATTGACAAACTTTTCTAACCTAAAAATGATAGCATTGTCCATTACTAATTTCACAAGAACTCCAAATCTAGTTATGATACAATCCATCAAGAAATCAATAACAAATTTTCTTGTAGCTCTTCTAGTGGGAATGGCTTCAATCCATTTAGTAAAATAATCAATGGCTACTATGATCCATCTATGACCTCTTCCTGATCTCTCAACAATCTCTCCAATAAAGTCTATCCCCCATTGGACAAAAGGTGCTTCCACTGTGACTGGATTCAAGGGCAGAGCTCCTTCATATTTTAGTTTGGATGAAAAAATTTGACATGGGTCACATCTCCTGACATATTCATGAGCATCCTTGAATAGGGTAGGCCAATAATACCTAGCTCAGACTATCTTCCTAGCAGTTGTCTTAGCAGAATAATGACCTTTGCACATTCCATCATCCATTTCAATCAGCATTTTCTTTGCTTGGAATTAATCTAAACACATGAGTAACCCTCCATCTCTATTTCTCCAAAACAAGTCACCTTGAATGAGAACATACTTCTGAGACTTCAATTTTAGAGTTCTTCTCTGATTATGTGTCATTCCTTCTGAAAATGCAGCATCTCTTAAAAATCGGACTATCTCTGAATACCAAGGTTGCCTTTCAATACTAGTGACTGAAGTACTTTTGACTTCAACATTATTTATCTCAACATTCAGAAGATTAGATTCAGTCATGAGCTTGGTCAGACCTAAACCTCTCAACAATTTGGTGATCTTTATTTCCAAGTCAAACTCTTGGATTTTATTGATCCATCTGCACCTTTTTCATGTAACCTCAAACTGGGATAGAACATCTTTAATTGCAGCATGTGGGACATAAGCAGTGATATTCGCATTCACCAGGTATGGCTTGAAAGCCTTAATAGCTTTAACTAAAGCATAAGCTTGTTTCTCCATGGTTTCATACTTTAATTCTACTGCTTGCAAAGACTTGCTATAGAAAGCTATGGGATGTTCATATCCCTCATTATTCTTTTGTAACAACACTGCAGCTACTGTATGGTATGAAGCAAAAGAGAATAGAGAGAAGGGCTTACTATAATCAGGAGATTTCAGCACTGGTGCTTCCTAAATGGCCTTTTTAATTTCAGCAAAAGCCTTTGAGGCTTCTTTATCCCAACAAAACTTGGTATCCTACTTGAGCAACTTGACAATGGGTTTCACTATCTCTACAAAGTTTGCAATGAATCTTCTAACAAAATTTACTTTTCCTAAAAAGGATTCAATACCTTTAATGTTCTTAGGTTCAGACACTTTGTTTATTGCTTCAATTCTTTCAGGGTCTATTCTTACCCCTTCCTTGGAAACAATGTGCCCCAATAATCTTCCTTCAATGACCCCAAAATGACATTTCTTGGGATTCAATGACACACCAAATTCCAAGGCTTTATTGAACACCTTTTCCAAATTTCCACAGTGGTCATCGGCCCTTTTAGAGAAGCAAGTTAAATCATCTTGATAAACCACCATGATGATATTGGTGAATTCTTTGAAGGCTACATCCATAGCTCTTTGAAACGTAGCTCCAACATTTTTTAATCCAAATGGCATTCTTACATAGACATATGCTCCCCATGGAGTAGTGAAAGTAGTTTTAAACTGTTTAGATTCTCTTACTAACACTTGATTGTATCCTGAAAAACCATCCATCATGGACAAAAGATCACAACCTATTACTCTCTGCAGCATAGCTTCCATATTTGGAGAAGAGTAGTTATCTTTTAAAGAAGCAACATTCAAATTTCTAAAATCCACACACAATCTAACGTCCCCATTTTTCTTTCTTACTGGGACTAGATTGGAGACCCATGAGGAATGTCTTATATGTTTGATAATCCCCCCTTCTCTTAACTTAGTCAATTATTGTTGCATCTTATCTTCTAATAGGGGATTAATGGGTCTCTATTTCTACCTGAAAGGCTTAGCATCTGGAAGTAAAGGAACTTCATGCTAAAAAAGGTCTTGTCTATACGCCTTTAGGTCTTCATAAGACCAAGCAAAAACATGTCTATATCTTTTTAATAAATTAATAAGATTAGTTCTGACATGAGGGGGTAATTTCTTCCCAATGTATACTAACTTAGGGGATGATTCAGTCCCCAGGTTTACCTCCTCCAACTCTTCCAACTTGGTGGTAGATTGCTGATGTAAGTGACTATCATTATAACTGAACATGCTCTCTAGCTCTACTAACCCTTTAGGTATCTCATTTGTTTCCAACTGAACCAAGTCATTTCTAAACATTGTTTCCTTATTGTCAATCACCTCCACCAGTGCATTGCAATCAATCTTCTGTCCATCATAATCATCAATAGATTGGATGAACCTAAGAATATCTTCATCATCAGCAAAAACTTGCCAATTATACATATTAACAGGGATGGCAGGCCTAGATTTTATTTCCACAGTGGAGATGTCGGTTAGTGTTGCATCATCATTTTTCAATGCAACACTAGCTAGAAAATCTGCCATAATATTCTTTGATCGCTCTATCCAATTAATAAAAACTGCACTAAAATGCTCAATGACATCCCAAACTGCATGTTTATATCTCTTTAATCTATCATTTTTGGATGCATATTTGGATCTTACCTGAGAGACAACCAATTTTGAATCCCCTAACACTATCAACAGCTGTATTCCATGCCCTTTTGAAACCTCAAGCCCCAATAACAGGGCTTCATACTCTACAGTATTATTTGTGCACTGGAAAGCCAATAAGAAGGAATACTTAAAAGTTATACCTGATGGGGATACAAAAAGAACCCCTACTCCAGATCCTTCTTTGGAACAAGCTCCATCAAAATACATCTGCCATAAACCATACTATTGTGATTCTAATTCAACCACAATGGGGTTTGTATTCTTCAACTGAGGTAAAACTAGTTGTAACTTGAAATTATCAAGATCCACATCAATTATACAATTGAGCATACTAGGGTCTACATTTTCAATTACCCTAGGAGCACGTGGCTCTCTATACAACTTGACCTGATTCCCATTTATTGGAATGGTGGCATTGTTACGTCTTGGAGACAACTGAGAGGGGGGGGGTGAATCAGTTGTCTGATAAATTCAAACCAAAAACCAATTAACCAACTTAATGCTTAATACCGGTAAACTAGTTAAGCATTCTGATACATAGTGTTAATAGTAAATTGCTATACCGGTAAAGATTAATGTATGAAACATAAACATAAAGTCATCCACAACACATAACACCAATATTTGTATGCGGAAACCCTATAAGGGGAAAAACCACGATGGGAAACCTTACCCACAATCAAATGATACTACTGCAGATAGTAAGTGTACATAAATGGGGTCTGCACATGCAGAAAGGCCAATAGCCTAGAGCTCACTGCTCAATCACAAAATGGGAGTCACACTGACTACAGTGGATTGTTAAATCCAATAAGAATGTACTGCAAAAAATAGCATCTTCATATGCTAGATTCAGTATCGGTGTAATGCTGATATGCTTATAAAAAAACCTAGTTATACCTTCAAATGATGTCTTCATGTATACCTCTGCTTAATCTCACATATTCCTTCACTCAATTCTTTTTTGCATTCCACACTTGATCTTACAAATAAGATCTTACATTTATACCATAACCTAAGACCAATTTTAGTAGGTCGGCCCTACAAGATATTACAATAAAATCATTTTACAAACAATATAATATCTGATGCAATAAGTGATTAAACATGTCAGCTTAATGCATTTACATCAATAATAAATCATCTCCATAGCGTGCCATGCTGATTTGGAAAAGATAAACCTGTCGGTGTAACCCTAGATAACCTAGACCTATTTACTGGTAAAAGCAAATATGCAAATATGAATATACCAATGATTAATTCTTCAAAACAAAGTGTCCACACATTGTCTTTGACATTACCGAGTGTCTTCCATATCATTCTAGATACCAGTGAACATTATATCATGTCGGTGAACCATATACTAGTAACTGTGCAATAGTTACTTGCTTGCCGGTGAATGTTGCTAGATCTCCAAAGTGCTTGTTTTTAGTAGGTGTTGACATCAATGACAAAACCATACCAAAATACCAACAATCTCCCCCTTTGGCATTGATGGCAATACAAGATGGAAAAACCATCAAAGTGCCAAAACAGAAATGCCAAATACCAAAAACCAACAATCTCCCTTAGACAATAATTTATCCCCCTGGGGGAAACATGTGTTTATCCAAAGATTTATTTTCAATACCAATCTCTCCTTAAAAGATAATGTGTTTTTCTATAGATATCTCTCCCCCTTTGACATCAAATGTCAAAGCTACAAAATTCAAGTCCATACAAAATACCAACTACTCCCCTTGAGAAGTAGCTTCCTCATCAAATACTGGAATAAAGATTTGTCTTTTTAATTCTGTCGGTTGATGACAATCATCAACTATCTAAGTCTTTGCCGGTTGTGGTATGACTCCAAGTTAATCTCTGAGATATTCAAAAGTCTCCTTAGGCAAAGGTTTTGTGAAAATATCTGCAAGCTGTTACTTAGTATTCACATAAATTGTGAAAATAT
Organism: Cryptomeria japonica; assembly: GCF_030272615.1. Taxonomy (NCBI): domain Eukaryota; kingdom Viridiplantae; phylum Streptophyta; class Pinopsida; order Cupressales; family Cupressaceae; genus Cryptomeria; species Cryptomeria japonica. The sequence goes on along the minus strand of NC_081410.1, from coordinate 464,354,345 downwards.
CTACAAGCTATTATTTAGTATTCACATAAACTAGTTTTATCTCCTTTTCTTCAACTTTTTCCCTTAGAAAATTTAGTTTGATAGAAACATGTTTTGTTTTAGAATGTAATACCAGATTCTTAGATATATCAATTGCTGCAGTGTTATCACAATATATAGTAATGGGTTCCTTGCATTTTACCTTTATGTCTTTCAACATTTGCTTAAGCCATAATACCTGTGTACAGTTAGTTGCTGCTATTGTTGATAAAGATGAACAACTATGTTTCTTACTCAACCAAGAAACTAATCTCTTTCCAAGAAAGAATGCTCCTCCAATGGTGCTCTTTCTATCATCCACATCTCCTGCCCAATTTGCATCTGTGTATGCACATAGGTCAAAATTTTCATCTTTAGGATACCATAATCCAAGATTTGTTGTGCCTTGTAAGTACCAAAATATCCTTTTTACTGTCGATTCATGATTTTCCCTAGGATTACTCTAAAATCTAGAAATAATACATACTACATTCATAATATCAGGCCTGGTTTGTGTTAAATACAGTAAACCTCCTATCATAGATTTGTATCTAGTTGGAATAATAGGTGTAGATTCATCCCTTTGAGATAATTTGTCATTTGTAGTCATAGGTGTGCTTACCGGTTTAGAGTTCTCCATCCCAAATTCCTTTAGCAATTCTCTCAAGTACTTGGATTGACTCAAAAATATACCTTTATCGGTCTGTGAAATCTGCAATCCTAAAGAGAATTTTATTTCTCCAATCATAGACATTTCAAATTCTTGTTGCATTTTAATAGAAAATTCCTTACATAATCCATTTTCTCCTCCAAAGATTATATCATCAACAATTACTTCAATAATCAAGATGTCATCATTAGTTATTTGGTAATATAAATTGCTATCTACATTACCTTTAGTAAAACCAATCTTTAAAAGATACTTATCCAACCTTGCATACCAAGCTCTTGGGGCTTGTTTCAATCCATACAGAGCTTTTCTTAACCTGCAAACCATATCATTATCATCTGTCAAAGAAAATCCATCAGGTTGTTCAATATATACTTCTTCTTCAAGATTTCCATTCAAAAATGCACATTTAATATCCATTTGACAAACTTTGTAGTCCTTGTGAGCTGCCAAAGCCAAGAATAATCTAACTGCCTCAATTCAGGCTACCGGTGCAAAGGTTTCATTGTAATCAACTCCATCTTTCTGAGAATATCCCTTACACACTAGTCTTGCTTTATTTCTGACAACCTTACCATCTTCATTAAGTTTGTTTCTAAATACCCATTTGGTTCCAATTACATTTTATCTTTAGGCCGGCGAACTAATGTCCAAGTATTATTTTTCTCAATTTGCCCTAATTCTTCTTCCATAGATTTAATCTAAAATTTATCTTCACATGCCTCATTGATAGATGATGGTTCAATTTGAGAAATAAGACATACCTCTTCATTTTCCAATCTTCCTCTTGTCATAACTCCTTTAAATTTGTTTCTAGTTATCTGATCTTTAGAATGATTCAATCTTACATACCAGGGTGTCTTAGTTTGTTGTTGTTCTTCAATTACTGTGGAATCCTCTGATGATACTGGAGTAACTGGATCTTCATTCTATACTAGTGGATTCAGTATAGGTTCATTTGTCACAATTTCTATTGCCAGTTCAGAGTCTATATACCTTGAAGTTCCTCTGAATTGTTCATCAATCTTTACATTTGTACTCTCAACAATTTTCTGCAATCTCATATTAAAACATCTATATGCCTTGCTCTTAGATGAATAACCAAGAAATATTCCTTCATCACTTCTAGGATCAAATTTGCCAATATACTCATCTCTTCTAATATAACATTTACTTCCAAAAATTCTGAAATACTTAAGAGTAGGAGAATTACCAAACCATAGTTCATGAGGGGTCTTACCGGTTTTGATGTGAACTTTGTTGAATGTATAGATAGCAGTGCTAACTACCTCTCTCCAATACACATGTGGTAGATTTGCTTCTGATAACATACTTCTTATTGCATCCAAGATAGTTCTGTTTTTCGTTTCAACAACTCCATTCTGCTATGGTGTCTGAGGTGCTGATAACTATCTTCTGATTCCATTCACTTCACAGAATGTATTAAAGTCCTTATATGTGAATTCTCATCCTTGATCTAATCTTAAACATTTGATTTTCTTATCAGTTTCATTTTCAACCATTGCTTTGAACAGTTTGAACTTCCCAAGTGCTTCTGATTTTTCTCTGAGAAAAGTAACCCAACACATTCTAGAATAATCATCAATAATTAGCATGAAATATCTATCACCTTGTAAGCTTTTCGTTCTAGCTGGACCACATAAATCAGTGCTAATTAAATCAAGAGCATTATTGGATTTTTCTGGAATACTTTTGAATCTAGCTCTAACTTCTTTTTTCCAAATTGACATTCCTTACAGATTGTATTCTGAGGTTTCACAATTTTAGGTAGATCTCTAACTACCTTAGAAGTAGTGATTTTTACCATGCAACCAAAGTTTACATGACTTAGCCTCTTATGCCATAACCAACTTTCATCTACATGTGCAATTAAGCATACCTTTTCACTATTATTCAAATGAAAGATATTGCCTCTAGTTTGATTACCGGTTGCAATTTCCAAACCAGTTCTATTCATGATTTTGCATTTTCCATTTTTAAATTGTAACTGAAATCCCTTCTCAACTAATTGACCAACACTTAAAAGATTATGCTTTAATCCTTCAACATAGTAGACATTGTCAGTGTTATGCTTACCATCAAGAGATATTGAACCCTTACCTTTGATTGAATAGGCTTTGTCATCTCCAAATCTTACTAAACCTCCATTGTATTCTTGAAAGCTTAAGAATTTACCTTTGTCTCCAGTCCTATGATGTGAGCATCCTGAATCAATGACCCATTCATCCTTTTCTTCAACTTTAGCTACTTGGGCTTGTTCTACCGATTGAGCAGTAGGTGTCAGTTGATCTTTTGTTATAGCAACAAAAACCCATCCATTGTCTATTGGATCCTCATCAGAATCATCAGTCACACCTTCATCAACAATGTAACAAGATTTGTCTTTGTTCTTCTTAAATCTGTATCTCTGATATTCAGGATTAGGCTTGTATGTTCTTCTAGCTTCTTCTCTTAGTGTAGCATGTCTATCAGGGCATCTTGAAGCCACATGACCAATCATATTGCAGTTAAATCATTTAAAGGGTTCTTTACCTTCATACTTACTTCCAATTGGACCTTTTGGCATTTTTCTTGCAAATAGTGCTTCAAGTTCTTCAAGCTCTTCATTCTCCTTTCTGGATTCTTCAAGTTCTCTTGCATAAAAGGCTCTCTAGTCTGATTTGTCAAATGATGGAGCAGATGATGTTGATGCTTTAAAGGCTAAATCAGTTTTTATAGTAGCAACAAGACCAAATTCCTCAATTTCAAAGGCTAAAAGTTTTCCAATCAATGTATCCCTAGTTACTGATGTATTAGGCATTGTTCTCAACTCATTTATAGCAATAACCTTCATTTTATATGCCAGTGGAAAACCTCTTAAGATTTTTGAAACAATTTCATCCTCACTCAGAGTTCCTCCACAACATTTAATACCCAAAACAATTTCATTTACTCTTTCCATAAAAGCATAAATCTTTTCATCTTCTTCCATTTTTAGATGTTCATACCTGACTCAGAATCTTTCAAGTTTTGCAATCTTGACTATGGAATCTCCTTCATTCAGTGTTTCCAAATGATCCCAAATAGCTTTAGCAATAGACCTATCTAATAATCCCATGATTTGTTGATATCATAATGTGCTCAAAAGTGCTTCTCTTGCTTTGCAATCATTCTTTTCATCTTTAGCTAAGGTAGTTGGAGCAATCTGACCAGTTACAGCAACAGTATAACCATTTTTTGTAACTTCCCAGATGTCTTTACCAATGCAATTCAGATTTGTCTCCATTCTGATCTTCCATATCCCATAGTTAGTTCCATCAAGTTTAGGACTGTCCTTCCTAAAATAATTAGTAGAAACTAGATCTCCTCAAGTTGTTAAACTTCTGCAAAAGAGGATTGGGCTCTGATACCAATTGTTAGGTCCCAGAGACAACTGAGAGGGGGGGGGGAAATGTTGTCTGATAAATTCAAACCAAAACCAATTACCCAACTTAATGCTTAATACTGGTAAACCAATTAAGTGTGCCGGTACATAGTGTTAATAGTAAATTTCTATACCGGTAAAGATTAATGTATGAAACATAAACATAAAGTCATCCACAACACATAACACCAATATTTGTATGTGGAAACCCTATAAGGGGAAAAACCACAGTGGGAAACCTTACCCACAATCAGATGATACTACTGTAGATAATAAGTGTACATAAATGGGGTCTGCACATGTAGAAAGGCCAACAGCCTAGAGCTCATTGCTCAATCACAAAATGGGAGTCACATAGACTACAGTTGGATGGTTAAATCCAATAAGAATGTACTGCACAAAATAGCATCTTCATATGTTGGATTCAGTACTAGTGTAATGCTAATATGCTTATACAAAAACCTAGCTTCACCTTCAAACAATGTCTTCGTGTATACCTCTGCTTAATCTTGCATATTCCTTCACTCAATTCTTTTTCGCATTCCACACTTGATCTTACAAGTAAGATCTTACATTTATACCATACCCTAAGACCAATTTTAGTAGGTCGGCCCTACAAGATATTACAATAAAATCATTTTACAAACAATATAATATCCGATGCAATAACTAATTAAACATGTCGGATTAATGCATTTACATCAATAATAAATCATCTCCATAGTGTGCCATGCTGATTTGGAAAAGATAAACCTATCGGTGTAACCCTAGATAACTTAGACCTATTTACTAGTAAAAGTAAATATGCAAATATGAATATACCAATGATTAATTCTTCAAAATAAGGTGTCCACATGATGTCTTTGACATTACCAAGTGTCTTCCATATCATTCCAGATATCAGTGAACATTATATCCTGCCGGTGAACCATATACCAGTAACTGTGCAATAGTTACTTGCTTGCCAGTGAATGTTGCTAGATCTCCAAAGTGCTTGTTTTCAGTAGGTGTTGACATCAATGACAAAACCATACCAAAATACCAATAGGCATAAGATAAATCTAGTTGGACATTTCCCCCTACCGCTGCTGCCCACTGCCTGGACAACAACATACCATAATGGGGTTTAGTGTCAGTAACAATAACGTCCATTTTATAGGTTGCCTCAGGGAATGCTACTATCTTTACTTCAACATCTCTCATTGTACCTATCATAGGTACTTCCCTATTATCCATAGCATAGCATTTTCCATATACAGTGGTTACTGACAGTCCTAGTTCTTTCATAACACCATAGGGCATCACATTAGCAGCAGCTCCTGAATCTATCATGCAATTTTTTATCAATTGGTTATTTACCAACAAAGTAACATAGAAAGGATCTACTTGTGAAGGCTCTTGAGTGATAGTGGTTCCAACATGAACCTCCAGGGTTTGGAATTCTTGATCCTTTCCAATTTTAGCTGAATCGGTGGGTAGGACTATGTCACTGTCAGATATATTAGAAAACAAGGACAAAGCTACATCCCTATGCTCTTTTATTTTCAGTAATTCTTCTAATGGGATAGTGACCTTCATTTGTGTAAGAGCTTGAGCCATGTCAAATGTGGAACTACTTCTTAATCAGTATTAGCTCTAACTCTTTCTGCCTTAAGTTAACTTGCCCTTTTTGCATGGCAGCTCCTTGTATATCACTGGTATTTTTATTATCTGTACTCTTGGGAACATCTTTAACCTGTTCCTTCTTGTCTTGATCGATTTTAGGGAAAGTAGTAGCACTACTTGTTGGCCCCTTTTGAGTAATCTCTTTTATGAACATGGAACCAGGTTCACCCTGATCAGTGTCCTTCTTGGTGCTCCTTAAGTTATAATTGTGTTTTTCTTTAGCAATAGCAACTTTGGTGAGACTTTTAACTTCTTCCTCACTAGGCCTTCTAAGATGAACTTCTTCATCTTCAATTGTTACCACATTCAAGGTAGGATGCCAGTCCAGAGTTAGTTGTCCTCAAACAATCCTTTCATTATCCAAAACATCATTGTATTCACTTTGTATAGACTCCTCATGAGTTTCTATAATAGTCTCAAACATGTTAATGTTAGGCTCATCTTCTTGTCTCATGGATTCTTCAAGAGCTTGAGCTACTGCATACTAATGAGGAGAATGTGGCCCATCACAAGCAATACACCAAGGATTATTTTCTATATTATGGACATTTTTCCCTTTTTAGGGATCTGGAGTGTCCTGATTTTGAGCAATTTTAGGCTTCTCATTTTGGGGTTTACCATCTTTCCAGTTGGTATTATAAGGCATTTCATGTAGTCTAGGGGTTCTATCTTGCCAGTTATAATGAGGCTTATCATTTTTGTTTACCTTGGTAGTCAGATCCTTCATAGCGATGACCAACTTTTCTATCTTGTCTTCTTCCTTAGCATCTTTGCTAGGTTGTTGTTTTGTTTCTTACCATAACCTACCATCTGTTCTCCTTCCAAACTTCCCAGATTCTTTTCTATTGCTTTCCACATTAATGGCAATCCTAAATGCATCCCTCAAGTTATGTGGATTTTTATCTCTCAAGATATAGGCCATCTTAGAATCAAATGCATTATATTAGGTGTTCAAACACATGTTATCATCTAACCTCATCACCTGATATAATCTATGCATGGCCTTTTGAAATCTGGCATTGAAATCAGTGACCATTTCATTATTAGATTTTCTGATGTTATTAAATTCATTGAGCATGAAGCTCACATTTGTTTTATCACCGTATTGTTCTTGAAAACAATTCTTAAAGTCCTCCCATGACCCAATGCTATTAACCGGAAGACCTCTATACCAATCTCTTGCATCATCAACCAGGGACTGAACAAACAATTTCATGATGACATCTTCATCCACTATCTCATAATCATTTATTAGGTCGCCAAAAGATTTTAAATGTTCTTCAGCACTAATTGCATTGTTTCTAGCAAACTTATGGAGTTTGTCCCTTAACTCAGTGGGAACATGATTGGGATATCTTGGGATCCCATCAAAGAACAATTGTCTATACTGGTCCAAGTTGATAGGTCTCCTTTGAAAAGGGTTAGCAACATTATTGTTTCCCATGTTCATTCTGACTTTTAGAATTGGGGACTGAGATATTTGGCTATGTTGATTGTTCATAGGGATTTGACTAACTATTGCTATATTAGTAGGCACAGTAGGCTGAATTTTAACCGGGGGAAGGGAAATTTACTGAAGATCAAGCTTACTAAGACCTTCTGATGTAAAAATAATAGGGGGAGCTTTTAAGTAGCTAATTTTTCTTTTCACTTCCTGATTAGCTGCTTCCAACTCAGCTTTCTCTAGTTCCATTTGGAGATCCTCTTTTTCCTTCCTCATTCTTTCCATCTCTCTCTCATGTGCTGATAGCCTATGAGAAATCTCTTCTGTATTTTTAGATCCAGTTCCATCATCCACCCATTTCTGCTTTCCTTTGTCAACCTTATTCCTAGGAGGTTGTGAATCACTAAGCATTTCCCTATTTGGTTGGACTACTGACCTATATGCTGGCTTGGCCTTGGGGATCAAAATTTCTCTGATCACAGGGCCTTCCTCATCACTCTTTTCTTTTTCCTTGGCCAATATTTCAAGATCAACTATCTATCTAAGAATCTTATCTCTCTCCAAAAGTTTTGCTTTAACCTTCTCCTTACTTGCTTCCTTTTGGGCTCTTAAGGAGATTAAGTGGTGAACCCTCCTATTTAAATCTTCTATTTCTTGTGACACTTTATCTTCATCGGGGAAATTCTCCTCAGAGTCAGATATATTTACTTGATCTATATCAATCAAGCTGATGTTTCCATCAATTGTCCTAGGAACAGAATGTCTGATTGCATTTGAACTAGTCCTATCTCTTGCAGACACACTAACATGAGATATATCTTGATTTAAAGCATGAGCATTATCTATATTTCCAAACAATCCAGAATGGAAACCTAATATATCATGTTCAAAATCGCTAGAAGAAGAATTAGACTTTGCATAAATAGGTCGATCAGGTGTCTTACCGGTATTGTTATTCTTTTGCACCCAAGTAGCATTTGATGGTTCATGAAGCACTGATCTCTTCTGACCTCTTCATGACTGTTCTGGCAAACCTTCTTGCAAAGTTTCATGAGGGTGCTTCTTCATAAATGATCTGGTATTTTTTCCTCCTTGCATTATGCTTGTCTCCCTTTCTTTTTTTTTTCTTTGTACTTCAAAAGAATTGGTTCCAAGATAATAGAGTCGCCACCCACAAGACTATGGGAAATAAGGAAAACAAGCTTTGAAAGAAATGTAACAATTCTTCAGACCAAAATTATATATCAAGAAAATAGAGGGAACTTTCAAGAAGAGACTCCCAAACACCACTGTTATATTCCCTGAAACACCAATCTATTCCACAAACACACAATGATTTTCTTAATATATTTTAGGCACAAATCTACATTTGGATTTTCACTATGACTCTCCCCAGCAAAGTCGCCACTTTTGTTGTTCTCAAAATCTGATTCACTTTAACATCCTTATAGTGACATGATAACTCTATATGTAGAAGAGATATTAAAGAGAAGGAAACTTCCAGGACAACATATGACAAGGATTGATTAACCTTCTACACTTCGAACTTATTCAAAGCAGGTGGGTATACCTTGTGAACTAAATTCACACTTTTAAAAGATAAATCCATAGCAAACCAGTCCAAAAACCAGTTGATCTAATCACCTTAAAACTAACTAAAACAAAGGAATGAAAATTGTACTCATGTTCAGAATTGACCTACAAAATATGTAAAAGACAACCTTGATCTATACCAGTGCCTTATCCAAGGTCACAGAGTCATCTAAGTTCAAACAATACTCCCATAATCAAATATATCCACATATCCCATTAGTTTGGCTTCTGCAGATCCCTATATATGCCTGATACACATAAAAATTTATTCATACCAAATTAAACTACGCTCATCAAGATTCAAAGTATCCCACAAAGAATTTACTGCTAGAAATGATTCCTGCATATTTAATTCCCCTCGTGAAGAGAAAAGCTAAGAAACATATCTACTAAAATTTGCCTTACAACCCCTATTCAAAACGAAATAACCCTAGATTATTCAGAATGAAACAGTAAACACTTGCAAACATATTTGAAGACAACACAAAGTTTAAACTCAAAACCGATGGTCTGTATATTGATATTTTCTTCAAAAGAGTATTACAAAAACCTTCGAATATTCTCCATTAAAACTTGGAAAAGCCCAGATAAATTTCTGCAGCATTTTCTTACAATTCTTTGCAATTATTTTTCTACTAGTCCTGGTATCCATTTATAAAAATATAGATGCATACAAAGCTTCAGAATTTCCTAGGAGAGTTTGTTACAATCATTACTTCTCAAGAAGAAGTTACAAAACCTTTTACAAATGCGGTTACAAGTCTCTTTCAACATCCATGGCTTCTTCCTCTTGTTGTTCTGTTGCAACATTTTCTAATTGCTCCACATCAAGCATTGCATATTTTCTTGTCCATTCCTGATACACCTCATCAATGGGCCATGAGAAGTTAATTACTTTTGCTTTTGTCTTGGCTAATATTTTCCAAGAATTTCTCATTTTATGGACCTTTGAATTTAGGAAGCCATAATGAGATTTGATTTTCTCAATCACTTCAATTGTTTTAACAAATATGGAGGCATCCTATGATTTGACAATTTGGCTTCTAATTCCTTAAGCCATATTTGTTTGTCCTTTAATTGGTTTGGGCTGACAAAACCTCCTAGGAGCAATTCAAAAACCTAATCAGTGTACTCTTTCTTGTACAAGTTGATCTTTCTGTATGCATTATCTACTCCTTCTGCCAACTTTACTAAATCTTTAGTCATATCATTTGTAGATTTAATAATAGGGTCAGCCCCTGCTTCATCATAAGATACACAAATCAGTTCTATATCCTACTCTTTGGGTCTTCATTTATCAAAAATAGGCATTAACACAGCCTTGTCCCCATTTAACTCATTCCACATTTCCATAATCTTACTCATGTTGTTATACATTAGTGAAGACCCTAGAGTGTCAGCAAAACTTAAATTTGTAGCCTTTACCCTCTCTTCATATTTCTTTGCATATAAGGCTTGAGCCTATTTTAAATTCTCCAACTCATGCAGAGTGATCTTGATCAACTAAGAACTAGAAGGCACTGGAGATGGTGGGAACTCAATAATGGGGCTGGTAGGTGGAGGTCTTGCAGGAGAAGAGGAGATCATCAATGTCAAGGACTCACCTTGATGGTATTGTCCTACCAACTAGCTTTGCAGCTTGGTGATGATGCTATCTTTACCTCTTACCTCTTCCTTGGCATTGTTGTAAGCTTTTAGAACTGTCTCCAACTTAACTTGGAGATCTTCTATTTCCTTGGCCTCCCTTTTTGCTACTACAACACTAAATGTTGTAGTTTCTAGCACAGTGCTAGCAACTTCCACTACCCCAGTTCTCTGCACTCTTTTCACTATCATTCCTCCAAGGTAACTTGACCCTAGGGTGTCCTTATTCCTCTTATTTTCATCTCTTTTAAGAGACCACATAACCAGTGCAACAATATCTTTGCTGAAAGTGACTCCCTCCATAGGTTTGGTCTCTTTTCTTACTGCCTCTAAAACCAAGGCATCTGCTATGTCCCATTCAGGGAAAATGATTACCCTAGCCTGTGCTACCATGTCCCTTCCCTATTCAGGAGTGATGGTCTTAAACTCATTAACCATTTCTTGCTTTATCTCTTCCTCCACCACAGTTGGATCTCTATGGGGCTGCTCACTTTTCCTCTTTTCACAACTAGCATTAAATTTATCAATGTTTTGCTTCCACATAAATTGCATGAAAGCTCCTGATGTGACAAAGTTACTATTACCCATTAAATCTTCACTGGCTTGCTTGATCTCAGGGTCCCACTCCTAGCCTTTGAACTCATTAGCAGTGATGTTCATTTCAGCAGTAAGGGGCTCCTCTGGTATTCCCTCTTCCACTTCATCATATGTGTATGCTATCTCTCCAAGGTTGCCTAACTATAATATTTGCTCAGCTACTCCCTGTTCATCTCCTATATGAATGGGGGATTGAGGTGGAGAGTACAAAGGTTCATCAGATTGTACTTCTTTTCCCACTCTTTGTTTCTTTGGGCCATCTTGAATGTGAATGACATCCTGTATCTTCCTCTTTCCTTTAGAGGTAGAGGGCTCGCCTGTTGTAGGCATCAACACACTATAGTTGGACTTTTTATGCAACATGTAATCACCATGAGGGATTACTCTGGCAAATGTAGGCCTATTCAGAACTAGTCTTGCTTCCTCAAGGTTGTTCTTAATTACAACCTCCCTCTTTTCTTTCAATGTTTGCATCACATCCTCAGAGCAAAGAATCAAGAAATTTATCTTCTCAAAAGGATGAAAGATAGACAAAGTGTCATAGCTAGTGTCAAATTGGTGTACAAAGTCTAAAGCCTCTTTGTAGGCCACCCACTTTTCTTTCCTCAGCTCTTGTTCATCTAAATCAAACTCATTCCTAATGAGGTCTTCAGGAAACTGGAATTGGTGGGGTCTACCTCTGCATATTGCCCTCTTTCTGAACATGTCGTTGAAGAAGTCTTTAGGGTTAGTACATTGGGATACTGCAGTTGACAAATGATATGGTTGAAGGAAATCTTCAAAACACTTCCAGTCTCCTTTAATTATCACAAATTGGTGTGCTATGGTAACTATAGAGAAAACGGTCCCTTTACCTCCGCCTCTTGCACACCACAAATTTGCCTGAGGATATCTGCAATTCCCACTTTAAGAGGGACTTGATAGGGTAACAAAAATGGAGTGCCTTTGAAGCCATATACTCTGAAAAACTATGGAGACAAGGTATAAGTAAATATCACCCCAATTGTGGACAATTTTAACATTCCCAGCAAACTCTTTTGGCCTAATGAATTCCAAAAGAACCTTAGGGACTCTTGGATTCTCTAAATAGATAAGAGTCCTAATCTTAGATGCAAAACATCTATCAAACTTTAAGAAGCTTGCATCTTCTCTATCCCATGACAACACTGTACTCTATAACTGCACTAGCATCTTCTCTCCATCTTTCTCTTTCACAATATCCATCCCACTTGCAAAATAGTCACCACCCTTGAATAAAAACAAATGCATGAGTAGGGAGTACCACCCAAAAGGCCTATCCACTTTCCCATTCTTTATTCCTATCAATCCTTCATGGATAGCATTAGTGATAAAGGAATCATAATCAAAGGTCACCACCAAAGAGGGGTTCAAAATTTGAGCAATCATTAACATGTAATGAGTTGGCATATTTGCCTCAGCATCTTCTCCTAGAATTTGGCAGAGTGACCAATATAATCCTTTGGCCCTAAGGGTAAATAGATTTAAAGAAAAAGACTACTCAGTGTTAGGTCCTACAACTGTTAACCTGCCTATCTTCACAAAGAATTCTTTAAGAGGCCCATTTCAATGAGGTTTTTCCCACTTATATCCTTAACACTTCTTGTAATTAGGTCGTAGTTGTGTGCAATCTGAGTTAGGAGATCCACATCCATGAATACTCCAGGGACCACTAATTTGCCTACATCCAGCTCCCAGATACTATTCTGTGTGGGTGGGGAGTTTCTCATGCCAAATCCAACCTTAAATAATCCCAATCCAGACAACCCAATCCAAGGGTCTCTTAGCCAGTTACCCTTATCATATAATCCCTCTCCTATTTTTAGGCAAGGAGCTCTTGGCACGAGTTCTTTTGACTTTGCGGCCACATTAGTTGACAATGTCAACTGTTCAAGGAAGTCATCACAGATAGCCCTCTCCTAGTAATTAACCTTTCCTGAGAATTCTCCTTTTGGTGCCATCTTAGAAACTATGCAAGCAATTTAACTATTACCCCCAACTATTTTGTGACAAATCAAGACCTCAATTAAAACACACTATTAAGTAATTACCAAACAAGAGTATAAGAGAACCTGTTTTTTGCTTGAAGAAGTTTGCTCTGCAACTGAAGAAAATTGCTCTACAACTGCTTCTCTGCAACTACTTTTCAAAATGATACCTTCATTCAATTGATACGAGATCTGTAGCTAGGAAATCAGAAATCATCAAAGCAATGGCAATATTAGTCTAGCTCAATCACAAAAGCTCAAATGCAATGATAAATCCTAAACACACTCAATAAAGACATGAAAACAAGACATCAATTCAAGATTGAAAACTAAGCAAACCAAATGCAGACTTGAATGTCTCCTCCATGTGGCTCCATTGTCCTTCTTTCTCCTTCAAATAGATTTCTTTGTGGATCTCACCTACTAGTGCATAAGCATGATGTGAAAGCAAGTAGACAAGATTGTAGCACAAGAATACTCAAAGCATGATTGATTCAACTAGGTAGGGATCTTGATTGAAGAAATTCATCCAATTTATAGACAAATTGGAAAAAAGATCAAATTAGCATGAAGAGATTCGAATGGAAATTGCAAATCAAGAATGTCAATTATGACAAATTATGACAAATTTGCACTTTCTATGCAAGATTGATTGATTGATAATTCAAGACAAAATTATGACAAATTTCTATGTCAAAATTGATTGATTGTTAATTATGACAAATTATGACAAATTGAAATGTCATTCCCATGAAATTAGGAGGAAAATAAGAGAGAATTGAAAAATAGATGAAATAGAAATTAGGAAATTAGGAATTAGAAGAAATTAGGTAAATCAATTAATAATTTGTCATTTATTAATTAATTCACAAAAAGAGGAATAATTAGTTAGCCAATTAAATAAACATTTAATTGTGACACGAAGACTTAGGATAAATAAATAATTTATTAATCCTAGAGGGGGAAATGAATAAAATCATGAAACCCTAAAAGATGAATTAGAAATGCAAGGATGACAATTAGGTCCTGACAAAAGATAATTGACATCGATTCAATTTGATCATGATTCTGAATTGATAAAGGACCAATGCTTGACAAACGATTTGATTGATAAGTGCACCAATTCACAAGGAACAATGACAAATTGATCCAAATTGACATGATTGAGAAGGACGACGATTGATGACAAATCGATCGTGTTGTCTTCAAAACCTGATTCCCTTTAACATCCTTAAAATAATATGATTAAACTTGGTGCAGAAGAGACATAAAAAATAAGGAAATTCTCAAGACAAAATATGACAAGGTTTGATTGAACCTTCTACACTTTAGACTTACTCAGAGCCCAAGTGGGTATACCTTTGTGAATTGAATTCACACTTTCAAACATAAACCCACAGTAAACCAGTCTAGAAAACCAGTGGATCTATTCACCTTGAAATCAACTGAAAACAAAGAATGAAAATTATACTTAAATTCAACATTTCAATCAACAAAACATGCAATAAACAACTTCAATCAATACCAATGCCTTATCCAAGGTCACAGAGTCATCTAATCTCAGATAATACTTCTCAAACAAAACATCTTTATGTGTCCCGTTGGCTTGGTTTCTATTAATCCTTGTCTATGCCTAACACCTACAAAAATTTATGCATTCCAAATTAAGCTATGATCATCAAAATTCAAAGTCTCTTCCAAAGAGTTTACTAGTATGAGTGATCCCCACATCTTTAATTTCCCTCCTAAAGAGAAAAGCTAACGAACACTCCTACTAAAATTGCTTTGCAATTCCATTCAAATAGAACAACCCTAGATTATTCAGAATGAAAACACTAAACAAATTTGTAAACACATTTGAAGACAACACAAAGCTTCACTCAAAACCGATGGTCTGTATATTGATATTTAGTTCAAGAAATATTACAAGAAATTTTGAGTATTCTCCATTAGACTTAGAAAAGCTCAGATAAATTTCTGCAGTGTTTTCTTACAATTCTTTGTAATCCCTCTTCCTCTAGTCCTGGTATCCATTTATAACAACATGGATGCACAAAGCTTCGGACTTCTTGAGGAGAGTTTGTTACAATCATTTCTTTCAAAATAAAGAGGTTACAAGCTTTTCGCAAAAAATAGTTACAAGCTCTTTTCGGCCTCTGCAATTTCTTCAACAAGCTATTCAGTTGCAACCTCTTCTACCTTTTCAGGGGCACTTTCCAACTATTTCGGATCATGGGTGGAATATTTAGTTGTCCACTCACCATACACTTCTTCTGTCGGCCATGAGAAATTAATCACTTTATCTTTAGTTTTAGTCAACCTTTTCTAAGAATTTCTCATTTTGTTGACTTCTGAATTAACAAAACCATAATGTGACTTAATTTTCTCTATCTCTTGAATTGTCAAAACAAAGAAAGAAGCATCATCTAGATCAATAATTCCTTTAACTCTCGCTGACAATTTAGCTTCTATCTCTTTAAGCCACATTTGTTTGTCCTTTAATTGATCCGGGCTAGCAAAACCTCCTGGGAGCAACTCAAAAACTTGATTAGTGTACTCCTTTTTGCACAAATTTACCTTCCTATCAACATTATCCACTTCTGCTGCTAATTGTACTAAGACTTTAGCGACATCAGAAGTGGATTTGATGATGGGATTGGCCCTTGCTTCATCGCAGGATACACACATAAACTCTAAATCTTGCTCCCTAGGCCTCCATTTGTCAAAAATAGGTGTCAAAATGGCCTTGACTCTCCTGAGCTCATTTCATATATCCATAATTTTTCCTACATTATTTTAGAGAAATGAGGCATTTATTGTATCTGCAAAACTGGAAATTCTAGCTCTTACTCTCTCCTCATACTTCTTTACATATAAGGCCTGAGCCTGTTTCAAGTTTTCCAATTCTTGAGGAGTAATTTCAACCATTTGAGAGATAGAGGGTGCTGGAGATGGTGGAAACTCAATGATAGGGCTAGTAGGTGGAGGTCTTGCAGGAGAAGAGGAAATCATCAGTGTTGAAGACTTACCTTGATGGTATTGTCCAGTCAACTGGCTCTGCAGCTTGGCAATGATGCTATCCTTACCTCTTACCTCCTCCTTGGCATTGTTATAGGCCTTCAAAACTGTTTCCAACTTAACTTGGAGGGCCTCTTTCTCTTTGGCTTCCTTCTCTGCTACTGCAACTCTAAATTTTGCAGTCTCTACCACAATGCTAGCAGCCTCCACTACCCCTGTACTCTGCACTCTCTTCACCATCATCCCACCAAGGTAACTTGACCCTAGGGTGTCTTTGTTTTTCTTATTCTCATTTTTCTTGAGAGACCACATGATGAGTGCAGCATTATCCTTATTGAAAGTAATCCCCTCCATGGGTTTAGTCTCTTTTCTCACTACATCTAGTACCAGGGCATCTGCTATATCCCATTCGGGTAAAATAAGCACTCCATCTTGTGCTACCATATCTCTTCCCTACTCAGGGGTGATGGTTTTCAATTCTTCCATCATCTCTTGCTTTATTTCCTCTTCCACTAGGGCTAGATCTTTATTGGGTTGCTCAGCCTTTCTCTTTTCACATCTAGCATTATATTTATCTATGTGCTGTTTCCATATAAACTACATAAATGCTTCTGATGTGACAAAATTGTTATAAGCTAAAAAGGCACTACTTGCCTGCTTTATCTCAGGATCCCATGCCTGGCCTTTGAGTTCAGTAGTAGTGATATCCATTTCAGTAGCAATGGGTTCTTCTGGCATTCCTTCCTTCACTTCATCATAAGTGTATGCAATTTCCCCTAGACTACCTAACTGTAGGAGTTGCTCAGCTGCTACTTGCTCATTTCCTATATGGATAGGGGATTGGAATGGGGAATACAAAGGTGTATCTAATTGTACTTCTTTCCCCACCCTTTGCTTCTTTGGGCTTTCTTGGATGTCAATGACATCTTGTATCCTCCTCTTTCCTTTGGAGGTAGAGGGCTCCCCTGTTGTAGGCATCAGCACACTATAACTGGATTTCTTATGCAGTGTATAATCACTAGGAGGGATTGCTTTGCTGGAAGCTGACCTACTTAGGATCATTCTTGCCTTCTCAGGGTTGCTCTTGATTATAGCTTCCCTCTTCTCCTTTAGTGTTTGCATCACATCTTCAAAGCAAACAGACAAAAACTTTATTTTCTCCTCCAGTGGGAAAAAGTTAGACAATGGGTCATAGCTGGCATCAAACTGATGCACAAAATCTAAGGCTTTCTTATAAGCCACCCACTTCTCTTTCCTTAGCTCCTGCTCATCTAGATCAAACTCATTCCTGACGAGGTCTTTAGGAAACTAGAATTGATGAGGCCTACCTCTGCATGCTACCTTCTTTCTAAACATACCATTGAAGAAGTCTTCTAGATCAGCACATTTGGACACTGTAGTGGACAAATGATAAGGCTTGAGGAAATCCTCAAAGCAGTTCTAGCCTCCCTTTGTTATTACAAATTGGTGGGCTACGGTAGCTGTAGGGAAAATAGTCCCTTTACCCCTACCTGTCAACTCTGCCTCCTGCAAACCACCGATTTGTCTCAGGATCTCTACAATTCCCACTTTGAGAGGGATGTGGTAAAGTAGCAAAAATGGGGTGCCTCTAAAACCAAACACTCTAAAAACTATGGAGACTGGATACAAATAAATGTCACCCCAGTTATGAACAATTTTTATGTTCTCTGTGAATTCTTTTGGTCTTATGAATTCCAGAAGAACTTTGGGGATTCTTGGGTTCTCAGAGCAGAGGAGAGTCCTTATTTTGGATGCAAAATATTTATCAAACTTCAAAAAACTGGCATCCTCTCTATCCCATGATAGCTTAGTACTCCATAATTGTACTAGCATTTTTTCTCCTTCTTTCTCCTTAACAAGGTCCAATCCACTGGTGAAGTAATCACCACCTTTGAAGAGAAAAAGATGCATCAGGAGTGAGTACCATCCGAAAGGCCTATCCACCTTTCCATTCTTGATTCCTATTAACCCTCCATAAATAGCATCAGCAATGAAAGAGGCATAATCAAATGTAATTGCGAGAGAAGGATTCAAAATCTGAGCAATCATTAATAGGTAATGATTTGGCATATTTGCTTTAGCATCTTCTCCCAAAACTTGGCAAAGTGCCCAATACATTCCTTTAGCCCTCAAGGTGAACATACTTAATGAAAAGGGCTCTTGTGTGTTGGGTCCTACAACTGTTAACCCTCCTATCTTCACAAAAAACTCCCTGAGAGGCCCATTCCTGAGATGACTCCTCTGTGCACCGTAAATTTGGGCTAATGATGTAAAATTTATAGGTTCTAGAAAATTGGTGAACTCATTAAGCCCAAAATCTTTCCTGAACTCTTCAGCATTAATCTCAACAAGGGTTTTCCCATTTATATCCCGAATGCTTCTTGTGACTGAATCATAGTTGAGTGCAATTTGGGTCAACAGATCTATGTCCATAAATACCCCTGGGACTACTAATTTCCTGATATCTAATTCCCAGATACTGTTTTGCGGGGCAGGAGAATTTCTCATTCCGAATCCAACTTTAAACAACTGTAACCCAGACAATCCAACCTGTGGGTCTCTCAACTAGTTACCCTTGTCATATAGTCCTTCTCCTATCTTTAAATGGGGAGCCTTGGGCACTAATTCTTTTCCCTTTGATGCCTAATTAGTTGACAACGTCAACTGTTCTAAAAAATCATCACAGACACTCCTTTCTAAATAGTTAACTTTGCCAGAAAATTCTCTTTTAGGAGCCATTTTGAAAACATAAGAAATGAATACCACTTTTAAACAATTCTGTGATGAATCAATTATTTTATCTAAAACACTACATAGGAATTACTACACAAGAATACAAGAGAACCTATTCTTCGCTTGAAGGAATTTGCTCTGCAACTGAACTGACTTGCTCTATACCTGAAGAAAATAACTCTGCATCTGCTCTTCTACAAAATTCTTTAAAAGATATCTTCACCCGGTTGATAGGAAATCAAATATTGTACTCAGGGCCTTAACTATAACATTGATTCCTCATGCTTCGGCCGTCCCTTCAAAATTGAATTCATATGAGAATTCATATTTTTCACTCCAATGGGTCACAACGTTCCTGCAAGTGTTTCATTTTGCTCTTTCGCAATTTCACGAAGCATAATTATCAGGCAGCTTGGTCCTGTGAAATAACACCGACCATCTGATCAAAAGAAACTTGATCGAGCGTTAGATTAACTAACAGCTTTGGCTCTGTGCTGGGTCCCGCTTCTTTATTGGCTACATGATACCACGTGGCACCCGACCATTGGCCTTGAAATTTCCTTCGCATTCCACTTGATACTGGTTGCGTGTCTTTCCTTTATACTGCTAGTTCCACCTTGGCAGGCCCACACTTTCTTCTTAGACCACATGTCACCAGACACATGGACGGCTCTCATGCACTCTCGCTATTTTGCGGGGTATAAAGAATGAGCATCTTCCCCTTACGAAATAGCGTGGGCTGTCGGATCATCTCTTAAGTTGATTGGCTTTTAATCATCTGAAAAGGCTTTCGGGAGGGGTGGGCCCGCTGACTCACTGTGAACACCTAGCATCTAATCATCATCGGAGCTGACTTGTCACTTTGTTATTTGCCGAGAGAAATCCACTAGGCCACAATTTATTCTTGACAGCTATACCCGCCAGGTCATCTCCTGACTGCGACCTGACTCACCTCTGGGGCCCACCTTTTAGCCTTTAATCCTGACCCACTGACTATTGTGACTTGTGCTACATGCCGCCATTCTACTCACTATCATCAACAAGCTAGACTATCTATGTGGCATGCCATGTCATTTTCGCAACTTCGCCTAGCGAAATAACGCGAGTCGTGGATCCACTCGCGAGATGCGCACTACTCGCGAGATGCGCACTAGTTACTGGGCCTGACAACTTTAAGAGAAAAACATATGAGGCATAAATTTTTTGATTAATTAACATGACTGCCTAGGCAAACAAGAAGGGGGAACACTTCCTATGACCCCATGACCCATTACTTAAGTGAATAAAGTAACAAAAGATTAGAAATGAGAGGGTTCAAAATAAACACAAGAGGATCTAAAATCAAAAACCCTTAAACCTTTGAGGTTTAGAACAAAGCTGAAGCATTTGAAACTGCACCCTATTCAAAATTTCAACAAACCATAGCCAACCATGGGAAAAGAATAGCCCATTTTTAATCAGTGATAACATGACAAGGGAAATTGGCTGAGAGATCCACAGATAGGGTTGTCTGGTTTAGGTCTATTCAAGGTTAGTTTTGGTATGAGACACTCCCTTGCCCCAATGAATAATATTTGGGCGTTGGATGTTGGTAAATTGGTGGTCCCTAGAGTTTTCATGGATGTGGATCTCCTAACTCAGATTGTACACAATTATGACCCTCTCACCAAAAGTGTTAGGGATGTAAATGGAAAAACTGTCATTGAAGTCAATGATGATGAATTCAGAAATGCATTTGGGCTCAGTGAGGTGTCTAATTATTTGGAGCCTGTTAATTTTGAATCATTTGCTCAAGTCTACAGTGCACAGAGGAATCATCTTAGAAATGGGCCTCTTAAAGATTTTTTTGTCAAAAGAGGAGGACTGATTGTTGTAGGACCTAATACCATGGATCCTTTCTCCCTAAATTTGTTCACTCTTAGAGCCAAAGGATTATATTGGTCACTCTGCCAGATTTTTGGAGAAGATGCTAAAGTGAACATGCCAACCCATTACATGTTAATGATAACACAAATTTTAAATCCCTCTCTAGCAATAACATTTGATTATGGCCCCTACATTACTGATGCAATCCATGAAGGCTTGGTGGGGATAAATAATGGTAAGGTGGATAGGCCTTTTGGATGGTACTCTCTTCTCATGCATCTTTTTCTATTCAAGGGTGGTGACTACTTTGTAAATGAAATGGATCTAGTGAAGGAAAAGGATGGGGAGAAAATGCTAGTTCAACTATGGAGCACAGTGTTGTCATGTGACAAGGAGGATGCTAGCTACCTAAAGTTTGATAGATGCTTTGCATCTAAAATTAGAATTCTCTTATGCTCAGAGAACCCAAGGGTCCCTAAAGCTCTTTTGGAGTTTCTTAGGCCTAAAGAGTTCACTGAAGAAATCAAAATTGTCCACAATTGGGGTGACATATACTTGTACCCTATTTCCATAGTTTTAAGAGTGTACGGTTTCAGAGGCACTCTATTTTTGTTACCTTATCAGGTCCCTTTGAAAATAGGAATTGCAGAGGTCCTCGGGAATATTGGGGGTGTACAAGAGGTGGAGTTATCCAATAGAGGAAAAGGGACCATTTTCCCAACAATCACAACAACACATCAATTTGTAATTACTAAGGGTGGGTGGAAGTTCTTTGAGCAATTCTTTCAACCATACCAGCTTTCCACTGTAGTGTCAAGGTTCTCTGACCCTAAAAATTTCTTTAATGGTATGTTTAGGAAAAGGGCAGTATGCAAAGGCAGACCTCACCAATTCCAGTTCCCTGAAGACCTCATCAGAAATGAGTTTGATTTGGATGAGCAAGAGCTGAGGAAAGAGAAATGGGTGGCCTACAAGAAGGCTCTTGATTTTGTACACCAATTTGACAACAACTATGACCCTTTATCCAGTTTTTACCCCTTTGAGGAAAAGGCAAAATTCCTAATTCTTTGCTTTGAGGATGTAATGCAAACATTAAAGGAGAAGAGGGAAGCAGTGATTAAAAACAACCCTAAGAAGGCAAGACTAGTTCTAGCTAGGTCTGCATCTACTAAAGCAATCCCTCCTGGTGATTATGTATTACATAGAAAATCCAAGTATAGTGTGTTGATGCCAAAAATAGGGGAGCCTTCTACTTCAAGAGGGAAGAGGAAAATACAAGATGTCATTGACATTCAGGATTCCCCAAAGAAGCAAAAGGTGGGAAAGGAAGTGCAAACTAATGAGCCCCTGTATTCCCCATCTCAATCCCCCATTCATATAGGAGATGAGCAGGCAGTAGCTAAACAATTGTTGTAGTTAAGGAGTCTCAAGGAGATCGCCTATACATATGATGAAATAGAAGATGGAATGCCAAAGGAGCCAAAAGATGCTGAGATGAACATAACCACCAATGAGTTCAAAGGCCAGGAATTGGATCTTGCTATTAAACAAGCTAGTGAGGAATTCTTGGTTGATAGCAACTTTGTTACCTCGGGAGTTTTCATGCAATTTGTGTGGAAGCAGAATATTGATAAGTTCAATGCCAGATGTGAGAAGAGGAAGAATGAGCAGCCCCATAAGGATGCAACTGTAGTGGAGGAAGAAATAAAACAAGAAATTATCACTAAATTTAAGACCATCACTCTTGAGCAAGGAAGGGAAATGGTAGTAAAGGCTGGTGTTCTCATCCTCCTTGAATGGGATATACTAGATGCCTTGGTTTTAGAGGCAATCAAAAAAGATACCAAGCCTATGGAAGGAGTAGCCTTCAACAAGGATAATGCTGCCCTGGTCATGTGGTCTTTAAAAAGAGATGAAAATAAAAGGAGAAAGGATACCCCAGAGTTGAGCTACCTTGGAAGTATGATAGTAAAGAGGGTACAAAATACTGGAGTGGTGGAGGCTACTAGTACAGTCTTGGAAACTGCAAAATTCAGTGTTGTGGTGGCACAGAAAGAAGCAAAGGAAAGGGTAGATCTCCAAGCTAAGTTAGAGACAGTCTTAAAAGCTTACAATGATGCCAAAGAAGAGATAGTAAGCCGAGACAACATTATTACTAAATTAAAAGGCCAATTGGCAGGACAATACCACCAAGGTAAGTCATCAACCTTAATGATTTCTTCTTCTCCTACACAGCCTCCACCTATTAGCCCTATCATTGAATTCCCACCTTATCCTACACCTTTTGGTTCCCAATCAGCTGAGATCACTCAACAAGAGTTGGAAAAGCTAAAATTGTAAGGAAGTTAAGTAGCGGAAACAACTTCCTACACTAACCTTGAGAGGAGGGTAATGCAAAACTTTTTCAGCTCGTTACAACAGTTACAGAAAATAGAAATAGATATAATAGCATTCATACCACAACACAGTGATTTACATGGGGAAAAACCTTTCGGGAGAAAAACCCCACCCTCCAAAAGCAGCTCAATATTTTATTCAGCAATCAAAAACAGATTACAACATACTTGCAGAGCAAGCTCTTCACAGGAGTACCACTAATCAGAGATTCAGAGGCAACTCAATAGCCATAAGACTCTTACACACAATCTCTATCTCACACACCTCATAAATAGGAGATACAATACAAGAAACCGTCAAACGGTATTACAAAACCATGGGCTAAAACCACCCAATAAGATGTAGCCGACCCTATTTCCCTTCTAGATGCCCTATGACATTTTAAAGCACACATCAACACGTGTCGCTCCCTTTTTACAGCTCATTTATGTATTCGATACAAATTATTTTTCCTATTTCAGGAGTACAAACTTCCGGAGGCCATAACTTGAGAACCGGGTGTCCGATTGACGAACCGTTTGAAGCGCCGGAAAGCTCGCGAAGTGCTCTATCACCTCGTAATCAGCTTTGCCGGTTATGGCAACTTTTCAGGGCATTTTGGAGCCTCTAAAGTCCCCAAAATTAAGTTTAAACATTTTATTGCACCCCTCCAAGATGAAAACTTTAATATCTTCAAAACTAGCTGTGACCTTGCGACGCAACTTTACCGGAATGCTTATCTAGCCAACCAGAAGCTTCAGGGAGAGTTTCGCACCATTTCGTGCTCAAATAAAAACTTACTATAAATAGTAACCTCACATAAATGCAAGGTTGAGACACCATTTTTCCCAACAAATCTCCCACTTGTCGAACACCTTGCATGAGCGGAAAGGAATGTCAACACAATGAATCAATTGCTAGGGGCCATAAGGCCCATAGACTCTGAACACCATCTGAACTTCTCTGTGCTCACAGCCTTAGTTAAAGCATCTGCAACATTCATCAAAGTGTCCACCTTAACCAGCTTCACCCTACCATCTTCAACCATATCTCTAACAAAATGATACTGAACATCAATATGTTTGGTCCGGGCATGAAATGTCGGGTTCTTAGCTAGGCTAATTGCACTCTAACTGTCACAGTAAACTATCATTGTACCTTGTTTTATTCCAATATCCAAACACAGTCTCTTAAGCCAAATGGCCTCTTTACAAGCATGAGTAGCTGCCATATACTCTACTTCAGTAGTGGATAGAGCAACCACAGCCTGTCGCTTACTCATCCAACTAATTGCACCACCAAACAAAGTAAACACATAAGCACAGGTGGATCTTCTGCTATCAATATCACCTGCCCAATCTGAATCCACATAACCATGGATATCAAGGGAAGTCATGTCTCCAACTGAATTACCATGATAACACAAAGAATACTCTGAAGTACCCTTCAAATATCTGAAGACTCTTTTGACTGCATCCCAATGAACTCTACCAGGATTAGACATATATCTAGAAAGTACTCCCACTGCTTGGGCAATATCTGGTCTAGTACAGACCATAGCATACATCAAGCTTCCAACTGCACTCTGGTAAGGCACTCTGCTCATGTCTTCCATCTCCAATGGGGATGTAGGACAATCTGAAACAGATAGTTTCGTTCCAACTGTAAAAGGAACACTCAATGGTCTACAATTCTGCATGTTGAACCTCTGTAACACTGAATTCACATACTTACTCTGGCCTAGCCATAGCTTTCTGTTCACCCTATCTCTTCTAATTTCCATCCCAAGAATGTGCTTTGCTGCACCAAGATCTTTCATTTCAAATTTAGCAGCGAGCTGAGACTTCAGTTCTGAAATCATACCTTTCCCTTTACCAATGAATAACATATCATCAACATCACACAGTGATCTGATTTAGAACGTTCAAATCCCAAACTCAACACATATGTATCAAATTTCTGGTACCACATTCTAGGACTTTGTTTGAGGCCATACAAAGATTTCTTCAATTTACAAACCAAATTACTTTTGCCTTTCACCACATAGTGCTCTGGCTGTGTCATATAAATATCTTCCTCCAAATCACCATGAAGGAAAGCAGTTTTCACATCCATCTGCTCAACCTCTAAATCATAAGCAGTAGCAATAGAAAGCAAAAATCTAATGGATGTCATTTTTGCAACAGGAGAAAATATCTCACCGTAATCAACACCCTCAACCTGAGAGTAGCTTTTTGCAACCAACCTTGCTTTATACTTCTCAATGCTTCCATCTGAACCAATCTTTTTCTTGAACACCCATTTACAACCAACAGGTTTTCGTCCTTCAGGCAATGGTACAAGATCCCATGTATCATTCTTTTTCAAAGCTGCCATTTCTTCCTCCATAGTAATCTTCTAGGATTCTGCATCATTCATACCTAATGCCTCTTCTATAGATTTTGGTTCATCCACACTAGTATTCAGAGTAAAAATACATCTCCAATCATCAGGTGAATACCTTTTAGGTGGTTGTCTATGTCTTGTAGACCTTCAAACAAGCCGAGTTGGAGGTTCTTCCTCCTCTTCTGAAGATTCAGAGCTAGACGAGCTTTCCTCAAATTCTTGCCTATCTAGGGGTCTCGATTCAACTCTTTCAAGTGTAGAAGGAAGTTGAATCACATCTTCTTTTTTAGTCTATTCTGGCTGCAATGTAACAGAAGGAGACTTAATTTCTCTAAAAATAACACTTCTACTATGAATTACCTTTTGTGCAACAGGGTCCCAAAGCTTGTATCCTTTCACACCATAACTATACCCGATGAAGATACATTTCATAGCCTTGTTCTCCAACTTTGTTCGCTTCTCCTTTGGCACATGTGCATATGCCTTGCAACCAAAAACTCTAAGATGTCTCAATGAAGTCTTGTGACTTGACCATGCTTCCATAGGCATTTTATCAACAAGAGCTGATGTAGGAGACCTGTTAATCAGGTAGCAAGCAGTGGCAACAGCTTCAGCCCAAAACTTTTGTTCGAGACCAGCACCACTCAACATACTCCTAGCCTTCTCCATCAGTGTCCTGTTCATTCTTTCTGCAAATCCATTCTGCTGTGGAGAATACGGAGTTGTCTTCTGCCTGTTAATTCCACAGTCTTTACAAAATCTATCAAAATCATTAGAGCAAAACTCACTGCCATTATCAGTTCTCAAACATTTTATTTTCTTTCCAGTCTGCAACTCAACCATTGCTTTAAATTCTTTAAAATGACTAAAAACTTCAGATTTACTCTTTAGAAAATATACCCATGTCCTTCTACTAAAATCATCAATAAATGAAACATAATATGTGGATTTTCCAATCGAAGAGACATCTACTGGACCAAACACATCAGAATGGATAAGGTCCAAAACACCACAAGTTTTATGAGAACTCGAGTAAAACTGAACGCGGTTTTGTTTTCCATAAATGCAATGCTCACAGAAATCAAAGTCAAGATTACAATCATTCAAACCTTCAACAAGATTTTTATTTTTCAAGGTCCTTAGACCCTTTTCTCCAATGTGGCCAAGTCTCTGGTGCCATAACATAGTCTTCTCTGCAAGTAACTTTGCTTCAGACGAAAGTGCACCCTTAGGTACCCAAAAACAATTTCCATCTGCTGAAGGTGAAACCTTCAAATCTTCCAGTGAGGTATCCACAGATTTACTTTTTACAGAAGTGCTATTACACTCAACAGTGTATGCTTCAAGCTTATACAAAGTGCCAAACCTGACACCTCTAGCAACTACCATAGCACCCTTAATCATCTTACATCCTGTTTCAGAAAAGACTATCTGCACACCTGCATCTATTAGTTTGCTCACAGATAACAGGTTTCGTTTTAATCCAGGGATATGCAGCACACCATTAATCCTTTCTATTCTACCATCAGAAAACCTGATACTAACTTTACCTCGACCAACAATGTCTAGAGGTGAATCATCACCCAAGTACACCTTACCTCCATTAAATCCTTCATATTCAGAAAACCAATCTCTATTGGAAGTCATATGAAAAGATGCACCTGAGTCAATTAGCCAGGCATCATTACCTGCATGAGTCGCCAAAGCCGCAATAAATGCATCACCATCTTCCTTGTCGGACTCAGAATCAGAATCGAACTTTTTCTTTTTCTTCTTCTTTTCTTCTTTGCAGTCCTTACGGATGTGACCCGGTTTACCACAATTCCAGCAAATGACTTTGGACTTTCCAGGAGATTTTGATCTCCCTTTGGATTTGGACTTGCCGCGCTTCTCATTCTTCTTGCCTTTCTCCTTAGGTCTTCCACGAACGGTTAGGGCTTCCTTTGAACTGATGGATACCTTCCTTCGCATCTCTTTACCGAGTAGGGCACCCACCACGTCTTCAGATTTCAAAACAACAGAAGTACTACCGATAGCCATAACAAGAGAATCCCACGAATCAGGCAAAGAACAAAGCAAGATCTGACATTTCTCCTCCTCGTCCATTTTAACACCAACGGATACTAATTGAGCCACCAACACATTGAATGCTTCTAGGTGGTCTGCAATTCGTCCACCCTCTTCCATCTTCAAGGAATACAATTTCTTTCTTAAGAAAATTTGATTTAATAAAGATTTCACTTGAT
Organism: Cryptomeria japonica; assembly: GCF_030272615.1. NCBI lineage: Eukaryota > Viridiplantae > Streptophyta > Pinopsida > Cupressales > Cupressaceae > Cryptomeria > Cryptomeria japonica. Next base: position 464,326,639 of record NC_081410.1, on the reverse strand, counting down.
ACATCTCACCAAGCTTAGTCCATAGCTTCTTTGCAGAATTTTCTTCATGGACATTGATTAGAACAGAGTCTGCCAGGCACAGTCTGATTAGACCCTTGGCTTTTTGGTCCATAACATCATACTGAGCTGCCACAGTAGGATCTGAGGGCCTTTGGACATTCGCATCAACAGCATCCCAAAGATCTCGATCTATTAGCAGATCTTCCATCTTCAGCTTCCACATCTCAAAATTACTTCCATTGAATTTCTCCACCTCTATTCTCCCTGACGAACTTGCCATCTGAATATTCCTGCAACAAGATCAAAAAGTGTCTTCTGCACAAGCTCCCACTCAAATCTGGATTAGTTCAAAAAACCCAACTACCCACAATTGAAACCAAAGGTGATCAAGCTCTGATACCACTTGTAAGGAAGTTAAGTAGCGGAAACAACTTCCTACACTAACCTTGAGAGGAGGGTAATGCAAAACTTTTTCAGCTCGTTACAACAGTTACAGAAAATAGAAATAGATATAATAGCATTCATACCACAACACAGTGATTTACGTGGGGAAAAACCTTTCGGGAGAAAAACCCCACCCTCCAAAAGCAGCTCAATATTTTATTCAGCAATCAAAAACAGATTACAACATACTTGCAGAGAAAGCTCTTCACAGGAGTACCACTAATCAGAGATTCAGAGGCAACTCAATAGCCATAAGACTCTTACACACAACCTCTATCTCACACACCTCATAAATAGGAGATACAATACAAGAAACCGTCAAACGGTATTACAAAACCATGGGCTAAAACCACCCAATAAGATGTAGCCGACCTTATCTCCCTTCTAGATGCCCTATGACATGTTAAAGCACACATCAACACGTGTCGCTCTCTTTTTACAGCTCATTTATGTATTCGATACAAATTATTTTTCCTATTTCAGGAGTACAAACTTTCGGAGGCCATAACTTGAGAACCGGGTGTCCGATTGGCGAACCGTTTGAAGCACCGGAAAGCTCGCGAAGTGCTCTATCACCTCGTAACCGGCTTCGCCGGTTATGGCAACTTTTCAGGGTGTTTCGGAGCCTCTAAAGTCCCCAAAATTAAGTTTAAACATTTTATTGCACCCCTCCAGGACGAAAACTTTAATATCTTCAAAACTAGCTGTGACCTTGCGACGCAACTTTAGCGGAATGCTTATCTAGCCAACCAGAAGCTTCAGGAAGAGTTTCGCACCATTTCGTGCTCAAATAAAAACTTACTATAAATAGTAACCTCGCATAAATGCAAGGTTGAGACACCATTTTTCCCAACAAAAATAGGATCAAACCCTATTTGCAAATAAGTATGAAGAGAGAGTGAGGGCCACAATTTTGAGTTTTGCTAACACTATAGGATCCTGATTAGTGTATAACAACATGAATAAAGTTTTGGATATGTGGAATGAGCTCAATGGAGACAAGGATATTCTAATGCCCATTTTGGACAAGTAGATGCCTAGGGAGGTGGACCTAGGACTTATATGTGTATCTTATGATGTGGTAGGGGCGGATCCCATTATCAAATCCACTTGTGACTTGACAAAGGATCTAACAAAATTAGCAGCAAGAAGAGATAATGCAAAAAGAAAGATCAATTTGTATAAAAAAGAATACACTGAACATAAATTTGAATTATTTCTCGGGGGTTTTGCTAGTCTAGCTCAATTGAAGGACAAACAAGTATGGCTTAATGAATTATGAGAAAACCTGTCATTAAGGGTAAAGGGAATCATTAACACAGATGATACTTCCCTATTTGTTAGAACAATTGAGAAAATAAAATCACACTATGGCTTTCTAAACTCAGAAGTAAACAAACTGAGAAACTCTTGGAAGAAATTGGCCAAGGTAAAAGGGAAAGTTATTAAATTCTCATGGCCTGCTAATGATGTGTACCAAGAGTGGACAAGAAGGTATGTGGTGCCAGATGCAAAGGTTCAAGAAGAAGCTGCAGAGTGACAAAGTGCAAAAAGGGGCCGTTAGAAAATGAAAAGGACTTGTAACTTCTTGTTGAAACAAGAATATTGTTGTAACAAACTTTTTGGAAAAGGTTTGAAGCTTGTATGAATCAATACTATTATAAATGGATGCCAGGACTAGTAAAGAAGGGATCACAAGAATTTTGTAAAGAGACTCTGTAGAAATTTATCTAGGTTTTTCTAGTTATTAGAGAGAATACTTTGAGTTATGTAAGATTTTTTCAAAATGAATATCAATATACAGATCAGAAACTTTCGAGCCTAAAATTGTGTTGTCTTCTGGTGTGCTTTCAATAATTTGCTGGTTTCATTTGAGTAATCTAGGGTTATTCAATTGAACATGGATTGTAATGCAATCTTTATGGATGTGTTTCTTAACTTTTCTCTTTAGGAGAGGAATTAAATACACACGAAATATCTCTATCAGTAGGTTATTTTGTTGGAAACCTTGAATTTGATAAACACTATCTAGTTAAGAAGGAAGGACTCTCATATATGTCAGGCATGTATGGGGTTAATAGAAGCCAAAGTGATGAGATGCATGGGGTGTTTAATTGTGAAATTCTTGCTTAATTTAGATGACTCTGTAGCCTGGATAAGGCATTGGTATCAGTTGTAGTTCTCTTTCTACATCTCTTGAGGATCAATACTGAAAATGAGCATAAGTTTTCCTTTACTATTTCAGTTTATGTTGAGGTGATAAGATCCACTGGTTTTTGGACATTGGTTTATTGTCGATCTCATTTAAAAGTGTGAAACTATTCACAGAAGGTATACCCGCCTGAACTTTGGATAGGTTCAAAGTGTAGAGGGTTCTTGAAACCTTGTCATATGTTGCTCTAAGGTTCTTTTTCCTTGATCTCTTCAACAAAGGACAAAGTTATTACTTTTCTTATAGGGGATCAGAGGGGAATTAGAATTTGAGACTAACAGACCCCTCATGAACTATGGATTGGTACTACTCCTACTCTTAAATATTCTAAAATATTTGGAAGTAAATTCTATATTAGAAGAGATGAGTATATTGGAAAATTTGATCCTAGAAGTGATGAAGAAATATTTCTTGGTTATTCATCTAAGAGCAAGGCATATAGATGTTTTAACAAAAGATTACAGAAAATTGTCAAGAGTACAAATGTAAATATTGATGAACAATTCAGAGGAACTTCAACGTGTATAGACTCTAAACTGGCAAGAGAGATTATAACAAATGAACCTACATTGAACCCACTAGTACAGATTGAAGATCCAGTTACACCAGTATCATCTGAAAATTCCACAATAACTGGGGAACAACAACAAACAAAGACACCTCAGTATGTAAGACTAAATCACTCTAAAGATCAGATAATTGGGAACAAGTATAAAGGAGTTATGAGAAGAGGAAGATTGGAAAATGAAGAGGTATGTCTTATTTCTCAAATTGAACCATCATTAGTTAATGAGGCATGTGAAGATAAACACTAGATTAAAGCTATGGAAGAGGAACTAGAACAAATTGAGAAAAATAACACGTGGACATTAGTTCCTCGATCTAAAGACAAAAATGTGATTGGAACAAAATGGGTATTCAAAAACAAACTTAATGAAGATGGTAAGGTAAGCAAAAATAAAGCAAGACTAGTGTGTAAGAGATATTCTCAGAAAGAAGGAGTTGATTATAATGAAGCCTTTGCACTGGTAGCTAGAATTGAGGTAGCTAGATTATTCTTAGCTTTTGCAGCACACAAGATCTACAAAGTATATTAAATGTGCATTTCTGAATGGAGATCTTGAAGAAGAAATTTACATTGAACAACCTGATGGATTTTCTTTGACAGATAACAAAGATATGGTTTTTAGATTAAGGAAAGCTTTGTATGGGTTGAAACAAGCTCCAAGAGTTTGGTATGCAAGATCGGATAAGTATCTTTTAAAGATTGTTTTTTCTAAAGGTAATGCTAACAACAACTTATACTACAAAGTGACTAATGATAACATCTTGGTTATAGAAGTTTTTGTTGATGATATAATATTTGGAGGAGAAGATGGATTATGTAAAGACTTTTCTATTGAAATGCAACAAGAATTTGAAATGTCTATGATTGGAGAAATAAAATTCTTTTTAGGATTGCAGATTTCACAGACTGATAAAGGTATATTCTTGAGTCAATCCAAGTACTTGAAAGAGTTACTAAAGAAATTTGGGATGGAGAACTCTAAACTGGTAAGCACACCTATGACTACAAATGACAAATTATCACTAAGGGATGAATCTACACCTGTTAATCCGACTAGGTACAAATCTATGATAGGAGGCCTACTATATTTAACACAAACAAGACCTGATATTATGAATGCAGTATGTTTTGTTTCAAGATTTCAGAGTAATCCTAGAGAGAATCATGAATCGGCAGTAAAAAGGATTTTCCGATACTTACAAGGCACTACAAATCTTGGATTATCGTATCCTAGAGATGAAAACTTTGAATTATGTGCATACATAGATTCAAATTGGGCAGGAGATGTGGATGATAGAAAAAGCACCAACAACGGAGCATTTTTTCTTGGCAGCGGATTAATTTCTTGGTTGAGTAAGAAACAAAGTTGTACATCTTTATCAACAGCAGAATCAAAATATGTTGCAGCAGCAACTAACCGTACATAGGTACTATGGCTCAAGCAGATGTTGAAGGACATAAAGGTAAAATGCAAGGAACCTATAACTATCTATTGTGACAACACTGCAACAATTGATATATCTAAGAACCTAGTATTACATTCTAAAACCAAACATGTCTCTATCAAACTGAATTTTCTAAGGGAGAATGTTGAAGCAAAAGAAATAAAACTAGTTTATGTGAATACTAAAGAGCAGATTGCAGATATTTTCACTAAATCTCTATCTAAGGATACTTTTGAATATCTTAGAGATCAGCTTGGGGTTATACCCCCACTAGTAGAGACTTAGACAGTTGATGTTTGTCATCAACCGACAGAATTAACAAAGAAATCTTTTACTCTGGCTTTGATGAGTAAGCTATTTCTCAGGGGGAGTAGTTGGTATATTGAATTGGTTGGTATTTTGTATTTGAATCTAGTTTTGTATTGGCTTTGGCATTTGATGTCAAAGGGAGAGAGATATCTATGGAAAAACACATTATCTAGATTAGTCATTTGGGGAGATTTCTATTTTGAGAGAGACTAATTACTCTCTGTATCTGTATTTTGATTTCTGGTTATGATCTTTTTTTTGGGAGATTGATTGGTTTTTGGTATTTGGCATTTCTATTTTGGCACTTTGATGGTTTTTCCATCTTATCTTGCCATTAATGCCAAAGGGGGAGATTGTTGGTATTTTGGTATGGTTTTGTCATTGATGTCAACACCTACTAACACTTATCAACTCTAGCACTTTGGAGAATCGGAAATGTTCACCGACAAGCAAGTGACTTATGCACAGTCACCGGTATCTAGTACACCGGTAGGATATAATGTTCACCGACACTTGGAATGATATGAAAAACACTTGGTTATGTCAAAGACATCATTTGGACACCTTGTCTTGGAGATTTTTCATTGGCACATTCGTATTTGCATATTTGTTGTTACCGACAAATAGGTCTAGGATATACATCGGCAGGTTTATCTTTTCCAGATCAGCACGACACGCTATGGAGATGTTTTATTATTGTTGTAAATGCATCAGGCCGAAATGTTGAATCAGTTATTGCATCGGACATTGTTTTATTTGTAAATTTATTTTATTGTAATATCTCTTAGAGCCGACCTACTAAAATTGGTCTTAGGTTATGATATAAATGTAAGATCTTATTTGTAAGATTGAATGTGGAATGCAGAAAGGAATTGTGTGAAGGCATGTGTGAGAATAAGAAGAGCTATACACGCAGGCATAATTTGAAGGTTGAAGGAGGGTTTTTTGTGAAGACAATCAAAACTACACCGGTACTGAATCCAGCATAGAAAGATGCTAATTTGAGCAGTACATCTTTATTGGATTTAACCATCCAATTGTAGTCAGTGTGACTCCTATTTGTGTTTGAGGAGTGAGCTCTAGGCACTTGGCCTTTCTGCACATACAGACCCCATTTGTATACACATACTATCTATAGTAGTATCATGTGATTGTGGGTAAGGTTTCCCACTATGGTTTTTCCCCTTACAGGGTTTCCACGTACAAATATTGGTGTTATGTGTTGTGGATGTTATTGTGTTTCTATTTCATGCATTAATCTTTACCGATACTGTAACTAACTAATAAAAGTGTCTATCGACATAAAAGACTGGTTTACCGACATTAAGAATTAAAGTTGGTTAAGTTGTTTTGGTTTGAATTTATTGGACAACTAATTCCCCCCACCTCTCAGTTGTCCCTGGGACCCAACAATATGGTTGCATTGTGTTAATTCTCTATTTCATTCTTAAGTTTTATTGCTTACCGATATCTGTTTCTACTATTTCGGTATTAAATGTTTATGTGCTCTAGTTAGAGGTTATTAAGTGGTTTGATTGACATAATTTGTTAACAGTTGATTCATGCCCCCCCTTTTAGTTGTTCACTGTCTATCCTAAAATCATCATTCTATTTCTACATTTACTTGCCATATGACCGAATTCATTAGAAATGAAACATTTACCATTGAATTTATAAGCATTAGGTTGTCTTACTGGAGGTCTCTTGTTCTTTTGATGATTTCTTTGTCAAGAACCAGAGGATTCTCCTTTCTCATTTCCAAGTCATCACATATCTTTTCCACTTGTCTAACTTTCTAGCATCTCATGTAGCTTGGCTAAGCTAGCTTTGAATTTTTCTTTGTACTAATTAGCAGTGGAAAGTTCATCTCTCAAAAGTATGATCTGCCTTTCAAGTTCTTTCCCATCATTCTTGGATTGCACCAATTCAAATCTCAATTGGTCATTCTCATAGTTTAATTGGCAACATTCATTAGATCTATCCTTCAATGATTTAGTCAGATTTTCCTCATTCTTCTTCCTATCTTCAATCTCCTTTATCAGCTTCATCATAATGGATTGCATCTCATTTTTCAAGGCTGCATTATCTCTAGCAAATTTCTCACATTCATTTGTCTTGTCTTGTAGGGCTTGATTGTTAGTGCTTTTTTCTTCTTTATCCTTGAGTTTATCCATCAATTACTTTCTCTTCTCTCTGGATGTGTTCACTTGTTCTTTTAGAGATTCAATAAAATTTTCAGCAGCATCCAAACTTCTCCTCAGGCTACTTTTTTCTTTCATTGTTGTATCAAGATCATCAAGTGGCACAATAAGTTGCTTCTGCAAACCAAAGTCCATTGATTACATCTTCTAGATCTTCCTCAAGTTGTTAGGATTCTTCTAAGGAAACAATCTTTGATACCAATTTTTGAAATCAATGAACACTCAAAGGGGGGTGAATCAATGTTGTGCAATTCACAAATTTATTAAACTGATTCTTAAACCATTGGATGCATAAGAATGAAAGTAAAGGGCGGAAACATAAACCAATCAATGAAAAAACCATAAAACCAAATTTTTTACATGGAAACCCGGAAAGGGAAAAGTATGGTTGGATTGAGATCCATAATACTATTATACTCTAATCAGGATTAAGATAATATTACAAATAGAGAAATGCAATTGCATTCAGGCACACTGCCTAGAGCTCACTGCTCAAATACACAAGAGGGTTACAACCCTGAAGGACTTACTATCCTACAAATGAGTTATTAAATCAATAACAATAACTAAACTAATGTATATCATCTACTAATGCCAAAAATAAGTTCTGATTAAGCACAATCTAGCTGTCTTCCTCTCTTTTGCTTATTTGCTCTATTCTGCTGCACAGTCATATACCGGAGCACCAAATCTACATACAGATGCTCATTTTATCATCACACATCAACATTAGCACATCTACCATACCAAAATGATCATACGGATCAATCTTATATATCCACACCACCAAAATAGATCTCCAATATGTCGGCTTCATAATATTGCAAAATATGAAATGTCTACCAACAAGTCAGCTCAATTCGTGCACAAATTCATATGTAGACCTAAACAAGATGATAACAAGTTTCTCATGTGTCAGCACAATTACCTCAAACTCAACAACAACCACTGAAATCATCCCAAATATTTCAGATCACACGTTACATCACTCATCATCAAAATGACTCTGTTCTACCTAAATTACCAGATATCGAACCCTCAATCATGCTCATGAATCAATGTCGGATACTAAAATTACAAAATAAGCTATTGCAGACGTCCAAAATTAATTAAATAAAATATTTAATTAATTTTATCCTTTCTACGTAATTAATTAATTTAATTATGTTAATTTTATTCCTCTCAGATTTAATTAAATTTAATCTAATTAATCCTGATGAGCTGAGATATTAGCTCCTTTTATTCCTAGAACTCATAAGTTTTTGTCATGTTTTGATTTATATGATGGGATGGTAATGATGTATTAAAGTTTGACTATATGCATTTCAGATGTTAACTAAACCCATTAAATCATGTTTTGTCTTTGCCAATTATTCTTGTAGCCATGTGATTTATTCTTGTTCCCATATGGATTGTTATAGGCGATATCATGTATGAAATTAATAGATGTTATGATTAATTAAAATAGATATGTATATTCTTGTATGTTCTCTCTTTTCAATTGCAGGAATAAATGAGATGCTATAGAGAAGGTTGTCATGTCGCATCGATGGCAGTTTGAGATATTCAAGGAGGCCACTAAAAGTTCAAATCAGCAAAGAGGATAATGAGCGTAAGGAACGACAAAGGAGAAGTAGGTGTGCAAGACTCATTTATGTCTGACTCTAGTGGGCATCAATCTTGTAATACCACCACACTATGTTTTGGCTATGGTTTGGTTTAGATCCACATTTTTAGTGGGTTAACTCTAGGCGTTCTCCTTCATGAATGTTATCTGCCTCTTCTCATCAACGTGATCTTAATTGTAGGAAGTTATTGTTTTCTTTTAAATAAGTATCTCCATATCTTCTCTGAGGTTAGAAAGGAAAGAGAGGGAAAAAGAGAAGAAGATTTAAAAATAAAGTTGTAGAGTGTTTGAGTTTCCTTTCATTTTGAATAATGTATCGACTTTTGAGAAACAATGAATAAAGTTATGTTATTATGAGCACTTAGAGTTATTTTGGAAGCCTAGATACACTCATCTAAGGCGGCCCACTTGGTGAGTGTTCCTATTCCTTTGTTAAATTTAGTTTTCTTCTTTCATTGTAGTAGATGTCCTTACATTGACTGTTCCCGCAACCACTGGAAACAGATCCATTGATTGTTCTTGTAGCCAAAGCAAATAGAGTAACTCATGTTTGATAGCTTTGAGCTTAGTTAGTATTTCTTGAGTAAGATTTATATTGATGCAGAGTTTTCCTATAGCCATTTAGTTTTTTTAATTCTTCCTTACTTTTCCTACATAGATTTTAGTTGTTGTAGTAATGCAGGGTAGCTATCACAGGAACTTAGTGCATATATAGTGCAAACCCATTTCAAGTAATACATCCCTGGATTGACTATCAAATGAACTCTTGTTATAGAGATAGTAACTTCACAGAGTGAATGTCCAAACTTTGGATTGAGACTTTAACTATAGTTATTATTCCTATTGTTGGACCGAACATTTTTGGCACCGTTACCTAGGATGGTGTCAAACTAAGAACCTGTTATGGTTATTATCTTTTTAGTTTTTTAGTTTAGTTGTTTTTGATAGCCTTGATTGTTTTAAGTAGTTCTTATGAACCTGCATGCATAGGTGAACAAGAGATGCTCAAGGTAGATTCCTTCCTAGTCATCCTAATAATGCAGAAGTTGATCCATATCAACCCCCCCAAATGTAAATTTTTTTTCTGCACTTTATCAAATCCCAGAAAATTTGAACCATCCGAAATTTGAACTTCCTGAGAACAACCTCCATTTTCTCTTTGGACCTCCTGAAGAGGAACTTCATTTAGTGAATTCTCCCAAAATCCCAATGCAAGGAAATCCACCTCCTGGTGGGAATAATCCACCCCCACCTGTAGCACCAACATTTAAGTTCCCTATCTCTGATCAGCATGATAATGCTAATCTCAAGAACATTGTAACTTCTTCTATCCCTAAATTATATGGATTAGTGGCAGAGGACCTAGACACATTCTTGTTTGTGTTTGATGTCCTCTGTAGGAGTTTTGATTATACTAGAGATTCCCATAGACTCAAAATATTACCTGCCACTTTGAAAGAATCATCTTTAAGATGGTTTATAAATCTAGGGAGTAGCACAATCACTACATGGGATGAGATAAAATGATTGTTTCTCATGAAATACAAGGATTATTTTAGAGGCACTGACTACCATGGGGATGATATTTTTAGAATAATATAGAAAGAAGATGAGAGTCTTGAAGATTATCTAGAGAGGTTTCTATTCAGTGTCAAAAAGTCCAAGCATAACACTCTAAATGAAGGTTCTATCAAGCTAATATTTTTGAGAGGAATCAGTGATGAATGCACAAATGCTTTAGATCTTATGGGAGGAGGTGATATATCACAATCCACATGGAATGACATTGGACAAATTTGTCAAAAGTATTCCAGGTTTGCTTTTAAGAAAAATAGGCATTTCAAGCCAGGAGTTTCTTCATCAACATCTAGTAATAGATTTTCTAGAATGGAACTTAGCCATTTGTTGAAGGACTTTAAGGAGGATATCATAAACAATATGGCTACTCAACTGGACACACTCTCAGCTAAGAAGAAGCATGAGGAAGCTGATACGATTCTTGTAGAATTCTGCCCTCATTGTAGACAAAGGAAAAGAAACTGCAGATGTAAAATGGCTACAAATCTTGAAGTTTCTGACTTCAAGATAATACAAGGTGATGATGAACAATTTTTCTATGTTGCTCAAAGAAGGCCAAATTTTCCAAGACAAGGTATGCCTCCTGGTCCACTTTCTTTTTCTGGTTATAGTGGAAATTCCTATACACCAAATAATCAATGGCAATCTCCATATGCTCAAAATTTTGGTAGTTATCCAAATTGGTATGGTCCTCAAGGCCAAGGGAAGCATTTTCCCAATCAAACTCCATAGTGGCAGCAGCCACAAGGAAATTGGTCTCCACCTTAGGGATCATAGCAGCAATTTCAAGGAAATTTGCTACCTGCTCCTCAATGGAGGGGGAGTCAGCCTTGGACAAATCAGTCTTATGGATATCAACAACCTATACAATAGCCACAACCACCTACAATAATACCAACCCCTGCAGCCACTACTGTTCCACCTAAACCCACACAGTTGCCCACTCAACCACTACTGAATCCTAATAGCAAATCTTAGCAACAACAACAAGTTTATCCAGTTGATCCTAATCAATAACCAACCTATTCTCTATCTATAAGTGATATTCACCTCAAATCTGGGACAACTTTGCCTAGTTCGTCCCCTCTAGTTATAATTGAAATACCCAAAGAACAAGAAATCTCTAGTCCAATAGTCCCAATACCTCAAAATCAACAACTACCCCCATTTCCTTAGAGGTTGCAAGAAAAAGAGATTCCTTTAGAATAGGAACAAAGTTTTGATATTATAGATCAATTGAAACATGTATGTGTTAAAATCCCATTGTTACAAGCTATAAAGGATGTCCCTGTATACAGTAAGGCACTTAGGGAAGCATGTCTAAAGAAGCCTGGCAGAAAGGAAAAAGATCCACAAATAATTCATGTAATGGGTCAATTGGTTGATATTATGTTAGGAAAAGTTTCAATTCTTAAGTATGTTAATCCCGGTATCCCTGTTGTGAATATAGTCATCAATGGCACTCAAATAAATAATTCTTTGATCAATTTGGGAGCAACTATTAATGTTATGACAAGGGATATTATGCAGCGACTTGAAATAACTAGTCTCAGACCTACACCTACAATTTTACAACTTGCTGATAGTTCTACAGTTCGACCTGATGGTGTGATTGAAGATATAGTTGTTGCTTTGGATTCTTGGGAATACCCTGCAGACTTTATGGTCCTGTCTCCTAAGGCCACATTGGGAGGATATTCAGTGATCTTGGGAAGACCTTGGCTTGCTACAACTGATGCATATATTGGATGTCAGTCAAGGGATATGACTATCACAGATGGAAATACTACCAAAACATTAGCTCGGTATTCTCCTTCCTCAACCCCAATTAGATCAACAACAAGTCGTTTGGCCTAAATTGGGAGAAGAATTCAAAGAAGGAGTTGATTCTATGATGATTAATAGAGGACCATTCATCCAACTTCATGATGATGACTCAATTCTTTATAAAATTATGACAAATGAGTTAAGACAAGAGTAGCAGTCATAGGAGTTAGTATCAAATATTTAAGAATCAGACTTTCTTGCAACCACTTATATATTGCATACTCTGTTGCCGCGGGAAGTCTACACTTCTGATTTTTCTAAAGTATCTCAGATTTATCTTACTATCAAATTGGAAGTTGATTCAAACAAATATTTGAATTTCAATAGTAAGCTTATAGAAACTCAAAGAGTATCACTTGTGGACTTGCTCAAATGTCATAAACATGCTTTTGCATGGGATTACAAGGATATGCATGGAATTGATACTACAGTTTGTACCCACAATATCTACATAAAAGAAGATTGTAGACCACTTAGACAACCACAAAGAAGAATCAATCCTGCATTAAGAGAAATAGTTAAAGAAGAATTGCAAAAATTGTTAAATGCTGGATTTATTTATCGTATTTCAGATAGTCAATGGGTATCATCTTTAGTGATAGTTCCCAAGAAAGGATGAAAATGGTGGGTATGTGTGGATTATAGAGCTTTGAACTTGGAAACCAGAAAGGATCATTTTCCATTACTATTTGTGGATCAGGTATTAGACTGCTTGGCAAGGAAGTGATATTTTTCATTTTTTGATGGATTAAGTGGCTACAACCAGATTCAAATTGCCCCAGAGGATCAAGAAAAGACTACATTTACTTGTCCTTGGGGAACATATGCATATTTTGTTCTTCCTTTTGGATTATGTAATGCTTCGGCCACTTTTCAAAGAGCAATGATAAGCATATTCATAGATATTTCCCATGACAAAATGGAAATTTATATGGATGATTTTATAACCTATGGTTCAGAATTTGAAGAAGCATTGAAGAAACTAAGGAAAGTTTTGTAGTGGTGTGAAGACTTTAATTTGTCATTGAATAGTGAAAAGTGTTGGCATATGTGCAGAGTATGATGACATGATAGTATTGTATGTTGTCATTGATGTCAATATGCTAAAGTATAAACCAGAATATTGAAGTAAGCGATCTGGCAAGTGAACTGGTATGATGGTACAAGTGAAGTGGTATGATGAAGTGTGAACCGGTATGTGAACCAGTAAATAGAAAGTTTGTATCAGGGTTTCTGGTTGATGCATTCTAAGTCTGTGTGATTCAACTGATGACATCCTATGATGAGTTAGCATTGAAATGAAAAAGAGATCATGTTGCCACATTAGCCTTGTGCACGCGAAGAATCTTCTTGAGGATCTTGCATGAAGAAGGTTGATTCTATTCACCTCGAGAATATGCAAAATCTTAGTAAATGGTGGAGAGTGCATGATGGGTAATGGAGAACATCTTGAGTGTCGGCATTATAATAGACAAAGGGAGATTATTGGCATTCCAATTACAATAAGAGATTGTTGGCATTTCAATAAGGATATTGAGAAGGTTGTTGATGATTATGGATATAACTGATTAAGGATGTTTACTGTCTTAATATTATTATTTTATCATTGATGTCAAGAAATTGATTTTCTGATTTAGTATGATGTTGCCATATCTTAAGAAGTATGTTTTGAAGAGAGTTAAGATGTCGATAAAAGACACAGAAAGAATGTGATGAATAAGGGGAGGAATAAGTTATTCAATGGGCAACTATTACCAAGTTAGACAATGATGAGATCATGATGTTTAGATTGTTTTGATATCCTACATATGTTGTTGATTGTAAGGTTAATACTATACTATGTTACCGAGCAAAGAACCTAGTCGATAAACCCTAAGGAACCTAGTCGGTAAACCCTAAGGTTATTGCTATCGATTAATGAAGGAAGAATGTCTACCGAGTGAAGTTTAGTATTTACCAAGTTGCAACCGAGTAATAACAGAATGCATTGAATGATTAAAAGCATTATTTAATGAAGGAAGCCGATGAGCTGGTTATGATTAAATGATTGTTATGTGTATAAAGATTGTTAAGGATCTATAGCTCAAATTGAACTGCAATACCCTAGCACAAGTTCCAAGAAATGTATGCAAGTTCCAAGGCAGGGTAAAACATTTTTAGATCAAAGGATACATTGAACCTGGTCAAGTTTGAAGATTTGATGGCTATGATTCATCATGGGAAATGTGATCAAGGAGATTAAGCAATTAGCAAATTGTTTATAAATAAGGAACTGTTGATAAACAATGTATGCGGGCAAGTGTAAGCACAAGGATGCTACATAGTGATTACTGAGCACAAAAGCTTGAAGACCTATTTGAATAATAGAGTATAGAGCCTAGCAGAAGGACAAGATAAGTCCTATGACTAAATTGTATTGAGCAAATAAGAATCTTCTTTAGCATTTTAGATGTGAAGTTGCAGATAGATTTTTATTACTATTATTTTGTAAAGTGACAGAAAATCTCTTAACTGAGTGGACTTAATAGTCTTATTTGTAAAACCCTCTAGCAAGGTGACATTCTGATTGAGTGTTTGAAATCATTTAACAAGGTCACTTCTAACAAGGTGAAGATCCTAATAGATCTGAGGGAAATCCCTTAACCGGGTCACATCTAGCAATGTGTTTGTAATCTTTAATAGGATTTGCTTTTAACCGAGCATACTCTAGAAGAGTATATTTCTTAGTGGGTCCGAAATCCCATAGTGGTTTTTCCCTATTTGGGTTTCCATGATAAATATAGTGTTATGAGTGTTGTGATGATTATATGCTTATGAGTTTGCATGTTTAGCATTTTTGGTTATATTACTGAAGTATATGTTACCGAGGTTGAATCTTTTGTTTTTATGGAAGATTAAGTTTGTATGATTCACCCCCCCCCTCTCATCTTGTCAGCTTGGCATCTGTACTAAACATTTAGTATTAGAACTATTAATTGGTATTAGAGATTTCAACTCCGGAAGAAAATTTTAAAGGTACTTGAGGCAAAGATCCAAAGATGTATAAGAGGGATGCACCGAAGGTGAACAAGTCAAGTTTCTCTACATGGCAAAAAAGGATGAAGCTGCACTTATCAGGATTTGGAGAATGTGATGTATATTATCTAGAGAATGATTTCATTACACCTAGCACCTATCCATTGACAATGGAAGAGATAAAGGTAAAGCAAAAACATATCCAAGAAATGATTGAAATAACATCTGCATTGGCTGACTCAGAGTTTAATGATCTAGAAGGCTGCAATGATGCCGAGGCAATGTGGGACAAGCTCATATATGTGTATGATGGTGATGAACATGTTCAAAGAGCAAAAGTGGATAGTCTAAAAGGACAACTTGAATCTATGAGGATGAATGAAGGTGAGAACATAACCCAATACAGTACAAGATTAAAGGAGATTGTCAATCAAATCAAAGGAGCAGGTGGAACTATTGAAGAAAAGGATATAACAAGTAAGTTGTTAAGAACTCTTCTACCAGCTTATACAATCCGAGTCTCTACAATCAATGAATTGAGGTCTATACCTAATATGTTAGTTTCTTTGGATGCTACTATTGGTAAGCTACATGCATTTGAATTAAGTAATTTTGATAATAGTGGGTCTTTGGTAAATAAAATTGAATCTACATTTAGTTCTTTTCATCTTGATGAATCTGATGATTACAATGATAGAAAGTTTAAGTATTCTGAAGGGAATCATAGTGGAGCAAGTGAAAGATTTTGTAAGAACATGGAAGTACACAAATTGTATGAGGAAATCAGAAAGAAAGAAGTGTTTGAAGCACTATTAGCCAGAAGGTTACCGAGAGGCAAAGGTAAGTATAAAGGAAAACTGCCTTTGAAATGTTTCAATTGTGATAAGATAGGACATATGGCTTCTAACTATCCTGATAAAGATTCTACTGAAAAGAGAGATTACTGAGATGATAGACAGAAAAATAATCAATACAGAGGACACCGAGACTTCAGAATAAGAGATAGAAAGTCATGCTTAATAGCCGATGAGGAATCAAATGATGATAAATCAAATGAAACTGATACAAAGGAAGTAGTTTATGTGGCTATCAAAGATGGATCAAATGAAGAAAGGTATGAAGAAAAACCTCTAATATCTCATGTAAATACTAATGATTCATGGATCATAAATACTAATGATTCATGGATCATAGATAGTGGATGCTCACATCACATGACAGGTGATAAACACAAGTTTGTTATATTAGAAGATTATGATGGAGGCTATGCAATATTTGGTAATGATGCACCATGTCCAATAAGAGGTAAATGATCCATAACACTTCTTGACAATGCAAAATGCAATGATATTTATCGGGTTGAAGGATTGAAATACAATTTGTTGAGTGTAGCATAGCTAAACAATACATGTTACCGAATAGAATTTCAGAAAGGAATTGTCAAAGTTCATGAGAAGCATGGAAAGTTAGCTGTGACCGGGACACAAACAAAAGGTAACACATTTCACCTTGACTCAACTAGGAACAAGTGTCTGTATGCAAAGATAGATGATACCTGGTTATGGCATAAAAGGTTTTGTCATGTAAATTTTGATAAACTGATCAAAATAAGCAAGAAGCACCGAGTAAGAGGTCCACCGAGTCTTGAAAAACCTGAGAATACTATGTGCTGAGGATGCCAGATGGGTAAGATGACAAGATCAAGCTTTACAAGTAAGTCCTACACCTCTAAGGGAATTTTAGATCTTGTGTACACTGATCTTTGTGGTCCTATGAAAGTTCAGAGTTATTATGGTGATAAATATTTCATATTATTTGTGGATGTTTATTCAAGGATGATGTCAGTAATGTTTTTAAAAGAAAAATCAGAAGCTTTTCAAATGTTTAAATGGTACAAGGCAAGAGTTGAAAATGAAATAGGAAGACAACTAAAATGTCTTAGATCAGATAGAGGAGGAGAGTTTACCTCTAATGAATTTAACTTATTCTGCAATGATCATGGTATAAAAAGACAAGTCTCTGCATCGAGAACTCCATAACAAAATGGAATTGTTGAGAGAAGAAACATATCTATTGTGTATTGTGCCTGAACCCTGATGATTGAAAAGAAAGTGCCACAAACATTTTGGAGAGAAGCAATAAGCATAGCAGTTTACACCCTGAATCGAGTACAACTAAAGAAAGGAACTTTGAAGACACCATATGAAATCTGGTATGACAAGAAACCTAATGTAAGTTACTTCAAAATCTTTGGAAGTAGATGCTATGTTCACAAAGATGATAGAAATGGCAAGTTTGATCAGAAAAGTGAAGAAGGAACATTTCTAGGTTATTCTTCTAGAAGCAAAGCATTTAAATGTCTGATCAAATCATCTAACAAAATAGTAGAAAGTGCAAATGTGAAAATTGATGAATTTGTAGAAAGAAATTATGAAGGAAATTCCAAGGAACCATAAGATTATGATGAATTTGTCTATGTTCAACTGACAAGTCCTACCGAGAGAGTTACTGAAGAAAATGAAGAGAATGTCCAATTATCGAGTGATGAAGAAGATCATACAGAGCCTACCAAGCCTATATTAGCCAAGTATGTCAGAAGAAATCATGCATCAAGTCAGATTATAGGAGATAAGAATGATCCAGTGATGACAACACATGTCTGATAAATGAATTTGAACCAAGGATGGTGAAAGAGGCATTTAATAGTGAAGATTGGATAAATGCTATGACAGAAGAGATTGATCAAATCAAGAAGAATGACACATGGACACTAGTCCCAAGACCAAAGAACAAAAATGTAATCGGTACAAAGTGAATTTTTAGAAACAAGCTGAATGAAAAAGGTGAGGTCATTTGAAATAAAGCAAGTCTAGTTTGCAAAGGTTATGCTCAAGAAGAGGGAATTGATTATGGTGAGACTTTTGCACCTGTGGCAAGACTTGAAGGAGTAAGAACATTGTTGGCATACACTGCTTACAAAAATTTCAAGGTATATCAAATGGAATCTGTATTTCTGAATGGTATATTAGAAGAATTGAACAACTTGAAGGATTTGTTGAAGACAAGAATAAAATCAGGTATGTAAATTGAACAAAGCTTTATATGGTCTGAAACAAGCACCTAGAGCATGGTATGAAAGATTGCACTCTTACTTAATCAAGATTGGTTTTATAAGGACAAGTGAAAATAGCAATATGTACATGAAGAATGATGAAAATGGAAAACTGATCTCAGCCATATTTGTTGATGATATTATCTTTTGTGGAAATGACTCTTTATGCAAGAACTTTGGAAATGAAATGAGCAAAGAATTTGAGATGTCATTAATTGGTGAGATAAAGTATTTTATAGGTTTACAAATACTACAAATGAAAGATGAGATTTTCATTACTCAATCCAAGTACATAAAGAAAATTTTGAAGAAATTTGGAATGGAGGATTCAAAACCAGTTAGTACTCCTATGACTACCAACTATAAACTATCAAACAATGATGAATCTGCATCTATTGATGAGACACTTTACCAATCCATGATTGGAAAGCTACAATATATTGTTCACAGCAGGCCAGATATTGCACATGCAGTAGGTATAGTTGCAAGATTCTCTGTAGATCCCAAGGAAACACACATGATAGTAATCAAGAGAATTTTCAGATACTTGAAAGGCACTGAAGATTATGGCTTAGTATATTAGAAAGGAAATGTTTTTTTTTTAAAGTTTATACTGATACTGATTGGGCAGGTAATATTAATGATAGAAAAAGCACAAGTGGAGGAGCTTTCTTTTTAGGAGAAAGACTAGTGAGTTGGCTTAGCAAGAAACAAGGATGTGTTTCATAGTCAACAGCAGAAGCTGAATATGTTGCTGCAGCATTGAATTGTACCAATATAGCATGGATCAAACAATTGTTGGAAGACATAAATGAGCAAGCTACCGAGCCAATAACTATATTCTGCGACAATACTAGTGCCATTAACATTTCAAAGAATCCTGTTATGCACTCTAAGATAAAGCACATCTCTATCAAATATCATTATCTTAGAGAAGAAGTTCAAGAAAAGAAAGTGGTGTTGGAGTATGTTAGCACAAAGGAACAAATAGCAGATATCTTCACCAAGCCACTTCCAAGGGACACTTTTGAGTATCTCAGAAGTCAGTTAGGGTTCATACCCCTATCTTCTACTCACTGACCGAGTTCGGTGAAAGCATCAACTCAATGACTCTACAGAATATCTTTTAGGAGTTGATGCTGATTTACAAACTTTAGGATGTTTTCTAAAGGTGTGCAAGAAACAAATACAAGGAACAAGAATTGAAGACATAATGCTCTGATTGAGACTAAGTTGACACATAACAACAAGGAATTCACTTCTCAGTGGAAGAAATCATGTTTTAGTTCTTTACTTTTTGGCATTGTTGTCAAAGGGGGAGAAGACTATTGTATGGGGGAGAGCATTTCAAAATCTCATAGCAATCCAACTCAACTAGGTCAAATCAATTTATTTTGCCATCAATACCAAAGGAGGAGACTGTTGGCATTATAACAGACAAAGGGAGATTGTTGGCATTCCAATTACAATAAGAGATTGTTGGAATTTCAATAAGGATATTGAGAAGGTTGTTGATGATTATGGATATAACTGATTAAGGATGTTTACTGTCTTAATATTATTATTTTGTCATTGATGTCAAGAAATTGATTTTCTGATTCAGTATGATGTTGCCATATCTTAAGAAGTATGTTTTGAAGAGAGTTAAGATGTTAGTAAAAGATACATAAAGAATGTGATGAATAAGGGGAGGAATAAGTTATTCAATGGGCAACTATTACCAAGTTAGACAATGATGAGATCATGATGTTTAGATTGTTTTGATATCGTACATATGTTGTTGATTGTAAGGTTAATACTATACTATGTTACCAAGCAAAGAACCTAGTTGGTACACCCTAAGGAACCTAGTCGGTAAACCCTAAGGTTATCTCTATCGGTTAATGAAGGAAGAATGTCTACCGACTGAAGTTTAGTATTTACCGAGTTGCAACCGAGTAATAATAGAATGCATTGAATAATTAAAAGCATTATTTAATGAAGGAAGCTAATGAGCCGGTTATGATTAAATGATTGTTACGTGTATAAAGATTGTTAAGGATCTATAGCAATGGAAGATTGGCAGGAAGATCTACAGCTCAAATTGAACCATAATACCCTAGCACAAGTTCCAAGAAATGTATGCAAGTTCCAAGGTGGGGTAAAACATTTTTAGATTGAAGGATACATTGAACCTGGTCAAGTTTGAAGATCTGATGGCTATGATTAATCATGGGAAATGTGATCAAGGAGATTAAGTAGTTAGCAAACTGTTTATAAATAAGGAACTGTTGATAAACAATGTATGTGGGCAAGTGTAAGCATAGGGATGCTACATAGTGATTACTGAGCACAGAAGCTTGAAGACCTGTTTGAATAACAAAGTATAGAGCCCAGCAGAAGGACAAGATAAGTCCTATGACTAAATTGTATTGAGCAAATAAGAATATGCTCTAGCATTTTAGATGTGAAGTTGCAGATAGGTTTTTATTACTATTATTTTGTAAAGTGACAGAAAATCTCTTAACTGAGTGGACTTTACAATCTTATTTGTAAAACCCTCTAGCAAGGTGACATTCGGATTGAGTGTTTGAAATCCTTTAACAAGGTCACTTCTAACAAGGTGAGGATCTTAACAGATCTAAGGGAAATCCCTTAATCGGGTCACATCTAGCAATGTGTTTGTAATCTTTAACACGATTTTCTTTTAACCGAGCATACTCTAGAAGAGTATATTTCTTAGTGGGTCCAAAACCCCATAGTGGTTTTTCCCTATTTGGGTTTCCATGTTAAATTTGGTGTTATAAGTGTTATGATGTTTATATGTTTATGAGTTTACATGTTTAGCAGTTTTGGTTATATTGTTGAAGTATATGTTACCGAGGTTAAATCTGTTGTTTTTATGGAAGATGAAGTTTGTATGATTCACCCCCCCCTCTCATCTTGTCAGCTTGGCATCTGTACTAAACATTTAGTATCAGAACTATTAATTATATTTGTTCAAGATTGTTTTACTCTATGCAATGTGATTAAACAGTCAGGATTGGACCGATTGTATTGATAACCTATATGCTTAGGGTTTAGGGTTTATGCTACCAACCTAATTTTTGTCTATAAGGTCAATGATGATTTGCATTTTGAAGTTGTTGGCAAATTTTTTGTGTGTATCTAAGTGAAGAGATACTTGATTCTTGCCAGACCAGTGAAGTGAGTAGATACCTACAGAGTGTGATTGCAAAAGTATAAGAACTGAAGTAGATCTGCCTTAGCATTGAGTGTTGTTATCAGATCAGTGTATTACCTGTTGACTTCTAATCATTTCAACAGTTCAAAAATCCCTTTACCAGGTAGCTTTAACAGGCTTTTTGTAAATCCTTTAACAGGGTATTTAGCCTTCCCTTAATCGGGTGATCCCTAGCAAGATTGGTTCCTAGCAGAACTTGTTGTAAAGTCTTTAACCGGACTAGGCTCCTAACAAAGCGGACTTCAGAAGAGTTCAAGAACAACTTGTGGGTATTTGTCCCCACCGTGGTTTTTCCTAGTTGGGTTTCCACATGAAAAATCAGTGTGTCATGTGTGATGTTTTAGTGTTTTCTCTTAAGAGGTAATGCATGTTGATCTAGTGGTCATTATATTTCTAGTACCGGTTTATGACTTTCATAGTCACTGTATTTTACCGGTATTGCCTTGACTTAGATCGGTGATGTTGTTTACCAGTTAGTGCAGTCTTTGTTGTTTAAGTTGTGAAAGAAGTTTTTGTCTATACTGATTCACCCCCCCCCTCTGTATCTGTTGAGTATTTACTACTCATCATTATTCATCAATTGATATCAAAGCAGTCCTCTAGGTCCTCTGTGTTATAAGCTTAACTGTTAGAGGAAAAGATCCTATTATAATGATGAAGAGGGAAGGTTCTAAGTTCAACAGAGATAACTTTAAGATATGGAAGGATAGAATGAAGATATACATTAAAAGAATGGGTTCTCAACACTAGAACTATGTTGAGAATACTTATGTTGTCCCTACCGGTATTCTCACCGGTGATCAAAGAAGAGAAATTCAGGAGAATGAGCAAGTCATGGAAGCTCTTATCAGTAGTCTATCTGATATTGAGTTTATAGATGTTCAAGATAAAGAAAATCCCAAGGATGTATGAGATACTTTGGAGTCTATCTATGGTGGTGACGAGCATGTGAAGAAAGCTAAGGAAGAAAGCCTTAGAGGAAATTTTGAAGACATGCAGATGGTTGAAGGAGAGACCATTCAACAATATGGGATAATGATTAAAATTGTTGTTGGAGACATCAAGAGTGCAGGAGGTACTATGGATGATTCCACCATTGTTAGAAAAGTTTTGAGAACCATATTACCGGTCTATTCAATAAGGGTTGCCACTATTCAGGATTTGATATCTATAGACAAGACAAAGGTATCCCTAGATTCTATTATTGCTAAGTTGACTATGTATGAGTTAAACAGTCATGATGGTAGTGTTCAAAAGACTGATTTAGCCTTTAGAGAATCTACTGCACTATCTAGAAAGGTAAAAGAAGCTAGTACCAGCTATGAACCTAGACAAAGCAGAGATATGGATGATGAGGAGATCCTGATAGAGTTTGAAGCTCTTCTTACCAAGAGACTTCCTAAGGGAAGTGGAAAATACAGAGGTAAGCTCCCTTTGGAATGCTTTTCTTGCAATAGGATAGGACACATTGTTGTCAACTATCCTAATAGTAATAATAAGGACAAACCGAAGAGGTTCAAAAAGTTCAAAGGAGGAAATAGGAGAAATTGTCTTGTTGCAATTGATGAAGGTGTCACTGATGATGAATCAAAAGATAAAGAAAGTGAAGACATAGTGTTTGTAGCTACTAAGGAAGATGTGTCAGACAAGAAGGCTCTTGTCTCCCGCTTTGATAATTCCAATGAGTGGATTATTGACAGTGGTTGTTCTCACCACATGACTGGTGACCAGAGAAAGTTTATGTCTCTAGAAGAGTATGATGGAGGTGTAGTCTGATTTGGTAATGATGCACCTTGTATGGTAAAAAGAAAAGGGTCCATCTCTGTAAATGGAAAAAGAAATATTGATAATGTGTATTGGGTAGAAGGTCTCAGGCATAACCTTTTGAGTGTTGCTCAGCTGAATGATAAAGGACTCACTTTGGAATTCAAAGACGGAGTGTGCAAAATAAAAGGAAAGAGTGGTGAACTGATGGCCATTGGTATGGAGACCAAAGGTAACTTATTTTAGTTAAATACAAATATTAGTCAATGTCTAATGGCTAAGTTTGATGATAGTTTGATATGGCATAGGAGACTCTGTCATGTAAACTTTGATAATATTGTGAAGGCTAGTAAGATCAAGGCAATTAGAGGATTGTCTGTGCTGAACAAACCAGAGAATGCTTTGTGCAGAGAATGTCAACTGGGGAAAATGTCTTCCTCAACCCTCAAAGGTAAATCTTTCACAACAGATAATTTACTTGATCTTGTGCATACTGATTTGTGTGGTCCTATGAAAACTAGGAGTGTTCAGGGAGATAGGTACTTTATGATTCTTACTGATGATTGCTCAAGAATTATGTGGGTCACATACTTAAAAGACAAGTCTAAAGCTTTTGAAAAGTTTAAAGCCTTCAGAGCACTAGTTGAAAAGGAAAGCAGTAAGAGGATCAAATGCCTTAGAATCGACCAAGGAGGTGAGTTCACTTCTGGAGAATTCCATAAGTACTGTGAAGAGAATGACATCAAGAGGCAACTGTCTACCCCACAGACTCCACAATAGAATGGCCTAGCAGAGAGGAACAAATGGACTCTAGTTGAAGTAGCCAGAATGATGTTGATTCAAGGGAAGGTTGCTCACACCTTTTGGAGAGAAGCAGTGAGCATTGCAGTCTACACTATGAACTGGGTACTCATCAAGAAAGGTAAGGATAAAAATCCTTATGAGTATTGGACAGGTAAGACTCCTATAGTAGGCTACTTTAGAGTGTTTGGTAGCAAGTGTTATATCAAGAGAAGTGAATACCATAGCAAGTTTGATGCAAAATGTGATGAGGGAATATTCTTAGGGTATTCCACCAAGAGAAAATCTCTCAAGTATTTTAACAATAGGACTCAGAGAATTGTTGAAAGTATCAATGTTAGAGTTGATGAAACCTCTGAGAAACCTAAGGAAATCAGCAGTGAGCAAGCGGTAGATGAACCGATTGTGACCTTCTGGGAACTAGTTGCAAAACAACCAAGTACAAGGAATAGTACTCCTAGACTAGTAGATGTTGATGTAGATGAAGATGAGGATGAAGAGGAAAAGCAAGAGGAATCAGCCAAGATCATTCCTAGGTATGTAAAGTTGCATCATGATCCAAAGCAGATCATAGAAGATAAGGATGCAGGAATTCTTACAAGAAGAAAGGTCAAAGAAAATTCTTGCATGATTTTTGAATTTGAACCCAAAAAATTTAAAGAGGCACACAAAGATGAAGACTAGATTAAGGTTGTGGAAGAAGAACTTGACTAGATAGAAAAGAATGGTACATGATCTTTGGTACCCAGACCCGAGCACACAAATGTTATTGGCACCAAATGGGTTTTTAGAAACAAGCTGAATGAAAATGGCACAATGGTAAGAAACAAAGAAAGATTGGTATGTAAGGGATATGCTCAAGAAGAAGGAGAAGACAATCGAGAAATCTTTTCTCTAGTAGCTAGATTGGAAGGAGTTCAAATGCTTCTTGCATATGCAGCCTTCAAGGGATTCAAAGTGTATCAGATGGATGTGAAATCTGCATTCCTGAATGGAATACTTGAAGAGGAAGTGTAAATAGAGAAACCAGATGGGTTTGCCCTATCAGAATATAGTGATATGGTGTGTAGGCCACATAAAGCCTTGTATGGATTGAAACAAGCACCTAGAGCATGGTATGAACGTTAACACTCCCATCTTGTGAAGATTGGATTTAAAAGTATAAGTGAAGAAAACAATATCTATCTAAAGTCAGAAGGAGATCGGATTTTGTTCTATGAAGTGTTTGTTGATGATATAATTTTTGGTGGAGATGACAAGATGAGCCATGCATTTGCAGATGAGATGAAGAAGAAATTTGAGATGTCATTAATCGGAGAGATTAAGTTCTTCATTGGACTATAGATTCAACAAATGAAAGATGATATCTTTATCACTCAGTCCAAGTATGTCAAAGAGGTGTTGAAGACCTTTGGCATGGAAGATAGAAAACCGGTTGGTACACTGATGATTACCAGTTGTAAAGTGTCAAAAGAAGATGACTCAATATTGGTGAATGGGAAAGATTATCGATCAATGATTGGTAAGTTGTACTATGTAGTACACAATAGACCGAACATTGCACATGCAGTGGGCATTGCTGCATGTTTCCAGAAAAGTCCAAGAGAATCCCACTTGGTAGCAGTCAAGCGGATTCTTAGATATCTGAAGGGAGCTATAGATTATGGATTGTGGTATCCATACAGTAATGATTTCAATCTCAAAGTGTTTACTGATGCCGATTGGGCTAGTAATGTGGACGATTGAAAGAGCACAATTGATGGTGCATTATTTCTTGGTGGTAGACTAGTCTCATGGATGAGTAAGAAGCAGAATATGTAGCAACATTTATGAGCTGCACTCAGACAATTTGGATGGAGCATGTATTAAGTGGTTTCAAAGTCCCTATATCTGAACTGGTGAGTATATTTTGTGAAAACACAAGTGCAATTAATATTTCCAAGAATCCGGTATTGCATGCTAGAACCAAGCACTTCAAGCTCAAGTATCATTTCTTAAGGGAGAAAGTTTAGAACAATGAGGTTGTATTCGAACATGTTTCTAGTAAGGAGCAGTTAGCAGACATTTTCACCAAGCCTCTATCGAAGGCTACATTTACCTATTTAAGAGGTGAATTAGGGGTACTGCCCCTTCAACAGGTGAACTAAAGGTATGTGCTCCACATCAGTCAGGTATTGCATTGACAAATCTTTTCAGGATTGACGTGTTGAAGGATGCTACTCCTCAGGGAGAACAACATAGTAGATCATGGATGTTTATGCCTCCACTTTGGCATTGTTGTCAAAGGGGGAGAAGATGTGAAACAAAGAAGATATCTGTGATATTGAAGACATATATTATGGAAGAGATTGGGGAGAATATGTAGAGATATCTTTGTATATTTCCATCAATGCTAAAGGGGGAGATTGTTGGCATATGTGTAGAGTATGATGACATGATAGTACTGTATGTTGTCATTGATGTCAATATGTTGAAGTATGAACCGGTATATTGAAGTAAGTGATTTGGAAAGTGAACCGGTATGATGGTACAAGTGAAGTGGTATGATGAAGTGTGAACCGGCATGATGGAATGAACTAGTATATGCAGAAAGTGAACCGGTATGTGAATTGGTATATGGAAAGTTTGTATCGGGGTTTCTGGTTGATGCATTCTAAGTCTGTATGATTCGATCCATGACATCCTATGATGAGTTAGCATTGAAATAAAGAAGAGATTGTGTTTCTACATCAACCTTGTGCACATGAATAATCTTTTGTTAGGATTCCCAAAGATACTGAGAGGGGGCTGAATCAGTACCTAACCGATTTATTGATTTTCTTAACTTATTAAATGAAAATCATTCCAAAACTATGTATCAGTAAACCAAAATTAATGCAGCAAATAAGAACAACCACAACATGAAAGACACACCATAACACAGTATTTTTAACAAGAAAACCCGGTGTGGGAAAAACCTCGGTGGGATTTGTGACCCACAATATTCACTTACTAGCCAATAAGAGAATATTATTGTTACAATAGGGGCCTGCACATGCAAGAAGGTCAACTACCTAAAGCTCACTACTTACATACAAAAGAGAAGTCTCACTGACTTACAAAAGGATTATAAAAATCCAATGTCATGTACTGCTACAAAAGGGCATTTGCTATGCCAGATTCAGTATCGGTTTAAGCTCTGCAACTTCCAAAACCTTATTCCAAAACTCTGCCTTAATGTTCGCACATAATATCCATCATATATCCTACATATAAGTGTCCTCTAAGATCTCATACTTATATATGAGCCTTATTACAA
Organism: Cryptomeria japonica; assembly: GCF_030272615.1. Taxonomy (NCBI): domain Eukaryota; kingdom Viridiplantae; phylum Streptophyta; class Pinopsida; order Cupressales; family Cupressaceae; genus Cryptomeria; species Cryptomeria japonica. The sequence goes on along the minus strand of NC_081410.1, from coordinate 464,299,215 downwards.
TATGCCTTTTTGGCTTTCAAAAAGATATTACAATTAATTATATTTTGCAATAAATAAAATCTTGTTGGCTAGGGTGCCGGTAATCAATCTTTTCGGTGTCAGTGAACGTATGCCGGTGTAGAGTCTGCTGGTGCCAGTGCCTGTCGGTATCATATGATTGTAAGGTTGCCATCAATGAAAATACCTTCAATCACCTACAATTTCTCATTGGAGTGGGAATTTGCCAACAATCTCCCCCTTTGGTATTGATGGCAACACTCATGAGAAAAATCCAAAAAGTGTTGTCCAAAATAGTGTCTTACCAAAACTGTCAAAACTGTGTGCTCTGCGTGCTCCCCTTGAGCTAATGATGTCTTATGTTGATCATTATTCTCATCTCCACTACTCCCCCTTTGGCATCAATGAAAAAGGTTGTCATTCAATGTCAATTGAGTGTGGTTCCTACCTAGTTCCTTGTAATCTATTTATTACAATCTGATAAATTTTTGTTAAGGCAAAATTCAAACTGTTGTAAAATCTCTCACTGTCTTTCAGTGCTGCTTCAATTATTTGAATTTTACTGGTGAGAAAGTGCATTTTCTCTTTTGGTGTCTTAAGTCCTAGAACAAGAGCCTTAGAAATCTCTTTTCTCAAAGAGATGAGGATATCCAGTTTAGGACTTAGTCTGCATTTAAGTTCTTTTGCCTTAAACTTTATCCTTTCCTTGTCTTTCTCAAGCTTTTCTATTTTCTCTTCAAAAACTGCAATTTCCTATTCAATTACTGATATTGAGTCTGATGAACCTATCAAGTTGTCAGCAATATCATTTATTTCCTTCTGGGCTATGTCGATATCTTTATCTATGTCTTTTGTGAAAATGTTTGTTTTACATGCGTCTCTATACAATTTCTTGAAGTTCAAAATTTCTTTACCTAATACCAGTAATAAGGTTTCCATATGTTCCTTATTATTCTTTACTATCTCCTCAAAGATTTTTTCCTTCTCCTTATTCATTTTCTCTTTGAAGGTGTCTTCATTTATCTGATCTAGTGTTATTAGGTTACTGGTTATATACTTAGACAATGTGTCTAATTGGCTCAAAGAATCTTTATTTTCTATGTTACACTTTGGAGCTATCATCTTCAAAATTGGTAAAGTGCCATCTATAGCCTTATAAGCTAGTGCATTACACTCTGTTATTTTCTTTATTGAATCTAAGAGTACCTCTGTTACATTTGTAGGTCTAAAATCTGTCATAGATGTTCCAGACAACTGTCCAACTATTTTCACAATCTGTAAACCATCAGTGGTTGTGATAGCTTTGATTTCCTCTTTTTCTGGAGGATCTGTTTGTGTTTGCATTTCCACTACCAAAGGCTTGGGATTGTCAAATGAAGTCGGTGGTACTATCTATGAAGGATCCTGTTGCTCTGCTGATTTCTCAGTGTTTTCCTTAGTATGAACCTGTTGCTCTACCGGTTTCTCAGTGTTCTCTCCTGATGGTGTCTCTATTTGTGCCTCTGAAGATTTCACTATAGTGTCCACTATCGGTTTTTCTTTGTTCACCTCTATGTTGTCTACTGCCTGTGACTTAGTAGGTTTTTCAGTTTCAGTAGTTGTCGGTGGCTTAGTAGATGTACTAGTATGCACATCTGTGGTCTCTTCCTTTTCAGTGTCCAGGGGTTCATTTGGTCCTTCAGTTTGTTGTTGTTCCCCAATTCCAATGTTTTCAATTCCAATATTTCCTATTGGTGGTTCAGTTGCCACATCTCTCTTATTAGATGTCTCCTTATCTACAACAATATTGGCTTCCTATGTGTCAATTTTCATTGTGTATGACACCTCAGAATCAGAATTCGTATCCTCATGTGGTGTTTCCATACCCTCTATTGCCGGTTGTGTGTGAGCAATTTGTACCAGTCGAGTATCAAAGGTTGGTGGGGGTAAATTATCTATTATATTTAGGCTTAGAGGTCCACCTACTTTACCTTTCCCCTTATCCTTTTCTTTTTGGTAGACTCTGATAGTCTTTGGTCTTTTTAGCTCTTCTTGTTTCTCTTTTTCAAAAAAAAATATATCGCACTGATCTGCAATCTCTTATGTTATTTCATTTACTCTGCCTGCCATCAGTGCTACATGTCGGTGACCAGTTGAAAATATTGTCCAGTTGGCTTCACTGATCAGCTCATCAATTTCTTGAATGGAGTTCATTGGGTGAATTGCAAGTAGTTTCTCTATTTTTATGTTTTTGTCCAATTCCACAATGGCTACCCTTCTAGCTTCTAATCTTCTGTACAAGTCTTTGGGTATCTCATCCACAATTTCCATCTGAAATTTCTTATAGATTTCTAAGTGTAAGACTACACTATTTTCTATGCTCTCATTTTCATCATTTGATAGCGTGTTACATAACTTATTGATGTTTTTCAATTTCCCATCCTCAATTACTTCATTCAGAAGTTTGTCAAATGGTGGAATAACCTGTCTTTCTTTTCTTTTCTTTGGTGTCAATTTCTTAGCCGGACGCCTAACTACTTGCTACTTTTGTCTTGTCCTTCTGGGTGTAGGTGAGGGTACCGGTGAGGGTTTTCTTTTTCTGACTACCCTTTTGAATTCTGCTGGTATTTCACTGTCAGAGGAAGTAGCAATCAGTGAAAGATGTGCTTCCGGTTGTAGTCCTTCCAATTCACTCTCCTTAATACCAGTTTTGTTTAATACATCTTCTTTTATTTCTTTTGCCTGCCTTGAACCTCTCCTAACTATCTACTCAGTTTTCTTGATATTTTTCTCATATTGAATTTTGCTTTCTATGGTCTTTGCATTGCCAAAAACTTTCTTAGTTGGTTCCTTAAGTGCTTCTAAGAGGGCTTTTTCATAGGTTTCAACTATGTTGTCATCTGCCTCACATCCCATCTCTGTAACCCAAACAGTCCTAGGGATAATTGCCTCCATCCAAATTTCATCTTTCTTGATCACAAAGCATATCTCCTTTTGATACTTATCAACAATTGCTTGAGATAGCCTTATTCTTGTATTCATCTTTGCTTTCAAGGTTTGAAAATGTTCATTTATATTTTTCTCTCTGTCATCTCCCATGTTGTTCAGTATATCAAGAAGTTGTTTTCCTACCGGGATATCAAAACCAAAGTCTTTCCTACCAATACCGGTAACTTGCTTGGTAATGTACAACATTAAACAAACAAGCAGGTTGCCAAATCTGAAAGTTCCTTTCTTATCACCTTTAATTTTCTTCAAGTTGGCTATCAGTTCATCTTTTAGCCACTCACATACATCAATCATAGCATTGTTATTCACCATGTCATATGCACTTTTAATACATAAGTTGGAAACAGAGTTTAGTCAGTTTGCAAGTGTAGCCTTATAACCAAGAATCATACTGACAAATCTAACATTCATGTCCTTCACATCATTGACTCTCAGGGATCTTTTATAAAATGTTGTGCTGGTTAGGGTCATCATAGTGTCATTTGGAACCTTTTTAGTTTTATCAGGCCTGCTACTGATGGAAGGTATGTAATGCCCCGCCAGGAACCCTAAAGGATTGCAACACTACAAGGCAACTAAAGGGTGAAATATTTTTATTTTTTTAATATTAAGTGAATTAATTATAACCTTGCACAAATAATAACACAAGTGGAAGTCTATCATTGACATCCTAAAGGGTTACCAATGAAGATTACTTCTAATTAAAACTACATCACAATATTAATCCAATTATCCATCTAAATTAGGGAAAATCAATTACGATAAATTAATCAAATTCATAAACCGTTTTCAAAGAGATAGGTTCAAAGAGTTACAAAATATATGCTTCCAATGATCCATTTATACATAAGCTAAAAGGTAACTGAAATACATACAATCCATTGAACTTTAAATTACAACATTCCATAAATTACAAGGCTTCAATCAAATAATTAAAGTACATAGGTTACAAAATTACTGATACAATGACCACACGGGCCTCAAAGGGTATAATATCAAGAGCATGAGTTGATACACGAAGCATGAACTAAGATACACCAGCGAAGTCAATCCTCACATGAAGGTAAGAACAAGATATCCGATGGGAAGTGGCACTACCACCTGACCATGTGATCCCATAATGGAACCACCCCATCGTGCTAGGAGATAGCAGAATACCCTCAAGCAAGAAATAACATAAGTACAACAGTACACATGACTCCGCAGTACACAAGTGACTCAACTCACAAAACACTAGTGACCCTAAAGAGAGAGTGTCATCACATGGCTTAAGATGGTTACCCTAGGTAGGTCTCCATAGGTCCTGGCCCCCATCTTAGGTTATCCTGGTAACCTCTCTCGAACCCCCGGCTCCATCTAAGCATCATGCGGACCCTACCAACCTTTCGTGAGGACAAGGTGGTAGGTTTGCCATTCCAAGCCTTCCCAAACACCTTGAGCCTATACAAGCACTCAACCGTGTGTGGGGTACATTATCTTAATTAATTTAATAACTACCCACCCCCTAATCAAGTTATTAGGTTATCACTTAATAGCTGACTTTCGAGGGGTTATCCTGCCATCCACTTTGGGTGTGGCCCCCACTCGAAAGCTGCTCTCTCTACTAGGACACTAACAAGATAGGAATCTCTATGAGAACTCTATGGTGAACCTGACAACGATATCTAATCCTGACATTACATAGGTGAAGGACTCACAGTCACAAACCCAGGATTGACCATTAGGAACATAACACATAATGGCTCACATCCTCAAGGTTTAAACATCGACACCTGACTAAGGGGTAAACATCAACGACATAATGACAATTTTAACAATATTGCAACGACATTTAAACAACTAGACTGCAAATATTATTAACACAAGATCCTACACAATCAATCTTTCTTTTAAGCAGTCAACAACATAAAATACTTGCAATAAAGATTTCTGGAAATAAAGAAATCGCATCTATTTAACATAAAGAAACGGTGAAGTCACATGTCTAATAAGGTTGAATTGGAACCACATTTAAAATTTTAAACCCCCAATCAATTGATTATGATAAAATTATAATTTACCCAAATTGACCATAACCAAGTCAACATTTAAATCAAATTTAAACAGATATATAAAATAACATAAAATAATCCCAATATAATATATATTCATTGAATATAATATCATATGATTATATTACATTACTTATATAAAGAAAATTAATATCTAATTTAACCAATTTCACTTTTATTCCAAAAGTTAATAATAACTTCCATTTATTTTTATATATTTCTCCAAAATACAAAAAAAAATAGAACTAATCGCTAAATAGAAGTAATATTAATTAACATTAAAATTATTATTAATAATAAATAACTTTAATATTATTATTTAATATTAAATAATATTAATATTATTATTATTTTTAAATAGCAATAATATTATTATTTATTATTAAAATAACATTAATTATTATTTTTTTAACATTAAAATGTTATTTTTTCTTAACTTAAAAAAAAAATATTAAAAAATAAATTAAAAAACCAAGTTCCACGTGGGGCCTCAGGCCTCCACAGCAGCAAGTGCTGCTACCCCAAGCATGAGGTAGCAGCGCTTGCTGCAACCTCAAGTTTGGGATAGCAGCACTGCTGCTAACCCCAAGATTGGGGACGCAGCAAGCTGCAGGGGAAGGGGTGCGTGCGCTGGGTTGAGCCCAGCTCCCCGCCACCGCCCCAAACTCCATTTTAATTAATTTTTTTTTTTCTTTTTCTATTAAATTAAATTTTTTTAAAAATAAATTCTGATAACATTTTAAGGAATCAAAATTGAAATACAAAGATGAAAATCTCTGTAAAAAAAAAATAACAAACAATCCTCAATTAATTTTTTTTTAACAAATATTTTAAACAAATAGAGATATCAAATAAGTCATTGGTAATAAAAATTTTACCAGCAATAAAATCTCTAAGACAAAAAAAAATAGTGATAGGAAGAAGTCTCTCAAATCAAACCAATTCATTCCTAAAATCAAATTGAATGGGAACAAGCTTGGTCTCCATTCCCCAATTGATTTTCTTTGCCCAAACAAGAATGGACAAGAAGAAATTTAACTCATAATTATTTTTCCAATCTGGAAATTACCAGGAAGAAATTATTTGGGGAAAATCTTGGCAAAATTTTGCTAGCATATCTTTACTCAAAAACACAAAAACAACCCAAACTACAAACACCAGGAACAAAGAATTTCTTGCATAAACAAAATGAAAAACATAATTTGAAATTTGATAACCAAATTGATGGGATTTTTTTTTCAAAAATCTCATGGCAAACAAAAACTCATAACCCAATACTTATAAAACCAAACTTTTAACAACAATCAGAAATTGGAAAGAAGCATGGATTTTTTTAAAACAAACAAGAAGAATTCAACCAACCTCTAGAGTTCCCAAGAAGAAATTGTGAGCTTCAATAGAATTCCAAGCCAAATCAAAACCCAAAATCCTCCTTCCAAGAAATTTTTCCAAAATTTTGTTTTCTCCTCCAAACAAGCATATATTTCCAAAAATATTTACAAGGGTAAAATAGGAAAAATATTTTAACCTAATCTTTTAGGTTGAAATATTTTTCTATTAAAAAAAACATTTAAATAAATACAATTGACTTTTTTCCATATTCCTCCAAAAATAAATGGGAATTTCTTTTTTTTGAAAAAAAATACATTTCTCACATTTAGAAATTTAATCAACTTTTCAACTAAAATAGAAATCAATAATTTAACTTTATTTTGTTTTTCTAAAAGCAATTAGCTTTATTTATCTTACTTCTTCCATTTGATTTAGACATGATTACTTTTCCAAAATAAAACAACTATAGATTTAAATCTAATAAATTAACCAAATAAGCTAGGTTTAAGACATAAAGGCATAATAATGAATAAATTGCTTATACCAACAATGAATGACAACTTAAACTTAAATAAATAACCAAACCACTATGGCATGCAAACCGAGGAAATGCAAGAAGACTCAAAGGTCAAACAAAAGGGATGGTTGACCGACTGACGACACTCACAAGAGTAGACTGAGGGTAAGAACTAGGGTCAATAGCTATCTCCTCCACTCCCATCGGACATATAAGGAACGCTCAGACCTATGAAGCCAGGTGGAGACGATACCCCGTACCTACCCGGTACTTGTACCTGCAATATCCTGCATCATCAAATCACACATGCATGCATAAAAATATAGAATACACGACACACACACCAGTGAAGGAGAATCGTAATGTTCCCTATCTCACCGAAATGAGTGAAGGAAAATCGTCCCTTTGCATCCAATACAATCACAGACATGCAACATATATATGACACATCGCCTAGATAAAGTAAGATGTCAGTACAAAGTAACAATCCATGAAATACTACAAATCACCAGTACTGAAATACTAAAAATAACTCATGCATCTAATATCTAGATAAACATGAAATAATATCAAATACATCTAAATAATGTCGAGCAATAAAGTGTCAACTGAATAGTAAACTGCAACATAATATCAGTCTAATAAGTCCGATCGAGAAGGGGTACTACAAGGTAAGCCTGCCACTTCTCTAACTGCTTCTTTGGTAATCTTATGGATGGAATCCAACCAAAAGAGCTCTCCATGAACTCTGCTCAAGACTATTCTTATCAGATCCTTAGGAAAATTAGGGATACTAAGAATGTCCACAAAACCTAGGGTTTCCACAATTTTGTGTTCTAGTTTAACATTTCCTTGTTCATCACAAATAACAGTCCTATACATGTTCATTATTTCTTCAGCGCCTAGTTCCTCAATTTGACAATATATATACATTCTAGGGTCTTCTGCATAAACTACTCCCTTAGGTATTTTCGAAAATGCTCCTAGGGTATCATCTTTCTTCGCAATTTTAGGAATAATTTTGAACACAGGTCTAGGGTGCTTAATAACTTCAATCATAGTAGGGTTTGCGATGAATTCAGGTGCAGAGGAAGAAGCCATAGTTATAAATACCTTAATCTACCTTTAGGATTATTTGCTTCACTTTTCTCTATGGATGCCTTCGCTCGGGAATTTTGCGCTCTCTGGAGATTTGAATGCTCGGTCAATGAAAAAGAGCCAAAACACTTGCTTTATAATGTTATTTATTTCAACTGCCACATTTAATGTCTGCTGGTAAAGAAGTATTTCAACTTCTTACCATCAACCGAGGGTAAACTAGCATGTTTTTCAATTTGTTGCTATACCCCCAAAGGATTATTTCTCAGTTAGATGAACAATCTCCTACCGGTGGAGTGATACTTTGTTCTACCAGTGAAGGAATAGCTTCACTAACATTCATGTCATACTTTTTAATCCATTGTTTTGAAAATTATTGCTTTACCTCTTCAACCTTCTCTTTACCTTTCAAATTGGGTCCTTTGTTATTTGTCGGTGATGTCTTACTTCTACAAAAATTTGCAATATGTCCAATCTTGTTACAAGCATAACAAGTCACATTGTTTTTCTGAATAGCTTTCTCATATCCTATGCCGGTATGTGTTATGCATTGATTAGATAAGTGTCCAAATCTTCCACAAATATAACATCTTACATTCATTCTGCAATTTTCTAAATCATGACCAACTTTGTTGCATTTGGAGCATTGACCGGTGGTTGCACTATTATTCTAATAGTTTCTAGATCTACATTGATTTTCTCTATGACCATATTTGTTATAGTTAAAGCATTTTTCATTGAATTTATAAGCATTGGGTTGTCTTATCGGTTTGCTATGATCATGTTTGTTTGCAGTACCGGAGCTTTCACCAACTTCAAAGCCAAGGCCATTTGTATCTCTATTAGGTTTCCGATTCTTCAGCATATCATCAAGTTCTTCTGAACTTTTCTTGAATTTCTCCTTGTGTTGATTTGCAGTAGCCAACTCATTTTCCAAGAAATCTTTCTGTCTCATGAGTTCAGTTTTATCATGTTCCAAGTGTATCATATCTGTTTTTAACATATCATTCTCATGACTAAGTCTCAGATTTTCATTTGCACCATCATTGATTCTTCTAGCCAAATCATCTTCATTCTTCTTTCTATCTTCAATGTCTTTACAAAATCTCATGGTCATATCTTGCATCTCATTCTTCATTGTATTGTTTTCTTGTCTCAGTATGTTCACAAGGTCATTAAGAGTTTCTTTCTCCTCATCATCACTCTGCATCTTCTCAGAAAGTTCTCTTCTTTTGTTCCTAGCAATAGTGAGATTTTTCTGAAGTCCTTGAATGATTTCCTGTGCAGCCTTCAGATCATCTTCAAGTTTTATATTCCTCACTTTTTCTGCATCATAATTTGCAAGTGATGTTTCTAGTTGCTTCCTCAAGTTTTCCATCTGCACCGGTGTCAGAATCTTCCTCAAGTTGTTAGGCTTTTGAAAATAGAGGACCAGGCTCTGATACCAATTGTTAGGATTCCCAAAGATACTAAGAGGGGGGGTGAATCAGTATCTAACTAGTTTATTGATTTTCTTAACTTATTAAATGAAAAGCATTCCAAAATTGTGTAATGGAAACCAAAATTAATGTAGTAAACAATAACAACAACCACAACATGAAAGACACACCATAACACGGTATTTTTAACGAGGAAACCTGATGTGGGAAAACCTTAGTGGGATTTGTGACCCACAATATCTGCTTACTGGCCAATAAGAGAATATTACTATTACAATAGGGGCCTACTCATGTAGGAAGGCCAACTGCCTAAATCTCACTCCTTACATACAAAAGAGAAGTCTCACTGACTTACAAAAGAGGATTGTAAAAATCCAATGTCATGTACTACTACAAAAGGGCATCTGCTATGCTAGATCTAGTACCGGTTTAAGCTCCACAACTTCCAAAACCTTATTCCAAAACTATGCCTTAATGTTCACACAAAATATCCATCATATATCCTACATACAAATGTTCTCTAAGATCTCATACTTATATATGAGCCTTATTACAATATGCCTTGTCGACTTTCAAAAAGATATTACAATTAATTACATTTTGCAATAAATAAAATCTTGTCAGCCAAGGTGTCGGTAATCAATCTTTTCAGTGCCAGTGAACATATGTCGGTGTAGAGTCTACCGGTGCCAGTGCCTGCCGGTATCATATTATTGTAAGGTTGCCATCAATGACAATACCTTCAATCACCTACAATTTCTCATTGGAGTGTGCATTTGCCAACACCTTCTTGAGAATCTTGCATGAAGAAGGTTGATTCTATCCACCTCGAGAATATGCAAAATCTCAGTAAATGGTGGAAAGTGCATGATGGGTTATCAGCTTCCAGAAGTGGTGAAGAATGAACGATGGAGAACGTCTTGAGATTTTTTCAAGATTGTTTTACTCTATGTAATGTGATTAAACGGTCAAGATTGGATCGACTGTATTGATAACTTAGATGCTTAGGGTTTAGGGTTTATGGTACTGACCTAATTGTTGTCTATAAGGTTAATGATGATTTTCATTGTGAAGTTGTTGGCAAATGTTATATGTTTATCCAAGTGAAGAGAAACTTGATTCTTGCCAGACCAGTGAAGTGAGTAGATACCTGCAAAGTGTGATTGCAAAAGTATAAGAACTGAAGTGGATCTGCCTTAGCATTGAGTGTTGTTATCATATCAATGTATTACCTGTTGACTTCTAATCATTTTAATAGTTGGAAAATCCCTTTACTGGGTAGCTTTAACAAGCTTTTTGTAAATCCTTTAACAGGGTGACTCAAAATCATTGAGTTCTTCAAATCCTCTTGCAAGGTAACCTTTAACAGGGTTTTAACCTTTAACCGAGTATTTAGCCATCCCTTAACCAGGTGATCCCTAGCAGGATTGGTTCCTAGCAAAACTTGTTGTAAAGTCTTTAACTAGACTAGGCTCCTAACAAAGCGGACTTTAGAAGAGTTCAAGAACAACTTATGGGTATTCATCTCCACCGTGGTTTTTCCCAGTTGGGTTTCCACGTGAAAAATTAGTGTGTCATGTGTGATGCTTTTTCATGTGATGTTTTAGTGTTTTCTATTAAGCAGTAATGCATGTTGATCCAGTGATCATTATATTTCTGATGTATTGCCTATTTAAGCATATTGGTCAAGTGGAAATGAGATATTAGATTTTGTGAAGATCTAAGTGTTACCGGTTTATGACTTTTACAGTCACTGTTTTTTACCGATATTGCCTTGACTTATATCGGTGATGTTGTTAAGCGGTTAGTGCAGTCTTTATTGTTTAAGTTGTGCAAGAAGTTTTTGTCTATACTGATTCACCCCCCCCCCCTCTCAGTATCTATTGATTATTTACTGTTCATCATTATTCATCAAAAAGTGCTTCATGATGATACTGAAAGGTATAGTTCTTGGTCATCATATCTCTATAAATGAAATACAAGTTGACCCAACAAAAATAGAAGTTATTCAAAATATCACCGCACTGGTAAAGCAAAAAGATGTCATAAGTTTTCTTGATCATGCTAGATATTATAGAAGGTTTATCAGAGATTTCAGCAAAATTGCAAGCCTTTTATATTCTCTTTTGATCAAGGATATGAAATTTAATTGGACTTCCTCATGCAATGAAGCTTTCTTGAAGCTCAAACAAGCTTTAACCCAAGCACTAGTTCTTAAAGATCCAAACTAGTCCTTACCATTTCAAATTCATACAGATGCATCGGATTATGCCATAGGAGAAATCTTAGGACAAAAGATTGATAATTTGGAGAGTGCAATTTATTATATCAGCAAGAACATGCAGAGGCCTGACATAAATTACACTATCACTGAAAAGGAAATGTTGGCAGTTATATATGCACTCAACAAATGCAGACATTATATATCAGGATATCTGATATTTGTGCATACTGATCATACCGCAATCAGATATCTCATGAACAAACCTTCAATTACAAGAAGATTGGCTCGCTAGTTACTGTTGATGCAGGAATTTGATATCATAGTTATTGATCAACCAGGAAAGTCCAATATGGTTGCAGATTATCTTTGTAGGCTTCTGTATATGGTGAAAATGGATAACAATAAACAACAATATTGAAAGGCTAAATGAATTCAACCACTAAACCCTAGCCTAACAATGAACAAAGATCCACCATAACATATGAAGATAACCTAAGACAATGCAAAATAACTCAAAAATCACAAAGATTATACCATCACATGTCCAATAGGGTTTTGATCTCCATTCTTCCTATCTCCATTGATCTTGCTTGATATACTTGCTCTCAGATTTTTATATGCACAAGAGCTCAACAAAGAACGGAATGTGGTTGCAAGTGGAATTGTAGTGTAGCCAAGTACTCCAAAATCAGTCATTAGGATGTGTCATTAGTCATTAGGATATGTCATTAGGGTTTGACAATGAAGAAAGCATCTCCTTAAATAGAAGACACAATGAGAAATGGAGGGTTAAGATTGAGAGGTGTAAAAAGAGAGGTCGGCTAGGATTAGAGGGTAGGTAGAGGAAATAATAAAATAATGAAAGAGGTAGGTAGTGTATGAATTAAGAGATGAATGACATGTGTCATGTGTAGAAAAAGATAATGAATTAATTAAATAAATAAAGATTTATTTAATTAATAGAAGAAGTAGGACAATTAAATAAATAAAATATTTATTTAATTTAGGAAAGGGATAATTTAAATAAATAAATGTATTTATTTAAATGAGAAATAAGGCTAGAAGAGGATAAATGAATTAATTAAATAAATAAGGATTTATTTAATTAATAGAAGAATTAGGCTTAGATAATTAAATAAATAAAATATTTATTTAATTAGACATGACAATTTTGAGTGTCTACATTTTGCCCCTCTTTGAGACAATGCGGCTTGTCGCGTTGTTTCAAAGAAGATAAGATGAACTGATACAGAGTTGCCCCAAGATGGGAATTATATGCCCCCTCGAGAGATTGGATGAAAATGTCTGAAAAGATTGCAGACAATCTCTCGATAAGAAAGACGGGATAGAATGGACTGATCGGATAAAGTGACAAAGTCACAGGATAAGGAAGACTGACTCGGGAAATGAGAGCTAGGGCAGTCTATAAGATAGACCATGGGGGAAAATACATCCTCATTGTCATCCACACCCTTACGAGATCACAGTGCAGAGCGAGAAAAGAGCAGCAGCAGTCAGCAACGATGGCTTTGGTTCATAGTTTCGACCGTGTTCGCCGATTCTAGAGGCCAACGGAGGCAGGAGAGCCAGTGAGTACCACAAAACCTCCTCGTACTTTGATGCATTTATTATTGTCATTAATTCATACTAGGTAATGTAATAAATGCGCATTTATGTCTTCCAGGTCAAATCGGCAGTTCTGTGATGAACATATGCTGTCGATTGGATAAGCTGCTGAGAGGATACACTCAAGAAGGTCCTCTAGGGAAGACTAAGATAGATCAAGGCACTTTGTGATGAACAGGGAGTACTAAGATAGAGTACTTTGTGATGAACAGGGAGTACCAAAATATGAGCAGCACTTTGTGATGAACAGGGAGTGCAAATGTGAGTAACACTTTGTGATGAACAGAGAGTGTCACACACATAGTACTTTGTGATGAACAGTGAGTACCACTAGGATAAATAGCAACACTTTGTGATGAACAGTGAGTGTCACTAGGGTAGATAGCCATATGCATTTAGATAGCGAGTAGCATTTTGTGATAAACAGTGAATGCCACTATAACTGACATGATTGAGTTGCTTGACTGCAGGAGTACTTGCCGATGCTGGAGTCACGGGAGAGATTCCCATCGACTCAGAGGTTGCGACCTGAGTTGACACTTGAAGACCGAGCCACAATTGAGGTTATGGGATTGAGATACATTCTGTATGTGCCTGAGTTTCGGGTGAACATGGAATTGTTGACTGCACTGGCTGAGAGATGGCACTCAGAGACTTGTAGTTTGCATTTTCCGATGGGTGAGATGACAGTCACCTTGGAGGATGTATATAGGATTCTACGGATACCGATCGATGGGGAGTTAGTACCCTATGATCGAGACGAAGATAGGGATGCACTGAGATGAGTGTTCTAGGATCCAGGACTAGGGATGAGGGTGGGACATGTGGCATGGGATACCATGACATGGACAGGATTAGCACTACCAATAGTGTTGACAGGAGTTATCAGTGGGTTCCTCTGTCTGGATAGGACGACACGAGGGGTGGCTGCAGGGGACACAGGGGCCAGGAGAGTTGATCTTGGGGTGGGTCCTTCTAGGGCTCAAACTCCGTCGAGGCCAAGCGGCTCCGAGGGAGGGAGTTCATCATAGCCTTAGAGGGCTCCCTATGTATCAGTGTTGTACCATTTTTGTATTGTAGACACCTGCGGGTGATTTTGTAGCCATATGAGTCTTTTAACATCATTGTATCATGACACTTTTGATTATATATGAGAGATGATCCATTTTTGCGGCAGCTATATGCATGTGTACCTATGTGATGAAATGTTCTTATGTGATACATGTTTTATGATATGGATGCTTATATGATGCAATGCAATATATTTTTTTTTGTTCTTTTATGTTTTATATGTGTATGCATGATGCAAATGTGAATGTATGTAATGCAAATGAATATGATAATGCAAATGTAAATTGTGCTAACATGTGTTGTATGCAGGATGTGATGCAATTGTGATATCTATATGTATGTGTGAAATGCTTATATGTGGTGATGCAAATGCAACTATATGAAATGCAGATGTTTTTGGTGTGTCATTATACTCAGTCATGTGATAGTGGGCTACGCGGACTCGAGAAGGACAATGGAAGTCAATCAAGAAAGGGGGATGGAAGACAGAAGATATGAATGTGAAAGAGCTTCTTGTGCATTATCATCATTGAGCTTTATTATGGCAAAATAGGTTATGACAATCGAGGCATTTGTTCAGCCCAGAAAGTCATTGTACCTGTTTGCATGGAGATAAGACAGTCACAAACAAGGAATGCCCCAGTTCATACTAGACTCGCAGTGTCCTCATATCCTTGGACAAGTCATAGCATTACTAAGAGACCATCCACAGATAGCAAATGCAAATAGGTGACGATACCCCATCCTCGCCTTTCTAGTCAAAGACATCCTGGAGATAGAATCTCTAGTCAGAGACATCCTGGAAAAGCTAAAAGACATGTCACCAAAAATCAAAAGAAAACCAAGACTCGACACCAACATCCACTGTAGTCCTCAAGTTTAGTGTCTCTTGTCACCGGTATAAGTCTTATTTTGATTGTGGTCACAATGTTTACTTTCACAAAAAGGATAGATAGCACTGAACCATATGTTGTCTGAGTCTGTTGAAAGATTTGATTTGTTGAAGCCCATTGTTGCTGCTGTGTCTCATCTGAAACTGACTGAATCCATGAAACTGATACTTTATTGTGGAGAAGATGAAACTTTATTGCAGATCTGTGATGCAGATGTTGCTTTATTGCGGATTGTGCGTGAATAGACTTGAAGGAAGCTGGAAGAAACTGTACTCCTCGAAACATGTGATGTTCTCAGTTCCACACCCATTACTAGACTTAGGAATTGCCTTAGTCACAGATAGGATCTGATTTATTATGGATGGAAAGGGAGTGAAAAAGGGAGGGTTATGGATGGCTAACCAATCTTAGGTAGATCAATAATAAGCCATGATGGGAATGAGTAAGTTTATTGTGAGTGAATAGGTTGTGAGTGTGTGCAAAGTGAAAGGATGAAAGAGAATCCTGAAGGAGAGAGGAGCAATGTCTCTACGCATGGCGCTGGTGACCCAGTTTTCACCATGGTACTTGCCCAGGGCGCCACCAAAGTGGTTTTCACCATTGGACGAAATTATTTCTCTTTACTTTTCTCGATTTTTCAATTTTTTTGTTGTCACAAGGCGCCTGTTTGCCAAGTTTTCACCAAGTAACGATTTTTTTGTTTTATAATTTTTTTGTATTTTTGAAATTTTTTTGATTTTTTTTGTATTTTTGAATTAGGATGTTCCGAAGAGCTTATGTGTAGAACCTGCGAAGGTGCATGCTGTTGATAGGATCCTCCAAGGGTTCACCTTCTGTAGTTGAGAGCTGATATGCCCCAGATCCATATGCTGCTGTGATGATGTAAGGACCAAGCCAGTTTGGTTCGAACTTGCCCTTCTTATCTCTGTCTTGTTGATTCTTGGGGTTCTCTCTGAGGACTAAGTCACCTACCTCAAATGTGCGAGGCTTGACTTTGTGATTGTAGCTGCATTGTTCCTTGACTGAATGATGTGTTGCTCAAGTGACTGTCTTCCTCGATGAAGGAATTGAGATAGAATTACTAGTGTGTGGACTACACAGGCCCATATGCGTGTCACCTAAAGAAGTTTGGGCATCACTGATAGCAAAGTCCTTTGAGGAAGCTCCATTAAAGGTCCATGATGTATCGCCAGAAGGGAAAGGATGTGTGGAACAAGTGGATGAGTTATGAAGGCTTATGATTGTGAAAAGAAGTGAAAGTAGGATAGCATGATGGAAACTTAGGATCAACAAGTATGCTTTTTGACTTGAAATTGTAGAACTTTTGCCCCCAGTTATTTTGATATTAGGGGAGATCAACTCTTTCTCTTTTTGCTTCATAGGATTTTTATCCTTGACTTTGATTTTTGCAGACTCCAATAGCTTTTGATTTTGATTTGGACTAAAGGACTTTTCTTTAGTTTTTACTTTTAGATTTTTCTTTTCAAAGCTTGATTTGTGATCCCCAATGAGTAAGGGCTTTTGTAATTCTTGTTGATCCAAGTTTGGGAGTGGAGTGGAAATGGAATGAGTGGATGATATGGTAAGGCTATGTGAGTTATCAAGAGGGCTGGCAATACGCTCAATAGATTCTTTGTTGGAACCACTCTTAGGACTATTGATATCAAGAGATGCTTGCACCACTGGAGGAGATTTGCATTTAGACTTAGTAGACACAACACCAGGTGGTTCACACCCAATTCCTTGTAAATTGTTTGTAGATTGCTCCTATTGATTGAATGTCTTAGGAGACTGTGGGAGTTGATCAACATGAAATATATACTCACCACATCCCATGTCTTTAATCTTGAACTAGTCTTCTTTTAGCTCTGCCTGTTTTGATGTAGAAGCTTTTAAGGATTCAGAATCCACATATGCCGATGAAGGAATAGCTTCGCGATTGACTGGGATTGTTATTTCTGATCTAGGTTGTAGATTGTTACAATATATGAATGGATTTGGATCCGCTTTGACAGTCACTTCAGCTCCATTGTGTGGGAACTTGATACATCGATGATATGTAGATGGTATTGCTCTCATTTCATGAATCCAAGGATGTCCCAAGAGTATGTTGTATGTGAGATCTAGATCTAGGACTTGACAAACCACATCCTTTGTGACTGGCCCTATTCTTAGTGGTAAGGTGACCGTGCCCTTGGACGAACGCTCTTCATCATCATAAGCCTTAATAGTGATTTGGTTTGTAGCATTCACAGCCTTGTCAGAATATCCCAATTGTCTGATGGTGCTCAATGTACAAATATTAAGACCTGCTCCTCCATCTATCAGGACTCATTTTATTCGGTGTTTATGTATGAAGGCTTCAACATGTAGAGGTGCATTATGAGGCTGACTTATGGAGGTGTCATCGGCTTCTGTGAATGTGAGGGAGTGTGGAATGGATAGGTATCCCACCATGGCTTGAAACTGGTCCATGTTCAGATCAGTAGGGATGGCAGTGTCTCTCAAGATTTTGTCAAGGATAGCTTTATGTGTAGGAGATATACGTAAGAGCTCAAGAATAGAGATGAGTGCAGGTGTCTTCCCTTGTTGTTCTACAAGGTCGTACTCAGGCTTGGTAGATAAAGGATTGGTATTCTTAGTGGAGGCACCTGGCAATGTAATCTTACCTCGACGGGTTGTAACATGACATTCAGAGGTAGATTCGGGTGAAGATCCCACACCTTTTAGGACAATTTTGGGTCTTTGAGAAGGATTCTCAGGATTTTTGTTTTTAATAGTAATGGTAGAAATATAATTGTCCATTGAGATGTGATTGATAGTAGAATCATAATTGTATGGTGCTCTAGTGTAATTGGCTTGATCATCTGTGACTTTGCCTTTTCCTTTGTCATGTTTTGGGAATGGTTCCTTAAACACCTCATGCTCTTGGTTAGATGAATGTCCTTCAATCTCAATATCTCCTCTGTCAATGAGATCTTGTACAATGTTTTTCAATTGATGGCAATTACCTGTCTTGTGACCCTTGCTCTTATGAAACTCACAAAACTCATCATCATTCCACCAATTCGGTTTTACCTTTGGTTCATATGGAGGAAAATTTGGGACCGTGATCACTTTGTTTGCTACAAGCTTTTTGAATACTGATTCAAGTGGTTCTCCCAATGGAGTGTACTTCCTTCATGGTTTTGAAGTTGTTTGATTGTTCACTTGATTGTTGGTAGAATTTGATCCAGAAAAGACGAACTTTGGTCTCACTGTGTTGGCATCAACCACACCATCATTAACTGTGTTCTTATTCTTGTTCCAAAATTTTGGTTTGTCCTTTCCTTTGAAGTCCTCTTTGTTTTCTTTGAATAGTTTGATAACTCCTTGTTCAATTAAGACTCTTTCTTTTGCTAGGCCCTTTTCAATGACATCCTTGAATGTAGACAAACAAGCTTTTCTGAGATCATAGCCAATAGCCTTGTTAACATTTTGTGTGAACATCTCCACCATTTGTTTTTGCGGAATTTCGCAAGAGCATCTGCTAGCTAGGTTTCTCCATCTCTGTAAGAATGTTGCGAAAGATTCTCCTTCTTTTTGTTTCGTATTGCACAAGGTAGTAACTGAGACATCTGTTTCAATGTTGTAAGAGAAATTTTGAATGAATGCTTCTGCCAAGTCACCCCATGACTTAATACCGGGAGGTAATTGAGAAAACCATTCCATAGCTTGATCTCCTAAGCTCTGTGGGAATAACCTCATCAAGTATGTTTCTTCTGCCGCTACCTCAATGCAAGCTGTGAAGAATTGTCTTATGTGTGCCTTGGGGTCTCCTCTCCCTCTATATTTGTCAAACTTTGGTGTTACAAAGTGCGGAGGAAATGGAGGCATTGGAATGCTCTTATCGAAGGGATAAGGACATATATCTCTCATAGTGTATGTAGGTTTGGATGTACTCATGTCCTCCACTTTCTTTTGTAGATCTCTAATTTGTTGCTCTAAATTATTTTTGGGAGGAGATGGATTTCTTGTAGCATATCCCATGTTTGAAACACCCATTTGAGGAGGAACTTGTTGCATATATGGATGATACTGATCGTAGACATGTCCATATGGAGGTCTATATTGTTGCGACATGTATGGAGCACTTGGCATAATTTCTTGCTGAGGGACCCCATATCTGTTTTGTGTATATAAACCATATTCAATAGGCCTTTCATTTTCCATTGTGTTGCCCCCAATTTTGGCATGAGGTCTCCTTGTGTCAAAATTTTGAGGATGTCCTTGTGTATCCACTTGTCTTAATTGACCCATATCTTGAGCATGTGTTTGAGCATAAGGCCTCCATGATGGTCTTTGAATGTAAGTATCATATGTTTGAGCTTGTGTATGTGGGATTGCTGGTTTTTGAAGCAAAACTGATGGTGACTCCGGCATCATATTATTTGGTCCTCCACTATTTGGTCTCCTTTGATCCATGTTATGTTGAGTTTGTTGTGAAGGTCTACTTTCCATAAGTTGAGATAAGTCAAAATCATGCGGTATTTTGGCTCCACTTTGTGCCATCATGTTTAGAAAGTATTGACGATCTCTCCTCATTATCTCTTCAACCAATCTATTGAATTGAGGATCCATTATAGATTCTTGTATGTCTGCTGATAGTATTGAAGAATTGTCAACATTGTCATTGTGTGTAGTATTGTTGTTTATAGCATTTGCGCTTTCCACATTTGGATTGTTTCTATAAACATTCATGTCTGGTAATGTAGTGTGCTCAGGATTGTAGAATAGATCATTGTCATACTCATAAGAACTCATGTTTGCGGATTCTTGAGCTTCTTTAGCTATTCTCCTAGATTTTTGAAGGCGGGTTTCAACTATGAACTAGTTGTTTGACCAATATGTGAGAGACTAGATGAAAAATATGAAAAGAGTATGGAAGACCAAGAGTTGTATGGAGTGTAAATGAATCTGAGGTGTACTTGCAATGTCCAAAGTGTAAGACCAAGTATGTAAGTAGTAGAGTAGGTGTGACTTCCAAAGAGATGATCATTTCTCTTGATGAGGTAAGCTGACCTTGACTCTAAGTAAGACCAAATGAGACCCAAAGGTAAGAAACCTTGATGAGGGACCACTTAGCAAAGTGTAGTTGTATGTAGTGTGTTGACAAAGTATGATGAGGACAAGCAAGTGACCTTTTGACTCAAGTTTAGACAAGTATGAATGTAAAATGAGATGTGAAGCAATGATGGACTATGTGAGACCTTAGAACAGGCTGAATGCTAGATGAAATCTGAAGAGACAACCTAGGAAGCTCAAGTATGCCGAAACTGATTTCTTTTGTTTGTTGGACTGTGAAATTTTTCCAATTTGTGAAGTTTTTGGTTGTGACCAAATCTGAATGTTTGACTATTTTTCATGACAAGAGGACACAATGTTGATGAGGACTCAATGTTTGCAAGTGTTTAGACTGACAATGACTCCAAGAAAAGTGTGTTGTTTGATGTAAAATTGTTTTGCATACACTTGAAGACACAAAAGACACAATGTTTTGCTGTTTGGTCTTGATTGTTTGAATGTTTAACATAAGTCAAGCACAATTCTTATGGCTGGCCAAGACAATAGTTGTTGATCCCACATAGGGTTTTACCCCCGAGGCTACGCTATTCAGAGCGGATACTTAGATGCTTGACCTCACTGGTTCCACCCTCGGCACTCACTTCTCGGGTCAGCCAAGCATCAGTCCCCATGAAAACTCCCCATGGCGAACTTTGTATCTCTACTAAGAACCGTATGTGTGTGGGCCGCTACCAGAGGTCCGACCTCCTGCCCCAACAACTAGAAGGATTTGGGCTTCTAAAACAAAAAGGTGCTAGTAAGGGCATCCGCTCATGTGGCCATACATGCGGCACTTTCAGCTCTGTAAATACAGAAGGCTCCCAGCCGGTAGGGGTTACGCCCTACAAATGATCAAATAAATTTGATCAAACGGGTTTATGGGGAGACATAGTGTCGGTATGAACTAATCAGCACACGTTATTCATAGTTTTCACCATGAATACATTTGATTATAGTGGTTTGGATGAGGTGGGTTTTCCTCGCTACCACTTGGGTCGTTCTCTTCTCACTAGTAGTCCTAATGACCACACGGGAAGACAGGCCCTCTAAAGATTAAACAAAAAGAGCCTATTGCTCAAGACACAAAAGACAATGATTCAATTTTAGTGCACCAATTGAAGTGTTTGCTAGTCTATGAAAACAAGGCACACAATAAAAATCCAAAAAAACTTGCCAAGGACCTGCAACAAAGATTTATTAGTAGTTTGGATTGTTTCAAATGATCACCCCTTCCTGCAAGCACACAAGTTAGGTAAATTTTAGATCCAAAAGACTTTGTGAAATAGGGGCCTTCAACAATGCATTTTGTTGACCAATTCAAAGACCTGATTCATCATAAAAAAAGACCACCTGTAAAATTTCAAGGTATTTCCAGAAATGTAAGAAAATCCAAAAAATTTGTTAATTTGCTCCAAAAATTAATTTTTTATGAAAAATCATAAAAAATTCATATAAAATGCAAAATCGATCCAAAAAATCTGAAATTTTTACTGGAGAGTCTTGATGGTCTACCAAATCTGCACAAAAATTTCCTGCAACAAATCCAAGCAGTTTGTGAGATATGAGTAAAATAATGCAAAACCCTAATTTTCAAAGATCTAATTTTTGAAGAATGATTTTGCATCAAATTTAAAATCACAAAGAACAGATCCTGTGTATAATTCTGAGAGATTTCCAAAAATGTAAGAAAATCCAAAAAATTTGCTAATTTTCTTTCAAAATTAATTTTTTATGAAAAATCATAAAAAATTCATATAAAATGCAAAGTCGATCCAAAAAATCTGAAATTTTTACTGAATCTTTCTAATACTGTTCCTGACCTGCGTAAAAAAAATTATGGAAAAATTCGAAGCCGTTTGTGAGATCTGATCAAAATAAATAAAAACCCTAATTTTTAAAGATCTAATTTTTAGGGAAATATTTTGCATCAAAATTAAATTCACAAAGAATAGATCCTGTGTATAATTATGAGAGATTTCCAAAAATGTAAGAAAATCCGAAAAATTCTCTCATTTGCTCTCAAAATAAATTTTTTATGAAAAATCATAAAAAATTCCTAAAAATTGAAAATTTGCTCCAAAAATTCTAAATTTTGGATTGAGAGCTCTTGATACTTTCTTCAACCTGCAAAACAAATTTGGTGCAAAATTTCCAAGCCGTTTATGAGATATGATCGAATCTCTCCAAGATCTTGATTTTGTGTCCAAAACCCTAGCTACACAAGGTTATTCTCCAAATTGTTTTACAAAATAGAAATATAGGGTTAGAAAATTCTGCAAAAAAACATAGATCTAAGAAAAATCCATGTCCCACCGGGCGTGCCAAAATGTTTATGGTGAAAATGGATAACAATAAACAACAATATTGAAAGGCTAAATGAATTCAACCACTAAACCCTAGCCTAACAATGAACAAAGATCCACCATAACATATGAAGATAACCTAAGACAATGCAAAATAACTCAAAAATCACAAAGATTATACCATCACATGTCCAATAGGGTTTTGATCTCCATTCTTCCTATCTCCATTGATCTTGCTTGATATACTTGCTCTCAGATTTTTATATGCACAAGAGCTCAACAAAGAACGGAATGTGGTTGCAAGTGGAATTGTAGTGTAGCCAAGTACTCCAAAATCAGTCATTAGGATGTGTCATTAGTCATTAGGATATGTCATTAGGGTTTGACAATGAAGAAAGCATCTCCTTAAATAGAAGACACAATGAGAAATGGAGGGTTAAGATTGAGAGGTGTAAAAAGAGAGGTCGGCTAGGATTAGAGGGTAGGTAGAGGAAATAATAAAATAATGAAAGAGGTAGGTAGTGTATGAATTAAGAGATGAATGACATGTGTCATGTGTAGAAAAAGATAATGAATTAATTAAATAAATAAAGATTTATTTAATTAATAGAAGAAGTAGGACAATTAAATAAATAAAATATTTATTTAATTTAGGAAAGGGATAATTTAAATAAATAAATGTATTTATTTAAATGAGAAATAAGGCTAGAAGAGGATAAATGAATTAATTAAATAAATAAGGATTTATTTAATTAATAGAAGAATTAGGCTTAGATAATTAAATAAATAAAATATTTATTTAATTAGACATGACAATTTTGAGTGTCTACAGCTTCAATTGTAGGATGATCCTGCAACCATAGATGATGCTTTTCTAGATGAACATTTATTCCTTATACAGGCACACACTCCCTGGTATGTTGATATTGCCAATTATTTAGCTACTAATAAAATGCCAATTCATTTCTCTCCTAAAGAAATAAAATTGTTGGTTGAGAAAAGATTTAACTTCTCATGGATTCCTGATTGTTTATTTTATACTAGACTTGACCAATTCATGAGAATATGTGTTAGAGAGGATGAAACATATGATATCCTTCATGCATGTCATGATAAACCATGTGGAGGATATTTTGCTGCTAAGAGAACAACACTTAAAATATTGAGCATAGGATATTATTGGCCAACATTATATAAGGATGAAACACAATACAAAAGGAAATGTGATAGATTCCAGTGCATGGGAAGGCATACTAGATCTGATGAGATGCCATTATATCCATATATATTAGTTGCACCATTTGATAAATGGGGATTAGATTTTGTTGGGCCAATTGATCCCCCTTCCAATGGAAAATCTTATATTCTGGTATGTATTGATTATGTAACCAAATGGATGGAAACACAAGCTATGACACATGTAACAGATAATAAAGTGACTAAGTTTCTCTATGAAAAAATATTTACCAGGTATGGAGTTCCAAGAGAAATTATTTCAGACCAAGGACCATAGTTTACCTCCACATTGATTGCAACATTGTTTAATGAATACAATATAAGGCACAAAAAGTCTACCCCATACCATCCACAAGAAAATGGACAAGTAGAAGTCACAAATAGGGATCTAGAAGCCATTCTTACTAAAACAATAGCTTTTCATAAAAAATATTGGTCTCAAAGACTTCTTGAAGCCATTTGGGCATATAGAACAACATGGAAAACACCAATTGGTTTTACACCTTTTGAAATGGTGTATGTAAAAGCAGCAATGATGCCTATTGAGTTTGAACACAAAACTCTAAGAACAACTCTACAATTGAATATGACACTTTCTGAAGCACAAAAAGATTGTATTCAGCAATTGAATTCTTTGGATGAGTTGAGAAAAATGGTCATCCAACAAATAGAACTTATTCAAAATTAGAGAGCTAAGTGGCATGATAAGTACATAAAGGAGAAGAAATTTCAAGTAGTGCACTATTGTATGATTCTCGATATAAGGATACTATGGGAAAGCTGCAAACTATATGGTTAGGCCCATATGAGATAGAAGAAGTTTTCAAAAATGGAGCAATTCGCTTGACCACTACTGATCTAGTTCGATTCAATCTTTTAGTAAATGGTCACCGACTATGCTTGTATCATAAGCCTGCAACCAAAGAACAATTCCTGCAGCAATTCACTAGTCAAGATCAAATATCAGTTCTTGCAGCAACTAGACAAGAACCTACTGCAACTGAAGGAAGCATTCGGGGTGTTGTTCCTGCAGCTTCTGGAGGGAACATTCCTAACACTCCATAATTCTTCAAGCATCATTTCATAAAGATATTTCCATGTCTTATAGAAATATTATTCTCCATAAATAATTTTTCCATCAATGTCATCTCACTTCATTTCTTTATCTATCATTTCATTTACGTCACATCATTTCATTTCACCATTCTTTTGGCTAACCATTTCATGCAACATTTATTCCCATGACTGCAGGTATGTACATAGCTTATTTTTTATTAATTTAGCTTATTTTTTATTAATTATGCATTTATTATTTTACTGTGATTATTGCATATTTCAAATCCATGTACACTTCCCTCTATCCTTTCTGCATGTGTGGACATGTACCAAAATAAGTTGGGGGGTGTTTTATTGTCCGATTTCCAAGATTAGTAATTATCTATCCTCGTCAGTAACTTGATTTGATTGCCTACCATCATTCTTTTTAATGAGATATTCTTTGGTATGAGTGAGCAATGAATTTTGCCACCGAAACTGGAAGTAAGGAATTTTCAAGCAAATATTTTCAGTCACCAGATTACTTAATGCCCTTATTCTCAGCTGCAGAAATTATTTTGTGAGCTGAGATAGTCATGGGTGGAGATCCTATTCACCATGAACCAGTAATCCATGATGCGTTGCTGCAGGATGCTTTGTGTGAGCATTATTTTTGGTTGCATGGTTGGATTGATTACTTTATGAAAATAACAGATTATAATGAAGAAATTGCTTCTGATTTCATGTATTCATTCAATCAAGGGGAAGCTTATGTCAAAGGATTGACAATTATTGCTACAGAACAACGAAAAACTAAAGTTACTGGGTTGCTACAGGAAGGAGAGCTATTTCCTAAATCCAAGGTTGCAAGAAGCGCTAGAGCAGAATTTACGCACCCCACAGATGGACCTCTGATGGTGGATAAGGAGGGAGCCAGACGGGTATCTCTTCTAGTAGAATGGCCCCAGGTGGCATTGTATATAATGAAATACATTACCTAGGATGGAAGGTATTCAAATTTACATTCACTATAATGCCCGCCAAAATACCCTAAAGAAACTAAACAATAATATACAAATGGAGATAATTTTTTTTTAATTAACATCTAATAACAACTAATGCAACATATAACATCTCCATCTATTTACATTCATTAACCAATTAACCAATATGAACATACACCATTGCTCATTCATTAATTAACACAAGCAAAAATAACACAGCATCAATAATCTTTCTCTAGGGTACTTTAACATCATTACTTAATTCATTTCCACAATAACACACTACACACATGATAGGTATATTTCACCTTCATTAATGCATCATATTCTAATTCTTTAACCATGAGATATGCAATCTACTACATTACTTATTCCTCATGATATGCATAATTTCCCTTCTACCAATGAATCTATGTGAATCGTTCCTATTTACTAGACCTAATTAACATCTAACATATTCACTTATTAATCTACGAATATTCCTCTTTCAAGATTATTTAACATTATAACTAGCCTCTAAACATTCCATAAAATAATACAACAAATCCATAAAGAAATTCCATTTTATTCTAACTATAATCCATGTATTTCCATGATTCATAAGATCACATCTCTACAATAGTACAAATACAAATATGCCTAATGTCCAATTTCCAACTACAATTCATCTTACAAATATAAGCACATAAAATACATCATGAGCATAGCTCTTTCTACTACAAGAATCCATCTACTATGTACAATAATGTTACATTACATGCATTCTATCTTATCCATTACATAAATCTTCTACAAGGTACATCCAGAGTACATCATGAAGAATAATCCACATCCACGCAAGAAGAATCCAAGAGAACATCCCAATGGCTATAAAGAACCAACCTCCCAACCATGTGGAACCAAAGGCACCATCCATCATGCTAGGAGATGACACAAGGTCCCAACACACACTCTAAACCTAAGCTGACACTCTAACCAAATAGACTAACCACCCAAGGACTCTCAAGCAAGAACCCACACAATACAACAAGAATGAACTTCCAGAGGCATAAAACTCATCAAGACATAAATGCATCTAGTAAGCATAATCATAAATCATAAAGGGGAAACACATGTAGGAGTGGAGTGTCATCACATACCATCCTCATAACATAATAACATAATAATACAAGGCACTAGCCTGATGGACATGTGGAGCCATCTCAACCTATGAGAGGCTAAGGGAGATTAGCTTACCATCTTCACGACCTTCTCATGCTTGTCCTAAAACATCCTCCCTAGGACTAAGTCATGAGGCACAAATCAATTTATCATCTTATTAATTAATGTAACTACCCAACCCATTAATTATTAGGTTATCACTTATTTACAAATCATGGAAAACTCCAATGTGCCCTGGTGGTCTAGAATTCATGCATCCTTACAAAAGAACCTCATGCAAGCCTATCTCTCATGACCTTGGTCATCACAAGGAAGCCCACTCCTCCTAACATGTCCCAAAAATAAATCACAAGAGGCTCTACCACATAATTACATGAATATAATACTCAATGCAGCCAACAACTTCCACACATACTCTTACAACATAAAGCAAGGCTACAACAACATCAATATAGAAAAATGAGCCTCTTGGCTAGCAATAAACAAAGGCATATCAAGCCATCAAATGTTGCCATCAGATAAAAGATAACATCACAACAAGGCCTACTCACTTGCTAGTCCAAAACAACATAGTAATCATCTCAATCATCTATGGCCTATCCACATGGAAGATAGTCTAAAATGTTCACAATGCATATAGAAAGAAATATACTCAAAGCCATCAAAATGCATCAAAACTGATCAAAACCAAAACTGGGAAATATTAATAGACCTCAAATAAAGCCTCTGGTACAAAAATCAATTCTGGAAAATACCTCAGAAATGACCAAAATTGGAAAAACATAAAACATAGACAGGTTAGTGCTTTTGCCCCATAGGACAACGCTTCTACAAAAAAGGACAGTGCTTCTGTCAAGAAGAACAACGCTTATGTTTCCAAAATCTCGCATATGTATCCTGAGACAATGCTTATGCTGTGCAGAGTACCACAAATGTAATATAGAACAACACTTTTGCCCATTAAGACAACGCTTTTGCACAAGACTTACAGAAAACATAGAAAACTTTTGGGTAAAATAATAAAATCTAGACTTTACAGAAAGGGCTTGAAAAACATATGAAAAGAGACATCCAGAAACAAGGAATACATAGGTATAAACACACGAAAATATCTTAGACTATAAACCAAGATTTAATCAAATATCCTCATGGCATAAAAGAAACAAAACCACTACAAAACTCACAAAGAATCTAATGAAGACAATCCCAAACAATCACAACTAAAGGACTCACAAAGGGAAAACAAGTCTACTCTCATCCAAACAAGGATTAATCAACCAAAGATCTTTACAACAATTTTCATAGAGCCATGAAATAACATACACAAGAAAAACCCAAATATATATATCTCTAAGAAACTATATAAAAACTCTCATAACATAAAGTTTCCCTCCCAAATATTAACCTTCACTAATAATAAAACTATAGAGAAAATTAATATTTCAACCCAGATCCAAAACAATGCAGACACAATGCATAAACAGAGAAACCATTGAAAATAAAATGCAAAGTGAAGAACTCCAACCTGCAACTTGAAGTAATGGATTGAAGCTAAAGAAGAGCTCCCACAAGCCAAACCAAATCCAATCCAAGCTCAAGCCAAACCAAATATAATCCAAGCTCCAGCCAAAACCAAGAGAGAAGAAATCCAAAACCAAGAAGAAAA
Organism: Cryptomeria japonica; assembly: GCF_030272615.1. Classification (NCBI taxonomy): domain Eukaryota; kingdom Viridiplantae; phylum Streptophyta; class Pinopsida; order Cupressales; family Cupressaceae; genus Cryptomeria; species Cryptomeria japonica. The sequence goes on along the minus strand of NC_081410.1, from coordinate 464,270,471 downwards.
CTTGTTGGAGAAATTTCCAGAGAAGAGCCAACCAACCCGAAAAACCTCAGGGAATGAAAATAAAAAAGAACAATAATCCAAAACCCTAGCCTCAATCTCGGCCAATCAAAATATTCCATTTTGGAGTATATTTTACCAACCCGCCATATAATATAATTTATTCACCCATTTTGAATTTAACCAATGAGAATGAAGGGTAGGTAAAGTAAATAAAATATACTTATCTAGCTAAGTGGGATTGTTTTATTTCTTTATTTAATTTAATGTGTTCATACACTCCACTTAGGAATAAAAGTCAACTATTAAATAAACATAAGCTATAAATGAATAATCCAAATGGGGATTAAAATCAAATAACCCAAAAGCTAATAAAATAAATTAAGGAACCAAATAAATGTAAGGTATCAAATAAATATCAAACCATAGAAGATCAAATAAATAACTAAATAATCAAATACCATTAAATATTAAATAAATATTACACAATAATAAATCTTATCAAATATTAAATAATCATAAAATCAATAAACGTTAATTATCAAATAAATATAAATATCAATAAATTAAATATTCAAAACTTATAAATTAAATACATTAAAATAAACTTTACCAAATATAAAATTACACATCAAGAGCCACATAATTACTCTAAAATAATCAAGTAAATCAACCAGTATAAACTGAACTCACAATACCAAAAGACCAAGCTTACTAACTGACATGACGAATTATGCCAAGACGCCGACTACTCACGGTGAACAACTTAGACCTAGAGTATGTGAGGGGAACTCATGCCATCTCCGAACCACATAAGCCATTGGAACTAAAGACACGCTCAGACCTGTGAAGCCAGGTGGAGTCAATGTCTGGTACTTGCAAAATCTTACAACCACAAAATAACAATACCACATATACATATACACATATAGAACAAGCAAGTGATATAGAATCATGAGGGCACATCCCACTTGCAATGAGTGATGTGGAATCATCTCTATCACAAAGACAATCAAACATATCTCATCATATGCAAATATAAAGTAGGGTTAGCATAATCATAAGCATCATTAAAACCATGATAAATCTAATCTATCAATAATCCATCACATAGTGAGCATATAAAATCCATCGAGTACATATATCATCAAATCACATGATCAATCATGATAGTACCAACATCCATATAGATAATCAAAATAGCATATGTCCAATAGTGTCTAACATCAATTATAAGTCATTGAAGGACATGAGTAATCATAATCCAAATCATCAAAATATAGTGTAGATAAGTCTATCAAGCATAATATAAAAGTCAACTTTATTAAAAATAAGTCAAATTAAGGGTGGACACTACATTCAGTCCATTTCAAATTGCTTAGTTATTTACGACATGGCCGAAGGGTAAATGTTCCAAATTTTCTATACCACCTTATTTCCATAAGTGCCAAAGAAACACGAAAGAATGGAAATCATTTTGTCAGTCATCATAGTTTGATAAAATTGTTGGTAGAACATTCTCTTAGGGATGTTTCTCAAACGGAATGGGGGGTATTTGAAGATGCTCCTATTGCAGAGGAATTAGCAGCCCAAGAGGAGGATATAGGAGATCCCTCATCTCCTAGAATTTCTGCAGGAAATGAACCTGCCATTGCCAAAGGAGCTTTGATTGTGACAGAAGAAGTGGTGGTGGAAACAAACATTGTGTAGCCCTCCACTCATTTCCAAAGAAAAGGGAAAGAATTAGAAATAATTGATGTAGAAGATGAAACTATGGTTCAGCCACAAGCAATGCAGGTTTCTCCTACAACCAAGAGGTGTAAGCCAAAGGGAAATACTCCTACAACAAAGCCTCTAGTAGAAATTGTTCCTATAGCTACTCCAAAGGTATATGCAAGGACTCGATGTATTACACAAAAAGTTCATCCAACAAGCGATGCAATGGAGGTTATTTCAATTGAAACATCAAAAGAGGAACGTGGGAGTCCAACAGAGGTTAAAATCTAGGAAATATTCCAAGCATATGAACACCTGATTGATAATGAAATTGCAACTGCAATTGACTATCTGATTCAACATGGAATAATCTACCAAAGGAATTGAAACAGGGTGAACCTCATTCACTACCAAATCTTCATGCAGCTATACAAAGAGCCCCTAAATACATCCATTTGGGTAGGATGAAAAACAATGATTGGCTACCCTTGATCTTCCAGCCCCCTATCCTCATGTGGTCATTGTTGGGATGCAAGATTACAAATAAACCCTATGAGGCAGCTACAGAAGAATCCAGATGGGCTAGACTAGAAAAGATGAAGGGATTTTATTAGAATTTGGCTTCAGGAGGGACAGGTCAGGGAACTATTGGTGACTTGAGAGTTAGTGCCCAAATCAGAAACTTTCCTCTTGTTGGAGGATCAACAAGACACTAAGTTCGGGGGCATGATGAGCTAAGATATTAGCTCCTTTTATTCCTAGAACTCATAAGTTTTTGTCACATTTTGATTTATATGATGGGATGGTAATGATGTATTAAAGTTTGACTATATGCATTTCAGATGTTAATTGAACCCATTAAATCATGTTTTGTCTTTGCTAGTTATTCCTACAGCCATGTGATTTATTCATGTTGCCATACAGATTGTTATAGGCAATATCATGTTTGAAATTAATAGATGTTATGATTAACTAAAATAGATATGTATATACTTGTATTTTCTCTCTTTTCAATTGTAGGAATAAATGAGACGTTGCGGTGAAGGTTGTCCTGTCATGCCAATTGTAGTTTGAGATATTCAAGGAGGTGACTAAAAGTTCAAATCAGCAAAGAGGATAATGAGCATAGGGAATGACAGAGGAGAAGTAGGTGCACAAGAGTTATTTATGTCTGACTCTAGTGGGCATCAATCTTGTAATACCGCCACACTATGTCTTGGATGTGGTTTGGTTTAGATCCATGTTTTTAGCAACTTAACTTTGATTGTTCTCCTTCATGAATGTTATCCACCTCTTCTCATTGGCATGATCTTAATTGTAGGAAGTTATTGTTTTCTATTAAAAAAGTGTCTTCGTCTCTTTTCTGAGGTTAGAAAGGAAAGAGAGGGAAAAAGAGCAGAAGATTTAGAAATAAAGTTGTCGAGTGTTTGAGTTTCCTTTCATTCTAAAAAATGTATCAACTTTTGAGAAACAATGAATAAAGTTATGTTATCCTGAGCACTTAGAGTTATTTTGGAAGCCTGGATACACTCATCCAAGGGGGCCCACTTGGTGAGTGTTCTCGTGGCTTTGTTAAATTTAGTTTTCTTCTTTCACTGCAGTACACATCATTGCATTGACTATTCCTGTAGCCAAAGCAAACAGAGTAACTCCTGTTTGACAAATTTGGGCATAGTTAGTATTTCTTGAGTAAGATTTATGTTAATGCAGAGTTTTCTTGTATCCATTCAGTTATTTAAATTCTTTCTTGCTTTTCCCGCATAGATTTTAGTTGCTGCAGTAATGCAGGGTAGCTATCACATGAACTTAGTGCATATATAGTGCAGACCCATTTCAAGTAATACGTCCTTGGGTTGACAATCAAATGAACTCCAGTTATGGAGGTAGTAACTTCATAGAGTAAATGTCCAAACTTTGGGTTGAGACTTTAACTATAGTTATTATTCCTATTGTTGGACCGAACAAATCCTATAGTCTAATAATTGTTTTATTAAATAAATTGATTATTCCTCATTCTTCTAAAGTTCTCAAATTAATCATTTCTTCTAAATTCCCTCTTAGTTAATTAATGATAATTAATTAACCAAGTCATGTGATTCCTACAAATCACTCTCCCTAATTCTTCATTAGCTTAATTAATTCTTCTAGAAGCCTACTTAACATCATTTCCTAATTTTTAATTCCTCCACTCATTCTCTCTCCTCTTGTCAAATATCACTTGTCTTCTAATCTTCTATTATCTCACCTAATCACCTACTTAATCATTTTCTAGTTGCTAATCTCCATGATTAGCCATCAAGTCAACCAATAGCCATAAATGGTTAAGTCCAGTTATCCCCTCCTCACCTTCCAACCTTAAATGCATTCCCCCATTCTCATCCCCCATACACTCTCATCCTCCCAAGGAATTTTAAATTCCTTTTCCCATTTCCTTTCCCTATGCACTCCATTGTTTGAGAATTTTTAATTCCTTCTTGTCTTCCCAATGTAATTGGGATATCTTCCCCATGTACATTATGGAGTGTGGAGACAAGAAAATCCTTTATGGCAAATCTCTTGGTCTCCACACCATGTCCTCTCATTCCATGTGCTTCCTCTCCTTCAATCTCCACCCTTGATCCTTCTTCAATCTTGGCTGTCCATTCCTCCCCTTTCAAATCTATAAATTGGGGTCTCCTCCCCTTCATTTCACATCTTCAACTTGTGCAATCTCATGCTGTCCATTTGAGCTTAGAATTCACTCTTAGCAACCTCATTATAGTCATTTTACATCCAAAGTCACTTAGCAATCCAATCCACTCATCTACTTTGACATCCATCAATTCATCTCCCATCCATTGTTGTGTATCTTGGAGAGAAACCCACAAATCCACTAAGGACCAATCCAAACAAGTCAAGGAGGGGCACATTCTTGGCTTTATCAAGGGTCCAATTCAAGGAACAAGTGGTTTCATAGCAAGGTATAAGGTTATTTAGTGTTTTATGAATGTTTATATATTTTTTGATTTAAACTAACCTTCTCACCATTGTCTTGTTTCCCCTTGGTTCATTTTGGAATGCCCAGTGGGACCCAAGTCCCTGGTTATTGATTAAAAATGACTTTTTATGATTTAAGCACACAGGTTGACACTTCGACGTTTTTGCCTGGCTATTTCAACATCTCTGCCAAGGAATAACACATGTTTGAATTTTTTAATTTTAACCTACCGTTTTGCAAGAAGTTCTTGTTGGCATATGCACACTCCAATGAGACATTGTATGTGATTGAAGGTTTTGTCATTGATGGCAACCTTGCAATGTTATGGCACCGGCAAAGGCATTATATTGGTATCAGTAGATCACACTCTACACCAGCACTCAAGACAATGGCACTGACACAGAGGCCGACAGGATCTTGTTTATTATTGTTAAAACTTTTTTAAGCCAACTTGGCAAATTGTAAAATGACTCTTACATATAAAAGAGATCATTGTAGACATTTGGTAGGGAGTGAGGAAAAATGTTAGGTAGACCTATTATGCAAAATATAGGCTAAGGGTTTATGTAGGAAGCAGAGTAGCAACCGGTACTAGATCAGGCATTATAGATGCTATTGTAAAGCAATACAAGATATTGGATTTGTATAATCCTCATTGTAAGTCAGTGAGACTTCCGATTGAGCAGTGAGCTCTAGGTAGTTGGCCTTCCTGCATGTGCAGCCCCTATTGTAAGTAATATTCTCTTATTGGCCAGTGAGTGAACATTGTGGGTCCCAAATACCATCAAGGTTTTTCCCACACTGGGTTTCCTTGTTAAAACCTTGTGCTATGGTGTTCTTTTCATGTGGATGTTCTTAATCATGTTTATTGCATTATTTCATGCATACCGATACACAATTATAATATGTTCTACATGTTTTAATTCAAGAAATATTAAATACTGGTCAGATACTAATTCACCCCCCCTCTTGGTATCTGTGGGATTCCTAACAATTGGTATTAGAGCTTGGTCCTCTATTTTCAGAAGCCTAACAGCTTGAGGAAGATCTTGACACTGGTAAAGATGGAGAATCTGACGAAGCAACTTGAAGGAGCTCTTACAGACTATGATGCAGAGAAATTCAAAAATATCAAACTAGAAGATGATTTAAGGGCAGCTCAGGATATCATTTAGGCACTTCAAGAAAATTTTATTGTTGCAAGAAATAAGAGAAGAGAACTTTGTGAAAAATTGCAAAATGAGAATGATGAAAAGGAATCACTTAATGATATGATAAGCAAGTTGAAACAAGAGAACATGACAACAAAGAATGAGATGCAAGATATGACTATGAGATTTTGCAAAGAGATTGAGGATAGGAAGAAGAATGAAGAAGAATTGACCAGAAGACTAAGTGATGCAGCAAATGAGAACACAAGACTTAGCTATGAAAATGACATGTTGAAGACAGATCTGATGCATACTCAGAATGACTTAAATGAACTGATGAGACAAAAAGAAGTCTGAGAAAGAGAACTAGAAACTGCAAATCAACATAAAGAAAAATTCAAGAAAAGCTCAGAGGAACCTGGCACCTTATTGAAGAATCAAAAAACCTAAAGGTGACACTTCTGGAATTGGCTTTGAAGTTGGTGAAAGCTCTGGTACTACAAATACTCAGGATCACAACAAACCGGTAAGACAACCTAATGCTTATAAATTCAATGGAAAATGCTTTAACTGTAATAAGTATGGTCATAGAACAAATAAATGTAAATCTAGAAATTATTAGAATATCAACACACCCACCGGTCAATGTTATAAATGCAACAAAGTTGGTTACAACTCTAAAAATTGCATAATGAATGTGAGATGTTATGTTTGTGGAAGATTTGGACATTTATCTAATCAATGCAGAACACAAACTGGCATAGGTTATCGGAAAGCTATTCAGAAGAATAATGTAACTTGTTATGCATGTAACAAGATTGGGCATATTGCAAAATTTTGTAGAAGTAAAGGAACACTGGTAAACAACAAAAGTTCTAGCTTGAAAGGTAAAGAAAAAGTTGAAGGGGTTAAGCAAGAATTCTCAAAACAATGGATTAGAAAAGCTGATCTAAATATTGGGAATACTCCTCCACTGGTAGAATGAACCAATGCTTCACTGGAAGGATAGAGTGATGCTTCACTGGAAGGATAGAGTAGTGCTCCACCAGTAGGAAGTTCTTCATCTAATTGAAGAAAGTTTCCTTGAGGGTTTGGCAATCTAATCACACATGTGCTATTATTCCCTTGGTTAGAGATAAGAAGTTGAAAATTACTTTTTACCGATAGACAATGTTAAGAGAATACTTAACCGACATGCATTTAATGTAGTAGATGGCAAAAAGACACTATAAAATTGAGGTTTTGGCTCCATTCCATTTCACCGAGATTTCAAACCTACGAAGAGCACAAAGATTCTGAGCTAAGGCATTTAGAGCAAGAGGCAGGAACACTACAAGCATTCATCCATCCTAAAGGCAGTAAAAGGTATTTAATCATGGCATCCACCTCTACAATTCAATATATAGCAAACCCTACTATTATCAAAGTGATAAAAAGACCTAGGCCCGTATTTCAGTTAGTTCCTGAGGTAGAAAAGAAAGCTGATACCTTAGGTGCTTTTTCTCAAATTCCCAAGGGAGTTGTTTATGCTGAAGACCCTAGAATTTACATCCACTGCAACATTGAGGAACTAGGAGATGAAGAGATTAAAACCATGTTTAAAACTATGATATGTGATAAAACTGGCAATGTAAAAGATGAACACAAGATCATTGAAACCCTAGGATTTACAGAGATCCTTAGCATTCTTTAATTCCCCAAGGATGTGATTAGGATAGTCTTAAGCAGGGTACATGGTGAATTTTTCTTGTTAGATGCAGTCCACAAAATCACTAAGGAAGCTGTGAAAGCTGTCATAAGGTTACCGACCACCGGTAAAAGGCTAGATAAAACCAAGAAGGTATCCAATGACCTACTTACAAACCTAACTAGTGCAACATTCGACAAAAGGTTCCTAAGAGTTAATGATGTAACAGACATTAATGTGAGATTTATCAGCATGATATTAGGGTATAAAGCTACTCATACAAATAGACTCAATTCAGTTTCAAGTTTATGCATTAAGAGTGCTTATGATATGGTCATAGAAAATGCAAAGATTGATATATGTGAGTGGTTAAAAGATGAATTAACTGACAACCTTGGAAAGATTAAGAAGGGCAAAAAAGGAACTTTCAGGTTTGGAAATCTATTAGTATGTTTGATGCTACATATAACAAAATAGGTTCCCGATATAGGCTACAAAGATCTTGGTTATGATATACCGGTAGGTAAACAGTTAACAAAACTATTCAATAACATGGGAGAAAATAAGGAAAACAATATTCATGACTTCTTTCAAGCATTAAAGGCCAAAATGTAGAAAAGAATCAAGTTATCACAAAAGATTGTCTACAAATACAAAGATGAAATATGCTTTGTAATCAAGAAGGATGAAATTTGGATGGAAGTAGTCATCCCTAAGATAGTTTGGGTAACCGAGATAGGCTATGAAACAAATGATCACATAATTGAAACATATGCTAAAGCACTTCAAGAAGCCCCCAGAGAACCTAAGGAAGAAATATTTGGTAGTGCAGAAACTATTGAAAGCCAAATACAATCAAAGAAAAAAGTGAAAAAGGTTGAGGTAGTTGTAAGGAAAGGTTCCAGACAAGCAAAGGCCATCAAAGAAGATGTGTTAAGGTTCCAGACAAGCAAAGGCCATCAAAGAAGATGTGTTGAAGAAAACCAGTATAAAAGAGGACGAGTTAGCAACTCCACAACCTAAAACTCACCTATCACCTGTAGGTACTTCTTCAGGGAGTGACATGCCTACAACTTTCAAAAGAGTTGTAAGGAAAAGAGATCCCTCACTGATAATCACACCCTCACCCAGGAGGACAAGACAAAAAAACCAAGTAGTGAGATCTCTGGTAAGAAAGGCTAAACCAAAGAAGAAGAAACTGACACCCAAAAAGAAGAAGAGGACAAACAAAGACTTGGCCCCTCTTGATATACTACTAAATGAAATTACAGAGGAAGGTAAATTGAAAAATATAGAGAAAATATATGACACTTTAACAACTGATGAAAAAGAACAAGTTGAAAATAGTGTTATATTGCATATGGATATGTATAAGAAGTTTTTGATGGAAGTAGTAAATGAAATTCCAGATGAACTATTTAAGAGACTGGAAGCAAGAAGACAAGAAGTAATAGAACTGGACAAGAAAATTAAGATTGAAAAGCTACTTGTTGTTTATCCGGTAAACTCACCCAAAGAAATTGATGACATAATTGCTCAAGCCAACTAGTCAGTATTTTCTACTACACACCGGCACATTGCTTTATTGGTTGGAAGAATTAATGAGGTTCCTGAGGAAACAGAAAATGGATGGGATATATTTTTAGTTGAAAAAGAAAAAAAAGAAGAATACAGGAACCCCAAACCCATAAAAGTTTATCAGAAAGATAGAGACAAGGGTAAAGGTAAAGTTGGTGGACCACCTAGTATCAAGGTTAGAGACAACTTACCCCCACCTCCTTTGATTACTCCATCGGTAAAAACAACAGCTACAGAAGATCAATCGGCAGTTGAGAATATGGATGTAGAGGATGGTAATACTAATCCTAAAGTCTTATATACTATGGATGTTGATACTCAAAAGATCAACATAGTGGTAGACAAAGATACAGTTGATAAGACTGACATGGCTAATGAGCCTCCAGTAGCTGAGCAAACTAAAAACACACAAGTGAAACCAGTAGAAGATAAAGAGCAAAAGGAAGAAACTCAAACTCAGACAATGCAACAAATAGAGAAGAAGACTCTAGAACAGGAACAACAGCAACAGGAATAGGAACATGAGGAAACAGTGCCACCGACAACTAGAGAATTAGAAAAACCATTGCTTAAAGAAATGCATACACAAACAGACCTACCAGAGGTCAATACAAGCTTAGTTATTTCCACCGGTACTCAGATTGTTGGTTCATCATCAGGCTTCAAATCAACTAATGTGACTGAGGTACTATTAGATTCAATAAAAAAGATAATAGACTGCAGCTCACAAGCTTACAAGGCAATTGATGATACCATACCAATTTTGAAGGCAATTTCTCCTAACTGTAATATAGACAATAAAGATTCTTTATGACAACTTGATACATTGTGTAAATATATTACATAAAACATTGAGAAAATAAAGAAAGAGTCATTGAAAGATAAAGTAAAAATTGAAAAACAGAAATTCTTTGATGAGCAAATAAAGAAGTGTAACAGAGATTTTGACACACTTCTACCAGAATTGTGTAATTTATTAAAAGAGTACAAAACTCTGTACAAAGACACCTGTAAGACAAACTTTTTGATTATAGACAAAAAGATGAGCAAGGTACAGGATGAGATCAATAAACTTGCAGATAATTTTGTTAACTCACCTGATACACTATCAGTTTTTTAGGAGAAGATAACAAATTTTGAAGAAGATTTACTTAAATTGGAAAGAGAGAGAGAAAGAATAGTGAATAAGGCAAAACATTTGAGTTCAAAACTAATTCCAAGATTAGACTATCTAGCATCACTATGGAAGGAAGTATCTGAAGCACTAATATAGGGACAGAAAACACCGACAGAGCATTTGCAGCATCTCACCGGTATAGTGAAGAGAACAGAGATAGCAATAAAGGATAGCAAGAAGTTTATGGATAGTATAAACTTGATTTTGGGAGATCTTTTTCAAATTCTAACCACCCAGTTACAAGGTTGAAACTACAAACTCTACTGACATCTTGACAACCTTTGTCATTGATGCCAAAGGGGGAGTAGTGGGATGAGAAAATTTAACTGAGAAAATTCAATATCATAGGAATCATATGCTAAGGGGGAGCACACAAATTTTTGGTAACATTTTGGACTTTACATTTTTGGATACATTTTGAAATTTCTCATGAGTGTTGCCATCAATGCCAAAGGGGGATATTGTTGGCATATGCAGACTCCAATGAGAAATTGTATGTGATTGAAGGTTTTGTCATTGATGAGAACCTTGCAATCCTATGGCACCGGTAAAGGCATTATATTGGCATTAGCAGATCACACTCTACACCGGCACTCAGGACACTGGCACCAGCACAGAGGTCGACAGCATCTTGTTATATTATATCTTCTTTATTATTGTAAAAACATTGTAAGCCAACTTGGAAAATTGTAAAATGACTCTTATATATAAAAGAGATCATTGCAGACATTTGGTAGGGAGTGAGGAAAAATATTAGGCAGACCTATTATGTGAAATATAGGCTAAGGGTTTATGTAAGAAGTAGAGCAGCAACTGGTACTGGATCAAGCATTATAGATGCTATTGTAAAGTAGTACAAGATATTGGATTTGTATAATCCTCATTGTAAGTCAGTGAGACTTCCCATTGAGCAGTGAGCTCTAGTCAGTTGGCCTTCCTGCATGTGTAGGCCCCTATTGTAAGTAATATTCTCTTATTGGCCAATAAGTGAATATTGTGGGTCCAAAATCCCACCGAGGTTTTTCCCACACCAGGTTTCCTCATTAAAACCTTTTGTTATGGTGTTCTTTTCATGTGGATGTTCTTAATTCTATTTATTGCATTATTTCTTGCATATCGGTACACTATTATAATATGTTCTGCATATTTTAATTCAAGAAATATTAAATACCAGTCAGATACTGATTCACCCCCCCCTCTTAGTATCTGTGGGATTCCTAACAATTGGTATCAGAGCTTGGTCCTCTATTTTTAGAAGCCTAACAGCTTGAGGAAGATCTTGACACTGGTAAAGATGGAGAATCTGATGAAGCAACTTGAAGGAGCTCTTATAGACTATGATGCAGAGAAATTGAAAAATATCAAACTAGAAGATGATTTAAGGGCAGCTCAGGATATCATTTAGGCACTTCAAGAAAATTTTACTATTGCAAGAAATAAGAGAAGAGAACTTTGTGAAAAATTACAAAATGAAAATGATGAAAAGGAATCACTTAATGATATGATAAGCAAGTTGAAACAAGAGAACATGACAACAAAGAATGAGATGCGGGATATGACTATGAGATTTTGCAAAGAGATTGAGGATAGGAAGAAGAATGAAGAAGAATTGACTAGAAGACTAAGTGATGTAGCAAATGAGAACACAAGACTTAGCTATGAAAATGACATGTTGAAGACATATCTAATGCATACTCAGAATGACTCAAATGAACTGATGACACAAAAACCAGTCTTAGAAAGAGAACTAGAAACTGCAAATCAACATAAAGAAAAAATCAAGAAAAGCTCAGAGGAACTTGGCACCTTGCTAAAGAATCAAAAACCTAAAGGTGACACTTCTGGAATTGGCTTTGAAGTTGGTGAAAGCTATGGTACTGCAAATACTCAGGATCACAACAAACCGGTAAGACAACCTAATGCTTATAAATTCAATGGAAAATGCTTTAACTGTAATAAGTATGGTCATAGAGCAAATGAATGTAGATCTAGAAATTATCAGAATATCAACACACCCACCAGTCAATGTTCTAAATGCAACAAAGTTGGTCACAACTCTGAAAATTGCAAAATGAATGTGAGATGTTATGTTTGTGGAAGATTTGGACATTTATCTAATCAATGCAGAACACAAACTGACATAGGTTATGGGAAAGATATTTAGAAGAATAATGTAACTTGTTATGCATGTAACAAGATTGGGCATATTGCAAAATTCTATAGAAGTAAAGGAACACCAGTAAACAACAAAAGTTCTAGCTTGAATGTTAAAGATAAAGTTGAAGAGGTTAAGCAAGAATTCTCAAAACAATGGATTAGAAAAGTTGATCTAAATATTGGGAATACTCCTCCACCGGTAGAACAAACCAATGCTTCACCGGAAGGACAGAGTGATGCTTCACTGGAAGGATAGAGCAGTGATCCACTGGCAGGAAGTTCTTCATCTAATTGAAGAAAGTTTCCTTGAGGGTTTGGCAATCTAATGACACGTGCTATTATTCCCTCGATTAGAGATAAGAAGTTGAAAATTACTTTTTACTGATAGACAATGTTAAGAGAATACTTAACCAGCATGCATGTAATGTGGCAGATGGCAAAAAGACACTATAAAATTGAGGTTTTGGCTCCATTCCATTTCACCGAGATTTCAAACCTAGGAAGAGAGCGAAAATTTCAAGATAAGGCATTTCGAGCAAGAGGCAAGAACACTCCAAACATTCATCCATCCTAAAGGCAGTAAAAGGTATTTAATCATGGCATCCACCTCTACAATTCAATATATAGAAAACCCTACTATTAGTGAAGTGATAAAAAGGCCTAGGCTAGTATTTCAGTTAGTTCCCGAGGTAGCAAAGAAAGATGATACCTTAGGTTCTTTTTCTCAAATTCCCAAGGAGATGTTTATGCTGAAGACCCCAAAATTTACATCCACTACAACATTGAGGAACTAGGAGATGAAGAGATTAAAACCATGTTTAAAACTATGATATGTGATAAAACGAACAATGTAAAAGATGAACACAAGATCATTCAAACCCTAGGATTTATAAAGATCCTTAGCATTCCTGAATTCTCCAAGGATGTGATTAAGATAGTCTTAAGCAGGGTACATGGTGAATTTTTCTGGTTAGATGCAGTCCACAAAATCACTAAGGAAGCTGTGAAATCTATCACAGGGTTACCGACCATTGGTAAAAGGCTAGATAAAACCAAGAAGGTATCCAATGACCTACTTACAAACCTAACTAGTGCAACATTCGACACAAGGTCCCTAAGAGTTAATGATGTAACAGACATTACTGTGAGATTTATCAGCATGATATTAGGGTATAAAGCTACTCATACAAATAGACTCAATTCAGTTTCAAGTTTATGCATTAAGAGTGCTTATGATATGGTCATAGAAAATGCAAAGATTGATATATGTGAGTGGTTAAAAGATGAATTAATTGACAACCTTGGAAAGATTAAGAAGGACAAGAAAGGAACTTTCAGGTTTGGAAATCTGTTAGTATGTCTGATGCTACATATAACAAAACAGGTTCCCGGTATAGGCTATAAAGAACTTGGTTATGATATACCGATAGGTAAACAGTTAACAGAACTATTCAATAACATTGGAGAAAACAAGGAAAACAATATTCATGACTTCTTTCAAGCATTAAAGGCCAAAATGAAGAAAAGAATCAGGTTATCACAAAAGATTGTCTACAAATACAAAGATGAAATATGCTTTGTAATCAAGAAGGATGAAATCTGGATGGAAGCAGTCATCCCTAGGACACTTTGGGTAATTGAGATGGGCTATGAAACAGATGATCACATAATTGAAACTTATGCTAAAGTACTTCTAGAAGCCCCTAGAGGACCTAAGGAAGAAATATTTGGTAGTGCAGAAACTATTGAAAGCCAAATACAATCAAAGAAAAGAGTGAAAAAGGTTGAGGCAGTTGTAAGGAAAGGTTCCAGACAGGCAAAGGCCATCAAAGAAGATGTGTTGAAGAAAACCGGTATAACAGAGGATGAGTTAGCAGCTCCACAACCTGAAACTCACCTATCACTGGTAGGTACTTCTTTGGGGAGTGACATGCCTACAACTTTCAAAAGAGTTGTAAGGAAATGAGATCCCTCACCAGCAATCACACCCTCACCTAGGAAGACAAGACAAAACAACAAGCAGTGAGATATTTGGTAAGAAAGATTACACCAAAGAAGAAGAAACTGACACCCAAAAATAAGAAGAGGACAAACAAAGGCTTGGCCCCTCTTGATATACTACTGAATGAAATTACAAAGGAAGGTAAATTGAAAAATATAGAGAAAATATATGACACTTTAACAGCTTATTGTAAAGCGGAAAATCGCAATCGAACCCTAGTTGCTCTCCCCTCTTCCAACTCCAAGGAGAGAGAAGGGAGGTTCACTAGGGTTGATGGTTTTCACTTAGGGGAGAGACTTTACATTCAAAAGAGGGGTTGAAACCCACAAGATCCAATCCCACACAATGCAAGATTGGATGCTAAATGTGTTTCAAGGGTTAAGAAAGCAAGGCTACCCTCTTTTGTAAAGAATGCTGATAGAAGAATTAAGCTAGGAATGCATAGAAAGTGACGAAGATTCACTTATAAACTGAGATAGGGATATAGGATGAAGCTATGGACCTGGAATTAGTAGTAAAATGTTGATATGGTGCTGTCCTACAAATTTGAGCAAAAGTTGTCAGGACGATGGCGCCCGGCGTGCACACGGTCCTCCGAAAAATCCGCGAAATGAAGGGGGATCTGTTCGTCTCTGCACAAGGATTCCAGATCTTCAATTTCAACCACGTACCTACAACCTACACACATAAAAGCGAAGATGATTGGGGGGTTAGGGATTAGGGGTTTGCCTTTAGGTCAAACCCCGGTTTTGGAATTAACCAAGAAATGAGAAATGTTGTAAATGTAATGTAAAACAAGTACTAGTACCTTGTTGTAAGGATGTTTGTATCCTTATGTGCGAAGGTATAGATGTTGTTGTTTGTTGTATGTTGTATGTTGTATGTAGCATGTAGTATGTGATCTCCTCTTCAATGGTTGAATCCTTGTCTTGAATGCAACACTTAGCCTTGAATGGAGACTTAGAATGATCAATTGCTTGAAAGAATGCTTGAATGCTTGAGTATAGTTTCCACGCTTTTTCCCTCATGTATGTATCTATCCAAATGAGAGAGGAAAATGTAGTTTATATACTTGTCATTTAGGGCTGATAGACTGATTTTCCCGACCTTAGGCCGACCAGGAAAGATAATTTTCCAATTTGCAAACATAAAGACCTGAAGTCCAAAAGAGACCGGGCCCAAAATAGGACCCAGGGACTAGGGCGCTGGGCGCCATGGTCCTGGAGGACCAGGGAGCTGGGTGCCCTAGTCCTGAAGGACCAGGGCGCTGGGCGCTCTGGTCCCACCTCCCGGGATAGCAGGGTGCAAAGGAGGTTTAGGCCAGGGTGCAAGAAAATGCAGTTTTTGGTGTCATAATCAGGTTTCGGGGTCTCCATTCAGGTTGCGTGTTGCGTCGCCATCGTGAAGACCGAAATGCAGTTGAAATTGCAAGTGTCGCAATTTTAGGACGCTACACTTATTAAAAATACCAAGTTGAAAATAGTGTTATATTGCATATTGATATGTATAAGAAGTTTTTGATGGAAGTAGTAAATGAAATTCCAGATCAACTATTTAAGAGACTAGAAGCAAGAAGACAAGAAGTAATAGAATTGGATAAGAAAATAAAGATTGAAAAGCTACTTGTTGTTTATTCGGTAAACTCACCCAAAGAAATTGATGACCTAATTACTCAAGCCAACCGGTCAATATTTTCTACTGCACACCGGCACATTGCTTTATTGGTTGGAATAATTAATGAGGTGACTGAGGAAATAGAAAATGGATGGGATATATTCTTAGTTGAAAAAGAAAAAAAAGAAGAATACAGGAACCCCAAACCCATAAAAGTTTATCAGAAAGATAGAGACAAGGGTAAAGGTAAAGTTGGTGGACCACCTAGTATCAAGGTTAGAGACAACTTACCCCCACCTCCTTTGATTACTCCATCGATAAAAACAATAGCTATAGAAGATCAATCGGTAGCTGAGAATATGGATGTTGGGATGGTAATACTAATCTTGAAGTCTTATATACTGTGGATGTTGATACTCAAAAGATCAACATAGTGGTAGACAAAGATACAATTGATAAGACTGACATGGCTAGTGAGCCTCTGGTAGCTGAGCAAACTGAAAACACACAAGAGAAACTAGTAGAAGATAAAGAGCAAAAGGAAGAAACTCAAACTCAGACAATGCAACAAACAGAGAAGAAGGCTCTGAAATAGGAACAACAGCAATAGGAACAGGAACATGAGGAAATAGTGCCACCGACAACTAGAGAATTAGAAAAACCATTTCTTAAAGAAATGCATACACAAACAGACCTACCAGAGGTCAATACAAGTTTAGTTATTTCGGCTGGTACTCAGATTGTTGGTTCATCATCAGGCTTCAAATCAACTAATGTGACTGAGGTACTATTAGATTCAATAAAAAAGATAACACTCTGCAGCTCACAAGCTTACAAGGCAATTGATGATACCATACCAATTTTGAAGGCAATTGCTCCTAACTGTAATATAGACAATAAAGATTCTTTATGACAACTTGATACATTGTGTAAATATATCACAAAAAACATTGAGAAAATAAAGAAAGAGTCTTTGAAAGATAAAGTAGAAATTGAAAAACAGAAATTCTTTGATGAGCAAATAAAGAAGTGTAACAGAGATTTTGACACACTTCTACCAGAATTGTGTAATTTATTGAAAGAGTACAAAACTCTGTACAAAGACACCTATAAGACAAATTTTTTGACTGTAGATATAGACAAAAAGATGAGCAAGGTACAGGATGAGATCAATAAACTTGCAGATAATTTTGTTAACTCACCTGATACACTATCAGTTTTTGAGGAGAAGATAACAAATTTTGAAGAAGATTTACTTAAATTGGAAAGAGAGAGAGAAAGAATAGTGAATAAGGCAAAACATTTGAGATCAAAACTAATTCCAAGATTAGACTATCTAGCATCACTATGGAAGGAAGTATCTGAAGCACTAATATAGGGACAGAAAACACTGACAGATCATTTGTAGCATCTCATTGGTACAGTGAAGAGAATAGAGACAACAATAAGGATAACAAGAAGTTTATGGATAGTATAAACTTGATTTTGGGAGATCTTTTTCAAATCGTAACCACCTAGTTACAAGGTTGAAACTACAAACTCTACTGACATCTTGATAACCTTTGGCATTGATGCCAAAGGGGGAGTAGTGGGATGAGAAAATTCAATATCATAGGAATCATATGCTCAGGGGGAGCACACACATTTTTGGTAACATTTTTGGTAACATTTTTGGACTTTACATTTTTGGACTTTACATTTTTGGATACATTTTGAAATTTCTCATGAGTGTTGCCATCAATGCCAAAGGGGGAGATTGTTGGCATATGCACACTCCAATGAGACATTGTATGTGATTGAAGGTTTTGTCATTGATGGAAACCTTGCAATCCTATGGCACTAGCAAAGGCATTATATCAGCATTAGTAGATCACACTCTACACTAGCACTCAAGACACCAGCACCAGCACAAAGAAAAGAAGTATACCGGCACAGAGGCCGATAGGATCTTATTATATTATATCTTGTTTATTATTGTAAAAACTTTGTAAGCCAACTTGACAAATTGTAAAATGACTCTTATATGTAAAATAGATCATTGTGGACATTTGATAAGGAGTGAGGAA
This sequence comes from Cryptomeria japonica, assembly GCF_030272615.1. Lineage (NCBI taxonomy): Eukaryota > Viridiplantae > Streptophyta > Pinopsida > Cupressales > Cupressaceae > Cryptomeria > Cryptomeria japonica. The sequence continues at coordinate 464,252,349 of NC_081410.1, read as the reverse complement.
AAATATTAGGCAGACCTATTATGCAAAATATAGGCTAAGGGGTTATGTAAGAAGCAGAGCAGCAACCGGTACTAGATCAGGCATTATAGATGCTATTGTAAAGAAGTACAAGATATTGGATTTGTATAATCCTCATTGTAAGTCAGTGAGACTTCCCATTGAGCAGTGAGCTCTATGTAGTTAGCCTTCCTGCATGTGCAGGCCCCTATTGTAAGTAATATTCTCTTATTGGCCAGCGAGTGAATATTGTGGGTCCCAAATCCCAGTGAGGTTTTTTCCACACTGGGTTTCCTCGTTAAAACCTTGTGTTATGGTGTGCTTTTCATGTGGATGTTCTTAATTCTATTTATTGCATTATTTCTTGCATATCGGTACACTATTATAATATGTTTTGTATGTTTTAATTCAAGAAATATTAAATACCAGTCAGATACTGATTCACCCCCCCTCTCAGTATCTGTGGGATTCTTAATAGTTCTTATTCAACATCTCTACTATCCTATGACATTTCCATCTAGTGTCTATTGACACTTAGTTATTTGAGCTTAAGTTTGATTTTATTTTTGCTTTCTTTACAATCAAAAACTACAAAAAACAAACTTAGCATAGTTTATATTTTCTGCTTGGCATCAATTTTTAAGCATTTATCTAGATTTTTCAAGCTCACAGGCAGATTAGTGTCTATACAGATGCATTGATGTATGTGCTCTAGTTCAGTGCCTCTACTAGATCAGAAAGTTCGCCCACTTTTAAATTCAAATTTCAAATTTTAATTATTGGCTAACTCTTTGTTGGCATTTAATTTTTTGTGCTTTGACGTCTATGCTTATGCATCAACATCCGCGTCTAAAATCCATGTATGTGCAACAGGTATAATTCAAAATCAAATTTGGAAAAAATTTTAATTTTAAATTTCCCTGTTTTTAGTTCATTGGGCGTGGAAGCATCTTTCAACTTCTACGTAGGCATTGTAGCGTTTGTGTTGTATCCTTAGGATTTTTGGCCTTATTGATCAAATTTTGAGTTTTGGAGGTCCATTATCTTGAAACTATTAATGGTTTTGGTTGCAACATGCTTTTCCAAGTCAAATTTTCCCACTAATCTAGTTTATTTTGTGCATTTTATATAGAAAATCATATACATGTGGGATGAAAATGAACAAATGTTTTATGTGTTTTGTGCACTTGCATGCTTAGTGTAGGGTGGACCCACCATTTCACTAAAGTATCCTCTCCCCTTGTCTTCATGGACCTTGGGTGTAACAGAAAGAGTGATCAATAACACCCATCTTTTATTTTCATAGTTGAGGGGTATTCCTTGATTGGGGATTTTATCACCCAACAAGAGTATCTCGAATTGGGACACGTCGGGGATATCAACTCTCCTAGTGTAATCTTGAGTAGGTTATCCGAGCTGCTATATAAATAAGTTGGTCAGGCGACTGAGGTGTTGAGTGAATTCAATGTATGTGGGGGGGAGGCCTACACTAAAAAGCTTAGTTAGAGCCTTAAGTGGCTTGCCTCAAGAATTCATCATTGGATTGGTGATCCCTCGATAACTACACTAGACACCAATTTTAGTAGCCAAAATCCTACATTTGATAGTGAAGGGGATGCAGATCCTACCCTGAAGTTACTCCTCATGTACCACCACAAGATGAGATAGGAATTCCCCATATAATAGATCCTCAGATCTTTGGGGTAAGGGAATCTGGTATGATTAAGAAGTGTGTATCATGGAGTGGAGCCAATGCTACCACAATCCCTATATGCCCACTTGTTGGAGGTATTTTATTGAGGGGCCTATCAAGTGGTTTCCACTTTCTAGCCTAAGTTGTATGTTTGATGTGTGTCTTCACTTTGTGCTATACCAGTGAAATATGTTTGGGCTAGTCTAGGCCCCCATCACTTTCTCCCTCATTGTTGAGTGTTACACTTGGACAATGTGTATACATTGCTTGACATTTTCTTGCTAAGAGTAGTTGTCAATCACCCACCTTTGAGCACTTTTTCCAAACAATTTCCCAAATATTTGACAACCTTCCATAATCAATTTTTTGCAAATCCCACATATTCTTAGCCATTTTCCTTCATCCCCACGTCAACCCAACATCCTATAAGATCAATCCATCACTGAGTCAAAAAGAAGAAGCTTAGCTTAAAGAAACTTCTTAAGCATCATAAGTTTTTGTATATCAACCACAAGATCTTGTTGAAACATAGGACCTTTTTGCATGGATTCCATAACCATCTTCATGGTCATCACAATGAGTTTGAGAAGGAATCCTTAAGAGCCCATGACTTTATGAAAATAAGTGGTTTATCCCAAGATACTAACTTTAGTGGGCCCATCAATTTGTCCTACTTACCAAAGAACCCCATCATCTATTGAGTCATTCAAGGGCAACCTTTTCTTTTGATCACATATTCTCTTTCAAAATCAATTTCTTTGCTTCCATAATTCACCATTGAATCATCTTTCAAGGACTTAGCACAATTGGATCAAATCAATCATATATCAATCAATCCTTAATCCAATCATCCAAAAATAAATCAATCAACCAACCTCATCCAAAGGTTCACCTCTTTATAAATTTTAATTTAGACCTTATCCTAAATCAATCAATCATTCCTCCTTTGTGCTTGGGGAAGAAATCTACCCCAAGTACCTTTGCTTAATCACTTTGGGTTGATAAAAACCCTAAATCATTTGCCCTATTTTTTCTTGGGAACACAAGTCAGTCCCATGTAAGAAAAGGCCTAACCATTGATCCTAATCTCAAGGTCTACATTTTGCCTAACCTAGTTGTCACCTTTCTTGGGTGCCATCCTAATTCAATCAACCTTGTCCTAATCAAAGGACTCGATCCAAATAATTTCCAATCTTCATCATCAAAAATTTGTTAAGTCCAAATCATCACCTCTTCCCCTCCTAAGGTCACCTGTGTATGGTCTTAACTTGATCACAAAAGGCAAAAATCATTGCCCAAGGAAACAATGATAATGTGCCTGAATTTAATGATCCTTTCATCCAAAATACTCCACTCAAAGAGGAAGTAATTGTTGATCAACTTGACCTCTCTCCACATGTCCAATCATTCATTAATGACCCTTATAATCAAGACATGATAGATAAATTCTTCAAACATGATGCCAATAGGCTTGTAGCTGAGCTCATCGCACAAGGGGCACACCTATCCCCTACTTTGATAGATCCATTCTTGACCAACCTTGGGCAGACGACCTGGAAAACAACTATGTTCTTCATCCTTAACCCACCACATCTGCGCTTGAAAATTCTATTCCGCCTAATACTCCTAATATGCCAAGATCATCCTCCCCTCTTCAAAATAGAGTCAATTATATCAACATGAGTTATCCTCCCATTAGCACGATTCAAGGATCACAAGCTCCCCACATTTCCCAACCTCCTCCACATTCTTCATATCAATACATTGGTAGCAGTTCCCCATCCTCATCATATCAAATCCCAACATTACATATGGGTTACTATGTTCCTAATGTCCCCAATCAACAACCCAATCTCATCAAGGAAATCCAGGACATGAAGAACCTCATCAAAAATCTCAAAGAGGGTACTAACAAGAGAACTTATTCCTTTCAGGAAATATGTATGTACCCCTACAACCCTACCATATCAGTTTTTCCATATCCACCTAGTTTTGAGATGCGTAAGTTTTAAGAATTACAAAGGAGAGGGTGACCCTAGACATCATGTCCAAGAATTATTTATTTCATGCCAAGAAGTCTCTTACAATGACATATATCTCAGATGACTTTTTCCCAAAAGTCTCGCTGAAGAGGCCCTCACTTGGTTCTCCTCTCTACCATAGGGCTCCATCACATCACATCACTCCCTGACTTAGTGAAAAAATTTGTGGATCATTATGCTTATAACATTGATAATGATGCTTCCATAATAGACCTATGTAACACAAAGGAAAGGCCTAGGGAAACTTTCGCCAGCTCCCTTCAAGGATGGTGGCATCTCATTAAAATATTTCATTGGCTAATACTAGAGAAAAATAAAGTCAAATTATTTCAATGCAATCTGATACTAGAATTGTCCAAACCCTTGAATCACCAGTGCTTGACTTCCTTTGTGGAAATTTCCAAGAAGGGTATAGCTTTACAGCATACACTCTTAGAAGATGGAACTATCAAGCACTATCAAAAATCAACACAAAATTATGGTCCAGAAACAAAAATATCACCAATGATGAAGTCATTGATGCTAAACGTATCCAAACCATCACCGCACTATTGGCATTCTACACTCAGATGAGAATAGTTTATGTTGCCATTGATGGCAACCAACGGGTAATATGGTTCACAAGTTACAGGCAATGCAAGGTAGAATTTTGAATTTTTGATTCTTTTTGACAACCTTTGTCATTGATGTCAAAGGGGGAGTCATAGAGAGAAAAGATATACTAAAGGAGATCATTTACTCAGGGGGAGCACTTTCGATTTTTGGCAATTTTGGTTTTTGGTTTTTCTCATGAGTGTTGTCGTCAATGCCAAAGGGGAAGATTGTTGGCATTCTACACTCAGATGAGAATAGTTGATGTTGTCATTGATGGCAACCAACTGGTAATATGGGTCACAGGGTACACTGGCAATAGACTTTGCATACCGACATTGGTAATGAATCATATGGGCACTCAGGCCAACATAAGATAAAGTTTTGTTTATGCAAATTATATTGTAATGTAATTAATTATTTGTAGCTGACATAATGTATTGTAAAGACTCGTATATGTATGAGATCTTGTAGGTCATTTTGTGGGTATGTATGGTATGTAAGGGAAGGAGAAGATTATGTGATTAGGTAACAAATATGAAAGTGAATATCTGTATATGCATTTTGATGTAATAATTTTATGAGTGAATAAGAGTAGAGCAGAGCGAAGGAAGGTTTATGGTAGAGGTATTTGATAGAGCTTAAACCAGTATTGAATCCAACATTTTAGATGCTATTTTGAGCAGTACATTGTCATTGGATTTAATCATCCAATTTTGTAGTCACTATGACTCCTTTTTGTGATTGAGCAGTTATCTCTAGGATGTTGGCCTTCCTACATGTGCAGGCCCCTATTGTATCAGTAATATTTATTCATATTGGTCAGTGAGTAAATATTATGGGTCTCAAATCCCACCGAGGTTTTTCCCCTATTGGGTTTCCTCACCAAAATATCTTGTGTTATGGTGTGTATTGATGTTGTCTCTCTTATTTCTCTTCATTTCATTATTGTTTGTTTACTAGTACATTAATTTGGGTTATAAAGTTGCAAACAAGTTTAAATATTTGGCTAACCAGTTAGACACTAATTCACCCCCCCTCTCAGTGTCTTTGGGATTGATCAAGTATATAACACGCACCATCCAAACCCACCACCAATAATTTCTTCAACATTTGATCCAATCCTCACAATAAATCCAATTCTCAAGATCAGCCCCACAATCCCACCTCCATCAAAGGTTGCCCCCATTGGTCCAATAGTAACATGAGTATAACCCTCTAGGTGAACCAATTGAGGTCATCTTCAAGAAACTTGTCAAGGTTGGAGCTATTGTCTTCCCGATGATGTGCCCTTTTGATCCTTACCAACCCAAACCTCAATGGTACAATGAGAACAAATACTGCAATTACCATCGTATCAATGGTCACGATACATGCAAGTGTATGAAACTCAAGAATTACATACAAGACCTTTTTGATAAAGGGGATATTGATGTTCCAAATATGGTAACTCCAATGACAAGACTAAAATGTATCAGGAACCATTCCCTAAGAATAGAAAAGACAAGGCCTCATCATCTCATGTGGTCAACTATGATTATACCAACTATATATCTAGCTTTGACTCCTTGATGGGTTGCATGTAATGTCCCCTTTTGGGGTATACCATTATTTAATCTTGGAACAACAATTCTAACTTCAAATTAGAGTTCTAATATATTAATAAATATGATTTTTATTATAACTAAATATATTTCATTATAAAATTCAAGAGTAGTTTGGAGGGAAAAACTTATCTTTCTCTCATTTGATAATGGGATTAAATGTACCCCTTGCATTCCACCTAGGGCAAGATGCTACTGCCTATAACTTAATAATAATTTTGATCTGATTTGATCTGATCTGATCAATGGTTATCTTCCTGGATGCTTTGAATCCTCTTTATTTCACTGATTGGAATTATATATTTTGATCATTCCTTAAAGTATGCAAATAATGGTTTTGAACCTAATTGTTATCTATAATTTGTGCAACCGTGGATGTACTATAGAAGCAAACCCAAATATGGATATAAGTAAAACTTACAACATTCGATATGCCTCACAATTGATATATGTTTTTCTTTCGACAATGGTTTACTCTGTCTGATATATCAATTTCCTTATAGAAATGTATAGCTATCGATATGTTACTGTTCCAGATTCATAATTGAATGTTGATTCAGATTTTTATTAGTCTACTTGAGCATTATGACTCCAAGGTAAACATATATTCTTCCTTATCTTCCTTTCAATTGTTTATCGATACCTCATAAATATCCATGCTAATGAATGGTTGCATCCTTGAATAAATTGCACCTCTTGGTAAATTAAGCAACCATGTAATCTCCTTAGTATCGATTCCAATATTTGTTTATCTTCTTATAATGACTCTTTAATCACAGAGTTAGGGGATAATGTGTTGGACATTTGGTGGAATTGATTATGTGTTGCATTGATGTTTTGTCATTGATGTCAACACTAGTTGTTTGGATGCTTTATCGGCACCCTTCTGGTCCTAGTAGGTTGTGTAGTTTTTGGCTAACTTAGATCCAACATGATTTGGTTGACTCTGGTATAATTTGGTGATGGAATTGGCTTGTTCATGATGTGTATACTCATATTTGGTTAGTTGGTTTTGGTCTAGTGATTGAATGCTATTATACTTACTTAAAAGATTGGTTTCTGGTTTCAAAAAGGGTTTCACCGACATAGCTTTTTGGTGGAGATATTTGATGCATTGCATAATTGTTGTTGGTACAGATTTTGGTGGAGTTTGAGGATGTTGTTGGTGATCATGTTTGAGACTTGGAGTTTGGTGATCATTGCTGAAGCGTGTGGACCTATACTTGGTCCTGGTTGTTCTAGGTTATGGACTGACATTGATGTAACTTATGGATAGGACCTATTGTTGTATTTCTGGGATTTCTTACCTATTGGATATTATTTGTTTTGGTCTAAGGCTGACATGGTTTGTATTTATGTAATTGGTTTATTGTTTGGTGGTTGTCCTGATTGTTTATGATCATGGGTTTGTATAAATAAGATGTTAGATCTCATGGTAGATCATCATGGTTAATGTAAGAGGTCATGGTCAAGGAAAGTAATGTGTGAATAATGTAATATCATTTTGGCAGAGGAGTTGGTAGATCATTGGAGATTGAATTGGGTTTATAAGAGGATTTAGTCCTCTGATATTGAGCCAAACTGGAACTATACTCACGCATAGGAGATGCTATCTTTTGCAGGTCAACACTTCTCTAGGTTGTAGTCTGGATTTGTAAGTAGTCAGTGAGACTCCTTTTATGATGAGAAATGTACTCTAAGCTATTGGCCTTCTTGCAAGTGCAGGCTCCTTCATTGTAAATTCACATACTTACTGAATAAGTATTATCTGACTCTGGGTAGACTTCCCACCATGGTTTTTCCCTTTACAGGGTTTTCCACATACAAATCTTGGTGTTGTGTGGGTGGCTTTTATTCTAGGATTATTGTTTTACTTTATTCAATTAACTTCTATTCTAGTTCTATGGTTTTAAATTTCTAAAGCTTCTCGTAATCAGTGACAACTGATTCAGCCCCCCCCCCTATCAATTGTCTTCCGGTTATCTGAACTATCTAACAATTGGTATTAGAGCTTTGTTCCTCTCTGCATAAAGCTTAACCACTTGAGGAAGATCCTATGGTGACTAACAGTTCAAGTTAATCCAGTTATTTTGGAGCTATCTTTAAAAGGGATATATAGAGGCTTGAAGGAACAAATTATACAATATGGAAGATTCGAATGGAGACTCATCTGAGATGTCTTGGCAAGGAGATTTGGGAGATGACATGGAATGGTGTCATACCCTATAATCCAGGAACTAGCAATCCTCCTTTGGTAAACCTAGACAAGGAGCTTAAGAATGATTGTAGAGAAAGAGAATCCCTCTTGTGTGCACTTTCTGATCAGCAAATAATGAGATTAACTGACAAATCATCTGGAAAGGCTCACCTTCATTGAAGACTCTTAATGAAGGTGACCCTACAATGAAGATTGCTAAACTTGATGGTTATCAAGTAAGATATGAAAAAATGAAGATGGAAGAAGATGAAAGGATCACTGCATTCATGGAAAGGGTAAATAAAATTGTTATGGGAATTCAATGTTGTGGTGGAACTCTGAGCGAAGATGAGATTGTTTCTAAAGTCTTGAGAGCCCTACCACCAGCTTACAAAATGAAGGCTACTACTATTAATGAATTGAGAACAATGGCTAATACATGTGTCAACAGAGATACTTTGGTTGGAAAACTATCTTCTTTTGAGCTTGAGGAATTTGGACTTTCTGGAGCTATAAAGACTGAACCTACTTTTCATGCATCTACATCTACAACTAGTAAGAAATATTGGAGAGATTTATATGCAAAATAATTAGAAGATATGAAGAGAGAATATGATGAGTCTGAGCAACTTGAAGCACTATTTTCTAGAAGAGTACCAAATGGACCAGTAGGAAGTAAGTATGAAGGAAAATCACCTTTTAAATGTTTTGCATGTAATAAAATTGGTCATTTTGCATCTGGATGTCCTGAAAGGAATTCAAGATTTCAAGAAAGAGTTAAGAGAACATTTAAACCTAACCCTCGATATCAAAAAAAGTATAAATTCAATAAAAACAAAGACAAATCATGCTACTCAGCGAATGAGGAAGGCATTACAGATTTAGATGATGAATCGACAAATGACTCTACTAGTGGATCCGGTAATGAGAAAGAATGGGTATTCTTGGTTATGAAGGAAGATGATCTAGTACTGGAAGAGAATGTACCTAAGGAGAAGGCACTTGCTTCTAAATTTGAGGATAAGGATGAATTTGTAATTGACAGTGGTTGTTCACATCATATGACTGGAGATAAAGGGAAGTTTATGTCATTACAAGAAATTGATGGTGGACTAGTTAAATTTGGAGATGACAAGGCATGTATGATTAAAGGAAAAGGAACTGTATCATTGGATGGTAAGAACAATACTAACAATGTTTATTATGTTGAAGCTTTGAGGAATAATCTATTGAGTGTAGGACAATTGGTAGATAAGGGATTTCAATTACAGTTCAAGGATGGAAAATGCAAAATCATTAACAGACCTGGCTTGGAGATTGCAACCGGTATGCAAACAAAAGGTAACATATTTCATCTGAACTCCAGTGAAAAGAAATGTTTGATTAAATAGGTTGATTAGAGTTGGTTATGGCATAAAAGACCATGTCATGTGAATTTTGATTGCATTGTGAAGATCAATTTAACTAAGGTTGTTAGAGATATACCTAAGATTATGAAGCCCTATAATCTAGTATGTAAAGAATGTCAAATGGGTAAACAAGTCAGAACCTCTTTTAGAAGTGTACAAGATAAATCAAATGATGTTCTTGATCTTATTCATACTGATTTGTGTGGCCCTACTAGAGTTAAAAGTTTTGATGGTGATAGATATTTCATGCTAATCATTGATGATTATTCTAGAATGATGTGGGTTACTTTTTTAAGAGAAAAATATGAAGCATTTGAAAAGTTTAAAATATTTAAGGCTAAAGTGGAAACTGAGATAGGATTGAAGATTAAATGTTTGAGATCAGATCATGGCGGAGAATTCGCATCTGGTGAGTTTAATAACTTTTGTGACAAGCATGGTATTAGAAGACAATTTTCTGCCCCCCGGACACCTCAACAGAATGGAGTTGTGGGAAGGAAAAACAAAACTATCTTGGATGCTGCTAGAACAATGATGATGGAAGCTAATCTACCTCATATCTATTATAGAGAAGCAGTTAATACAGTGGTTTACACATTCAACAAAGTACATATCAAAGGAGAAACCGGTAAGACACCTTATGAATTATGGTTTGGCAATACACCTATAGTTAAGTATTTCAAAATTTTTGGTAGTAAATGTTATATTAGGAGAGATGATACTATTAGGAAATTTGTTCCTATAAGTGATGAAGGCATATTTATTGGTTATTTTAATGAAAGAAAAGCATATAGATGTTATAACAAGAGATTGCAGAGAATAGTGGAGAGTGCTAATGTCAAAGTAGATGAGCTGAGAAAAAGTCAAATCAAAACTTATGAGAAGGAACCAATAATGGAAATGATTATATCTGAATCGGTAGCACCTCTACCAGAATAGAGAGTTAAACCAGTTACTTCAGCAAGATCAGATAATTCTACAGTAACTAAAGAATAGGGAAGAGAAATAGAGAGTCAGAAGACTCCTAGGTATGTGAGATTGAATCATTCTGAAGATCAAATCATTGGGGATAAGAGCAACAAAGTGATGACAAGAAGAAGACTGGCAACTAATGAGGTATGTTTGATTTCACAAGTTGAACCGGTATCAGTAATTGAAGCATGTAAAGATACATTTTGGTTAAAATCTATGGAAGAAGAATTAGATTAGATTGAGAAAAATAATACATGGGCTTTAGTTCCCCGACCTAAAAATTAAAAAAATGTTATTGGAACTAAATGGGTTTTTAGGAATAAATTGAATGAGGATGGAAATGTTATAAGGAATAAGGCTAGATTGGTTTGTAAAGGATATTCTCAGAAGGAAGGAATTGATTATGGAGAAACTTTTACACCAGTAGCTAGGATTGAAGCTGTAAGGTTATTTCTTGCCTATGCTTCTTTCAAAAAATACAAGGTTTATCAGATGGATGTTAAATGTGCATTGTTGAATGGGGACCTTGATGAGGAAGTTTATATTGAGAAACCTGATGGTTTTTCACTATCAGATGATACTGATATGGTTTGTAGGTTAAGGAAATCTTTATATGGATTGAAACAAGCACTCAGAGATTGGTATGCAAGGTTGGATAAATATCTTTTGAAGCTTGGTTTTACTAAGGGCAGTGCTGACAGTAATCTATATTATAAAATCATTGATGATGACATACTAATTGTTGAAGTATTTGTTGATGATATTATTTTTGGAGGTGAAGATAAATTATGCATAGAATTTTCTAAGAACATGGAGAAAGAATTTGAGATGTCTATGATTGGTGAGATTAAATTTTTCTTAGGTTTGTAGATTACTCAAACTAACAAAGGTATTTTTATTTGTCAAACTAAGTATGCTAAGGAATTTTTGATTAAATTTGGTATGGGAGATTCTAAACCGGTAAGTACGCCTATGGTTAAAAGTGAGAAATTGACAAGGAAAGATGTTTCTACACTGATAAATCCTATAAGATACAAATCTATGATTGGAGGTCTACTTTATTTGACTCAGAGTAGGCCTGACATTATGAATGGTGTTTGTATTGTTTCAAGATTTCAAAGTGATCCTAGAGAAAATCATGAGATGGTAGTGAAAAGGATTTTTAAATACTTGCAAGGTACATCAGAATATGGTTTGTGGTACCCTAAGGATGATAAATTTCTTTTATGTGCATATATAGATGTTGATTGGGTTGGAGATGTTGATGACTGGAAAAGTACTTGCAGTGGAGCTTTCTTTCTTGGAAAGAAGTTGGTTTCATGGATTAGCAAGAAATAGTCATGTACTTCTTTATCAACTATTGAAGCTGAGTATGTTGTTGTTGCTACTAATTGTATACAAGTTTTATGGATGAAGAAAATGTTGAAGGATATAAAGGTGGATTGTGATGCACCGGTAGTTATTCACTATGATAACTCTACTACTATTGATATATCAAAGAATCCAGTATTTCACTCTAAGACAAAACACATATCTATCAAGTACAACTTTTTAAAGGATAAGGTGGAAGAAAATGAAGTTAAACTGGTTTATGTGAACACTAAAGAATAGATTATAGATATTTTCACTAAACCTTTATCTAAGGAATCATTTGAGTACCTAAGAGACAAATTGGGGGTTTATGCCCCTCTGACAAAGACTTGATTGATGCAGTTTGGCATCAGTCCAGTATGCATTCTTAGAGATAATATTCATTTCAACACTGATGTGGGATGCTACTACTCAAGTGGAGTAGTTAGCTTTGAGATTCAAAGGCTTATTTTTTGATATTTTGTCATATTTATGGCATTGATGTCAAAGGGGGAAAGATAGTGATGTGAAAAAGAATTTAAGAACTCTATAGAGATATTATTCAAAGTGGGAGAGTTATTGATATTTAGAGCTACATACGGGAGACTGTTGGTTGTCTTCCATAGGGGGAGACTTGTTTGGCATTTCTTGGTACTTAGATGTTTTTCACATCTAGTTTTGCCATCAATGCCAAAGGGGGAGATTGTTGGCCATTTGGTGGAATTGATTATGTGTTGCATTGATGCTTTGTCATTGATGTCAATACTAGTTGTTTGGATGCTTTACCGACACCCTTTTGGTCCTAGTAGGTTGTGTAGTTTTTGGTTAACTTGGATCAGACATGACTGGTTGAGTCTGGTACAATCTGGTGATGGAATTGACTTGTTCATGATGCATATACTAAAATCTAGTTAGTTGGTTTTGGTCTGGTGATTGGATGCTATCCTCCTTACTTAGGAGATTGGTTTCTCGTTTCGGCGAGGGTTTCACCGATAGATCTTTTTGGTGGGGATCTTTGATGCATTACATAATTGGTGTTGGTACAACTTTTGGTAGAGTTTAAGGATGTTGTTAGTGGTCATGTTTGAGACTTGGTGTTTGGTGATCATTGTTGAAGTGTGTTGACCTATACTTGGTCCCAGTTGTTCTAGGTTATGGACTGACATTGATGTAACATATGGATAGGACATATTGTTGTATTTTTGGGTTGTCTTACATATTGGATATTATTTGTTTTGGTTTAAGGCTGACATGGTTTGTATTTATGTAATTGTTTTATTGTTTGGGGGCTAACCTGATTGTTTATGGTTGAGGGTTTATATAAATAAGATGTAAAAACTCATGGTAGATCATCACGGTTAATGTAAGAGGTCATGGTCAAGGTATGTAATGTGTGAATAATGTAATATCATTCTGGAAGAGGAGTTAGTTGATCATTGGAGATCAAATTAGGTTTATAAGAGGATATAGTCCTCCAGTATTGACCCTAACTGGAACTATAATCACGCATAGGAGATGTTATCTTTTGCAATTCAACACTTCTCCAGATTGTAGTCTGGATTTGTATGTAGTCAGTGAGACTTCTTTTGTGATGAGTAGTGTGCTCTAGGCTACTGGCCTTCCTATGCGTACAGGCCCCTTCATTGTAAATTCACATACTTACTACAGAAGTATTATTTGACTATGGGTAGACTTCCCACCATGGTTTTTCCCTTTACATGGTTTTCCATGCACAAATCTTGCTGTTGTGTGGATGGCTTTTATTGTATGATTATTGTTTATACTTTATTGGATTAACTGTTATTCTGGTATTGTTATTTTAATTGCTAAAGCTTCTAGTAATCTGTGACAACTGATTCAACCCCCCCCCTCTCAGTTGTCTTCTGGTTATCTGAACTATCTAACATAATGGTCATACATCAATTACTTTATTATTGACTTAAAGCATGTACTACTTGGTAGTATCAGTTGTCATATTTGCTCAATTGATACTCTTAATGAATTGACCATATTATATTATAATGAAGTTGGCTCTTAATAATAATTTTTGTTCTAAATAAATGGTTCGGTGATTAATGTGAAAGTCTAGTATCTTCTTAATGAAGTTGGCTCTCTTTTAAGGAAGTCTCCAATCTACATCCAAATTAATATCTTTGTTATCTTTATTGATTAAGTTGTCACCTTCGTTTTCTCATATAAATATAAGAGATTAATCATTTTAATGAATCACTACCAAAGGTCATTATCACCATAATTGTATGGTTTGTATTTCACTTGGAAGGGTTTTATACTATTGCAAGGGAGACCATTCTGACATGCGTCAAATCTGGTCTATCCCAAAGTTTATCATTTGATATGCTAGCAATAAAACCAGTGAAAAATTTTGATTTGTGTTTTGTAATAATATAATATTGTTAAATTTATATTATTATTTGATGAATATGATACTAATATTTAATAAATATAAACTATATATTAAATATTGTTTATTATTATTAAGATTTTATTTAGTTTATTCTATTTATTTATTTGGTTTTATAAATATTTTTTTATATTTTTAATTGTGTTATTATTTATTATTAAATTCTATTTTAGAGTGGGCATTATCAGGTTTAGATGGGGACATCAAATCACATAGAACCTGTTAATACCTTTGTCACCACCATTACCATCAAAGGAGTAGACCCCTGACCTACCACTAGACCCATAATCACCTTCCAAGGGGCCCATCCCCCTCAACCATCAAGTTGCCCTTCCCTAGACAAGATAGTAATTCAAGGCATTTCACCTCTCAATTATTAGAATGACTACAATTCCACCACCCGCAAAGGAAGAGTAATTGTTCCACGAGCCCCTCCTTCCCCTCTCCAACTCCCCATGTCATCCACTTTCCGATATGATATCCTTTATTACCTTGGAAAGGCTCCTACACAAATCTTTGATAAACTTATAAGGCACTGAGAGGGGGGGTGAATCAGTGCAAGCAAAAACAATATGAATCTAATCACCAACTTAAACAACTTAAAACTTAACAAGCATAAGAGGAATATCACCACATAAGCTAATGCCCAATAAAACAAATTCCACATAACACAAGAGATCTATACATGGAAACCCAAAAGGAAAAAACCTCGATGGTAGTTAAAACACATAAGATTCACTATCTGCAGAATAGAAATCTTGATCGGTTAAGGTCTTACAAACATACCCTATTAGGAGCAGACCCAGTTAGGAGTCACCTAGTTAAGTGATTCAAATGATGAGCCCTATTAGGAGCTTTGACCTATTAGGATCAACCTCACAAGATGATTTAACACTCTAATATAGAGCTACCCTATTAGGGGATTTACAATGTAAGTCCTGTTAGGACCTACCTTGTTTGGAAATTTTACTACTACAAACTATTAGGAAAACAATAGTTCAGATGATCTTCATATAACACCTCTATGTCTGATAAGATCTGCTTCAAATCCTCAAAACTTAAACAACACATTAATATAGAGCTTTAATAATCATCGCACAATCAGAATCTCCGTATTCACCTTCGATCTCTTCAACATATGCATGTCCATCTCTTAACTCATTAGACTTTTTATAGACATCAACTTAGTCGACGACAACCTTGGAAAAATTTCCTAGGTTCAATGAATCTAGACAAACTATCATTGCAAGTTGAACTTATGTCTGCCACTGGCATTACAAACTAAAAATGTGTGTCATTTTACCGATTAAGTGACTTTATCACTACCGGTTGTGTTCATCAAAATATCTTCTCTATATATCAAATCTCAATTGTATGATTGAATCTACCAATGCAGTCATGACCATAGCTCCAAATACCTATCTCCATCACTCATGTAAAACCACATCATTCAACTCTTCATCAATCGCTTGTACCGGTTGCATGAATGCAACTCTGTCTTTGTTTACTGGTTAAGAACCCTTTTGTCGGTTCACTAATAAACTATCATCTATACTAGTTATACCGTACTGATTGGCTTCCAAGACTTAGATGACTACAAAAACATTGTTTCCATCAATGACAACACAAGACTTAGTCATCAAAGATGAATCATTTACCAGTTGCAAATTACCAACAGTCTTTACCAACTCAGTCAAATTCCAATGTTCTCCCCCTTTGGCATTGATGGCAACACTTAGGAAAATTTTTGTCAACTAAGTGTGCAAAAGAAAAAATGACTTCATGACAAACTCCCCCTTAGCAATTGTGTGCTATTACAAAAATTTGACTCTCTACTAATTCTCCCTTTACTTTTACATACAAAATTTTGACTCTCTCTTCAACTATTACTCCCCCTTCGAAAATAATGCCAAACAAAGAAGTAAATACATGAAAGATAAATACATTTACATAAAAATTGCATCAAAATTACATAGCATAGATATAGATGTAGGAGTGCAAAATGTTTTTGCAATTCAAGTTTAGAAAAAGCATCACTAAAATGTGATTTCAAATGCGTAAGATCATTATGTCAGGTCTCCAAAATAGTGTTGGTTATCTCCACATGTGTCCTCATCTATCCAGCAAACTCCTCCATGGCATCTATAGTGCTCATCTCTGATGTAACAAGAATAGCTTCAGACTCTTTATAATCTCTCTACAAGATTTCCACCTTCGGTATCAGTTGTGTCTGTAATTCCTATAGTAACCTAATCCTCTTAACCTGTTCATGTTCATAAGCTTTCAGCTTATGCTGAAGTTCTATAACTGATCTTCCATAATTGATAGAAGAGTCATTAAGGGGCTTGAATGACTCTCTAATAACTTCAAGTTCTTTCTCAAATTCCTCCTTCAAATCAACACAAAACAATGAAAAATTTAAAACAATTAGGAATATTTTACCTTTGGTTTCAAGTCCTTGTTTTATTGATAGTAAGAGAAACTTTCCCTTTATGAATTTTAGTCATCAATTGCTCAGTTCTTTTCTTCTTGTAATCCTTCTCAACACTAATATAAGTTGCATCCTCAAAAGATTTCTTTGTTCTTTGACATCAAAAGCAAGTTGTCCAAGCTTGTCAATAGGAGTAACAAAATTATCAGTATCATTCTCTAGTAGGAGACTTGACAAAATCTCAACAACGTTTCTTATTATCTCTGGCTCCTTCTGTTGTTCTTTCATCCTCTTCTTCTTAGCCCAAGATTGCATGGAAGTTGCAATATCCATCAACTCAGTTGAGCTCAAATTGCCCATGTCTATGGGTCCTTTGATGCTTATAGCATCATTATCATCATCATATACAATTTTCTTTTTAGAATCAAGTGTCGAAGGTGTCACTCTAGGTTCAGTATCCTCTATTTTCTTTTCTTTAGACTTCTTTTTCTCTTCCTTTTCCTTTTCTTTTTCTTTTGTCACTTCCTCTTTCTTTTCATTTTCTTGTATTGGTGGGATTTGTGTATCAACAATTTGAGTAATAACCGGTGGCTCGTCATCTTTCTTTTCTTCCTCTCCTTGTTCCTATTCATGTTTCTTAGACATTTGAGCATCAACATCCTATACATTTACATTGTCAGTAGCATCATCAATATTACCGATATCATCATCATTAGGGATAATCTCAAGTTCAATTTGTGTGTTCATCGGTTGATCATCCAACACAATTTCATCAGGCTTAAAATCAGTTATTTAAATACCTTTCAAAAGATCTTCAGCCTCAAGCCTCTATGGTTCATCTTCCTTAACTTATCATAGAGTTTCTTCACACCAGTCAATATACCATACTCTTTAATGTTTATTATTAAATTTTCAAGAGGTGTGAGCTTGATTACTGGTTTGTTTGGATATTTCACAGTTGGAGTACCAACACCCTTTGACCTTTTGCTACTAGCCCTTAGGGCTTTCTTTTCTCCTTCAGACTCAGTCTCTTCTTCATCATCATCTACTGATTTCTATTCTTGTTGCTTTTTCCTTTTACTAGTCTTAACTAATGCAGTAGGTGGTTCAACAATCTTACCTTTTCTCTGAAACTAAATCTTTGATGGTTTCTCCTTCTTTGTTTCTACTGGTTTCTCCTTTTTAACTGCTATTGGTTTTTTTCTCTCTCAAACTTTCTCCTTCCCATCTCTTTTCTTTACACCGATGGGGGTACCGATTGATGCACTTGATGTTCTAGCCTATTTAGCAGCATGCTTTTCTCTTTCTTCAACAATGGCTTCCTTTGTGAATCCTTCTTGCTCTGCAAATGCTTCAACTTCCTTTCTTACTTTCTTTGCAATTATTGGTCTTTGAAGTTCAGAGTGCACTTGAAGGGATTTCTCCTTGTAAGTGCCATACCTTTCTATTTTTGTATCTACTAGTTGGGCAAGCAAATGATCAACATATGCAATCAGAAGATATTTATCCAATTCATATCCCATGGGCATAACCCTTGTAGTTTGGGGCACAACTGCCTCCATCATGCAAGTATTTGTAATAACCATAAAGCAAATTGTGTTTTCATATTGGTTGACAACCTCTATTGGTATCCTTTCCCTTGCATGTATTTTCTTCTGAAATTCCTTAAAACATCCCCGAACAATTTTTCTGAAATCATTACCAAGGATTCTAATGTTGTACTTCATCTGCATCAATGTAGGAGTGTCATCTATCCATTGGATATCACCAATATTGGGGAAACATTTCTGAAAAAAAAAAAAAGAATAGACCAAGAACTAATTGACCAAATTTAAACCTTAACCTCTTATCCTTCTTGATGGATTCTAGGTTCAGAACAAGTTGACTCCTCAACACCTCTAACAAGTCATAATCAACATCTTCTTTAATCATCTAGTATGCTATATGAATAGCTGCAACATGGATGTTGTTCATCCTGATAGAGTAATAGATCTGGTATTTGATCACCATTTAGATCCTGTTAACTTTGTTGGCAATTGACACTCAATCAGTTTGTTTCACTATGTTGTCACTGATGGAAACATGGTATCTTATTTTGGCTTCATGTTTTGGTTCAGTTATGTACCGACGGGAACTTCATAGACACTAGACTGACACCAACACCAACAGGACAAAAGGATTTCTTTGGTTACCGATAATGCTGGCCAAAATGGTTTAAAATATGGTTATCGGTATTGGAGGCCAACATCTCTTGGATCTGGCATTGATAATTGTTTTTAATATTTATGCATTCATTTTATCTAGCCAACATGTAATTTCATATTGTAATTATCTATGTACGCTGACATAAGGCATGATAAGTTGTATAGGGTATATAAGTCAGGTGGATTAGATCATTTTGAAATATAAGAGTAAGAGAGATGATGATGAATATGCTAATGTGATATAATTCAAGATATATCCGAGAAATTATGTATGTGAGGATATTTATGTAAGGGTTATTCCGGTAAAGGGTTTAGGGTTTCAAACTGGAACAGACAAAGATTAAACCAAAACTATATTTTGGCATAGAAGATGTTATCTTAGTAGTTCAACACTTCTCTGGATTGTAGTTTGGATTTATATGTAGTCAGTGAGGCTCCTTTTGTGACTAAGCAGTGTGCTCTAGGCTGTAAGCCTTCTTGCAAGTGCAGGCCCCTTATATTTTGTACTATCTCTTCATATGGCCAGTGGATTGATATTGTGGGTCACAAATTCCACTGTGGTTTTTCCTCTTTGAGGTTTTCCACATATAATTTTGTGTGTTA
Organism: Cryptomeria japonica; assembly: GCF_030272615.1. Lineage (NCBI taxonomy): Eukaryota > Viridiplantae > Streptophyta > Pinopsida > Cupressales > Cupressaceae > Cryptomeria > Cryptomeria japonica. The sequence continues at coordinate 464,232,834 of NC_081410.1, read as the reverse complement.
TGATTCTCATTTATGTGGTTGACTTATTGGTTGCTTTACTTCTTTCAATTTTGTATGTACCGATATACCGATTGGTATATACATGTTTTAATAAGGCTAAATTGATCATTCTGGTATAACACTGATTCACCCCCCCTCTTAGTGTTATTGGATTTTGATAATTGGTATTAGATCCTTGTGCCTTAGAGGAAGTTTAACAACTTGAGGAAGATCCTGAATCTAGAATCCATGGCTATGGATTCGGAGAAGCAATTTGAGATGGAATTTGAAGCTTATGATGTGAAAGGTTGAATAACTTAAAGCTACAAGATGAATTGAATTCTGCTAAGGAATTCATTCTTGTCCTACAAGAGAGGCTTTCACCTGTTCAAGCTAAGAGTAAGGAACTTTTGCAAAGTTAGGATGATGAAGAGAAAGATGCACTAAGGAACAATATCATAAATTGAGTCAGGAGAACATGATTATGAAAAATGAAATGAAAGTTATAACTATGAGAATGTCTAAGGAGATTGAGGACTGAAAGAAAAAGGAAGAAAATCTTGTTGTATCCTTGAAGAAAAAATTTGAAAAATGTAGTAGGTTGGTTCATGAGAATGATATGTTGAGAACTGATTTATACAATCCCAGAGTAATGAGCAAGAGCTTGAGAGATAAATAATAATTTTGAGAGAAGATATAACTACTACAAGTGAGTATAAAGAAAAATTCAAGATTAGCTCAGCACAACTAGATGAGTTATTAAAGAGACAAAGGCAGATTGGAGATGTTGACATTCTACACTCTTATGAGAATAGTTGGTGTTGTCATTGATGGCAACCATTTGGAAACCTTTTGGCACTCATCTGGTAAGCCATCGACAGTTACCAGCACTAGCAATAGACATCTACATACATTAGCAGGCACTTCACTGACAGCGACAACAATGCATACCGACACCCCAGCCGACAGGGAATAAACTTTTGTTTATTGTATTTAATTGTAATTATCTTTTGTAAAAGCTAACATGGCATATTGTAAAAGACTCATATATATGTATGAGATCTTATAGGTTGTTTTGATAAGGTAGTATGCATGGAGAGAATATATGGATAATATTTTTGTATAAGGAGATATAGTTGACATCGAAGGTTTTGGTTATAGAATGAGCTTAAATCGACATTGAACTTGGCATAGTTGATGCTGATTTGAAGCAGTACATTGTATTGGATTTCATAATCCATTTTTGTAGTCAGTGTGACTCTTATTAAGCAGTGAGCTCTAGGTAGTTGGCCTTCCTACAAGTGCGGGCCCCTTATTGTAAGTAAAATTTATTCATTGGCCATTGAGTGAATATTGTGGGTTACAATTCCCATCGAGGTTTTTCCCACACCGGTTATCCTTGTTAAGCATCTTGTGTTATGGTGTGTTTTCTATGTTGTCCTTATTATTCTTGTTTACTACATTAATTCTTATTTACTAGTACACTATTTTGGGATGCAAAGTTCTTAATAATTTTAAATATTCCTCTAACTGGTTAGATACTGACTCACCCCCCCTCTCACTATCTTTGGGACTGAAATTAATCCTAACAATTGGTATCAGAGCTTGGTCCTCTATTTTCAAAATCCTAACAACTTAAGGAAGATTCTAACACCGGTACAGATGGAGAACTTAAGAAAATAATTGGAAGGAGCTCTTGTAGACTATGATGCAAAGAAGTTGAAGAATATCAAACTTGAAGATGATCTAAGGATTGCACAGGAATTGATTCAAGGACTTTAGGAAAATTTTACTATAGCTCGAAATAAAAGAAAAGAGCTTCATGAGAAGACGTAGAATGATAATGATGAAAAAGAAATTCATAATGAACTTGTGAACAAGTTGAGATAAGAAAATAGTACTATGAAGAATGAAATGCAAGATATGACTATGAGGTTTTGTAAAGACATTGAAAATAGGAAGAAGAATGAAGATGACTTGACTAGGAGACTCAATGATGCTGGAAATGAAAATCTAAGACTTAGTTATGAAAATGATATGTTGAAGACAGATTTGATTCACATGCAACATGATAAAACTAAGCTTATGAGACAAAAAGGAATTCTAAAAAATGAGTTGGCTACTACAAATCAGCACAAAGAGAAATTCAAGAAAACTTTAGAGGAACTTGATGATATGCTGAAAAGTTAGAAACCTAATGGAGATACTAATGGACTTGGATTTGAAGTTGGAGAAAGTTCTGGTATTGCAAACAATCATGATCACAGTAAACCGGTAAGACAACCTAATGCTTACAAGTTTAATGGGAAATGCTTTAACTGTAACAAGTATGGTCATAGAGAAAATCAATGTAGATTCAAAAACAATCAGAACATTAATGCACCCACAAGTCAATGTTCCAAATGCAACAAAGTTGGTCATAATTCAGAAAATTGCAGAATGAATGTGAAATGTTATGTTTGTGGAAGATATGGACACTTATCTAATCAATGCAAAACACAAACCGATATAGGATATGAAAAAGCTATTGAGAGGAATAATGTGACTTGTTATGCTTGTAACAAGATTGGACATATTGCAAAATTCTGCAGAAGCAAGACTTCACCAGTGAATAATAAAGGATCTAGTTTGAAAGGCAAAGAAAAGGTAGATGAGGTAAAGAAAGAATTTTCAAAATAATGGATTAGAAAGAGATTAGAATGTTGATGAAAATGTCTCTTCATCGATAGAACAGAGTATTACTCTACCATCAAGAGATTCTTCATCCAACTAAGAAGTAACCCTTTAAGGGTATTGCAACAAATTCAATGTCATATAGATTACCCTCGATTGATGGTGAGAAGATAGATTTCTTCTTTACCGACAGATGTGTTAAGTTTTTCCTTAACCGACAAGCATTTAATGCGGTTGTTGAGAGAAAAGTCATTATAAATCAGCGGATTTCCCTTATTTTTTATTCATTGAGCATTCAAATTAGCAGAGAGCGTGGAATCTGAGTGAAGGCATTCAAGGTGAAGGTGTGAAGTGATTTCTTTCAAGCATTCAGATATTGTCAAGTAGCTAAAGGTATTTTTCAATGGCTTCTTTTTCTACTCTCGAGTTTATTGCAAAACCTACTATTGTGGAAAACATAAAACGCCCTAGGCCCATGTTTAAAATAATTCCCAAAGTAGCTAAGCAAGATGATTCCATAGGAGCATTTTCAAAGATTCCTAAAGGTGTAGCTTATGCTGAAGACCCTAGGATATATATACATTGCAACATTGAAGAATTAGGTTCTAAGGAATTGTTAAAAATGTTTAGAACCATAATTTGTGATGAAAATGGCACTGTTAAACCTGAGCACAAGATTGTGGAGACTTTAGGTTTTGTTGAAATATTGAATATCCCTGAATTTCTGGAAGAAGTAGTGAGAATTGTCCTAAGTAAGGCACATGGAGAATTTCTTGTTAGGGATACCACATATACTGAGAGGGGGGGGTGAATCAGTATCTAACTGGTTAATGGAATTTCTTAGATTAAAACATGTAGAACATAATATAACAGTGTACCAGTATGCAAGAAATAATGCAATAAACAGAATCAAGAACATCCACATGAAAAGCACACCATAACACAAGATTTTAATGAGGAAACCCGGTGTGGGAAAAACCTTGGTGGGATTTGTGACCCACAATATTCACTCACTGGCCAATAAGAGAATATTACTTACAATAGGGGCCTGCACATGCAGGAAGGCCAACTGCCTAGAGCTCACTGCTAAATGGGAAGTCTCACTGACTTACAATGAGGATTATATAAATCCAATATCTTGTACTACTTTACAATAGCATCTTCAATGCCAGATTCAGTACCGGTTCCTGCTCTGTTCTTTACATATACCCCTTAACCTATATTTCGCACAATAGGTCTGCCTAATATTTTCCTATATTCCTTCTACATATCATTTTAAATGTCTATAATGATCTCTTTTATATATAAGAATCATTTTATAATTTGCCAAGTCGGCTTACACATTTTTACAATAATAAACAAAATATAGTATAACAAAATCCTGTCGGCCTCTATGCCGGTATACTTCCTTTCTTCGGTGCTAGTGCTGGTCTCTTGAGTGCTAGTGTAGACTGTGATCTGCTAATGCCAGTGTAATGTCTTTGTCGGTGCCATAAGATTGCAAGGTTTCCATCAATGAAAAAACCTTCAATCACATACAATGTCTCATTGGAGTGTGCATATGCCAACATTTCTATGGTTGGATTTTGTTTGCAAATTCACTCGACAAGAAATTAGGGCAATAACTGGTTTACCCTCAACCGGCAGCAGACCAGAAAAAACAAAGAAAGTTCCTAACAACAAAGTAATGACCCTAACTGGAGCAACATCAGATAGTAGATCACTAAGAGTGAATGACATCAAGGACATCAATGTGAGATTCATAAGTATGGTTTTAGGTTACAAGACTACACATGCAAGTAGACTTAATTCAATTTCTAGTCTTTGCATTAATAGTGCTTATGAAGTGGTCAACAACAATGCAATGCTTGATGTGTGTGAATGGTTGAAAGATGAACTCATTGATAATTTGAAAAAGATTAAAGGAGATAAGAAAGGGACATTTCTCTTTGGTAATATTTTAGTATGCTTAATGTTGTATTTCACTAAGGAAATCCCCAATATAGGACATAAAGACTTTGGATATGACATACCGGTAGGAAAAAAATTACAGGATGCTTTTACCGACATGGGAACTACAAAGGACAGCAACATAACGGAATACTTTAAAGCTTTTCAAGCTAAAATGAAAACCAGAGAAAGACTACCGTAGAGTGTAGTGGATAAATATGACAAAGAAATATGTTTTGTCATCAAGAAGGATGAGACATAGATGGAAGTTCTACTTCCTAGGACTGTATGGGTAACTGAAATGGGTTATGAGGTAGATCTCAACATTATTGAGACTTATGCAAAAGCTTTGTTAGATGCACCAAGAGAACCAATAGAAGAAGTTTTTGGTAGTGCAGAAACTATTGAAAGTGATGTGAAAACAATGAAACAAAGGAAGAGAAGAGAAAAGAATATTAGGGATGCATCAAAGTAAGTAAAGGAAATCAAAGAAAATGTTACGAACATTACTGGTATAATGGCTAGTGAGCTAGAAGGACTGCAATCGAAGGCACACATTTCACAAGTTGGCACATCTTCTGATAGTGAGATACTAGCTGAATTCAAAAGAGTTGAAAGGAATAGAAAACCTTTACCAGTACCCTCTCCTCCACCCAAAATAACAAGGACTTTAAGGAAGAAACAATAGGTAGTAAGACAACCGGCTAAGAAACTAACTCCCATCAAGAAACAAAAACCGGTTATACCTTCATTAGATGATTTGTTAAATAAAATAACTGATGATGACAATTTGGCTAATGTGAGTAAATTGTATAATTCTTTCAAGGATTCAGATAAGGAAAGCATTGAAAATAGTATAATTTTACATCTAGATATATACAAGAAAGTTCTAATTGAAGTTGTGGATGACTTGCCTAATAAACTATATAGAAGGTTAGATGCAAAGAGGATTGTAGTGATGGAATTGGATAAGAAACTAAAAGTTGAAAAACTTCTAGCTGTACATCTGGTTAACTCAAAAGAGGAAATTGATGACCTGATTTGTGAGGCTAACAAATCCTTTTTTGCTAGTGGTCATCGGTAAGTAAGTTTGATGGCAGGTAGAGTAAATGAGATTGCAGAGGAAACTGTTGATAAATGGGATATCTTTTTTGTGGAAAAAGAAAAACAAGAGGACATGAATCGACCAAAGAAAACATTAAAAGTGTATCAGAAGGATAAAGACAAAGGGAAAGGTAAAGTTGGTGGAATTCTGAACATCAAGATAACTGAAAATTTGCCACCACCTTTGGATACTGCACCGCTACATACTGATGATCCACCGATTACTGACATTGAAGCTATCACACATGATAACACCAATCTTAAATCTTAAATACTATTCACCATGAATGTGGATACTCGGGAAGTGAATATTGTTGTGGACAAGGATAGTACAGAGGTTAAGGATGATAATGCTGACAGTGGCAACATTAGTGAAAAAGTGGTAGAGACTGTTGAGGTTGAAATACCAACAGAGCAATCTTTACAAATTGAGCAAACATTACAAATAGAGCAACCATTGGATACTGGGAAGAATCTGAAAGTATAGAGGTTGGGATAGAGAAACCTACTGAGATTGAGACATCGACAGTTGAGCACACAGAGAAACCTATAGAGGCAGAGGTACATATTGAATCAGTGAAACTAGTAATCACTAAGATACCTAAACAATCAAACAAACCTTTACTAGTTAAAATGCAAACTCAAACTGATCCACCGAAGGTTAACACAAGAAAAATGGTTACTAATGTTGGAAGCACAGAGGTAATTAAGGTAGTTGGTCAAACATCCAACACTTCATCCAATGAATTCAGACCTACTAATGTAACAAAGGTACTCCTAGATTCAAAAAAGAAGATAACTGACTATAATGCATTGGCTTATAAAGCAATTGATGACACCATACCAATTCTTAAATTGATTGCATCAAAATGTAACATAGATCATGTAAAGGATTCTTTAGGTAAATTGGACACATTGTCCAAATTCATTACTGATAATGTAATAACAATTGATAAGGTGAATGAGGACACCTTCAAAGAGAAAGTTGAAAAGGAGAAAGATAAATTCTTTGAGGACACAATAAAGAAGTGCACAGAACACATGAATACACTATTACTGACACTGAACACTACAATTTTGGAATACAAAGAGTTGTACAGAGAAACATGCAAACCACATCTTTTGACATAAGACATAGAAAAGGAGATCAACGGAGTACAGAAAGAAATAGATGACATAGCTAATAGGATAATTGGTACCTATATCAGTTATTGAGCAGGAAATAGTAGGTTTTGAGGAGAAATTGGAGGAATTTGAGAAAGAGAAGGAAAGGATTAAGGCTAATGCCAGAGAACTTAAGTATAAACTTGGTCTCAAATTGGACAACCTTATCTCTCTGAGAAATGAAATCTCTAAGGCGTTACTTCAAGGAGAATGATCACCGGAAGAGCACATGCATCATCTCACCAGCACGATCCAACAAACTGAGGCAACCTTAAATGACAGCAACTAGTTCATGTAGAGTCTAAATTTGGTTTTGGAAGACATATTTCAGATTGTAACCAACTAGTTACAAACTTTGAGGTGAAATTTTTGCACTTGTTTGACAATTTTTGACAACCTTTGTCATTGATGTCAAAGGGGGAGTAGTGGAGAGAAAAATGATTATTCAAAGGAGATCACTTGCTCAGGGGGAGCACATCTTTTTGGTAACTTTTTGGACTTTAGTTTTGGAACAGTTTTTGGATTTGTCTCATGAGTGTTGCCATCAATGCCAAAGGGGAGATTGCTGGAATTCTACACTCTTATGCGAATAGTTGGTGTTGTCATTGATGGCAACCTTCTGGCACTCATCTGGTAAGCCACCAGAAGTTACCGGTACCAGCAATAGGCATCTACATACATTGGCAGGCACTTCATCGGCAGTGGCAACAATGCATACCGACACCCCAACTGATAGGGAATAAACTTTTGTTTATTGTATTTAATTGTAATTATCTTTTGTAAAAGCCGATATGGAATATTGTAAAAGACTCATATATATGTATGAGGTCTTATAGGTCATTTTTATAAGTAAGGTAGTATGCATGAAGAGAATATATGGATAATATTTTTGTATAAGGAGATATAGTTGACAACGAAGGTTTTGGTTATAGAATGAGCTTAAACTGGTACTAAACCTAACATAGTTGATGCTGATTTGAAGCAATACATTGTATTGGATTTCATAATCCATTTTTGTAGTTAGTGTGACTCTTATTGAGTAGTTAGCTCTAGGCAGTTGGCCTTCCTGTAAGTGCATGCCCCTTATTGTAAGTAATATTTATTCATTGGCTAGTGAGTGAATATTATGGGTCACAAATCCCATTGAGGTATTTCCCACACCAGTTATCCTCATTAAACATCTTGTGTTATGGTGTGTTTTCTATGTTGTCTTTATTGTTCCTATTTGGTGCATTAATTCTTATTTACCGGTACACTGTTTTGGGATGCAAATTTCTTAATAAGTTTAAATATTTTGCTAACCAGTTAGATACTGATTCACCCCCCCCCCCCCCTCTCAGTATCTTTGGGAGTGTCATTAATCCTAACAAGAGATTCCGGTGGACCTAGAATTGAGCAAGGACAAAGTTTCAATACTCCTAATAAAGATCAAAACCATAAGGCACCGGTAAGGCAATTTAATGCTTATAAATTTAATGGTAGATGTTTTTTTTGCAATAGATTTGGTCACATGGATAGAAAATATAGAAACAGAGCAAATCAAAACCCTGATTCTACTTCTAGTAAATATTCTAAATGTAATAAGTATGGTGATAAGATAGAAGATTGCAAGATGAATGTTAAATGATATGCATGTGGAAATTTTGGACATATGGCTAATCAATGCAGGTCAAGGAATTTCACTGGTTTTAGCAAAGCAATTCAAAGGAACAATGTTACATGTTATGCATGTAATGAGGTTAGACATATTGCTAAATTTTGTAGAAGCATAAATCCACCATTTTGTAATGAAGGATCAAATGAGAAAGGGAAAGAGAAGGTTAGTGAAATCCAACAAGATCATACTTAGAGATGGGTTAGGAAGACTAAAGAACAATTATTAGATGGAAATGCACTGATTACTTATCTGGAAGAGGAGGTTTCTCTTACACCAATGGGTAGCTCATCCAATAACAAAGGCAGATGCCTTAGGGGTAGGCAAAATTCATGAAGATGTTGCATATGCCCTGGGAGGAGGTTCTAGAAGATGTTCTAGACATTGGAGATACTTATCAGGCATGGATAAGTTTTGTTTGAGATATGGTATCATACACCGATAGTCATTTATGTCAATGGAAGATTAGGATTTTTCTCAGACGTTACAAGGTCAAATTCACTTCATTATTGATCACCTTGCATTTAGAGTGATTTCAAAGTGATTAAGAGTGACTAAGAGTGATCAAGGAATTTTAGAGCAATCAAATTTCTTCTTGAGCGATTTCACCGATGACTGGAAGAATTTGTTAGGGGTTTTCACAGAAAGCGATCAATAGGTATTTATTTTTAAACATGGAAGTGAGATCATCATTGATTCCTATCTTTGTTGCAGATCCAATTGTAGTAGAGGTCAAGAACCACCCCAGGCCAATTTTCAAGCGGTATCCACATGTGGCTACCCTGGAAGATTCAGTTGGAGCATTTTCCCATGTTCCAGAGGGAGTTGTCTATGTTGAAGATGATAGGGAATACATACACTGTCACATTGAGGATTTGGGAACATCTAAAATAAAGGGCATGTACATGAGCGAGCTAGTGGGAGAATCTAGAAAGATCAAACCAGCATACAAGCACATTGAAGACTTAGGGTTACCGGCATTCTGGACATCCCAGAATTCAAAGATGAGATAATTAGGTATGTTTTGAGCTGGGTACATGGGGATTTTATTTGGTTAGATAGACCTTACAAGATCACCAAGGAAGTCATCGGGGCAATCACGGGTTTACCATCGGTTGGGCAACATCCAGATAAGAAAGTTTTGAATGATTATGTCAACAAAATTACTAGCACGACATCTAACAAGAGAACTATAAGAACAAACACTATTACTGACACAAACATCATATTCAATAGCATGATCATTGGGTATAAGGTAACTCAGTCAAACCAACCAAAATCTGTTTCCAATTCCTACATTTTCACTGCAAACAAAATGATGAGAGAAAATGTAAAATTCGATCTATGTGATTGGATGTTAGATGAGTTATTAATAAACCTAGGAAAGATTAAGGGATAAAAGAAGGGAACCTTCTGGTATGGCAACTTAATAGTCTACTTAATGTTAGTTTTCATGAATGATACTCCCGATTTTGGTAAGAGGTAATGGGAATTTGACATCTCGGTAGGGAGACAATTGAAACAGTCAATTGCTGCTCTAGGAAGTCAGAGAGATCATAAAATATGAGGATATTTCAAGGGGTTTTAGAAATCTATGAAGTCTAGGGAAAGGGTTCCTAAGCATATTGTAGAAAAACATTCAACTGACATATGCTTCATGGTGAAGAAGGATGAAACACTTATGGAAGCAGTTAAGCCCTGAAAGATTTGAGGCCCTACCCAGACTCAGTCTAGCAGTTCAGTAATTTTAATGTTGAGACTATTATGGATGCATTATTTTTATGCATTATGGATTTAGAACTTATATTATTCCATGTTTTGGGATTAACATTGCTATATGTTGATGCTTCACTTATATGCTTTATGTTATAGAACTCTATATGATTCTAGAACATGATAAATTTGAGATGATGTATGTCATTTATGGATTTGTAGGACTTTTCTAGGAGGATAGAAATAGGATGCATGTTTTATATGGATCGAAATTATGAGAAATATGATAATTGCTTATGTTGAGTTATTTGGATGTAAGATGTATTGATTTAATGTATATTGTATGCAGAATGTTTGATGTGTACTCTTAATCATGTGTTTTACATTATATGAGGTTATTTGAAATTACTAATATGTAATTGAGATGCGTAGGAAAATTATCCATGTGACCATGGAAATATTATAGAGAACCAAACCTAGACCTATGTGCGTTCGTAAAACCAAGGTTTGTCTATTTGGAGAGACAACACCCCGTTTGTATCGTATTTTATTCGTGAAAGTGATTGTTGCATGAATGTTAAATTGAATTTTGTTTATTTGTGTAAATCCAACAAGAGACAAGATTTCATGTATAATTTTGTAAAAGTATTTTCTTTGTGTCACTTGACACATGTTTTGATTTATGTTTGAGTTTTTAAATTTGTCTCTTGGAGGGAGTTGTTTAACTATAGCTTTTCAATTAATTCAATATGATTCCATAAATGCCTTGGGTAAAGAATCTTTGGGATGGTCAACTTTAGTTTGACCCGAAAATTAACTTCAGATGGGTTTAAAAGGGGTTAAATGGACACCTAGGGATAGTTTAGAAGTGTTTCCTAAAGCCTAGAAGGTATACCTAGGGGTTAGGAGTAATTTTAGGCATGTACCAACTCTCGTGTGACCATTTAGACACCCTAAAAAGTGACTTTTCTAAGTTGTGCGAAAATTGAAATTAGAAGGCTTGAACTAAGTTGTTAACCTTCCTTTTGGAATGAGAGTTCCCTTTCCCATTTTGCCTTACCTTTTTCAGTTTTAGAAACTTGTGAGAACTCTCATAAAGGGCTTCTTAAGCAAGAATTAGAAAATTTGTGGGTAATGACCCACTCTCCATTTTTGGAGACAAGGAATTTTGGAAAAGGAAAAAGAATAGATTTAGGATTGAGAATTTGGATAAGGGTAGAAAGGAAAGATTTGTGGAATTGGGCTACTCATCCTCAACAAAACTAGCATACCTTTGGGCAGTTTAAGGTTGGTTCTACCTTTCTTGTAATGTTTTCATATTGCATGTAGTATTGATAGAATTGCTTGTGTTAAAGGTTATTTTTCTTGCATATTTCCCTTGGAAGATTATTTGGTGTTTTATGTTTGTTTCTTGTATGCATTTTATGTGCTTGGGAGTAATCAAGACCTCCTACTCTTGGGAGAGAGGATGGTCTTGTGGGTGCTAGAAGTGACAACCCTCGAGTGAGAGGCTCTCATTATGAGAGTGATCACAAGGGATTTTTATGTGACCCTTGCTACATGGCTTGTTTATGCATTGGGTGTCATAAGGAGGGAAATAAGGCATGAAAGCCTTGGGGGGCATAATGAATGTGGTGTTGTTATACTTGATGTATTTTGCTGCCATGAGGTGGCTATATGTTTTACCATACTTGCAATCTCCTCAGGGTACTTGGTCCACTACCACTCTTGAAAAGACATCACAATGTGTGGTGTAGTGTAGCCTGGGTTTGGATTGTGTTTGAGAATATTTTTCCTTGCTTTTTGTGTTTGCATGTGTGTAACCCATCTAGGGTTTGCTTCTCCAAGCTCGGCGGTGGCTACTAGTTAGCCTAGGCTGGGAGGTGAGCACTCCATGGTCATAGCCTATGTTTTATTTGCAGGTTGTTGGAAGAAAGGAAAAAAAAAAGGGGGGGGACAAATAGAAGTTGCTATTTTTTTTTGCTACAGAAAAGATTTGGGAATGGAAAAATTTGCATTTTAAAGTTGCAGCTATGTAATGGGAAACTATGTTGTATCTATTTTTGAAAAGCAATGTATCTAACATTTTTAAGATCCTCATTTAACAGAAATGAGAGATCCATTTGTATTGATGGTTATATTGTATTTTAAAAGTACTTTAAAGAGATGTAATAGAAATGAAACAAATATTTCTAGTTTTAGTTCCTAAAGTTTTGAATCAATTCTTTGTTGAGTATTTAATATTTTGAAAAGCAAGAAATTTATTTTACTCTTTTATCCTTATGAAATAAAATAGGAAGAAAAAGAAATAGTTTAGCGTGCATGTAAAAGGCTAGAAATTGAACAATTAGATTTGTTATGGAAGAGCAAAATTTATTTTATTCAAAACTGTCATTTAATTTAATTGCAGAAAATAAAATCTAAAGTTATTATAATCGTTTCTATAGTTTTATTTTAATAATTTCTAGATTTATTAAGTTGTTGTTAAATTTAATGAATTCTGTCAATTACTTAATTGTAGAAATTAAAAATCTAGAGTTAAATAGTTTATTTGATTTAAATAATTTTCATAGTTATATAGTTGCTAGATAAGTTATTTAAATCTATCAGTTAAACATTTGTAGAAAATATATTCAAAGAAATTAGTCTATCTATAATTTCAGCAGCAAGTATTTTAGAAAATAATAAAAAATGCATAGATTTAAATCAGATGACTTAAACTATTCTGTAAAAAAATGCTTCAAATAAAATATCAACACTTATTTGCATATAGAGGTTGCCCTAGATTTATTATGCCACAATATATATATATATATATATATATATATATATATATATATATATATATATATATGTTTATTTGTTTTCACCTTTAAAATGTACCTATCATATATATATATATATATATATGTATTTATGTATAATATATTTAAAAACAAAAATAATTAATTAATTAAACAAATTTAAGAAAAAAAGAAAAAACTTATTTTGAGGACTCGGCCCCCCCCCCGCATGGTGGGCGGCGACCCTCCAGCGACAGCCACAGCTGCCACTGTGGGTCACAACCCATAGTGGGGAAGGCTTCAGCCCCCCTATGTGGGTGGCGCCCCACAACAGTGGCGCTACCGGGCTATGGGCCGCATCCCACAGTGGAGGCCAAGGCCACCTCTGTCGGCCGTGACCCACAGGCTCGGCAGTAGCCACCCTGCAAGGAGCCCCCACCATAAATCCGCTGCGATTAACCCCAAACTCCTGCCGAGTTCGCCATGGATGGCCGCCGTCCAAAAGAAATATCTCGGCCCTGCACAGTCCTAGAAAAGAAAATAAAACCCTAGCCTGGGTAGGGCTAGGGTAGTATGGATAAATAAGATAAAGGAGTAATTGGAAATAAATAAAGGGGCATTTTTTATAATGTAATTTTAAATAGGGTTTTCATGGATTTTTCTTATTGCGAATATATATATATATATATATATATATATATATATATATATATATATATATATATATAGTTTGAAAATGGGTAAATTATAGATTAATATTTTGATTAAGTGTTTATAAAATTGATATGTTAAATAAACATAAGGGCAAATATTTGTTTTGATAAACAAGAGGATAATTTTAAAGAATGATGTTTAAAATTTAATTATTATACTTGGATATAGGTTGTGGAAGTAAACCTTAGTAGGACGATTTTTATTATACCTTAAATTGATCTTTTAATTGTTGTAGTTTAAACACTTTTTAATTATTGATTTAAATAAATTTTTAACCATTATAAACTAAGTGCTAGGACTAAATTAATTAGATCCTAAAAACAAATAATGGTTATTGGAGATTAATTTAATCTTCATCAATTATATTAGAGAGTTTTGTTTAAGTTAAGTATGGATTAAAAAGAAGAAAATAATAAAATGATTTTTTTTAATGTTCCACATTTGATCTAAATTTATATCACTTATTTGAGATAATGGTTAGAGATAACCCACACATAGTTAGCACAATACTTGTTAAGTGCATTACATATTAGTAAATTTAATCTTATTAAGTTGTGATTTTAAAAAAAAAAAAATCCCGTTCTTGCCCAAAAGTTTGGGCATGACATTTTGGTATTAGAGCAAGGTTTCCAACACTAGGAACCTTTCTCCATTACGTTTTGCTTTAATTATTTAATTAATTTTATTATATTGATTTTCTAGGATATTTAAATTTAATTAATTAAATATTTTTTTCCAAAAAGAAATAGTTATTTAATTTATTTTATTTTATTTTTCTCTTAGGATGCCTCTGACTATGCGACAAGTGCGGAAGGGGTCTTAGGCATGTACACATAGCACACGAAGAGGTAGATAGGGAGGAATCAGTTCCAAAAGTGAACCCAGAGGCTCCTCCTAAACAACTAGTTGACCCAAACCGAAACCTCTTAGAAGCAATCCAGAACCTAATTGGTATAGTCCAGGATAGGATTCCAGTCGGGGATCATCATGTTGAAAATCAAAACTCAGGGAGTCATAGATCGACTGATAGGGAATGGAGTAGGAGTCCACCTCCTATTCCTGTAGAGAGTCAGGGTGGGAATGAGCTAGAGTCTGTGCACCTACCAGGACCACCTCCAGTGGTGGAGCTAGTTTATTTTGAGAGAGCTCGTCGGGATCCAGGGGATCTTATCAGGGAGGTTATGCGCCTCCAGCCATCATCTTTTGGGGGTTCTACCGATGAGGTAGAAGCTAAGGCATGACTTCTGAGCCTTGAGAGGTGCTTTGCATTGCGCTCTTACGAGAGCAATCTAAAAGCATGTGTCGCAGTCCATCTGTTGAGAGGAACGACCTCCACATGGTGGAGACAGAAGGAGTACAAGTGCGGATTAGTTTCTGATACTCTCACTTGGGAGATATTTACAGAGAGGTTCAGGGAGAGGTACCTATCAGAACATTATAGACAGCATCAGATAGACAAGTTTCACGACCTCCAACAAAAGGGCCTCTTAGTGACCCAATACAAGAGCAAATTCTTTGAGCTCTTGCCTTATGTGGACTATCTAAAGGATGAGAAACTTGTCGTCAACCACTTCATCAAAGGGTTGAATGTTGGCATAGCAGGGCCAGTGAGGATGTCTGCTCCAGAGAGCCTTCGGGTTGCCGTAGAAAAGGCATTGATAGCAGAGGAGATTTAGGTCAGACCACAGGATACTAGGGATCGGTTCTAGAACTGAAATCCTACACCCCAAACTTATGGATTTCAGAAACCCCATTGGAAGGGAAATAACCGAAACTCACAGGGGTTCTTCAAACCCCCTCTGCAATAGTCACAATAGAACCAGAGGCAAAAGCCTCCATAGTATCAGTAGGGCACAAAGCCCAAGGAGTGGTAATCTCTGGGTTAGAGGTGAGATCAGAGAGCTCAGGTGCCTTTCACACCTCCGACAAGGACTTAGTAGTCCTCCAGGGGTGGGTACGGTGGATCTAGCAAGACAGGAGGATAGACTTTCTCTAGGCCTCAGGGCACCCAGTTTCAGGCACGGGGTGCTTGCTTTACATGTGGAGCCATGGGGCATATGGTGAGGGATTGTCCTCAGGGTCAGATGGCAGGGAATCATCGGATGGCCACTTCAGAGCCTATAGTTGATGATATGGGCAGGTCCCATAGAGTATTCGTAGTGGTTGACAGCCGCCAGGCTGAGCACTAGGCCATGGTCATCGATGCTGCAGGTATGATCAAAGGTAACAGTGTATCTATTTTATTTGATTTAGGAGCTACTGACTCCTTTATATCTCCATTGGTTGTGGAGCATTACGGGCTAGTGGCAACTAGACAGGGTGTCAGTTGGGAAGTGGAGTTAGCTTCAGGGGCTAGAGTGTCAGTGGAATCAGAGGTTAGGGCATGTCAGCTATAGATTGGCGAGACCACCACTTTAGTAGACCTTAGAGTGACACCACTTGGATCTTATGGTATCATACCTCGCATGGATTGGCTTTATGCCCATAGAGCCAAGATGGATTGCCACCTGAAAAAGATCGAGTGTGAGAATGATCAAGGTTTGCCCATAGTTATCACTAGGATTCAAAGACCCCTATCTCTTCGTATGATCTATGCTATGTAGCTTAAGCGGAGCATGTGAAAGGGATGTCAGCTTTTTGCTATCACCATCAATGATCGAGGAGAAGAGGATGAAAAGGACACATCACTTGATGACCATCCTATCCTTAAGGGATATTCAGATGTGTTTCCTTCAGAGTTACCTGGTATGCTGCCTCGTAGAGAGATTGATTTTCATATAGACCTTGTACCAGGAGATGAGCCAGTTTCTAGAGCACCTTATAGGATGACCACAAATGAGCTTAATGAGCTCAAGATGCAGCTTGAGGAACTCCTTGAGAAGGGGCACATTCATCCTAGCATGTCTCCATGGGGTGCACTAGTCATCTTCATAAAGAAGAAGGATAGATCTCTCCGATTATGCATGGATTATCGCCAGTTAAACAAAGTAACTATCAAGAATCGATATCCATTACCCAGAATCAATGATTTATTTGACCAACTTCAGGGTGCCAAAGTCTTTTCCAAAATTAATCTGAAGTCAGGATACCATCAGCTAAGAATAGTGGAAAGTGATATCCATAAGACCGCATTGCACACTAGATATGGCCACTATGAGTTCACCATGGTTCCATTTGGTCTTACGAATGCTCCTGCTATTTTCATGAGCCTCATGAATGGGGTATTCTGCACATTTCTAGACCGCTTTGTGATTGTGTTCCTCGATGATATATTGATATATTCTTGGATTGAGAAGGAACATGAGGAGCACCTGAGACAGGTATTGCAGTGTTTGCGAGACAATCAGTTGTTTGGCAGTTTGTCAAAGTGTGCTTTCTTTCGATCAGAGGTCATGTACCTTGGGTACATTATTTCCAGTGATGGGATCTCAATAGATCCATCAAAGATCAAAGCTATTATGGATTGGCTAGTGCCAACCAGTGTGACAGAGGTCAGGAGCTTCATGGGCTTAGCAGGTTATTACCAACGCTTTGTCGAGGGATTCTCCAGAGTCGCTCATCCTATCACTTCTCTTTAGCGTAAAGGGAAGAAATTTGAATGGATAGAGAAGTGCAAGAGGGCCTTTCAGGAACTCAAAAAGGCACTTACTAGCGCACCTATCCTTGTAGTACCAGATCCCTCAGCTGACTTCATGGTTTGTACAGATGCTTCCCTAGAGGGTTTAGGAGCAGTTCTTATGCAGGATGGTAGGGCTATAGCTTTTGAGTCTAGGAAACTTAAGACTCATGAACTTAATTATCCTACTCATGACCTTGAGCTTGTAGCATTAGTGCATGCACTTGTGAGGTGGAGACACTTCCTTTTGGGTCACCATTTTGAGCTTCATTCAGACCACCAAAGTCTTTAGTACATATTCACTCAGCCGAACCTTAATGCACAACAGAGGAGATGGATGGAGTTCTTGTGTGAATATGATTTTGATGTTCACTACATCAAAGGAAAGGAAAATGTAGTTGCAGAAGCTTTGAGTAGGAGACGTCACAAGGTATACACCATATCTATGGGCATGGATTTGAGAGACCATATACTGCAGCAGTTGCCAGAGGATGGATGGTATGTAGAGGTTTGTCAGGTGATACAATATCAAGGTACTCTAGAAGGGAAATATGTGGATTATTCTTTGGAGACTGATGGACTTTTACGCCATAGAGGATGCATCTATGTACCTTCTTTCAAGGAATTGCAAGAGTTCATTGTCATGGAGGCTCATAGAGCTCATTATGCAGCACATCCTTGAGTTAAGAAGATGCATGCTAACTTGAGACAGCTATATCATTGGCCAGGAATGTGGCAGCTTATTGCTGAGTTAGTAGCCCGATGCCTTGAGTGCAAGAGAGTAAAGGCATAGCACTGCCATCTAGGTGGGTTGCTCCAGTCTCATGCTATACCAGAGTGGAAGTGGGATACTATATCCATGGATTTCATCATTGTTCTTCCTATGTCTTCTCGTCACCATGGTGCCATCTTGGTGATAGTTGACAAGTTGACAAAAGTGGCTCACTTTTCACCAATTCAGACTACCTTCACAGCACCAGTGGTAGCACAGGTGTTCTTGCAAGACATTGTCAGAATTCATGGCGTTCCACGCAAGATTATTTCTGATAGGGATTGCCTCTTCACTTCTTCCTTTTGGAAGGCATTACAGGCAGCTATGGGCACTAAGCTCAATTTCACTATAGCCTATCACCCGAAAATGGATGGTTAGATAGAGAGGGTTAATCAGGTATTAGAGGATATGCTTCACATGTACATCATGGATCATCAGACCAGATGGGAAGAGTACCTTCCCTTAGTGGAGTTTTCCTATAACAATGGGCATCACACTTCTTTGGGGATGCCACCCTATCAGACATTATACAGCAGGCCTTGCAGGACACCGTTGAGTTGGGACCGCATAGAGGACAGAGTTGTTATTGGTCCAGAGATAGTTCAGGATATGGAACAATAGGTGGATTTGATTAGGTAGCGTCTTAGAGAGGCTCAAGATAGACAGAAGAAATATGCGGATGCAAAGAGGATAGATCATAGCTACTTGGTTGGAGACAGAGTCTTTTTGAGATTGCGACCACATAAGAGTCCAATCCATTACGGAAAGGGTTCTAAGCTCGCACCTCATTTTGTAGGACCATTTGAGATCCTTGAGAAGATAGGACCAGTTGCCTACCATTTAGCATTGCCACCTAGCCTGTCAGGCATCCACGATGTGTTTCATGTATCATTTTTGAGGAAATATATCTATGATGAGTCTCATATTTTAGATTGGGATGCCTTGCAAGTGGAGTCAGATGGGTAGCTAGCTTTGGAGCCGATTCGCATTTTGGCATGCCTTACGCTAGCCCTTCGAGGTCGAGAGCTGGACCAGGTTAGCGTCCAGTGGGATTGCTATGATGAGGTTATGGCTTCATGGGAGGACGCAGTACGTATGAGATCAGAGTACCCCCATCTTTTTTATGAACTCTAGGAGGAAGTTCATGCCTAGAGGGGGAGGGTATGAGGCCCTACCCCAACTCGGTCTAGCAGTTTAGTAATTTTTATGTTGAGACTATTATGGATGCATTATTTTTATGCATTATGGATTTAGAACTTATATTATTCCATGTTTTGGGATTAACATTGCTATATGTTGATGCTTCATTTATATGCTTTATGTTATAGAACTCTATATGATTCTAGAACATGATAAATTTGAGATGATGTATGTCATTTATGGATTTGCAGGACTTTTCTAGGAGGATAGAAATAGGATGCATGTTTTATATGGATCGAAATTATGAGAAATATGATAATTGCTTATGTTGAGTTATTTGGATGTAAGATGTATTGATTTAATGTATATTGTATGCAGAATGTTTGATGTGTATTCTTAATCATGTGTTTTACATTATATGAGGTTATTTGAAATTACTAATGTGTAATTGAGATGCGTAGGAAAATTATCCATGTGACCATGGAAATATTATGGAGAACCAAACCTAGACCTATGTGCGTTCGTAAAACCAAGGTTTGTCTATTTGGAGAGACAACACCCCGTTTGTATCGTATTTTATTCGTGAAAGTGATTGTTGCATGAATGTTAAATTGAATTTTGTTTATTTGTGTAAATCCAACAAGAGACAAGATTTCATGTATAATTTTGTAAAAGTATTTTCTTTGTGTCACTTGACACATGTTTTGATTTATGTTTGAGTTTTTAAATTTGTCTCTTGGAGGGAGTTGTTTAACTATAGCTTTTCAATTAATTCAATATGATTCCATAAATGCCTTGGGTAAAGAATCTTTGGGATGGTCAACTTAAGTTTGACCCGAAAATTAACTTTAGATGGGTTTAAAAGGGGTTAAATGGACACCTAGGGATAGTTTAGAAGTGTTTCCTAAAGCCTAGAAGGTATACCTAGGGGTTAGGAGTAATTTTAGGCACGTACCAACTCTCGTGTGACCATTTAGACACCCTAAAAAGTGACTTTTCTAAGTTGTGCGAAAATTGAAATTAGAAGGCTTGAACTAAGTTGTTAACCTTCCTTTTGGAATGAGAGTTCCCTTTCCCATTTTGCCTTACCTTTTTCAGTTTTAGAAACTTGTGAGAACTCTCATAAAGGGCTTCTTAACCAAGAATTAGAAAATTTGTGGGTAATGACCCACTCTCCATTTTTGGAGACAAGGAATTTTGGAAAAGGAAAAAGAATAGATTTAGAATTGAGAATTTGGATAAGGGTAGAAAGGAAAGATTTGTGGAATTGGGTTACTCATCCTCAACAAAACTAGCATACCTTTGGGCAGTTTAAGGTTGGTTCTACCTTTCTTGTAATGTTTTCATATTGCATGTAGTATTGATAGAATTGCTTGTGTTAAAGGTTAGTTTTCTTGCATATTTCCCTTGGAAGATTATTTGGTGTTTTATGTTTGTTTCTTGTATGCATTTTATGTGCTTGGGAGTAATCAAGACCTCCTACTCTTGGGAGAGAGGATGGTCTTGTGGGTGCTAGAAGTGACAACCCTCGAGTGAGAGGCTCTCGTTATGAGAGTGATCACAAGGGATTTTTATGTGACCCTTGCTACATGGCTTGTTTATGCATTGGGTGTCATAAGGAGGGAAATAAGGCATGAAAGCCTTGGGGGGCATAATGAATGTGGTGTTGTTATTCTTGATGTATTTTGTTGCCATGAGGTGGCTATATGTTTTACCATACTTGCAATCTCCTCAGGGTACTTGGTCCACTACCACTCTTGAAAAGACATCACAATGTGTGGTGTAGTGTAGCCTGGGTTTGGATTGTGTTTGAGAATATTTTTCCTTGCTTTTTGTGTTTGCATGTGTGTAACCCATCTAGGGTTTGCTTCTCCAAGCTCAGCGGTGGCTACTAGTTAGCCTAGGCTGGGAGGTGAGCACAGGTTGTTGGAAGAAACGGAAAAAAAAAAAGTGAACAAATAGAAGTTGCTATTTTTTTTGCTACAGAAAAGATTTGGGAATGGAAAAATTTACATTTAAAGTTGCAGCTATGTAATGGGAAACTATGTTGTATCTTTTTCGAAAAGCAATGTATCTAACATTTTTAAGATCCTCATTTAACATAAATGAGAGCTCCATTTGTATTGATGGTTATATTGTATTTTAAAAGTACTTTAAAGAGATGTAATAGAAATGAAACGAATATTTCTAGTTTTAGTTCCTAAAGTTTTGAAATCAATTCTCTATTGAGTATTTAATATTTTGAAAAGCAAGAAATTTATTTTACTCTTTTATCCTTATGAAATAAAATAGGAAGATAAAGAAACAGTTTAGCATGCATGTAAAAGGCTGGAAATTAAACAATTAGATTTGTTATGGAAGAGCAAATTTTTTTTTATTCAAAACTATCATTTAATTTAATTGTAGAAAATAAAATCTAGAGTTAAATAGTTTATTTGATTTAAATAATTTTCATAGTTATATAGTTGCTGGATAACTTATTTAAATCTATCAGTTAAACATTTGTAGAAAATATATTCAAAGAAATTAGTCTATCTATAATTTCAGCAGCAAGTATTTTAGAAAAAAAATATATGCTTAGATTTAAATCAGATGACTTAAGCTATTCTGTAAAAAAATGTTTCAAATAAAATATCAACACTTATTTGCATATAGAGGTTGCCCTAGATTTATTATGCCACAAAATAAATAAATATATATATATATATATATATATATATATATATATATATATATATATATATATATATATATAAATTTATAAATTTATATTCATATATTTATATGTTTATTTGTTTTCACCTTTAAAATGTACCTATTATATAATATATATATATATATATATATATATATATTTAAAAACAAACAAAAAAAACATTAATTAAACAATTTAAAAAAAAAAAAAACTTATTTTGGGGGACTCGCCCCCCCCCCCCGCATAGTGGATGGCGACCCTCCAGTGGTAGCCGCAACCCACAGTGGGGAAGGCTTCGGCCCCCCTCTGTGGGCGGTGCCCCATAGTAGCGGCACTGTCAGGCTGCGGGCCGCGTCCCACAGCGGTGGCCAAGGTTGCCTCTGTGTGCCGTGACCCACAGGATCGACAGTAGCCACCCTGCGTGGAGCCCCTACCATAAATCCGTCGCCATTAACCCCAAACTCCTACTAAGTTTGCCATGGATGGCCGCCGCCCAAAAGAAATATCTCGGCCCTGCATAGTCCTAGAAAAGAAAATAAAACCCTAGCCCGGGTAGGGCTAGGGTAGTATGGATAAATAAGATAAAGGAGTAATTGGAAATAAATAAAGGGGCATTTTTTATAATGTAATTTTAATTAGGGTTTTCATGGATTTTTCTTATTGCGAATATATATATATTTAGTTTAAAAATGGGTAAATTATAGATTAAATATTTGATTAAGTGTTTATAAAATTGATATGTTAAATAAACATAAGGGCAAATATTTGTTTTGATAAACAAGAGGATAATTTTAAAGAATGATGTTTAAAATTTAATTATTATACTTGGATATAGGTTGTGGGAGTAAACCTTACCAGGACGATTTTTATTATAACTTAAATTGATCCTTTAATCGTTGTAGTTTAAACACTTTTTAATTATTGATTTAAATAAATTTTTAACCATTATAAACTAAGTGCTAGGACTAAATTAATTAGATCCTAAAAGCAAATAATGGTTACTGGAGATTAATTTTATCTTCATCAATTATATTAGAGAGTTTTGATTAAGTTAAGTATGGATTAAAAAGAAGAAAATAATAAAATGATATTTTTTAATGTTCCGCATTTGATCTAAATTTATATCACTTATTTGAGATAATGGTTAGAGATAACCCACACAGAGTTAGGACGATACTTGTTAAGTGCATTACATATTAGTAAATTTAATCTTATTAAGTTGTGATTTAAAAAAAAAAAAATCCCGTTCTTGCCCAAAAGTTTGGGCATGACAAAAGATTTGGATTGAGGAAATGTGATATGAGGTGGATGCACATATTCTTGAGGCTTATACAAAAATGTTGATTGATGCACCTATTGATGAGGCAGAGAAGCCCTATGGTACTACAAAACAAAAATCACAAGAGTTTGAAATAGAGTTCAACCGAAAGAAGAGAGAGAAGAAGGAAGGAAAAGGAAGCAAATTTGTTGAGGTCTCACAAGACATCAAAGCATTAATTGATGTTGTCTCGGAGAAAGGCAAGAAGAGGAAGAATCCAGAAGTACACATTGAGCCTATTACAATAGAGTCTAAATCTGAGGATGACACACCCATGGCATTCAAGAGGGTTGTAAGGAAGGAAACAAAGGAAACAAAGGTAGAAGATAAAAAGCAACTGTTTAGGAAGGTTACATTCAAAATACCGACATAGAAGCAAGCACCAAAAGTAATCACTTTAGTTGCATCTGGTACTGCAAAGAGGAAGAAGAAGAATGACACTGCTACAGCTATTCAATCTGGTAATGTTTCACCTGAAACTTGTGCAGAATTAGTAGATGAAATAACTAAGGATGGCATGTTAAAGAATGTATTGTTTTACTATGATCGTTTAGAGGATGATGAACAAAGAGAGGTAGATGAAGCAGTTGTATTATACTTAGATATAAATAAGAAATCCTTACTAGAAATTGAAAATCAAATACCGACAGAATTGTATAATATGTTAGATGTTAGAAGACTGTTTGCAATGCAAGAAGATAAGCATATTAAAATTCAAGAGTTATTATCTGTTTGTGTTACTATTGCTTTAGAGGAAATGGAAGGACACTTGAGGTGGCAAATAGAAAAGTCTTTAATAGCAAACATACAATAACCAGTTTGATGCTAGGAAGGGTAAATGAAATAATAAAAGAGACTCAAAAAGCATGGGTTAAGTTCTTTGGAGAGAACATAGGATTCTTTACTTCACTAGAATCAAAGGCAGACACTGTAGACACCCCGGTTGAAGGAAAAGGAAAAGGGATTATGGGTACTTCACCCTCAATTTTTAAGAATATTAAGATAGTGGAAATCAAGATCCTGACAAATACAAATGTACAGACAGATGTTGAGATGTCGGCTAATAAAAGGAGCAAAAAAGTTAATGATGTACATGATACTAATATTAAGGATAAGAGTCCTTTGGATACAAATGTATAGGTTGAGGTTATAGTTCCTATAGAGGAACCGACAGTTACAGAGACTACACCAAGTGGCGAATCCATCGGTGCAAGTGGGGAAGCCATAAAGGATATATCATCAAAGGAGAAGAAAGGGGAAATCGACAGAGAACCGGTAGTTGGTCCATCATTGTTGTCAATTGATACCTCGTAGGTTGTAAAGAAAAACATAACAAAAATGAATCCTACTAAACTCATGATGATGGCAGCACAAAAACTAATGAAGGAGGGATCTACTGATAAAGGGATTATTGATCAATCAATCACTGTTTTACACAAACTAGTCCCAGAGTGCAAGATTGACAATGAAGCGATCCCATCCGGCAAGCTTAAGACAATTACTGAGCATATTTCAAAGGATTTTCAATCCTTATAGCAAATTTAAAACTGACAAGCATTGGAGAGGTTCACTCAGGCTAAGAGAGATTCATTTGATTAGGTGATTGAATCTAAGAAGAAGAAGATTGATGAAAAGCTAAAACTAATAGAAAATTCTTTAAAGCAGTGTACAAATATTTATAGGGTATTTTGTAACACTGATATACTTATAGTTAATGTGGATAAGAAACTAAAATAATTTCAGGAGAAAATTGCAAATTTAGCTAATTCTTTTGATGGATTGACTTCATTGACTACATCCATTGATGGTCAAATTTTGATTTTGGAAGCCCAAATTTGTGTTCTTGAGAAGGAACGAGACAAAATTATAATAAGAGCCATATTTTTGAGAGGCTTGGTGAGTCCCTAGTTGGATTCACTTAATGTACATAAGAAAGAACGTATGGATATGGTGGGAAAGCCTACACCAGTAGAGATAAATGAGAAAGAGTCATTTGCACATATATTAAGTAGACTTGTATCCATTTCTGGCACTTTTAAAATTGGTTGGGATACTTATCTTGAGCTATTGAAGAAGGCCTATATGGAAATTTTGAAATTTGTTAAGCTCAGGTAAGATATTTTTGGGATATTCATTGTACAGTTTTTTGGATCTTTGACATTCTTTTTTAGAATTTTTGATGGAATTGATGTCAAAGGGGGAGTGATATAGATGTGAAAAAGAATAGAAGGAATTGTATACATTAGGGGGAGTTATGGAGATGTGGAGTATTTTGCATTAATGAATGTTCAGCTTAGTGCAAGCAAGTAGGATGAGACTGACAGATGAAACCTTGACCATTTTTCACATGAGTGTTGCCATCAATGCCAAAGGGGGAGATTGTTGGCAATTGACACTCAATTGCTTGGTTTCACTATGTTGTCACTGATGGCAACATGGTATCTTATTCTGGCTTCATATTTTGGTTCAGTTGTGTATCAACATGCACTTCATAGACACAACACCGATGCTGACACCGATAGGACATAAGGATTTCTTTGGTTACCAATAATGTAGGTCGACATGGTTTAAAATATGGTTATCGATATTGGAGGTCGACATCTCTTGGATCTGGCATCGAAATTTGTTTTTAATATTTATGCATTCATGTTATCTAGCCGACATGTAATTTGATATTGTAATTATCTCTATAAGCTGACATAAGGCATGATAAGTTGTATAGGGTATATAGGTCAGTTGGATTAGATCATTTTGCAATATAAGAGTAAGAGAGGTGGTGATGAATATATGAATGTGATATAGTGTGAGATATATCAGAGAGATTATGTATGTGAGGAGAATTATGTAAGGGTTATTCCGGTAAAGGGTTTAGGGTTTCAGATCAGAACAGATAGAGCTTAAACTGGAACTATATTCTGGCATAGAATATGTTATCTTAGTAGTTCAACACTTCTCTGGATTATAGTCTAGATTTATATGTAGTCAGTGAGGCTCCTTTTGTGACTGAGCAATGTGCTCTGGGATGTAAGCCTTTCTGCAAGTGCAGGCCCCTTATATTTTGAAATGTCTCTTCATATGGCCAGTGGATTGATATTGTGGGTCACAAATCCCACCATGGTTTTTCCTCTTTGTGGTTTTCCACATATAATTTTGTGTGTTATGATTCTCATTATGTGGTTGGCTTATTGGTTACTTTACTTATTTCAATTTTGTATGTACTGGTATACCGGTTGGTGTATGCATGTTTTAATAAGGCTAAAATTGATCATTCTAGTATAACACGGATTCACCCTCCCTCTTAGTGTTATTGGATTCTAACAAAATTTTCTACATCATTATTAGGAATGGATCTCAAAACTAGAACCTCACTGGTGGCACAAAATCCTGTGACTCTGTGAGTAACTTAGAAATTTTATGTGGTTGGTCGAGCCACATAAATTGGTCATGAATCCTGCCAAGCACATATCTCACAAGTTCATCATCAAAATCCTTAATGAGATTCAAAGCATGGTGAAACCCTTTCTCGGTAACCCTTTTGAAATGTTCTTTTATTACTCCATTCTTATCACACGATGCTTTATACTAATAAAAAATAGCAGCAACACCAAGATCCTCTAGTTTGCAATGATAAAATGATCTAACATCTTCAACATGTAAGACACCATCAGGAACTCCAGATAGAGATCCGATGAGATCTATTTACTCAAACTTAAACAAGTGCCTCTTAAATTCAGGATGGGGTCTATCGGTAACATAAACTAGATGTGGAGTGTCCATCTTCAATGATTTAGAAAGATAACAAGATAACAATATTTTTGGATAAATACCTTTTACTGCTTTTGTACTAGGGTTCCAAACACCATCAAATCTATCTCACCGATTGTTGATCAAAAATCACACCAGATCACTTCAATTCTCTGTCAATACTGCAAAAACAAACTCTAATCTTCTCTATTCACTCTCTGAGTGCTCACAAGAGTACAATGTGACATTCAAAAAGTTCTTTTTATTTTCCCATTATCTACTGCATTGAATGCCATTACTGGTAAAACCCTAAAATATCTTTTAACACTCTACCGGTTCTCATAACACATCAAACCTACCGGTTTGGTCATAAAATCACTTCTTAATATCATAATACATCAAATTATGTAGATTTAACGTACCTCATGGTCCTTTAGGGGGTTCTGAAATGGATCTAACATTAAGCTCCCCCTAATATTTTTAATAGCTTAGTTTGTCGGTGAAGGGTTCTCCACACTAGGTGAAGAAATAGGATCTTTAGATGGTTTTTCTTTGGTTTTATCACCATCCTTCTTATTCCATATTTTGTTCATTTCAGCTCTGGTATCCTCCACATCAACTTTCATCTTCCCTTTCTGGTTCGTAAATTGATTCACCTTTGCTCTGCAAAAATTTGCAATATGTTTGAGTTTATGACTATGATAACAAGCCATACCAGATTCTCTCCAAGGTCCAACATTGCCTCTACCAGTCCTTCTTTTGTAGTTCATAGCTACATGATTATACTTATGACAGATTCTACAAACCACATTCATCCTCTTTTCCATCTCATAAGGGCTAGACCGGTTAGCATAGGGTCTTTTCCAGTTAGGACTTCTTCGGTTGTTAAAGGTTCTTTTCCAACCACCACCAGACCTCTAACTCATGTGAGGTGCCAGATTATTCGCTCCATACTTGCACTCAATAGCTCTATGTCCATGCATGTTGCAAGTGAAACAATAACCATTAAAGGTTCTAGGTGTATATCCTTGATAATCATTGGGTCTATAGCCATTAGCAACATCAAATCTACTTCTACAAACATTAGCAGTATGTCTTGGCTTATGATAATTAAAACAAATAGGCTTATAGGATTTCTTACCGGTGGGTTTCTGAACCTTAGGAGTAGGTTTACTTTCATGCATGTTGTCCTTAGTACCGAAATACTCACCTTTCTCAAATGTATTGTAACCCAGTCAAATTGTATCATCGTTTATCCTTTGAGATTGGATCTATTCATCAAGCATGGTAGAACTTTGCAAGCTTCTCATTAGCATTAGCAAGTTCTTTTGTAAGGTATTCATTCCTTTTCATGAGAGTCTCTATAAGAGACATTTCCATATCCAGTTCTGCCTTTATCTCTTCTTTTTCTTCTTTTTCCTCATGCCAGTGTGCATATAGAGTGCTATTTTTTGGATTTATCTTAAAGATCTCATGTTCTTTCTCTTTGATCTTGTCTTTTGCTGCACTTCTTGCTTCAAGTTCCTAACTCATCCGGATAGTTAGGGCTTCTAGCTCTCTTCTCAAGTTAGTCTTCTCATCATTTAGTTTCTCCACCTCATCAACCAATGTACCTATGTTTTCTTCATCAAAAGAACTACTTTTAGAAACCTCCAATAGTTTTTTGTGTTCATCCTATGAGGATCTAGTTAATACTAAGAGGGGGGTGAATCAGTATTAAGACCAATTCAACTAAAACTCAAAATCAAACTTATTTCAACTTATCTCAGATCTGAAAATATCTCAACTTTTGTAATCAAATCTAATAACCACTATACCAGATTTGCTTAACACATTAATCAAATCATTTACCAATACTTTCACCACCAAAGTAATCATGTAACCATGATCAATTCCTAATTCATTAACCTTATCAATAAGATCAAAAAAATTCTCAAACAACTTCTTATCAGTACTGGTAACCTCTAATAAACTTCTGATAAAACATCATAACCGGTTTCTCAGAAATAATGCATGAAATGAAATATAAACAAGAACATCACATGAATAAAATTACACACATGAACACCATAAGTTTTTTACGTGGAAACCTAAATAGGGAAAAAACTATGGTGGGATTTGGCACCCACGGATAATTTTACTCTTTTGAAGTACGCCTTGTTAGGAGCTTAGCCTTGTTGGAAGCTCACAATATGCCCAGTTAAGAGAAGACTTTGTCAGGAGTCACCCGGTTAGGGGATTTTCCTTGCAACTCAATGAGGAGCTTGATGATCTATTAGGATCAACCTCATAAGAGGATTTAACACTCTTTTGAGAGCTGCCCTCTTATTAGGGGACTTAAATGATTAAGGCTTGTTAGAACCTACCCGGTCAAGGGATTTAACCTGCTACAACTGTTAGGGAACAACAGTAAGAAAATGATATGTTTTCTTGCACTACACTACTTTCTTGATTAGATCCAGTTACACACATCACTCTACAACTCTCAGGAAGATTACACACTTCACTTTGATGGCTTAACACATTCTCTAAGACCACCAACTCAATAAACATCAATTATGTCTACATAATTAGCCATCTCAACTAAGTCAGCCACACAACCTAATTACATCAAGAATTTACAATAAGATCAAAAAATATCATTGTAGATCACTATTCAAATCATAACAACAAATTACAATGAAATATCAATCGTTGATTGATCATAACTCATCATGGAAATGCGGTTTGTATCCTCAAAACACTCTCTAAATAATTTTGTCGGTTTCCAAGAAAATCTTCCTTGAATTGCGCTAAAACAACTATTAAATCTTTCATGTGGGTTGTGTCGTGTTACCAACTTTAAGTAGACTCACTGTCGATCACCGTCATAACATAAATCATTACTGGTTTGAGGATTTCATCACCTATCCTTAAAACATACTAAAACCTTAGCAAAAATTCATCAAAAATTGGAACACACCTTCTCATAATCATCACAAGTTCTGGTTCCGGTCACATACATCTTTCCATGATACAAGTTCACTATCCAAACCACAAATCACCAATCATTGCCAATCGACTCATCCAATCAAAATAATTCTGCTTTACTAGTTAAAGTTTTAATTCGTAGACATTTAGATCACTACCAGTAAACCCTATCTTTCGGTAAACCAAATCACTTAGATGCTAAAACAAAACATCAGGAACATTAGTTGCCAGTAATGAAAACACAAATAACTGATCATGTCATCTATTCATAGAATCTCAATCTCTTCATCACAAATAAACTTCTATCCTTTACCGGTGTAGTCATCCAACTTCAACAACATGACCTGATCTACCTCAGTTATGCCAAATGTCAATAGTTTGGTTAGCTCTCTTCTCTTAGCAAGTGAAGATTTATACTTGCCTCTCAATGTTTTTAGGGCTTCCTCAGTTTCTGCAAGTTTATTAGACATCTCTCTATAACTCATATCCCCACGTCTACCTTAGGAATCTTTCTCAAGCAGTTAAGCCTCAAACAAGGTTGGCTCTGATACCAATTGATAAACTTAAAAGGCACTGAGAGGGGGGGTGAATCAGTGCAAGCAAAAACAATATGAATTTGATCACCATCTTAAACAACTTAGAACTTAACAAGCATAAGAGGAATATCACCACATAAGCTAATGCCCAATAAAATAAATTCAACATAACACAAGAGATTTATACGTGGAAACCCAAAAGGGAAAAACCATGGTGGGAGTTAATACCCACAAGATTCACTATCTGCAGAATAGATATCTTGACCAATTAATGTCTTACAAACATGTCCTATTAGGAGCAGAACCGATTAGGAGTCACCCAGTTAAGGGATTTAAATGACGAGCCCTGTTAGGAGATTTGACCTATTAGGATCAACCTCACAAGAGGATTTAACACTCTGATATAGAGCTACCCTATTAGGGGATTTACAATGTAAGGCCTATTAGGACCTACCCTGTTAGGAGATTTTATTACTACAAACTGTTAGGAAAACAACAATTTAAATTATCTTCATATAACACCTCTGTGTTTGATAATATCCACTTTAGATCCTCAAAACTTCAACAACACATCAATACAAACCTTCACTAATCATTGCACAATCAAAATCTCAATATTCGCCTTCGATCTGTTCAACATACGCATGTCTATCTCAAAACTCATCACACTTTTTATAGACATCAACTTAGATGGCTACAACCTTGGAACAATTTCCTAGGTTCAATGAATCTAGACAAACTATCATTGCACATCGAACTTATGTCAGCCACCAACATAAAAAACTAAAAATTTGTGTCATTTTACCGATTTAAGTGACTTTATCACTACCAGTTATGTGTTCATCATAATGCCTTCTCTGTACATCAAATCTTGCTTGTCCAGTTGAATCTGTCGATGCGGTCATGAACATAGCTCCAAATACTTATCTCCATCAATCCTGTAAAACAACATCATTCAAATCTTCATCAATTGCTTGTACTGGTTGCATGAATGCAACTCTGTCTTTGTTTACCGGCTAAGAACCTATTTGTCGATTCACTGGTAAACTGTCATCTATACTGGTTATACCTTATTGATTGTCTTGCAAGACTTAGATTAATACAAGAACATTGTTGTCATCAATGACAACACAAGATTTAGTCATCAAAAGTGAATCTCAATCTCTTCATCACATTTACTAATCAATCATTTATCGGTTACAAATCACCAACAATCTTTACTAGTTCAGTCAAATGCCAACAATCTCCATCCTTGAGCTACTCAAAACATCCTTCATCCATAAAGAGATCCTTGAGAAAGCCCTCATTGAATCCCATGTCCCTCAGAATATTAATGCTACCCAATTCGAAGCCCTCATAGGTAACCTTGCCGCATAGCACCATCTTGTCTTCACATCCATTGATGCACCCTTTGATGATGCAAGCCATAACAAGCCTCTCCATATAAAAGCCCTTGTGCACAAACATAAAATTAAGAGTCATCATAGATGATGGATCTGGCTTGAATCTCTGTACATATAAGTTAATTAAACAATTGGGTATCTCCGAGGACTTGGTTGATATGTTAGGCAAAATAGTAATAAAAGCATATTATGATGCAAAAAGAGTCTCCAAAAGAAAAATCACCTTACCTCTTCAAGTGGGCCCCACTATAGTGGATACAACTTGCCAAGTTTTGGACATTGATCTCCCCTATAACATTCTTCTTGGCCTTCCTTGAATCTACTCCATTCAAGCCATCCCTTCCATGTACCATCAATGTCTAAAATTTCCATTCAATGGTAGGGAAATTACTATCTGTGCTGACCCACAACCTTTTGAATATTGAAAAATTCTTGAAGGGAATCATCCTTATCATTATCCACTTAATAGACCCGCTCCATTCCCTCCATCTGAATCATCCAATGTCGCATCCACCTCATCCGCACCCAAGGACAAGGTCAAAATAATGGATAATGGTTGTGGAGAGTACACCTTGCAGAATGCTCTTTACATGGGTCAATTACCACTCTCTCCTAAGTCATATGGCAAGCCACAAGAAATAAAGAAACAAGAAAAACCCACTATCCAATGTAAGCAAACCACCTTCCAATAGTGGGGTCGACTTGATGAGGAGAGCCTGGAAACTGATGTCACCTCTTGGCTATATTGAGAGGAAGAAGAAGAACCAGCAAAAGTCCCAAAACAGATGTATCTGAAGGCTTCTGCTATAATAGAAAAGATGGGCTATAAAGGACATTGTCTTAGACCCGAAGAAAAAGGCATAAAATCACCCATCTCCCTAGTTTCACAAGTATAATAAGGGCTTGGGGTCCTCACCTGTGCTGAAGATCACCATCACTGGGATCCAACTAGATCCTCCTGTTGACATCGAAGAATCTGACAAAGAGGAGTTCCATGAAATGCCTTTTGAATACGAATATATATTTGATGACACCCATGTAAATGCCATCACCCCCATTATCTCCTCCACATCATATGAGCTCAAACTGATTCATCCCAAACTTATTGACCATGATCAGCAAGAACCACTTGTTTTAGATGTTTGTGTTGATGATGATACTCTTATAGCATTACTTAATATGCATGACCTCTAGAACCACATGACTGTCCACGGGATTCAGCTTCATTTAGAAGCTTACTTTGGTAGGCAAGTAAACTCCCTCAATCACAAAATGAAAACAAAAAGAAAAATCCCTTGGTGAAAACCTTTATGAGGCACCTTTGGAAATAGAAAAAGTAAAAAAAAAGGATGCATATTCTAGTAAAAACCTAGATTAAGTGCTAGAAGATGGGGGAATTGACTTACCTACCATGGTTTCACCCAAATAAGATAGATCACCATTGCTGACTGAAGAAATTGATACTATCAACATGAAAATAGAAGACAACCCTAAGAATGTGTTCCTCGCCAAATCATTAATGGATCAAGAAAAATAGAATTTCATGAGCTTCCTAAAGGAGACACAAATCAACTTTGCCTAGTCCTATGGAAACATGCCAAGCCTTGATCTAGAACTAGTGGTACACAATCTTGCAGTCAGACCTGATGTCAAACCAGTTAAACAAAAGTTATGTTAGATGCATCCCCAAATAACACTTTTGGTTAAAGAAGAACTACAAAATATGTTGAATGTAGGTTTCATTAAACCCATAGATTATCTTGAATAGGTTTCCAACATTGTACCTATTAGTAAACCAACTGGGGGCATTAGAATATACACAATCTTCAGGGATTTGAACAAAGCATGTCCAAAAGATGAAATCCCATTACCAAACATAGACATGATTGTGGACCTTAGAACAGGGCATGAAATGTTATCACTTATGGATGGTTTTTCAAGGTATAATCAAATGAAGATCGCAGAAGAAGGTCAACACAAGACAACATTAACCATACCATGGGGCACCTTTTGTTACCAAGTTACTCCCTTTGGCCTTAAGAATGTAGAAGCTACTTACCAATGAGTTATGACAATAATTTTCCATGATCTCCTGCACAAAATAATGGAGGACTATGTAGATGATCTTCTAGGCAAGTCCAAAATAGGAGAAGAACATATCCCAATCCTAAGGAGAATCTTTGAGAAGCTTGAGAAATACAAGCTCCATCTAAACCCCAAGAAGTGTGTCTTTGGGGTTACATCAGGGAAGCTCCTAGGGTTTATAGTTCCTTGTAAAGGCATTGAAGTAGATCCTATTGGTTCCCAAACCAATAGTCCTCGAGTCCTAGAGGAATTGCCACTAACTCATTGACAAAATCGGGGAAGGATTTGGCCAACAAATGAGATTCGGTCACAAGACTGAAATCTCCTACACTTTTGGCTCTCCAAGACCAAAGCGGGTGAACCTATGCTATGTCCTACAACTTTCAGCTTCAAAACACTATTGACATTACATGTTACAATAGATCATCCCAATGAAAGATACTAAGGAAGATGGATAAACTCCTGGTTATGGCTTTAACCTTAGTTTGTAAGCATCTAAGCACTCATTGACGAGGGGTTTTTATACACTAATCCTACTCCTAATGCTGAAGAGAAATACAAAAATGAAAGATTTTGATTAAGAAATGATTCTAAAAATGAGAATAACACATCAACCAGTGCTTTCACTCATTGGGCAACAGAGTTTACTCTCAGAAGATAGCTTTATACCCAACTATTTTGCCTTGTAACCAAAGAGATCTAGGCATCAATGCAATGCACCAACACCCATTAGCTTAGTTTTCCTACAATCATGCTTAAAGACCCTGATGTAAAAGACATTACTTCTCATCTTATTTAAGCTATTTAATCTCTTTCTTGAAGAGAAGCAAGAATAAGATAAACACATGGCTTTCTAGGACAAAACATAAAATATTTGATTATCTATTTCATAAATAACACCATTACTTGTAGGAGAAAATAGCAAAAGAAACCTCTATTCATTGCTTACATGTGTGATTATAGCTATTCAAAATACAAAGCATATATCAACTGAAAGCAAGAGAGATATATTCAAGAGAAGAAAACCTAAAGAAACCCTAAAAGCATCTTGAGAATTTCCCCCTCTTCAATCTTGCAATCTACATCTTTGAAAATCTGCTCCTCTTCCTTCAAAATTTGCTAAAATTTGAACTTCCACCTAGCTGGAAATTTGAAAAATCTGAGACATGTCCCTTTTGGTTGCACCTACAAGTATTTGTCACAATCTGCACTCTTACACTGCTGGAAACTATTGAAAATTTGAAAAATATCATCTTCAAGCATTTGTCAAGCCACCTTTGCTAAAAGCTCAAAAAATTGCCATATTTGGTTTGTTGCTTATATTGACTGAAAAGCACACACCTTTCCCTCTACCCTGAAAACTGAAAATACCTCTTTTGGTTGAAAAATGAGAAAATTTCCCATTTTGTGAAAGTTACCTTTGACCTTCAGCTGCACTTTTTCATTCGCCCAAAATGGCAAAAAGAATCCTCCCTATGCTGCAAAGACCCCTATGTGCCTTGTCACTTTCTAATCTACATATTGGCCTCTGAAAAGTATCTCAAAATCTAAAAATAAAACATTTCAGCACTGGTGCCAAAATAATTCCCTTTTTTTGTGCATTTGCTTTCTAAGCAAACAGTATCCCCTTTATGCATATTCATCTTTGAGTGAAAAATGAATAATCTCCCTTCTTTGCTTAATCCACTCATCTGAAGTGACAATATTCCCTCATAAGTTCACTTTCTGTAACTTTACGCTCGGATGAAAAATTTCCTTTAAGTAAAAATACAATTTCACTACACTCACTGACCAATACTCTTTTCTTGGTGAAAACTCATATCAGAATACTTCCTCCCTAAAGCACTTTATAATATCTACAAGCTTGCAAATATTTTTATGTAGTCAATGTCTGAGAAAAATGTATATTGGTTTATGTCAAGAAACACTCTCCAAAACTCATACTGTAGCCTTCGGAAGATCAGTGACATATACCCCTGTTTCACCCTATGATTTTCATACCTTGCCAATTTGCAGTGTGAGAAATGTTCTCAGATTTTACTTTAAAATATCATCCCATCTGTAGCATAGTCCTTCTGTGAAAATAATTTCTCTTCTTGACCACGACACATCTTCTCCCTTGAATGCAAATTTTACATCATCCATTTCTTTATTACCTTTGAGAAAGAAAATAAATCCTCATCCACAGTGTCTAACATAATGGATAAGATTTAATTCTTACCTATACAAAATTTCTTAGGAGTAGAGAAAATGCATTTCAAGCGTTGATTTTCTAGCTCCTGTAGATAAGGGTTAATTGCATATTTACCTCTAATTTACTTAAGGTAAACATTAACTTGTAGGTGTAACCTTTTGCCTTTGGAATCACATTTCACTTCTAATAATATTACAATTCTGCATTATCACCCCTCATACACATTTGACACTATAAAATAAAAATTATCTTGAAGAAAATTTGCTACTATCCTACTTCTCAGACCCCCATTTTGTGGCAATTTTGATCATCATTATCAAATAAGTGACATTACCATTTTGAATCCTTTGTATGATTTTATTAGCCGAAACTTGGTTGTCAGAACAACCACTCCCCATATTCAACTATCACACCTATTCGATCTTCCATAATAACTTCGATGGGCCATGATGATGCGCACAGTGAGAACTGTGATACACGGTATCTCTGCTCGCTCCATATTCAATCTCCTACAATCGTGCCATTCATTTGTGAATATTACCTAGAATCATGATATCCTTTGAAGCCACACACCCATGAGGCATCATGTCAAACACTCCTCACAACGTGTCTCTAATTCCACACTTAGCATAAATGTCCATCTGGGCATGAAGAATGCTAAGCGGGTTGTGTAATTTGGCTCTAAACCGGCTGATAGTATTTTCTCTAAAGCTCTTTTAAAACCTTTATTGAATTCTCACTCCATATGATCTACAATCCTGGCCCTTCATAGTAGTGTCCATCAACCCCATATGCCTCTCCTAATGCTGCCTATACCAATTTGTTCTCAGCCGCATCAAACACTTATGAATCCTGGCAATCATTTTCACAACACTTATGCAATCACAACATATGCGTTCCCTCCCGACGCTCTGTGAAGTTCCTGTACATATTCTATAACA
Source organism: Cryptomeria japonica (assembly GCF_030272615.1). Taxonomy (NCBI): domain Eukaryota; kingdom Viridiplantae; phylum Streptophyta; class Pinopsida; order Cupressales; family Cupressaceae; genus Cryptomeria; species Cryptomeria japonica. The sequence goes on along the minus strand of NC_081410.1, from coordinate 464,195,686 downwards.
ATGCCGACAGGAGACCGTATTAGTTCGAGCCATTTTTCAATCATCTCGCACCCCTTGTCCAGAGTTCCAAATTTCGTTTATATGAATGATAGTCATGCTTTCAACAATTATTAAAATCTCCTTGTGTACCTTGATTGATGTCAATATAATGTTTCAAGTCTCTCATTTTAGCATATGTGTATCTGGCAAAGTGAAGCTGCAACATTTGACAAAATTCACCTATTCTTTCATGATCATTGTGCAAGCATGAACAAACCCTAAATCATTTTACCTCATCCTCCATTCTGGAAATACACCTATCTCAGTTGCCCTAATTAATCCTTGAGTTTTTATCACTTTATATTTTTCATTGTGCCCGCCTTTAACTTCTTTCTCCTCTGCGCGGGCTATACCTTTTGTGTTTCTTGCAGGCTCATAGTTCCTTGAGAGAGCACAGGATAATGGGAGAAGAAAATCTCCCTTAGTCGCTTATCCCGCGAGTGGCTTTGCTGGTCTCTTGTGCACCACGGAATAAGCAATTTTCTTTTACCGCTCCACCTAGTGCTTGCGCCCCGCGTTTCAACATGGCCCTCCTATATTGCGCGGGGTAAGGGGTTGATCCCTACCACACCGCTTACCTTATCCCGCGCTGCTTCCACTCCCCAAGCCTTCCTTAAATTTTTTTGAAACTTTATTCTTTGGAGGCTTGGATAGGGCTCAATACCTTTAAATCATTATTTTAAATGATTTAAGTCATTTATCAATTTTAATAGCCCCTCTTTTATAATTTGATTTATTAAATCATCATACATCTTGGTTTTCCCCTCAAAGAATCAAATAAATGTTTAAAAACATTTATCCCATACTGCATTTAAATATAATATTATTTTAATCAATTTGATTAGACATAATATATATTTAATCTGAGGCCTTAGTGGGTCATACTATACTTCAGCCTTAGTCACGCTAAAAAAATTCTCATTCTTAAACAACCGAACTGCTGGAAATGCTATGATTCATTGACCTGAAGTGTCTAGGATGCAGGAAATTGAAATCAGGATCACTAAATTTGACTTTTTTACAACTTTGAAATTTGGTGGAAAATACCTAAGTAGTCTCTGGAATCAGTTTCAAAAACTGATCAAAACACCTGATCAAACCCTGGGAGCTGGCAAATTGAAAGATTGTAAAACATAGAATCTGGGTCATCTGACGGATCATCATTATGACATCCAAGGCAAAAATTATTCACTGTCAAAGTTGCCTACTCAGTTGTTTTTGAATCTGAGCTTGTTTAAACAACTTGAGAAGCCCTTAAAACCTGATTTTAAAAAATATCAAATCATCACTTTGAGAGCCGGCACTTGGTACACTAGTAGATGAACATACCCTAAATATATGTGCAGGAGGATTTGACCTGATAAGGTCACATGTAGAAATTATTCACCCTCTAAGTTGGCTCCTCTGATAAATCTTAAACCCTGAAAATGTTCATTTGGAATGGGCTTCAAAAAGTGGCCAAATGAAGAGTTGGGGACCTACAAATCTGGGATATGAGAGATAATTTTAGTGAGAATCATGGGGTTCATTTTATTTAAAATGTGGGTAAATGGGGCATGAAATATGAATTTTCAAAGTGGCCCTCAAACTGTTGTTTGGTAATGTTCGGTTGGAGAACTAAACTTTTAGCAAATGGAATTTACTCTGAAAACTTGGCAACTGGATTGATGGGAGTTAGCCACTTGGCTCAAGGCTTCAAAAAATAGCAGGGAAATGAGAACAACTCTCCATTTGGCTTGACAATCAACTAATGCAAAGTTATAATGCCTTAAATGGGGCTACTAAAAAAAGTGTAGAAAGGTGCAAAATGCAGACCTAACCCCAGGACCTCCAAAGGAGACTTCACACATGCATCATAATTGATCATGGGATGCTTAAAATGGACACATGGCATATATATAAGGTGTAGAACCATCCCTCAAAGGTATTTCTCTTGACAATTCACCAATGCAAAACACAAGCTCACCAAATGAGCTACTCAAACCTGCTCTGAAAGGCGATTCTGAATGCACTCTACAAAATTTTTGAAATGCCAATAGATCCCGCAAAGGTAAAAGATATAATGGAAATTCCTTCCCCTAAGATACTCAAGCAACTTCACAGTCTTCAAGGAAAGCACCTGTCCATTCGTAGGTTCGTTGTGTAGCTAGCAGACAAGTAGCATCCCTTTGCTCACCTCCTTTGCAAAGACACAAAGTTTAAGTGGGATTGCCTATGTCAGAAGGCCTTCAATAAACTCAAGGAATACTTGGCCTCTCCTCCAGTCTTAATGCCACCAATCCCAGGACAATCGCTTCTCTTGTACATATCAGCAACATCGGTGGCACTAGGGGCATTATTGGCACAAACACATGAGAATGGAAAAGAGAATGTGATATAATACATCAGTTATACTCTTATAGGGTATGGGATTAACTACACTCCCATTGAAAGACCCTTCCTTGCATTAGTATTTAGTACACAAAAATTGTGGCATTACATGCTCAAAAATAAGACAAAGCTTATAGCCAAGATTGACCCTTTGAAATATTTATTATCTAAGGCTGCCCTCACAGGCCACACAATTAAGTGGGTCATGCTCTTGAGAAAATTTGGTATTGAATATGTGGATCAAAAATCCATAAAAGGACATGTTATAGTAGATCAGCTAGCCGAAACCCCTCTTCAAGGAGATCACCCCCTCATAGCCGAGTTCCTTGATGATGCCATCATGACTATCTCTACATCCACCAAATGGCAGTTGTACCTCGATGGATCGTGCACACAAAATGGATCAAGGATATTGCTGATAGGCACTCAAGGAGACCATTTTTCCTAAATCCTACAAGATTTCCTTTGCATGCACCAACAATATTGCAAACTATGAATTCCTTATCATTGGACTTTTCCTTGCCATATAATGAAAGATCAATGAGCTACAAGTTTATGGTGACTCACAACTTGTCATCAAATAGGTAAATGATGAGTATCAAAATAAGAATGACAAATTTCTCCCTTACCACAACATGGTTGAAGATCTTAAGAAACACTTCACTGTTATCCAATTTGAACAAGTCCCTAGAACAAGCAATAGATTTGTTGACGCCATGGAAATAATTGGTTCCCTCTTACAGATGCCAGCAAATAGTTAGAAGTGCGGGTTCTTGGTTGAAAAACTCCTTGTTCCAACATATGATCTCTCCAAATCTAAATTGGTGTGTGTTCTTATTGGTCTCCAATCTCCCTGGTATCAAGAAACCTATGCCTACCTCCGAGACAACGTCATCCCACCTCACCTCACTAAAAACCTATTGGATATTATTGGTCATTATTGCTGCTAGGATGTGTTATTCTCATTGATTTCAACATATTCCTGTGTATTACTCCGGTGATTGCAAATTGGGAAGATCTTATGATCCAGTTTGTTGTTTTGTTTTGTTAATCATTATTTTGTAGAGCTCGATATACCCTCCAGTATATTCTGGTGTGATCAGATCTTATGCTGAATTTTTGGGATATTATTTGGGATGGTCTTGTGTATCTTCATTTTAGATGGATAGTGATTTGGTGCTCCGCAAGTTATCTTTCTTCATTACAGTTTCTGATTGGTTGTCTTCTTGAGCTTTCAGACGTTGATCGATGAAGATTTGATAAGCGGTGTTGGTGCAGCTATTCCTAATGATTCTAATGTGCTTGTTGGTGTTTCCTAGTTGTAACCTATTTGTTTTGGTGATCCACATTCATCATTGTGAGAGGTTTTGGTGGTTTCTATGAATCGGTGATAATTTTTCATGTTATGCGGTTTTCCTCATGGTGTAGTGTGTTGTGGTTGATTTTGGCATGATTTCCGATGGAGTTGAGTGTTTGAGAATCTCTTTTAGGACCATGTTATGCTATGTACATAATTATATTTGTCCAGTGATCAATCTTTCTATCGTGTGATGTAATTTTGTAATTGAGGGTTGAGGGTTTAGCCGACCTTGTTATCAAGGTTGATGATTTGTATATATAGGTGATATTGTCATGTAATTTAGGTGTCAATGTTATGTCTGCATTATCAAAGAGAGGTTTATGTGCAAGAAAGTGATTCATCCTTCAGTGTTGTGATTGAGGAGAGGTTGGTGTTGCAGGGCAAACATTTGTGCTTAACCAGAACTGTTATCAAGCATTTGGAGATGTTATTCTTTCAAATTGTAGTCTGAATTATGTTGTAATTTAGTGAGACTTTCCTGAGGGTTGTAGCCTTCCGAGCCATTAGCTTTTGAGAAGTAATATCTAGGCAGTGTGCCTAAATGCATATGTATTTCCCATTGTAATATTTTCACATACTACTACAAAGTATGATCTTATTGTGGTTAGGTTCCCACCATGGTTTTTCCCTTAACCGGGTTTTCCACATCAAAATCCTGGTGTTGTGTGTTGTGCTTTCAATTTTCTTATTTGTCATATTATTGTAGTTTATCAGATCTATGTTTTGTGATTAAGTTTTATATTTCGGTGAAGACTGATTCACCCCCCCTCTCAGTATTTCTTCTTGGTTGCTGCTAACAATTGGTATCAGAGCTAGATCCTCCGATAGAGGCTTAATCGCTTGAAGAGATCTGAGATGGCAGATGAAGGTTTAATCTTTAAGAAGGACAGTCTGAGATTTGATGGGAGTAACATTGCTATATGGAAGGACCAGATGGAAGTGCACTTGAAATATCTTGGCGAAGATTATTGGAAGATTACAAAGAATGCCTATACTATTCCTTCAAATGGATCATCTACTCCTGATGAGATCAAGGAAGATGAACATAATATTAGAGCGAAGGAAACATTTCTTAGTGCCCTAGCTAGTTCTAAGATGACAAATGTAATGGGACTACAGACCACACATGAGATCTGGGTGAAGCTTGCTCAGATTCTATATGAAGATGATAAAAAGGTGAAGGTTGCTAAGTTGCAGAGTTTAAAAGGAAAGTATGAGATGTTGATGAAGGGAGATGATGAGAACATAAACTCTTTCATGGATAAGGTGAATGATCTTGTCCTAGTTAATCTTGGCATTCAGCTGAAATGGGTTTCCTCTTGTTTGCTTACCAGAGGCAATAAGTTCAGCACTCTTTCCAATTATTCTGCAGACTCCACCTTTGAACTCCAGAATGAGTTCTTTGTCGTTCAGCTGAGTAACACTCATAAGGTTGTTCTTAAGGCCTTCCACCCAGTAGACATCATCTGCACTTCTCTTTCCATTCAGTGAGATGGATCCTGAGATGGATCCTTTACCTTTTACCAAGCAAGGTGCATTGTTGCCAAACCAGACAACACCTCCATCATATTCTTCCAGAGACAAAAACTTTCTCCGGTCACCAGTCATGTGGTGAGAACACCTGCTATCAATGATCCACTCATTAGAGTTGTCAATGCGAGAGAAAAATGATTTCTGATTAGACACCTCTTCCTTTACAGCTACAAACACTATGTCCTCATTCTCTTCATCCTTATATTCTTCGTCGGTAACACCTTCATCCACTACAACAAGACAATTTCTCCTACCTCCTCCTTTATACTTTCTAAACCTTTCCGGTTTATCCTTATTGTCATTGCTAGGACAGTTAATAGCTATATGTCCTATCTTATTGTAGGAAAAACATTTTAGAGGAAGCTTACCTCTATATTTTCCAGTGCCTTTTGGAAGTCTCTTGGCAAGAAGAGCTTCAAACTCCATCAGAATCTCCTCATCATCCATGTCTCTATTTGGCCTAGATTCATAGCTGATGCTTACTTCTTTTCCTTTTCTGGTTGGTGCAACAGATGCTCTAAAGGCTGACTCGCTCTTATAAACACTGGCATCATAGTTATTCAACTCATATGCAGTCAACTTTGCAATGATAGAGTCTAAGGATACATTGGTTTTGTCGATAGATCTTAACTCCTGAATAGCAGCAACTCTAATTGCATAGACTGGTAACAATGATCTCAAAACTTTACTGACAATAGTTTCATCATCAATTGTTCCACTAGTGCTCTTGATATCTCCAACCACAGTCTTGATCCTTATGCCATATTATTTAATGGTCTCACCTTCAACCATCCCCATGTCTTCAAATTTTCCTCTAAGGCTTTCTTGCTTAGCTTGCTTGACATGCTCATCACCACCATAAATAGATTCCAATGTGTCCCATACATCCTTAGGATTTTCCTTATCTTGTACATCAATAAACTCAATATCAAATAGACTGCTAATAAGAGCTTCCATGACTTGCCCATTTTCTTGAATCTCTCTTTTCTGATCATCTGTTAGAGTGCCAGTGGGGATTACATAGGCATTCTCAACATATCTCTAGTGTTGAGCACCCAAACTCTTGATATAGATCTTCATTCTGTCCTTCCATATTTTGAAGTTATCTCTATTGAACTTAGGACCTTCCCTCTTCATCATTAAAGCAAGATCTTTTACCTCAAGTGGTTAAGCTTATATCACCGAAGACCTGGAGTTGCTCTGATACAAATTGATGAATAATGATGAAAAAATGATACATTAACTAGTACTGAGAGGGGGGGGGGGGGGGGTGAATCAATACAGACAAAAACTTCTCCACAACTTTTCAAGTTAAAACAATGCTAACCGGTTGTCTTCATTACTGAACTGAACCATGGAAGTACCGGTTAAACACAGTAAGACTTCAGATAGCTAAACCAGTAAAACTGAATACTTCAAATAACATTCAACACTTGATAACTACTTCACTAATATACTCATGCATGTGTTGTATTAGTAATACCATAACCATTAGCTCTGTATGCATATTCACCTACACAAAGAATACTCAATCATCACATGAAAAATGCACAATTCATGACACACAAATTTTTCACGTGGAAACCCAAATGGGAAAAACCATGGTGGGGATGAATACCCACAAGCCTATTTTTGAACTCTTTTGAAGCATGCTCTATTAGGATCCTAGTCTGATTAAATACTTTACAATATGGTTATGTTAGGAACCAATCCTATTAAAGATCACCTAGTTAAGGGATGGGTATAAACCTTGTTAAAGGTTACCTCGCTAGAGGATTTAAAGAGCTCAATGAACTTGAGTCACCTGGTTAGAGGATTTACATTAAGCCTGTTAAAGCTACCCGGTCAAGGAATTTTCCTTATGTTGAAATGATTAGAAGTCAATAGGTAAAGCTTTGATCTGATAACAACACTACTTGCTAAGCCAGATCCTTTTCAGCTCCTCTCCTCTGCAATCACACTCTGTAGGTTCCACACTCTATTACAACATTTGCCAAAAACAACAATATCAAAACTCATCGATCTTATAGACAACAATTAGGTCGGTAGCATAAACCCTAAACCCTAAACATTTTAAGTTTACAATTTCAAGCGGTCCAAATCTGACCGTCCAAACACATTACATAGAATGAAACAATCTAAACAAATCTCAAGTCACTCTACATCGTCCTATCTTCACCACATCAGGAAAATGGTAACCCATCACACGCTCTTCATACACCACTCAGAAAATCATGAATTCTCGAGGTAGGCATTCAATGCATTTGATATCCATGAGTAAAATCCTCAAGGAATTCCTTCATGTGCACACATCTAACGTGGCATCTTGATCCTTATCCTTAACATTCACCAAACACCATTGTTTGCACGGCACAGGCCATACCGGAAACCCTAAAACTGAATAGAGACTACCAATCAATAATTACACTTAGTGAACCCCGACACCGGTCCACTCCATTCCGGTTGACCAAAACTGCTTCCAATATTCATACCAATGCATACTGGTGTACCTGCTTGAGCACTTACTGACATCAATGACAACATACTTTGTCACCGCTTAAAAATATGCCAACACAACTTCTTTGCCTGAATGATATTACATTATGCGCACATTACATTCCTTGACCATGACCTCTTACATTAACCATGATGATCTACAACTAGATCTTACATCTTATTTATACAAACCCTTGATCATAAACAATCAGGTCGGCCACCAAACAATAAATGGATTACATAATTACAAACCATGTCAGTCTTAGACCAAACAAACAAATAATATCAACACATAAGACATCCTAGAAATACATCAATAGGTCCTATCCACACATTAGATTAAAGTCAGTCCATAACTTAGATCAACTAGGACCAAGTATAGGTCCACACGCTTTAGCAATGATCTCCAAATACCAAGTATAGAACATGATCACCAACAACATCTAGAAACTCCATTAGAAGATGAACCAACACCACTTATGCAATTCATCAAAGATCTCCACTAAAAGCTCTTCCGATGAAACCCTCACCGGAACCAAAAACCAATCTTCTAAGCAAGTAGGATAGCATCCAATCACCAAACCAAAACCAACTAACCAAATATGAGTATAAGTATCATGAACAAGCCAATTCTATCACCAGATTATGTTGGCATTTTGCATATATATTGCATTAATGATATGTTGTCATTGATGTCAATTGAATCAGTAATGGTATTTATGTTATTGTTGATATTGGCTAGTAACTGGTAGGAAGAGTTTTGTGGAAGATGTTGTAAACCGGTATGTTAAGTTTGTGAGTTGAACTGGTAAAGTGGTGAAAATGGTTAAACCTTTCTATGCAATATAACTAGTAAACCCTACTTGTTGTTTTTGTTAAACCCTAATCGATCAAGTTTGTTGGTTTATTATCTAATGAGCGGTAATGATGGAGACACGTGTGATCATTGTATGAGGATAAGTTCAGATTGTTTTGGCACACTTGTTTGATGTCTCAGGAAGGAGCAAAGTGGATTGCATCTAATGCATAACACGTGATGAGTTACAAAGTCCAATGAAGCGATGATCATGGAGCGGTTAGAATGGATGTTTCTCAACAATCAATCTACTTATAGGGGAAAATAGGCGGGTCATTAGATTCTTTATGTTACCTATAGAACATCCCAATGTATGACCGATCAAACACCTCCAACTCATTTTCCGACTTTGAGCTACCCAACTTTGATTCTGCCCACCTACACGACCTCCATTGAGAGTGAGCTCAAACTTCATAATAGTAGGGAGCTCCGCTAGGTTTTAGAGAGCTCTACTCCAGTGAATCGCAACCATTACCTACATGTTTATTATTTATAATGATCAAGATTGTATCGACTTGTTTGTAATCTCGATGATGAGAATTAGGTTTTTGTTGTGTTATCGACATAATTGATTTGTATTTAAGGTCGAGGAAGTTGTTTGTAAAAGTAGTTGGCAAGATTGGCAAAAACTTGTTGAGTGCGGAGTTTCCTAACCGGTGAATGGATCTGCACTTTGAGTAAAGGTAGATTGAAGCTTAAAAGGATCTAATCAAGCAAATGTAGTGTTATTCAGATAGATCAAGAAAACCTGTTGTTTTCTAACAATTATAGAAGAAGTGAAATCCCTTAACCGGGTAAGCTCTAACAGGCTTGGTTACTTATTAAATCCTCTTACAAGGTGGTCAGTTAGCTTGGATTCTTAAATCCTCCAGTGAGGTTACTCCTAACAGGGTATTATGCTTTTCATCAAGGCATATTTGTAAATCCCTTAACCGGGTGATTCCTAACCAGAATTAGTTCTTAACAAGACTTATTGTAAAGCTTTAACAGACTTGGCTCCTAACAGGGTGAACTTTAGAAGAGTTCAAATAGCTATCCTTGTGAGTCTCATCTCACCATGGTTTTTACGTATTTGGGTTTTCCATGTATAAACATTTGTGTCAAGTGGTGAATATTTTTGTGGTTATGAACTTATTTATTGATTTGATTAACTTCTAATAAGGCATGATAACTAGAAGCATTGAGAGATGAATATGTTGAGATATGATTAAGCATTGTTGATGTTTACAAAGATTGAAGTTGTTTACTGTTAAGTTATCATAATAGTCAAATCGGTTGATGTCAAGTATTCTTATGAATATTGATCTTGACTGTGATAAGTTTACTTTGTGTGGTTGAATTTGAGTTTGGGATCTTTGTATCAGTTTTTCAATATATTGATTCGCCCCCCCCTTTTTCAGTATTTTACCAGATACTTATTCTTTCATCATACCATCAATTGGTATCAAAGTGTCTCAGGTCCTCTTTAATCTAAAAGCCTAACAACTTGAGGAAAAGATCTTGTAGATAATGATGAAGAAAGAAAGTTTGAAGTTCAACAAAGATAACTATAGAATATGGAGTGACAAAATGAAGATTTACATTAAGAGTCTTGGTAGTCAGTATTGGGATCATATAGAAACTAAGTATATTACACCTACTCGAACCCTGACTGATGATTAGAAGAAAGAACAACAAGAAAATCATCAAGCATTAGAGGTTATTATCATTTCCCTATTTGATGTTGAATATGTAGATGTTCATGATCTTGAAACTGCATGTGAAGTATTGAAAAAACTTGAAGATATTAATAGCGATGATGAACATGTTAAGATTGCTAAAGAGGAGAGTCTAAGAGGAAAGGTTAATGACATGAGAATGTTTGAAGGTGAGAATATCTAGCAATATGGTCAAAGGATAAAAGAGATAGTTGGTGAAATAAAGAGTGCAAGAGGAAAAGTGGAAGATGACACAATGATCAGTAAGGTACTGAGAACCCTGCTACCAGTCTATGCTATATGAGTTGCAGCTATTTAGGGGCTAAAGTCCATCAACAAAACTAAGGTATCTCTTGACTCTATTATTGGCAAACTTACTTATTTTGAACTAAATGGCTATGATGTTGGTACAGAAAAATCAGAATATGCATTCATAGCTTCTGTCTCTAACCCATCTATGAGAAAAGTAGAGATACTAGTCATGGTTATGAATCCAGATCCAGTAGAGATGCTGATGATGAAGACAATTTAGTGGAACTTGAAGCATTGTTAGCAAAATCATTGCCTAGAGGCACTGGTAAATATAGAGGTAAGCTACCTTTAAAATGTTTTGCATGCAACAAGATTGGTCATATAGCAGCTAATTTCCCTAATGGTGAAAATGAATACAAGAGAGACAGATTTAAGAAGTGTAAAGGTAAAGGCAAGAGAGATTGTCTTGTAGCTATTGACAGTGGTATGACCGATTAAGAATCTGATGATCATGTTAGTGAAGATATTGTGTTTGTAGATATTAAGGAAGAAATATCTGATCAGAAGGCACTAGTATCCAGGATGGATAACTCTAATGATTGGATCATTGATAGTGGTTGTTCACGTCAAATGACCAGTGATCAGAGAAAATTTCTTTCCCTAAAGGAATTTGATGGCGGTGTTGTCAGATTTGGCAATGACTCACCCTGTATGGTTAAAGGTAAGGGAGTTATTTCTCTTAATGGGAAGAACAATGCTGATGATGTTTATTGGGTTGAAGGCCTAAAGCACAATCTTCTGAGTGTGGCACAACTTAATGATAGAGGATACCCATTGTAGTTTACAAATTGTATGTGCAAAATCATTGACAACAAAGGTGAATTGATTGCAACTGAGTTAATAGACCAAAGGTAATCTATTTCATCTTAATCCTAAAGTTAGAAACTATTTGATTACAAAGATAGATGATACCTAGCTTTGGCATAGGATATTTTGTCATTAAAAAATTGACAATATTGTTAAGGTAAGTAATTCTAAGACAGTAAGAGGTTTGCCTCAGCTAGAAAAACCAGTTAATGCTCTTTGCAAAGAATGTCAGTTAGGAAAGATGACTTCTTCAACTTTCAAGAGCAAGTCCTTCTCAGCAAGCACTTGTTAGATTTGTTTCATATAACTAACAAGATGAGAGGGGGGGGGGGTGAATCATACAAACTTAATCTTCAATATATTCAACATATTCAACCTTGGTAACCTTATCAGAAAAACTGTAAAGCATGCAAACTCATAAGCAGATAAGATCACAAAACATATAACACCAGATTTAACATGGAAACCCAAATAGGGAAAAACCAATATGGGATTTTGGGCCCACTAAGAAATATACTCTTCTAGAGTATGCTCGGTTAAAAGAAAATCCTGTTAAAGATTACAAACACATTACTAGATGTGACCCGGTTAAGGGATTTCCCTTAGATCTATTAGGATCTTCACCTTGTTAGAAGTGACCTTGTCAAAGGATTTCAAACACTCAATCATAATGTCACCTTGCTAGAGGATTTACAAATAAGACTGTTAAGTCCACTCGGTTAAGAGATTTTCTGTCACTTTACAAAATAATAGTAATAAAAATATATCTGCAACTTTGCATCTAAAAATGCTAAAGTAGATTCTTCTTTGCTCAATACAATCTATTCATAGGACTTATCTTGTCCTTCTGTTGGGCTCTATACTCTGTTATCAAAATAGGTCTTCAAGCTTCAGTGCTCGGTAATCATTATGTAGCATCCCTGTGCTTACACTTGCCCACATGCATTGTTTATCAACAATTCCTTATTTATAAACAATTTGCCAACCGCTTAATCTCCTTGATCACATTTCCCATGATCAATTATAGCCATTAGATCTTCAAACTTGATCAGGTTCAATGTATCCTTCGACCTGAAAATGTTTTACCCCACCTTGGAACTTGCATACATTTCTTTGAACTTGTGCTAGGGTATTGCGGTTCAATCTGAACTGTAGATCTTCCTGCCAATCTTTCATTGCCATAGATCCTTAACAACCTTTATACATGTTATAACAATCATTTAATCATAACTAGCTCATCAGCTTCCTTCATTAAATAATGCTTTTATTCATTTAATGCATTCTGTTATTACTCATTTGCAACTCAGTAAATACTAAACTTCACTCGGTAGACATTCTGCCTTCATTAACCGATAGCGATAACCTTAGGGTTTACCGACTAGGTTCCTTAGGGTTTACTGACTAGGTTCTTTGCTTGGTAACATAGTATAGTATTAACCTTACAAACAATAACATACGTAGGATATCAAAAAACAATCTAAACATCATGATCTCATCATTGTCTAACTCGGTAATAGTTTCCCATTGAATAACTTATTCCTCTCCTTATTCATCACATTCTTTTTGTGTCTTTTACCGACATCTTAACTCTCTTCAAAACATACTTCTTAAGATATAGCAACATCATACTGAATCAGAAAATCAATTTCTTGACATCAATGACAAAATAATAATATTAAGACAATAAACATCCTTAATCAGTTATATCCATAATCATCAACAACCGTCTCAATATCCTTATTGAAATGCCAACAATATCTCATTGTAATTGGAATGCCAACAATCTCCCTTTGTCTGTTATAATGCCAACAATCTCCCCCTTTGGTATTGATGGCAAAACCATTTGATTTGACCTGAATGATTCAGATTTAGATTATTGTGAGATTCTGAAATGCTCTACTATCATTAGATTTCTCCCCCATACATTAATCTTCTCCCCTTTTCTTTAGTCTTCTCTCCCTTTGACAACAATGCCAAAAGGTAAATAACTAAAACATGATTTCTTCCACTGAGAAGTAAATTCCTTGCTGTTATGTGTCAACTCAGTCTTGGTCAGAGCATTTTGTCTACAATTCCTATTCCCTGTATTGTTTTCTGCACACCTTTATAAAACCTCCTAAATTGTGTAAATCAACATCAACTCCTAAGAGATATTCTGTAGTCATCGAATTGATCCTTTCACCAAACTCGGTCAGTGAATGGAAGACAGGGGTAGGACCCCTAACTCACTTTTGAGATACTCAAAAGTGTCCCTTAGCAGTGGCTTGGTGAAGATATCTGCTATTTGTTCCTTTGTGCTAACATACTCCAACACCACTTTCTTCTCTTGAACTTCTTCTCTAAGATAATGATACTTGATAGAGATGTGCTTTGTCTTAGAGTGCATAACAGGATTCTTTGAAATGTTTATGGCACTAGTATTGTCAAAGAATATAGTTATCGGCTCAGTAACTTGCTCATTTATATCTTCCAACAATTGTTTGATCCATGCTATATTGGTACAATTCAATGCTGCAGCAACATATTCAGCTTTTGCTGTTGACTATGAAACGCATCCTTGTTTCTTGCTAAGCCAACTTACTAGTCTTTCTCCTAAAAAGAAAGCTCCTCCACTTGTGCTTTTCCTGTCATCAATGTTGCCTGCCCAATCAACATCAATATAAACTTTTAAATAAAAAACATTTCCTTTCTGATATACTAAGCCATAATCTTCAGTGCTTTTCAGGTATTTGAAAATTCTCTTGATTGCTGTCATGTGTGTTTCCTTGGGATCTGTAGAAAATCTTGCAAGTATACCTAATGCATGTGCTATATCTGGCCTGCTATGAACAACATATTGCAACTTTCCAATCATAGATCAATAAAGTGTCTCATCAATAGATGCAGATTCATCATTCTTTGATAGTTTACAGTTGGTAGTCATAGGAGTACTTACTAGTTTTGAATCCTCCATTCTAAATTTCTTCAAGATTTCCTTAATGTACTTGGATTGAGTAATGAAAATCTCATCTTTCATTTGCAGTATCTATAAACCTATAAAATACTTTATCTCACCTATTAATGACATCTCAAATTCTTTGGTCATTTCATTTCCAAAGTTCTTGCATAGAGAGTCATTACCACAAAAGATAATATCATCAACAAATATGGTTGAGATCAGTATTCCATTTTCATTGTTCTTCATGTACATGTTACTATTTTCACTAGTTCTTATAAAACCAATTTTGATTAAATAAGAGTGCAATATTTCATACCATGCTCTAGGTGCTTATTTCAAACCATATAAAGCTTTGTTCAATTTACATACTTGATCATTATTCTTTCCTTCAACAAATTCTTCAGGTTGTTCAATAAAAACTTCTTCTTCTAATATACCATTCAGAAATCCAGATTTATCATCATTAGATTCCTCATCGGCTATTAGGCATGACTTTTTATCTCTTCTTCTGAAGTCTCGGTGTCCTCTGTAATGATTATCTTTCTGTCTGTCATCTCGATAATCTCTCTTTTCACTAGATTCTTTGTCAGGATAGTTAGAAGCCATATGTCCTATCTTATCACAATTGAAACATTTCAAAGGTAGTTTTCTTTTATACTTTCCTTTGCCTCTCAGTAATCTTCTGGCTAATATTGCTTCAAACTCTTCTTGCTTCTTGATTTCCTCATACAGTTTGTGCACTTTTTCCATGTTCTTGTGAAATCTCTCACTTGCTCCACTGTGATCCCCTTCAGAATACTTATACTTTCTATCATTGTAATCATCAGATTCATCAAGATGAAAAGAACTAAATGCAGACTCAACTTTATTTACTAATGACCCACTATTATCAAAGTTACTTAACTCAAATGCATGTATCTTACCAATAGTAGCATCTAAATAAACTGGCATATTGGATACAGACCTCAATTTGTTGATTGCAGAGACTCAGATTGCATAAGCTGGTAGAAGGGTTCTTAACAACTTACTTGTTATATCCTTTTCTTCAATAGTTCCACCTACTCCTTTGATTTGATTGACAATCTCCTTTAACCTTGTAGTTTACTGGGTTATGTTCTCACCTTCATTCATCCTCATAGATTCAAGTTGTCCTCTTAGACTATCCACTTTTTCTCTTTGAACATGTTCATCTCCACCATACACAGATATGAGCTTATCCCACATTGCCTTTGCATCATTGTAGTCTTCTAGATCATTAAACTCTGAGTTAGTCAATGCAGATGTTATTTAAATCATTGCTTGGATATGTTCTTGCTTTGCCTTATATCTCTTTCATTGGCAATGGATGTGTGCTAGGTGTGATGAAATCATTCTCCAAATAATATACAACATATTCTCCAAATCCTGATAGGTCCAGCTTCATCCTTTTCTTCGACTTGTTCAGCTTTGGTGCATCCCTCTTATACTACTTGGATCTTTGCCTCAAGTACCTTTAAAATTTTCTTCCAGAGTCCAAAGCTCTGATACCAATTGATAGTTCTGATACTAAATGTTTAGAACAGATGCCAAGCTAACAAGATGAGAGGGGGGGGGGTGAATCATACAAACTTAATCTTCAATATATTCAACAGATTCAACCTCGGTAACCTTATCAGAAAAACTATAAAGCATGCAAACTCATAAACAGATAAGATCACAAAACATATAACACCAAATTTAACATGGAAACCCAAATAGGGGAAAACCACTATCGGATTTCGGACCCACTAAGAAATATACTCTTCTAGAGTATGCTTGGTTAAAAGAAAATCCTATTAAAGATTACAAACACATTGCTAGATGTGACCCGGTTAAGGGATTTCCCTCAGATCTGTTAGGATCTTCACCTTGTTAGAAGTGACCTTGTCAAAAGATTTCAACCATTCAATCAGAATGTCACCTTGCTAGAGGATTTACAAATAAGACTGTTAAGTCCACTCAGTTAAGAGATTTTTTGTCACTTTACAAAATAATAGTAATAAAAATATATCTGCAACTTTGCATCTAAAAATGCTAAAGCAGATTCTTATTTGTTCAATACAATCTAGTCATAGGACTTATCTTGTCTTTCTACTGGGCTCTATACTCTGTTATCAAAATAGGTCTTCAAGCTTCAGTGCTCGGTAATCACTATGTAGCATCCCCGTGCTTACACTTTCCCGCATACATTGTTTATCAATAGTTCCTTATTTATAAACAATTTGCCAACCACTTAATCTCCTTGATCACATTTCCCATGATCAATCATAGCCATCAGATCTTCAAACTTGACCAGGTTCAATGTATCCTTTGATCTGAAAATGTTTTACCCCGCCTTGAAACTTGCATACATTTCTTGGAACTTGTGCTACGGTATTGCAGTTCAATCTAAGCTATAGATATTCCTGCCAATCTTTCATTGCCATAGATCCTTAACAACCTTTATACATGTTGTAACAATCATTTAATCATAATTAGCTCATCAGCTCCCTTCATTAAATAATGCTTTTATTCATTCAATGCATTGTATTATTACTTGGTTGCAACTCGGTAAATACTAAACTTCACTTGGTAGACATTCTGCTTTCATTAACCTATAGCGATAACGTTAGGGTTTACCGACTAGGTTCCTTAGGGTTTACCGACTAGGTTCTTTGTTCAGTAACAAAGTATAGTATTAACCTTACAAACAATAGCATATGTAGGATATCAATAAACAATCTAAACATCATGATCTCATCATTGTCTAACTCGGTAATAGTTGCCCATTGATTAACTTATTCCTCTCCTTATTCATCACATTCTTTTTGTGTCTTTTACCGACATCTTAACTCTCTTCAAAACATACTTCTTAAGATATGGTAACATCATACTAAATCAGAAAATCAATTTCTTGACATCAATGACAAAATAATAATATTAAGACAGTAAACATCCTCAATCAGTTATATCCATAATCATCAACAACCTTCTCAATATCCATATTGAAATGCCACAATCTCTCATTGTAATTGGAATGCCAACAATCTCCCTTTGTTTGTCGTAATGCCAACAATTAGTGTCAAATACAATTGTTTTTATAAGAGCAAGTCCTTCTCAGCAAAGCACTTGTTAGATTTGGTTCATACATATCTATGTAGACCAATAAGAACAAGAAGCATTCAAGGTGATAGATATTTTATGATCTTCATTGATTATTGTTCAAGGATGATGTGGGTCACATTCTTGAAGGATAAGAATGAAGCTTTTGGTAAATTTAAGGCATTCAGGGCCTTAGCTAAGAAAGAGAGTGGAAAAGGGATGAAATGTCTAAGAACAAATCAAGTCGGTGAATTTACTTTTGAGGAATTCACTAAGTACTATGATGTGAATGGTATCAAGCGACAACTTTTTGCACCAAGGACACCACAACAAAATAGTATAGAAAAGAGAAACAATCGGTCAGTGGTTGAAGCTGCTAGGACAATATTGATACAAGGAGGTGTAGAGAAATCATTTTGGAAAGAAGTTATAAGTACCCCTATGTACACAATGAACCGAGTTCTGGTGAAAAGAGGTAAGGACAAGACTCCTTATGAATACTGGTATGGGATATCACCTTATGTTAGCTATTTTAAGATATTTGAAAGCAAATGTTTTATTAAAAGAGGTGATTACATAAGTAAGTTTGAAGCTAAGAGTGATAAAGACATATTTGTTGGCTATTCCACCAAGGGTAAGACCTATAAATGCTTCAACAACCGAACACAAAGAATGTTAGGTCCTAGAGACAACTGAGAGAGGGGGAGGGTGAATCAGTTGTCAAATAAATTCAAACCAAAAACTACTTAACCAACCTTAATGCTTAATACCAGTAAACCAAACTTTATGTCGGTAGACAGTTTATCAGTTAATTGCAACACCGATAAAGATTAATGCATGAAACAAAAAGATAATAACATCCACAACACATAACAACAATATTTGTATGTGGAAACCTTGTAAGGGGAAAAACCACGGTGGGAAACCTTACCCACAATCAGATGATACTACTGCAGATAGTATGTGTATACAAATGGGGTTTGCACATGCAGAAAGGCCAAGCGCCTAGAGCTCACTGCTCAAACACAAATAGGAGTCACACTAACTACAATTGGATGGTTAAATCCAATAATGATGTACTGCTCAAAATAGCATCTTCATATGTTGGATTCAGTACCAGTTCAGTTCTGATTGCCTTCACAAAAACCTTGCTTCACCTTCAAATGATGTCTGTGTGTATAGGTCTTCTTATTCTCGCATATACCTTCTTACAATTCCTTTTCCCAATCACAAGTTGATCTTACAAATAAGATCTTACATATATACCATAACCTAAGACCAATTTTAGTAGGTCAGCTCTAAAAGATATTACAATAAAAACAATTTACAAGTAAATCAATAATCGATGCAATATCCGATTCAACATGTCAGCTTAATGCATTTATAACAATAATAAATCATCTCCAAAGCATGTCGTGCTGATCTAGAATAGATAAGCTTGTCGGTGCTTATTCTGGACCTATTTGCCGGTAATAACAAATCTCCAAGACAAAGTGTCAAAACAATGTCTTCAACATAACCAAGTGTTTTCCATGTCATTCCAAGTGCCGATGAACAATATATCATGTCGGTGAACCAGATATCGGTGACTGTGCATAAGTCACTTTGCTTGCCAGTAAACATAACCAATTCTCCAAGGTGTGAGAGTTGATAAGTGTTAATAAGTGTTGACATCAATGACAAAACCATATCAACATATCCAAAATACCAACAATCTCCCCCTTTGGCATTGATGGCAGCACAAGATGGAAAAACCATCAAAGTGCCAAAACAAAGATGCCAAATACCAAAAACCAACAATCTCCCAAAAGGGATCATAACCAGAAATCAAAATTCAGATACAGAGAGTAATCAATCTCTCCCAGAGTAACAATCACTCCCCCTAGGAGTAACATGAGTTTTCTTTGTGTTTTTCCATATCAATCTCTCCCACTTGGACATCAAGTGCCAAAGCAATACAAAAACTAGATTCAAAAACTAAATTCCAACCAATACAGTATACCAACTACTCCCCTTGAGAAGTAGCTCTCCTCATAAAAGCCAAAGTAAAAGATTTCTCTGTTAATTCTGTCGGTTGATAACAAACATCAACTATCTAAGTCTCTACTAGTGGGGGTATGAATCCAAGCTGATCTCTGAGATATTCAAAAGTCTCCTTAGGCAAAGGTTTAGTAAAAATATCTACAATCTGCTCTTTAATATTCACATAAACTAGTTTTACTTCTTTTGCTTCAACATTCTCTTTCAGAAAATTCAGTTTGATAGAAACATGTTTAGTTTTAGAATGTAGTATCAGATTCTTAGATATATTAATTGTTGATGTGTTATCACAATATATAGTTATAGGTTCCTTGCATTTTACCTTTATGTGCTTCAACATTTTCTTAAGCCATAATACTTGTGTACAGTTAGTTGTTGCTGCAACATATTCTGATTCTGTTGTTGATAAAGATGTGAAACTTTGTTTCTTACTCAACCAAGAAATTAATCCACTTCCAAGAAAAAATGCTCCATCGGTGGTGCTTTTTCTGTCATCCACATCTCCTGCCCAATTTTCATCTCTGTATGCACATAATTCAAAGTTTTCATCTCTAGGATACCATAAGCCAAGATTTGTAGTGCCTTGTAAGTACCGAAAAATCCTTTTTACTGCTTATTCATGATTTTCTTTAGGATTACTCTGAAATCTTGAAACAATACATACAACATTCATAATATCAGGTCTTGCTTGTGTCAAATACAGTAAGCCTCCTATCATAGATTTGTACCTAGTCAGATTAACAGGTGTAGATTCATCCCTTAGTGATAATTTTTCATTTGTAGTCATAGGTGTGCTTACCGGTTTAGAGTTTTCCATCCCAAATTTCTTTAGTAACTCCTTCAAGTACTTGGATTGACTCAAGAATATACCTTTACCAGTCTGTGAAATATGCAATCCTAAAAAGAATTTTATCTTTCCAATCATAGACATTTCAAATTCTTGTTGCATTTCAATAGAAAAGTCTTTAGATAGTCCATCTTCTTCTCCAAAGATTATATCATCAACAAAAAATTCTATAACCAAGATGTCATTATTAGTCACTTTATAGTATAAGTTGCTATCAGCATTACCTTTAGGAAAACCAATCTTCAAAAGATATTTATCCAATCTAGCATACCAAGCTCTTGGAGCTTGCTTCAACCCATACAAAGCTTTCCTTAACCTGCAAACCATATCTTTGTTATCTGTCAAATAAAATCCATCAGGTTGCTCAATGTAAACTTCTTCAAGATCTCCATTCAGAAATGCACATTTAATATCCATTTGATATACTTTGTAGTTCTTTTGTGCTGCAAAAGCCAAGAATAATCTGACTGCTTTAATTCTAGCTACTGGTGCAAAGGTTTCATTGTAATCAATTCCTTCTTTCTAAGAATATCCCTTACACACTAGTCTTGCTTTATTTCTGATTACCTTACCATATTCATTAAGTTTGTTTCTGAAATCCCATTTTGTTCCAATTACATTTTTGTCTTTAGATCAGGGAACTAATGTCCATGTGTTATTCTTTTCAATTTGTTCTAATTCTTCTTCCATAGCTTTAATCCAGTGCTTATCTTCACATGCCTCATTAATTGATGATGGTTCAATTTGAGAAATAAGGCATACCTCTTCATTTTCCAGTCTTCCTCTTGTCATAACTCCTTGATACTTGTTCCCAATTTTCTAATTTTTCAGAGTGGTTCAATTTTACATACCGGGGTGTCTTCATTTGTTGTTGTTCCTCAGTTATAGTGGAATTTTCAAATGATACTAGTGTAACTGGATCTTCATTCTGTACTAGTGGGTTCAATGTAGGTTCATTTGTCAGTATCTCTATTTCCAGTTCAGAGTCTATATACCTTGAAGTTCCTCTAAACTGTTCATCAATTTTCACATTTGTACTCTCAACAATTTTCTGCAATCTCTTGTTAAAACATCTATATGCTTTTCTCTTAGATGAATAACCAAGAAATATTCCTTCATTACTTCTATGATCAAATTTGCCAATATACTCATCTCTCCTAATATAGCATTTACTTCCAAATATTCTGAAATATTTAAGAGTAGGAGTAATACCAAACCATTATTCATGAGGGGTCTTACCGGTTTCACCTTTGATGTGAACTTTGTTGAATGTATAGACTATTGTGCTTACTATCTCTCTCCAATATACATTTGTTAGATTTGCTTCTGATAACATACTTCTAGCTGCATCTAAGATAGTTCTCTTTTTCCTTTCTACAACTCCATTCTACTATGGTGTTCGGGGTGCTGATAACTATCTTCTGATTCCATTCACTTCACAGAATGTATTAAATTCCTTAGATGTAAATTCACCTCCCTGATCTGATCTCAGACATTTGATTTTCTTTCTGGTTTCATTTTCTACCATTACCTTGAATAGTTTGAATTTACCAAGTGCTTCTGATTTTTCTCTGAGAAAAGTAACCCAATAGATTCTAGAATAGTCATCAATGTTTAGCATGAAATATCTATCACCTTGTAAGCTTTTAGTTCTAGCTAGACCACATAAATCAGTATGAATTAAGTCAAGAGCATTATTGGATTTTTCTAGAATACTTTTAAAAGATGCTCTAACTTGTTTCCCAAATTGACATTCCTTACATACCAGATTGTGAGGTTTAACAATCTCAGGTAAATCTCTAACTACTTTGGTAGTACTGATTTTCACAATGCAATCAAAATTTACATGACGGAGTCTCTTATGCTATAGCCAACTTTCATCAATATGTGCAATCAAGCATGTCTTTTTATTGTTATTCAAATGAAAGATGTTACCTCTAGTTTGATTATTGGTTGCAATTTCCGAACCAGTTCTATTCATAATTTTGCATTTTCCATTCTTGAATTGTAACTTTAATCCTTTTTCAACTAATTGACCAACACTCAAAAGATTATGTTTTAAACCTTCAACATAGTAAACATTGTTAGTATTATGCTTACCATCAAGAGATATAGTACCTTTTCCTTTGATTAAAAAAGCTTTATCATCTCCAAATCTTATTAGACCTCCATTATATTCCTGAAAATTCAAGAATTTACTTTTGTCACCAGTCATATGATGTGAGCATCCTGAATTAATGATCCATTCATCTTTAACTTCAACTTTAGCTGCCATGGCCTTCTCTACTGGTTGAACAGTAGGTTCTAGTTGATCTTCTGTTATAGCAACAAAGACCCATCCATTGTCTATCAGATCCTCATCAGAATCATCAATGACTCCTTCATCAACAAGATAACAAGATTTATCTTTATTCTTCTTAAATTTTTATCTCTGATATTTAGGGTTAGGCTTATATGTTCTTCTATCTTCTTCTCTTAGTCTAGCATGTCTATCGGGGTATCTTGAAGCCATATGACCAATCTTATTACAGTTAAAACATTTAAAGGGTGCTTTACCTTCATACTTACTTCCAACTGGACCTTTAGGCATTTTCCTTGCAAATAGTGCTTCAAGTTCTTCATTTTCTCTCCTACATTCTTCAAGTTCTCTTGCATAAAATGCTTTCCAATCAGATTTGTCAAATGGTGGTGTAGATGATGTTGATGCCTTAAAAGCTAAATCTGTCTTTATAGTAGCAACAGGACCAAATTCCTCAATTTCAAAATCTGAAAGTTTTCCAATCAATGTGTCCCTAGTTACTAATGTATTAGGTATTGTTCTTAACTCATTTATAGAAGTAACTTTTGTTTTGTATGCCAGTGGAAATCCTCTTAAAACTTTTGAAACAATTTCATCTTCACTTAAGGTTCCTCCACAACAATTAATACCCAAAACAATTTCATTTACTCTTTCCATAAAAGCAGAAATCCTTTCATCTTCTTCCATTTTCAGATTTTCATACCTGACCCTGAAGCTTTCAAGTTTTGCAATTTTGACTATGGAATCTCCTTCATTAAATGTTTCCAAATGGTCCCAAATATCTTTAGCAATAGATCTATCTGATAATCCCATGATTTGCTGATTTGATAATGCACTCAAAAGTGCTTCTCTTGCTTTGCAATCATTTTCTTCATCTTTTCCTAAGGTAGGTGGATAAGGCTGATTTTGAGTAAGAGAAGTATAGCCATTATTTGTAACTTCCTAGATGTCCTTTCCAATGAAATTTAGATGTGTCTCCATCCTAATCTTCCATATGCCATAGTTGGTTCCATCAAGTTTAGGACTATCCTTCCTGAAATAGTTAGTAGACATTGGATCTCCTCAAGTTGTTAAACTTATGCAAAAGAGGACTAAGCTCTGATACCAATTGTTAGGTCCCAGAGACAACTGAGAGGGGGGGGTAAATTAGTTGTCAAATAAATTCAAACCAAAAACTACTTAACCAACCTTAATGCTTAATACCGGTAAACCAAACTTGATGACGGTAGATAGTTTATCAGTTAATTGTAGTACTGATAAAGATTAATGCATGAAAGACAATAACATCCATAACACATAACACCAATATTTGTATGTGGAAACTCTGTAAGGGGAAAAACCACGGTGGGAAACCTTGCCCACAATCAGATGATACTACTGCAAATAGTATGTGTATGCAAATGGGTATGCACATGCAGAAAGGCCATGTGGCTAGATCTCACTGTTCACACAAATAGGAGTCACACTTATTACAATTGGATGGTTAAATCCAATAATGATGTACTGCTCAAAATAACATCTTCATATGCTAGATTCAGTACCGGTTCAGCTCTGATTGCCTTCACAAAAACCTTGCTTCACCTTCAAATGATGTCTGCATGTATAGCTCTTCTTATTCTCGCATATACCTTCTTACAATTCCTTTTCCCAATCGCATGTCGATCTTACAGATAAGATCTTACATATATACCATAACCTAAGACCAATTTTAGTAGGTCGACTCTAAAAGATATTACAATAAAACAATTTACAAGTAAATCAATAACTCATGCAATATCCGATACAATAATAAATCATCTCCAAAGCATGTCAATCTGATCTGGAATAGATAAGCATGCCGATGCTTATTCTAGACCTATTTGCTGGTAATAACAAGTACACAAATACGAATATACCAATGAATAAATCTCCAAGACAAAGTGTCAAAATGATGTCTTCAACATAACCAAGTGTTTTCTATGTCATTCCAAGTACTGGTGAACAATATATCTTGTCAGTGGACCAGATACCGGTGACTGTGCATATGTCACTTTGCTTGTTGGTGAACATAACCAATTCTCCAAGGTGCTAGAGTTGATAAGTGTTAATAGGTGTTGACATCAATGAAAAAACCATATCAACATATCCAAAATACCAACAGATAATTGTTGAGAGTGCTGATGTTCATGTAGATGAATGTCCTGAAGTCTCAGAAGGAACTAGTTCAGATAAAAAGGATGAAGATCCTTGCATTTTTCATTTGGAACCTGAAACTGTTAAACCAGAAACTGGTAAAGAAGATCCTAATGTACTTGTTCAACCGGAACAAATAAATTCAGAAGAAGATGATAATGAAGAAGCTGAACTTGAAGAGAATGATCATGTTATTCCTAGATATGTGAGACTAAATCACAGTCCTGGACAGATTATTGGGGATAAGGATGCTAGAGTACTAACTAGAAGGAGAATAAGAGAGAACCTTCTGCATGATCTCCATCTTTGAACCTAGAAGTTCTAAGGAGGCATTTGGTGATGATCATTGGGTTAAAGCTATGGTAGAGGAATTGGATCAAATTGAGAAGAACAACCCTTGGACCCTCGTACCTTGACCAGTAAACAAGAATGTTATAGGTACTAATTGGGTTTCAGAAACAAGTTAAATGAAGATGGTGTTGTGGTTTGCAACAAGGAAAGATTAGTCTACAAAGGTTATGCACAAGAAGAAGGAGAAGATTATGGAGAAATTTTTGCACCAGTAGCAAGACTGGAAGGTGTTAGAACTTTACTTGCATTTACAGCTCATAAGAAGTTCAAGGTATACCAGCTAGATGTTAATTCTGCATTTTTGAATGGGATATTGGAAGAAGAGGTTTATATAGAGAATCCTGATGGTTATGCATTGATAGATAAGGAAGACATGGTATGTAGATTGCATAAAGAATTGTATGGATTAAAGTAGGCACCAAGAACATGGTATGAATGACTTCATACACATCTGATGAAGATAGGCTTTGCTAGAACCAGTGATGACAACAACATTTATCTCAAGTCTGAAGGAGATGAAATACTAGTCAGTGAAGTATTTGTTGATGATATTATATTTGGAGGTAATGATGACATGAGCAATAGTTTTGCAGATGAAATGAAGAATGAGTTTGAGATGGCACTGGTAGGGGAAATATAAAATTTCATAGGCTTCCAGATACAACAAATGAAGAATGGTATTTTCATTACTCAATCTAAGTATGTGAAAGAGGTTTTGAAGACTTTTGGTATTAGTGACTATAAACCAGTTGGAACCCCAATGGTTACAAGTTGTAAGTTGTCCAAGGAAGATGCATCTAAGTTTGTAGATGAAAAGGAATACAGGTCAATGATTGGCAAATTACACTATGTTGTTCATAGTTGACCGGATATTGCCCATGCAGTTGGTATAGTTGCTAGATTTCAGAAGAATCCAAAGGAAGCACATCTGATGGCAACCAAGAGAATTTTTAGATATCTGAAAGGTACTGTTGACTATGGGTTATGGTATCCTTATGGTGGAAATTTTGATTTGAAGGAATACACAGATGTTGATTGGGCATGAAATATTGATGACCAGAAGAGTACTACTAGTGGATCATTCTTTCTAGGAGGAAGGCTAGTTTCATGTAGTAAAAAGCAGAGTTGTACTTCGCAATCTACTACTGAAGCTGAGTATGTAGCAGCTTACATGAATTGCACACAAGCTATTTGGATGAGGCACATTTTGGAAGGTTTTAAGATGAAAATATCAAAACCTATAAAGATTATGTGTGATAATACAAGTTCAATAAACATCTCTAAAAATCATGTTTTGCATGCAAGGACTAAGCACATTGAATTGAAGTATCACTTCTTGAGGGAAAAAGTTCAATGTAAAGATGTTATCTTGGAGCATGTTTCTACCAAGGAGCAGCTTGCAGATATCTTTACCAAACCTCTTCTTAAGACCACTTTTGAGTAACTTAGAATTCAATTGGGGGTTGTCCCTCTTCATGAAGCTAGTTGAGCATGATGTTGATTGCATCAATCCCTGAATTACTTGTATAATCTTACATGCATTGATGAAGAAGTGGATATATTTCACAAAAGGAGCATCAAGTTGCAGTATGTTCTGATTGATTAAAAAATAGGTTTTAAGGACCCCAAACCATTACATCATAGAAAGAAAAAGAGCAACAAAAGGAAATAAAGTCCGCATACATAGCAACTGGCCAAAAGACCAGCGAATAGAAAGAACAACAAAACAACAAAACACAACAAAGAAACCGAGGAGACACTACATAGCAATTTTCTTTAGCAAATCCTCTGCCTTTATCACCAACTCAACATAGGTCACCCTGACAACTTTTAGCTCTTCCAGGTCCTTATTCATTTTCTTTTCCTTCCTCTTGCCTTTGGTGCGGGTTCTGGGGCCTTGAGCTTCCCCTGTTCCTTCAGTGTCCAGATCAATTTCCTGGATTTCCTTGTCATTATCAAGCTTACCGATGAGGGTATGAGTATTATTGGCTGAGTTTTTTGAATACTAAGGCTCTACTTCACAGTATTCTTAAGGCACTCCTCAATTTTTTCCACTTTGGTGATTGTATCCGAGAGTGTTTTTTCACTAGTTTCCACAAGGATTTTTCTGTCCAACATCTCCTTTTCAATCTTCTCAAACTTGGGGTTAAAGGCATCTCTGATGTCTTTCGCTTTAGCAATAGTGTTTTTCAGGTCCTCGATATAGTCAGCCATTGTATTCCCCTCTCCAATATTAATGGTCTCTAGAATCAGGACTCTGTTGCATAGTTTTTTATACTCATCCACAGCTTTCTTGGAACCATCAATGAGCCATTCAATAGTTTACATAAAACCATTCAAGGCCTCAGGAGGAGGGCCAGGAGAGGAAGTCACTTTTCCAGGGGTTACCTATTCATCTTTAGGGATATGGAGGGTGGAGATAGTGTTGGCAGCCCTGAGAGTCTCTTCCATTGTCTCCTTATCTAGTCTGTGCTCAGCTTCCAGGGTCCTAGCTTGCTTGTCAGCTTCTAGTTCCTTGCCAGTCTCCTCTTTTTTCTTATACTTCTTCTGGGTCTGGGCTTGGTTTTTACTTTTCTTCTTCAGCAACCCCTTAGGGTTCTTCTTCTCCTCAGAATAATCTTCTTCTTCTTCTTCTGAAGAGATGCAGATCAAGGGTTTGCTATGAAGTTTTTTGCCTTTAGAAGACGAGGGTCTTGATTTCCTCTTCTTACTACTCTCATACTCTGAGTCATCAGAGCTATCCTCATTATCAGATGAGGAGTCATTGTCAGATTCCTCCTCCTCTGAAAAAGTAGAATCAGACATATCTTCCTCAGAGTCCACAGAGAGCTGCATTTAGTTAATTTGACTAGCCTTTAAATGGTCATAAATGAGGACCATAAGACCTTGGTGCATTGCAGTATCACCTAGAGGATTCTCTTTGTAGGCTTTTAGGGAGGCATTCATTGAGCAAAGCAAGAAATAAGGAAAATTCACCTTATCATTATGCCTAAAATGGTTTAACAGAACAAAATGATACCCATAAACTTTCGTAAACCTACCATCTAGAGTTATATACTGCATTAAAACAAAGAGAATTTCCCGCTAGGGTTTGGCAAAAGCCCTAGGTGGGTAATAGGTTTTGCTCAACTTTACCAGTCTTTTTTTCTCTTTATCAATAACTGGGTACCTTTCAATGGCTTCCCTGCTGACCTTCCTATCTCTGTAGAAGTTGCAGCCTTCCCTGTTGAGACTCGTAGCTTTAGCAATTAAATCTTCATCAATTTCCACCATTTGATCACCCATTTTTAGCATGCCCTTCTTCCAATTTTTGTAGAAGAGGCTAGTTACCATTCCATCACATTTGTGTAGTCTCTCTATGAAGTTTGACAGACCACCCTTCTACAAAAGACCCCACACCTCATCCTTCTCTTTCCACTCCTTGCAACTACTTGGCTCATATCGTCTCCTATTTTCGCCCATGGTGTCGCTTCTCACAGTCAAATTTTGAAAATTACAGAGTTGGTAAAACAAAGAGCTTTTCAGAGCTAAAACAAATACCCAGAAAGCATGTAAGTTGTTGGCCTTAATGATCTGATTGATTATAAAACAAGTTTTGATGGCATTGATGTTATAATGAGTGATTTTCTCATTATAGAAATAACTCATAGCGCTTACATCAGTACTTTTCATAATTACCCTGTCAATCAAGAGTCTTTGGGGTACTTTGATATCGTTCATCACTTATAATTTGTTTGACATCTTCGGGGATTCCGCTCTCACCCATCCATGTGGTAATTGTCTCATTCTTAACCGCCACATTTGTAGCCCAATCAGCAGAACAGTTGGCCTCCCGATAGATATGGGATATATGGCATTTTTTAAAGGTTCTAATGATGTCAATAGCAGAAGTGATTATGTTGTGAATCAACCATGAGGGTTTTGAAGTACCATTGAGGCATTTTATTATATTCTTTGAGTCCCCCTCTATCCAAAGATAGGGGCAATTCCATTTTTTGGCTAGGATAATGCCTTGAAGAGCTGCCATAGCTTCCGCTTTATGATTGGTTTGTGTACCGATAGGGACAGCAATCATCTCTTTGCAAATGCCTCTATGATCCCTAAGAATAGCTCCATAGCCTAAAGGACCTGGGTCTCCTTTGGCTGCACCATCAAAATTGATTTTGAGCCAGCCTTGGGGAGGGGTTTGCCATTTAACTTCAAGCCTTTTATTGTAGCTGAGATTAGGACCATCAGTGATCTTCATTGTTCAGCCAACTAGCAGACAGATGGGTCGTGAGCTTAGAACGACTAGGGTGGATACTATCAATGTTTTGCCAATTGTTCCCATCCCAGTAATTTGCCACTATGGAACCAAAAGAGCCAATACAGGAAGGGGCATGGGAGGCCCATTCATGGGAATCCATTAGGGGTTTATCAAAAAGCTAGGGATCCTCCCAGAATCTAACTTTTCTGCCATTTTCAAGTTTCCATATCACTCCTTTAGCAATCACATCTTTACATTTAGAAACATGGTTCCAAATATGGGATCCATTTATGCTGAAATCCGAATTAAGAAAAGAAGAGAGAGAAGAAGACAGGAGATAATATTTACTTCTCCAAATTTTGCATCATTCAGAATTAGAATGAAACCATCTCCAAGCTTGTTTGGACAAGAGAGCTTCATTTAAAGTATGAATCCTCCTGAGACCCAAACCACCTTTTCTTTTTGGCCTACAGACCTAATCCCATGCCACCAAAGACATTCTTTGCTTTTCCTCAACCCCAGACCATAGGAATCTTCTTTGAATTTTCTCAATAGCTTCAGCATACTTGACTGGAATTCTGAAGAGACTAAGAGCATAAATAGGAATACTTTGAAGAGTAGCCTTAAGGAGAAGGAGCTTACCAGCTTACTTAAGAGGGCCCCTTTCCAACCTGCAAGTTTTTTGTGAAATTTGTCAACTAGAGAACTCCATAAGGAATCAGGAGGGGCGATCCCCATGGGGAGTCCAAGGTAGGTAGTAGGAAGGTCAGCAATCTTACACTCCAAAATTCTGCTAATCCTTTGTTGTCTTCTTTCGGGAGTATTAATGAAAAAGACATCACTTTTGGCCTAGTTAATAAGCTACCCCGTAGCAGAGGCAAATTTACACAGGGTACTCTTCATAACTTTAGATTCTGAGATACTTGATTCCCCCATAATTATTGTATCATCAACAAACTCCTAGTGTGAACAAATAAGGTCAGCAGAAGAAGGTTGGAGGTCCTTATAGGACCCTTGCTACACCAAATTTTCCATGGTCTGACCAAAGCATTCTGCCAAAATAATGAAAAGGATGGGGGAGATAGGATCTCCTTGCCTAAGGCCTCTTGAGGAATGGAAAAAAGTTGAAGGAGAACCATTGACAAGAACAGCAAAAGACGCAGAAGTAGTAAGCTGAGAGAAAAGATCCACAACTCTAGGGGCAAACCCAAAAGAAGTGAGAGCTTTCTGGAGAAGAGACCAGTTGACCATGTCATAGGCTTTGGAGAGGTCAAGCTTAAGGATGAGACCCTGCTTCTTGGCTCTAACAAGAGAGTGAATGTTCTCATGAACTATAATAATGGAATCAAGAACTTGTCTTCTAGGAACAAACCCATTTTGCTGGTGTTTAATTAAGGCAGGAAGGATAGACAAAAGTCTAGTAGTCAGGACCTTAGAGATTATCTTGTAAAAGGAGTTGCAGAGGCTAATAGGTCTAAATTTGTCCAAAGAGTCAACACCTTGAATCTTGGGGATAAGAGAAATAAAAGTACCATTGATTTCTTTTAGGAGTTTTCTAGCCCCAAAGAATTCCTTAACCCCATTGGCTACATCAGTCCCAATAATATCCCAAAATTCTTGAAAAAAGAACATTGGGAAACTGTCAAGTCTAGGTGCTTTGTTGCCATCAAAAGAGAAAACAACATTTTTAATTTTAGAGATGGAGGGAATGGAAGAGAGGAAGGCATTACTTTGGGCATCAATGAGACAAGGGATGTTCTGAAGAAAAGAGGATTGGGCTTCAGCATCTAGACTGTGATCCCTCTTTAGGAGGTCTGAGAAATACCTCTTTGCTTCATTC
This sequence comes from Cryptomeria japonica, assembly GCF_030272615.1. NCBI lineage: Eukaryota > Viridiplantae > Streptophyta > Pinopsida > Cupressales > Cupressaceae > Cryptomeria > Cryptomeria japonica. Next base: position 464,164,384 of record NC_081410.1, on the reverse strand, counting down.
CTTATTTCATCTTCCTTGACCAGCTCCCCACTTTCCACAACTAGCTTTTTCAGTCTGTTGACTGCTTTATGCTTGATAGTCGACATATGGAAGAATCTTGTATTCCTGTCCCCTTCCTTGAGCCAAGTGCATCTTTATCTCTACTTCTAGAACATTTCCTCTTTGGCAATAATGTCATGGTATTTCTTAAGGATCTCATTTTCATCAGCAATAGACACAGTATTGAAACCATCCTTCTGGATCTGGTCCTGTATTTCTTTAAGGTTTTTTTGAATTTTACTCTTAGCCTCAAATATATTCCCAAAACTAGTCTTATTCCAAAGTCGAATGTTGTCCTTTATGCTTTTGAGCTTCTTTACAACTTTGAACATAGTCGTTCCCTCAACTTGGATACTCCACCATTTCTGAATATTTCTTTTAATGTCGGGGTGAAGGATCCACATTTTTTCAAATCTAAAGGGATAGTTTCTCCTTCTATTGATCAAGTCAGCATTGAAGGTGATTGGAAAATGATCGGATCTAGCCCGAAAATGGGCAGACAAAGAATAGAAGTACTGACTATATCAGTCATCGAAAATGAGAGTTCTGTCAAGACGCACTTGGATAAGGTCGTTACCATTTTGCCTATTAGTCCAAGTGTAATTGCAAACCTGTATCTCCAAGTTATTAAGAGGTTGGGAGTTAATAAAATCCATGAGGGCCATCCTACTTTCCAACTGAGGAGGACTGCCTCCAAATTTTTCCTCCTCTTTCAAAGGCATGTTAAAGTCTCCCATAACCATCCAACTAAGATTTTTGAAGTTGTCCCTAGCCTGTCTGATCTTTTTCCAAAAAGAGTTTCTAGCCTTTAAGGTATTAGGAGCATAAATGTTTGTGAGAACCCATGAAGAACCATCTTTAAGGTGCTTAAATTTGATACAAGAAAAATTACTTTCCTAAATAATGACCTGACCTTTAACAGTGTTAAGATTCCATATGGTAGCAATGCCTCCAGAAGCACCCTTAGAACTACCCCCACTAACATTACCATTTTTGAAGAACTTCAAAGATTCAACTTTTTCTATACTCATTTTGGTTTCTTGAATAAGAAAAATGTCAGGATTGCTATCTCTTATCATATTCCTAATAATGTCTTGTTTATGGGGATTGTTTAGTCCCCTTATGTTCCAAGAAATTATCTTCATAGCTACTTACCGATTCCCAACTCCTTGAGAGTTTTTTGAGTTCCATCTGCTATGTTCTTGCTGGCCTCCTTGTCTCTAAATTTGTGGTTAGAGGGCCATCCTGGGGAAGAGGAAATGTATCCCACATCAACTTGAGCTATTCTGCTGGATTTCCTTATTAGAGATGTCGAGGGAGTTGCTTCTTTCTTGTTCCTATATTTTGGTTGCTTCCGTTCCGTTTCTATCATACGAGCCATTTCCGAGTTGATGAGGATTTTGGAAATTTCTTCTTCATTACCCCATTTAGGAGTTCTTGAGTCAGTTGAAACATTAAATTCTATGGTTTGAACCAAGGATGTAGGCTCTACAGGCAAGAAGCCCCACCATTTCTCCAAGGCTCTCCCCATGGACAAACATGCTCCATTGTCAACACGGTAGAGACAAACCCGCAGGGTTTGAACCTAGGTTGTAGGCACTATAGGCAAGAAGCCCCACCAGTGGCAGTATGTTGTTGATGCACAGTGAGAGAATAATTACATGTTTTTACTTTCACTTGGCACTATTGTCAAAGGGGGAGAAGAATTATGTGTCTGGTTAGGGAAACTAGCGACATGCTGAAGACAAATAGAGCAAGGCGAATACTTGGTAATGTAAACCAGGATTCCTATTCACCAATCTCAGCAGGAATTAGAGGAACTAATATTTGTATTGCCATCAATGCCAAAGGGGGAGATTGTTGGCATTTTGCATATAGATTGCATTAATGATATGTTGTCATTGATGTCAATTGAACCAGTAATGGTATTTATGGTATTGTTGATATTGTTGTTTTTTATATTGGCTAGTAACCAGTAGGAAGGGCTTTGTGGAAGATGTTGTAAACCGATATGTTAAGTTTGTGAGTTTAACCGATAAACCGGTGAAAAGGGTTAAACCTTTCTATTGAATATAACCGATAAACCCTACCTGTTGTTTTTGTTAAACCCTAACCAATCAAGTTTGTTGGTTTATTATCTGATGAGCGGTAATGATGGAGACACATGTGATCATTGTATGAGGATAAGTTCAGATTGTTTTGGTGTGTTTGTTTTATGTCTTAGGAAGGAGCAAAGTGGATTGCATCTAATGCATATCATGTGATGAGTTACAATGTTAGATGAAGCAGTCATCATGGAGCGGTTGGTATTTTCTTGAAGAATGTGAAGAGAATGTTTTGATTTATAACGGTCAAGATTGTACCAACTTATTTGTAATCTTGATGATGAGAATTAGGTTTTTGTTGTGTTACCGACCTAATTGATTTGTATTTAAGGTCGATGAGGTTGTTTGTAAAAGTAGTTGGCAAGATTGGCAGAAACCTGTTGAGTATGTAGTTGCCTAACCGGTGAATGGATCTGCACTTTGAGTAAAGGAAGATTGAAGCTTAAAAGGATCTGATCAAGCAAATGTAGTTCTATTCAGACAGATCAAGAAAACCTATTGTTTTCTAACAATTACAGTAGAAGTGAAATCCCTTAACCAGGTAAGCTCTAACAAGCTCGGTTACTTATTAAATTCTCTAACAAGGTGGTGCAATAGCTTGGATTATTAAATCCTCCAACGAGGTTACTCCTAACAGGGTATTGTGCTTTTCATCAAGGCATATTTGTAAATCCCTTAACTGGGTGATTCCTAACTGGAATTAGTTCTTAACAAGACTTATTGTAAAGCTTTAATAGGTTTGGCTCCTAATAGGGTGAGCTTCAGAAGAGTTCAGATAGCTATCCTTGTGAGTGTCATCTCACCGTGGTTTTTACCTATTTGGGTTTTCCATTTATAAATATTTGTGTCAAGTGGTGAATGTTTTTGTGGTTATGATCTTATTTGTTGATTTGATTAACTTCTGATAAGGCATGATAACTAGAAGTGTTGAGAGATGAATATGTTGAGATATGATTAAGCATTGTTGATTTTTACAACGATTGAAGTTGTTTACTATTAAGTTGTCATAACAATCAAACTGGTTAATGTCAAGTATTCTTATGAATAGTGATCTTGACTGTGATAAGTTTACTTTGTGTGGTTGAATTTGAGTTTGGGATCTTTGTATCAGTTTTTCAGTATACTGATTCACCCACCCTCTCAATATTTTATTAGATACTTATTCTTTCATCATACCATCAGATTATACCAAAGCCTGCTGGATCATATCGCATTCAAGTTAACCAGAAACCACTCATCCTATCGGGACCAGAAGGGTGCTTGTAAAGCATCCAGATAGCTAGTGTTGACATCAATGACAAAACATCAATCTAACACATAATCAATTCCACCAAATGGCCAAAAATCTCCCTCTTTGGCATTGATGGTAACACTAGATGTGAAAAACTTCTAAGTACCAAGAAATGCCAAACAAGTTCCCCCCTGTGGAAGACATCCAAAAATTGCCTTCATATAGCTCTAAATATCAATATCTCTCCCCCTTTGACATTTACTTTTTCACATCAATATCACTCCCCCTTTGACATCAATGCTAGAAATCTGACAGAAATATCAAAAAAAAAGCATAAGCCTTTGAATCTCAAAGCCGACTACTCCCCCTGAGCAGTAGCATCCCACATCAATGCTGGAATGAATAGTATCTCAGATTGTGCATGTCGGACTGATTCCAAACCGCATCCATCAAGTTTCTACCGGAGGGGTAGAAACTCCCAATCTATCTCTCAGGTAGTCAAATGATTCCTTGGATAAAGGTTTAATGAAAATATCTGCAATATATTCTTTAGTGTTATAGCAATATATATCAATAGCAATAGAGTTATCATAATGAATAACTACTGGTGCATCACAATCCACCTTTATATCCTTCAACATTTTCTTCATCCATAAAAGTTGTGTACAATTAGTAGCAACAACAACATACTCAACTTCATGAGTAGATAAAGAAGTACATGAATGTTTCTTGTTGATCCATGAAACCAACTTCTTTCCAAGAAAGAAAGCTCCACCAAAAGTACTTTTCCACTCTTCAACATCTCTAGCCCAATCAACATTTGTATATGCACATAAAGTAAAGTTATCATCCTTAGGGTACCACAAGACATATTCTTATGTACCTTGCAGGTATCTAAAAATCCTTTTCACCGCCATCTCATGATTTTCTCTAGGATCACTCTAAAATATTGAAACAATACAAACAACATTCATATTATAGCCCTAGTCTGAGTTAAATAGAGAAGACCTCCAATCATAGATTTGTATCTTGTAGGATTTACCGATGTAGAAACATCTTTTCTTGTCAATTTCTCGCTTGTAACCATAGGTGTACTTACCGATTTAGAATCTCCCATACCAAATTTCATCGATAATTCCTTAGCATATTTAATTTGACAGATAAAAATACCTTTGTCAGTTTGAGTAATCTGCAAACCTAAGAAAAATTTCATCTCACCAATCATAGACATCTCAAATTCTTTCTCCATATTCTTAGAAAATTCTATGCATAATTTATCTTCACCTCCAAAAATAATGTCATCAACAAATACTTCAACAATCAATATATCATCATCAGTGATTTTATAATATAAATTATGGTTAGCACTGCCCTTAGTAAAACCAAGCTTCAAATTGGTATTTGTTTGAATCCATATAAAGCTTTTCTTAACCTGCAAACCATATCTCTATCATCTGATAGTGAAAAACCAACTAGTTTATTAATATAAACTTCCTCATCAAGATTCCCATTCAAGAATGCACATTTAACATCCATTCAATAAACCTTGTAGTTTTTATAAGCAGTATAGGCAAGAAATAATCTTACATCTTCAATCCTAGCTATAAGTGCAAAAGTCTCTCCATAATCAATTCCTTCCTTCTGAGAATATCCTTTACAAACCAATCTAACCTTATGCCTTATAACCTGACCATCCTCATTAAATTTATTCCTAAGAACCCATTTAGTTCCAATAAAAATTTTAATTTTAGGCCGGGGAACCAAAGTCCATGTGTTATTTTTCTCAATTTGATCTAATTCTTCTTCCATAGCTTTTAACCAATGTTCATCTTTACATGCTTCAATTACTGATACCGGTTCAACTTGTGACATTAAACATACCTCATTAGTTGCTAGTCTTCTTCTTTTCATCACTCCATTTCTCTTATCCCCAATGATTTGATCTTCAGAATGATTAAGTCTCACATACCTAGGAGTCTTCTGACTCTCTGTTCCTCTTCCTTGTTCTTTAGTTACTATAGAATTCTCTGATGTTGTCAGAGTAACTAGTTCAACTCTCTATTCCGGTAAAGGTGCTACTAGTTTAGATATAATCATTTCCACTATCAGTTCCTTTTCATAAACTCAGATTTGACTTTTGTTTATCTCATTTACTTTGACATTATTACTCTCCACAATTCTCTACTATCTCTTGTTATAACATCTATATTCTTTACTTTCATTAAAATAACCAAGAAATATGCCTTCATGGCATCTAGGATAAAATTTCCCAATAGTATCATCTCTAACATTTACTGCCAAAAACTCCGAAATACTTAACTGTGGGTGTATTGCCAAGCCATAATTCATAAGGTGTCTTACCAGTTTCTCTTTTGATATGTACTCTATTAAATGTATAAACCATTGTACTAACTACTTCTCTCTAGTAGATATGACGTAGATTAGCTTCCATCATAATTATTCTAGCAACATCTAAGATAGTTTTATTTTTCCTTTACACAACTCCATTCTGCTGAGGTGTCCGGGGAGCAGAAAATTGTCTTCTTATACCATGCTTGTCACAAAAGTTATTAAACTCATAGGATGTGAATTCTCCACCATGATCTAATCTCAAACATTTAATCTTCAATCCTATCTCAGTTTCCACTTTAACCTTCAATATTTTAAACTTTTCAAATGCTTTAGATTTTCCTCTCAAAAAAGTAACCCACATCTTTCTAGAATAATCATCAATGATTAGCATGAAATATCTATCACCCTGAAAATGTTTAACTCTAGTAGGGCCACATAAATCAGTATGAATAAGATCAATAACATCATTTGATTTATCTTGTATACTCCTAAAAGAGGTTCTAACCTATTTACCCATTTGACATTCTTTACATACCGAATTATAGGGCTTCATAATCTTAGGTATATCCCTAACTTCCTTAGTTGAGATGATCTTCACAATGCAATCGATATTCACATGACACAGCCTTTTATGCCATAGCTAACTTTCATCAATCTGTGTAATCAAACATGTCTTCTCAGCGGAGTTCAAATAGAATATGTTACCTTTTGTCTATGTACCAGTTGCAATCTCCAAGCCAGATCTGTTAATGATTTTGAATTTTCTATCCTTGAACTGTAGTTGACATCCCTTATCTACCAATTGTCCTACACTCAAAAGATTATGCTTCAAACCATCAACATAATAAACATTGTCAGTATTGTTCTTACTATCCAATGATATAGTTACTTTTCCTTTGATCATACATGCCTTATCATCTCCAAATATAACTAGTCCACCATGAAATTCTTGCAAAGACATAAAATTCCCTTATCTCCTGTCATATGATGTGAACAACCACTATCAATTACCCATTCATCCTTGTCATCAATTTTAGCAGCAAGTGCCTTCTCTTTAGGTACATTCTCTTCCAATGTCAGATCATCTTCCTTGATAGCCAAGAACACCCATTCCTTCCCATTGTCAGATCCACTAGAAGAGTCTTCTGCTAGTTCATAATCTGAATCAGTAATGCCTTCCTCATCCACTATGTAGCATTATTTGTCTTTGTTTTTCTTTTATTTATACTTGTTCTGATATCCAGGGTTAGGCTTAAATGATCTTTTAACTCTTCTTCAAATCTTGAATTCCTTTTAGGACATCTAGATGCAAAATGACCAATCTTATTACATGCAAAACATTTAAAAGGTGCTTTTCCTTTATAGTTACTTCCTACCAGTCCTTTCGGCACTCTTCTAGCAAATAGTGCTTCAAGTTTCTCAAACTAATTGTCTTCTCTCTTCTTATCTTATAATTCATTTTCATATAAAGATTTACAGTCTTGCTTACCGGTTGCAAATGTAGATGCAAGAAAAGAAGGTTCAGTCTTCACAGCTCCAGAAGATCCAAATTCCTCTCAAAAGAAGATAGTTTCCCAACCAAGGTATCTCTATTGACAGCTATATTAGCCATTTTTCTCAACTCATTAATAGTAGTAGCCTTCATTTTGTAAGTTGGTGGTAGGGCTCTTTGGGCTTTAGAATCAATTTCATCTTCGCTCAAAGTTCCACCACAACATTGAATTCCTATAACAATCTCATTTACCCTTTCCATGATTGCAGTAATCATTTCATCTTATTCCATCTTCAGGTTTTCATATCTCACCCGATAACCATCAAGTTTAGTAATCTTCACTATAGGACCACCTTCATTAAGAGTCTCCAACTTATCCCATATAGCCTTTCCAGATGATTTGTCTATTAATCCCATTATTTGTTGATCAAAAAGTGCACACAAGAGTGTTGGCAACTGACACTCACTGGATTCATATGTTGTCATTGATGGAAACATGGCAACATGGTTACTTGGAAACAACATTCATACGGAAACTTACACCGGTTTACACCAACACTAGGAGGGATTCACTGGTAGACACCAACATTGGAGAATCCAGGGTTACACTAGCACCAACATCGACATCCAACACTTCAGTGAAGCCAACATTAGGCTTGGACCCGAAGGAAGTTTTATTTGTAAAATCATTTTATTGTATAAAGCTGACATTGTATATCTTTTATGATACATTGCAAGCCGACATAAGGCTTATTGTTTGTAAGGGTATATAGGTCAGTCTGCTAGGTCATTTTGAACATGGTGACATAAGAGAATAATAGAAGAACTGTATAATGTGAAGTATATGTATGTAGATCATTTGTATGTGAATGTTATATCATGCAATGATTTGTAGATAGTTTGGAAAGCATTCTTGGAGGAGAAGAGATATTGGTAGCAGAGTTTAGGGTTTATGAACCGGTACATAGTAGAACTATAAATGGAACTCTTTTTGGCATAGCAGATTCATTTTGTGAGTTCATCATTACTGATATTTCAGCAAAAGCTTGTAGTCAATGAGACTCTTTTTGTAGTGAGCAGCGTGCTCTAGGTAGTGTGCCTTCCTGCATGTGCATGCCCCTATTTTATGTAATATCCTTTCACATGGCCAGTGAACTGATATTGTGGGTTACAAATCCCACCGTATTTTTTCCTCTTTGAGGTTTTCCACATATAACTTTTATGTGTTATGGTGTTCATTTATGTGGATGGTTTATTTGCTTCAAGTTATATGTTTCTTTATTACCAGTTTATATGTGTATGCTATAATAGGGTAAAAAATCATATCTTACTGGCAAAACACTGATTCACCCCCCCTCTCAATGTTCTTGGATCCAAACAATTGGTATTAGATCCTAGTTCCTCGGAAGAAGTTTAACAGCTTGAGGAAGATCCTAAAACCGGAATCATTGAACATGGCTATGGAGAAACAACTTGAGATGGCTCTTGGGGATTATGATGCTGAAAGGATGAAGAATTTAAAATTGCAAGATGAATTGAATTCTGCTAATGAATTCATTTTTGTCCTACAAGAAAGGTTATCATTAGCTCAAGCCAAGAGAAAGGAACTTTTGCAAAACCCAGATAATGAGGAGAAAAATGCACTTAAGGAATAATGTCAGAAACTAAGTCAAGCAAACATGCTCATGAAGAATGAAATGCAAGACCTGACTATGAGGTTATCAAAAGATATTGAGGATAGAAAGAAGAAGGAAGATAATATTGTTATATCTCTAAAGAACAAATTTGATGAATGTGGTAGATTGACTCATGAGAATAATCTATTGAGAATTGATTTGGTACACTCCTGGGACAATGAACAAGAGCTTGAAAGACAAATAATTACTCTGAGAGATGATTTGACTACTACAAGTGAGTATAAAGAAAAATTTAGAATTAGTGTTGCATAGTTGGATAACTTATTGAAAAGACAAAGGCAGAATGATGATTCTAGAGGACTTGGATTTGTACAAGGTTAAAGCTCTAGTACTGCAAATGAAGATCAAACAACCGGTATGCAGAACTCATCAGACCAGAGGAAACTGGTAAGGCAATATAATGCTTATAAATTCAATGGTAGATGCTTTGTTTGTAATAGATTTAGGCATATGGCTAAACAATGTAGAAATAGAGAAAATCAAAACTACAATTATGTTCTCAGTCAATGCATAAATTGCAAGAAATATGACCATAGATCAGAAGGTTGCAGAATGAATGTCAAATGTCATGCATGTGGAAAATTTGGTCATTTGGCTAATCAATGTAGGTCAAGGAATGACACCGGATATGTTAAAGCAATTCAAAAGAACAATGTTACATGTTATGCATGCAACAAAATAGGTCATATTTCTAAGTACTGCAGAAGTAAGACTCAACCAATTAGCAATGATAAAGAAAATGAGAAAGGAAAGAAGAAGGTAGATAAAATACAAAAAGATCACACCAAGCGATGGGTTAGAAAGTCCGAAGAACCAAGTGGAGATGGATCTACACTGGTAACTCCACCAGTAGAATAGAGCATTCCTTAGGGGTTGGAAAATCTATTGAAAATATTGCATATTCCCCAGAGGAGATTTGAAAGAGATTTGGAAGAGATCTGGAGATTTGTCTTAATCATTGATGAAGGTTTACCCAGCATAGGACTATGAAATTGACATGCAGTAGGGTACATTGCAATGCATTTATGACAGTGAAGGATTAGGGTTTACTTTCTCATAAAAGGAGAAAGTGAATTCATTTTCACTCACCCAAAATTCAAGCAATCTAGAGCAAAGCAAAGGAAAATTTTAGGTGATTAAGAATGAGCAAACACATTCTGAAAGGATTTCCAGCAATCATCGGAGAAGCAATCAAAATCTTAACACTAATGATCATTTTTCAGGTATTTCTTCAAAATGGCATCTGGATCATCTCCTCCTAATTTGATTGCAAATCCCATCATTGTTGAGTTAAGGATAGACTAAGACCCATTTTCAAGGAAGTTCCCTAGATAGCTAAGAAAGAAGACTCTGCAGGTGCATTCTCTAGGGTTCCCGATGGCATGATGTATGTTGAAGATGTAAAGGCATATATTCACTGCACCTTGGAGGATCTAGGTATAGAAGAGATTAAGGGAATGTATCAATCTGTGATACTAGGAGACTCTGAAACAATCAAGTTGGAATATAAGATCATTGAGGATCTAGGGTTAACTGGTATTCTGTACATACCAGAATTCAAAGATGAGGTGATCAGATATATTTTGAGTAGGGTTCACAATGAGTTCATCTGGCTAGATAGGCCCCACATGATCACAAAGGAATAAATTCAAGCAGTCACCAGCTTACCCAAAGTCGGACAAGAACTTGGCAAAAATATTTCCACCACTACTATTGAAAAGCTCACCGACGCAACCCATGATGGAAGATCTATGAGAGTCAGCACCATCAAGGACTTAGATGTGAAATTTGTTAGCATGATAATCGGCTATAAGGTAACTCAATCTATTCGATTGAACTTGGTTGGTAGTTCATGCATCATGCTTCTTATTAGATGCTAAAGAATAATGAGAAGTATGATTTATGTGAATGGTTGAGAAGTGAGTTAATGATAAACCTTGTAAAGATTAAGAGTGTTAAGAAAGAAAATTTTAGGTTTTAAAATATCATCGTTTGTTTAATGCTTTACTTCATGAATGAGCTACCTAATATAGGGAAGAAGCATTGGGCTCATGACATACCGGTATGTCTATAAATCAAGGAATCAATCACCAGTCTTGGTACCGGCAGGGATGAAAAGCTTTGGGGCTATTTCAAAACATTCTAGGAAAACATGAGACAGAGGGAAAGAATATCAAAGCACATTGTGGAGAAGTACTCCAGTGATATATGTTTCATGGTGAAAAATGATGAAACTCTTATGGAGGTAGTAGAACCTAGGATCATATAGATCATTGAGCTTAGATATTAAGTGGATGATAGATTTTTTGAACTCTATGCAAAAGTGCTTCTTGAAGCTCCATTGGATGATAAAACAGAACACTTTGGTATTAGTGAAGAAAAGGCTCTCGAAGTCAAGATTGGCTTTGACAAGAAAAGAAGAGAGAAGAAAATTGATAAGATGTATGCATATATACAAGATGTAATTCATAAGATAGACACTCAAATGGGTTCTGGATCCAAACCAGCAAAGGAACCGACAACGGTTAGTGCTTCTGAGGCAAAGAGGCCTGAAACTTTCATTTCTTGTATCACTTTTGACTCTGATCTAGAGGATAATGAACCTCTAGCATTCATAAGAGTACAAAGAAAGAAAGTTGACCAACCTCTGGTAGAGAAGAAGGTGGAGCCAAGAAGGAAGCTTGTGAGAAAAGTAGCAAAACCTACTGCATCCCCACCTCTGACAAGGAAACCTATTCAGAAGAGGAAACTAGTCACATCCACTCTGGTAAACCACAAGACGAAGAAGAAGAATGATGATGATACTAAATCTGGTAAGGCTATAATGACCCATGCTGAATTGATTGATGAAATAACAAAGGATGGAATTTTGAAAAATGTATCCATTTATTATGAAGATTTAGAGGATAATGAGCAAACTGAGATTGAAGAGGCAATTTTGTTACATATAGATATATCTAAGAAAACCTTAGTAGAAATTTTGAAGGAAATTCCTTTATCACTGTACAATAAATTAGATGCTAGAAGACTTGACGCAGTCAAGAGGGATAGAGAAATTAAGGAAGTAGAACTTTTGGTTATGTGTGGATCAATAAACAATAAGGAAATGAAAAGATGCATAGATGTTGCTAACAAAACATTTTTTAGTAGAAAACCCCAACAAATAAGCCTAATGATGGGCAGGGTAAATGAGGTAGTAAATGAGACCAACGATGGTTGGACCAAATTCTTCCAAAAGAATCCTAATTTTCTCAACTCCCAAGAAGAAATTGAAAAAGAAACAACTTCCACCATCCTAGACAAATCTAAAGGGAAAGGTATTTTGGATATTTCAGCTCCAATTTTGAATAAACTGATAGTAACTATAAGTATACAGACACCACCAACACTAAAGGAGAGTGTTTAGTCAATACCGATAGAAACAACTTTTGAACAAGGCAATGTATAGGGTACTGACAATATTATGGATAATACTCCACCGACAGTAATAGATATTGCACCAAGTGGCAAAGCAACTGATTCTAAGGAGGATAAGGCAAAGGGAATTGAGACTATATCGACAGTTAATATTGATTCCCCGGCAAAGGTTTTGGAAATTGACACTTCTCAAGTTGAGAATAAATCAATCACTGAGATGAGTCCCATTAAGTTAATGATGATGATGGCTACTCAAAAACTAATAAAGGAGGTATCAGTAGATAAAGGAATAATAGATCACTCAATTAGAGTTTTGCACAAACTAATTCTTGATTGTAAGATTGAAAATGAAGTAAGCCCTTTCGGCAAGATTAAGGCATTAATTGAGCATATATCTAACAACTTTCAATCTTTGTAGCAAATTTCAGATCGGCAGACACTTGAGAGATTTACTAAAGCTAAGAGAGTTGCTTTTGATCAAATTGTTGAAACAAAGAAGAAGAAAATTGAAGGAAAATTGATTCTTATTGAGAATTGTTTAAAACAGTGTAAAAAAATCTACAGGGTCTGTTGTAACATAGAAACTCTTACAACAAATATAGATAGCAGAGTAAAGGAGTTACATGATAAGGTTGCCATTGCAGATTCTTTGATGAATTAACCTCACTAACAACATCTATTGATGGACAAATTTTGTCCTTGGAGAGCCAAATTTTTTCTTTTGAAAAGGAAAGGGACAAGATCATTCAGAGAGCAAGGAGTCTTAGAGGATTAGTGAGTCCTAGATTGGATTCACTCGCTGTACATAGGAGGGAATGTATGGATATGATTTCTAAGCCCACACTAGCATAAGTCAAGGAGAAGGAAACATTTGCACACTTAATAAGTGGACTTGTATCCATATGTGATACCTTCATAATCAGCTGGGATACATATTTACAGCTGCTAAACAAGGCTTACCCAAAAAATTTGAAATTGGTCAAGCTCCGATAAAGTAATCTGTATTTATTAATTCTTTCAAATTCTTTCACCGATCTTTGGCATTGATGCCAAAGGGGGGAGTGTATATAATGTGAAAAATATTAGAAAAAAATATGGCAAGGATATCAGGAAGGAGTGTATTGCTCAAGGGGAGGATACTTCAGGTTGAACCGGTAGGGAATCCATTTTTCATGAGTGTTGTGATCAATGCCAAACGGGGAGATTATTGGCAACTGACACTCATTAGATTCATATGTTGTCTTTGATGGTGTTGAGAATCAAATTTGAATTAAGTAAAATATCTTGATTTGAGAAATTAAATCTTAGAAGCCATCTATCTTTGGAGGAAATCATCATTTTCATTGATACCATAAAAACCCATAAGTTATCAAACAAATCTGATAGCATTCTATCGAAATATCCAAAATCCAAATAATATCGATGAGACCCAACGATGTCTCATCGATATGGAAAGGGCATCGAAGGAAAGGGAACACCGATGAACTCTTAAAAGGACTCATCGAAAGCAATGATTTTACCGACAGAAGATATCGAAGAAAGCAGAGACGTTTTCATCGACGGGAGAAAGCTTTCGAGGAAATAATACCATCAGTTTAGCATGAAGCAAACCCACCAAAAGAAGTGTTCTTATCAAAATAATGATATCAATCAAACAGAAGGAAGCTACATTGATAAAAGATATCGATAAGGATATGAGTTTTGAGGAGGCTAAAAGGCATGTCTCTGATATGCGTTGTTTCACTGATACAACTTTATTGGTGGAAGATGACAAGAGAGGATAAAGAAAGGCTTCGATGAAACAATATACCCATTCATCAAAGGAGTGTAGTGATATCGATAGAAAAGGTGTTTCGATGGAAAGATAAAGGAAGTCACTAAAGCCCAAGGTTTCTTCGACATGAAACCCGATGGATGTCAGATGTATATCGATGAGGAGGTGGCAATAATGACCAAATGCAGCATTTTGATGAAGGGAGAAAATACCTAGTCGAAGTAATGTTCAAAACAAAAGTGTCATCGATAGAAGCAAAAGGGGTTGATGGAATAAATGATCAAAAGACATATTTTCATCGAAATGATTATTGATTGCTGGGAAAATCAGAGATGAATCCAGGTGAGAGAATTGAAGTTGAGGCTTACTTGAAATCCCATGATGAATTTGTAAATCAATTAAGGAAAGAGTTTTAGAGTTTGGATGATGGGAATACCCGTAGGGTGCCCTATTTTTATAATGATGGTGAGTTGGCATCGTTAGAACAATGGAAACAAGAGTTAGTTGAGGTGAAGAATCGAGTAGTGGCAAAGTTGGATCGGGACAAAGACTTATCACATGATGTGAATCACATTCTATCCAATTATTTCCTGACGGAGAATGACATGAGGATGCTAAATAGTGATATTGTGATGTATAAAGATGACAAGTACATCAAACACATAGGGGTGCTGAATTTGTTTATCTTCTAGTTTGTTAACAAAAGTGTTAGTTAGCAGTTATATGTTGAAAAGCCACAATGCTTGGTGATAATGTATACTCTCATATAAAGGGGGAAAATTTTGTAATAGGGAAGATAATTAGAGAAAGAAGTAGATTATAGCCTCAGGCTTACCACGATACTATTTTGGCAAATATATAATATAATCAGTTGTTTTTCCTTTGCATATGTGTTGCGGATTACTGCATTTTTCTGTAGGCAGTTGCTTATGATATTATCTAAAGGAGATAAGGTTATTTGTGTTCTTCCAGTAAAATTCTGTGTTTCATATTGTAGATTTGGATCAAAAAGATTTACTTGCGAATTGTAATTGTTCCTTGTATTTCTTCCTTGGATGGTCTCTTAAGGTTAGAGTTAAATTCATTCAAGTGGTTTACAATATAGACATTGAAGTAAAGCTCATAAGAAACAATAATTGACAGACTCATCAAGAGGGGGTGGGTTTAAAAACTATCTCATAAGTTCACACAATAAGTCCTAAAGAAATATAAATACTTTGTAGCCCAAACAACAAAGAAAGGCACTAGTCATCTATAATATACAACTCATCAGTTCACACTTTCACATTAAAAGTAATAGGAGTAGCTGAGTAGAAATTCTAGTAGTTAATTTAGCCAAAGTGTAACATATATACTTTTGTAAGATACATAGATCAATACACACATCTAAAATCAGTCTGTTTAAGAAACTTATGCCATTTTGAGACTAGGAGATATTAGATTAAGACACTAAATCTTCTATAAAAAGCATTAGTTGAAGGAACAACTAGTGAGTAGGTATACCCACCTAGGTCCTGCAGAGCCTAAAGTGAGAGAATTAGTAACCAAATAGGTTCACTCTATAAGTTGGCCAAGTCAATTGGAGGGTTTGATCATAGGAGTTGGCATTTCCTTAGAACCTATCCAATCTGTTGATTTGAGACCCAACAGATGGCAACATGGAAACATGGTTACTTGGCAACAAGATTCATAAGGAATCTTATACCGGCATACACCGGCACTAGGAGTCATTCACCGATAGACACCAGCATTGGAGAATCTAGGGTTACACCAAGACTAGCACCGACATCTAGCACTTTAGTGAAGCCGACATCAGGCTTGGACCCAAAGGAAGTTTAATTTGTAAAATCATTTTATTGTATAAAGCCGACATTGTATATCTTTTGTAATACATTGCAAACCGACATAAGGCTTATTATTTGTAAGGGTATATAGGTTAGTCTTCTAGGTCATTTTGAACATGGGGACATAAGAGAATAATATCAAAGTTGTATAATGTGAAGTATATGTATGTAGATCATTTGTATGCGAATGTTATATCATGCAATGATCTGTAGATAGTTTGGAAAGTATTCTTGGAGGAGAAGAGATATCGGTAGAAGTCTTTAGGGTTTATGAACCGGTATAGAGAAGAACTATAACCGGAACTCTTTTTGGCATAGAAGATGCATTTTGTGAGTTCATCATTACTATTTTATTTCAGTAGAAGCTTGTAGTTAGTGAGACTCTTTTTGTGGTGAGCAGTGTGCTCTAGGTAGTGTACCTTCCTACATGTGCAGGGCCCCATTTTATGTAATATCCTTTCATATGGCCAGTGAACAGATACTATGGGTCACAAATCCCATCATGGTTTTTCCTCTTTGAGGTTTTCCATGTATAAATTTTGTGTGTTATTGTGTTCATTTGCTTCAAGTTATATGTTTCTTCATTTACCGGTTTATATATGTATATTATAAAAGGGTAAAATCAAATCTTACCGACATAACACTGATTCACCCCCTCTCAGTGTTCTTGGATCCCAACAAAGAGAGGCTCTCTTTCTCTACAATCATTCTCAAGCTCCTTGTCTAGGTTTTCCTGAGGAGGATTGCTAGATCTCGGATTATAGGGTTGACACCGTTCTGTGTGATCTCCCAAATCTCCTTGCCAATACATCTCAGATGAGTCTCCATCCAAATCTTCCATACTGTGTAATTTTTCCATCAAGTCTCATAATATCCCTTCAAAAGATAGCTCCAGAAGAACTGGATGAACTTTAACTATTAGTCACCATTGGATCTTCCTCAAGCGGTTAAGATTTTTGTAGAGAGGACCAAAGCTCTGATACCAATTGTTAGATAGTTCAGATAACTAGAAGACAACTGAGAGAGGGGGGGTGAATAAGTTGTCACAGATTACATGAACATTCAAAAATTAAAAATTTAATACTGGAACCCAAAACAATAATACCAAAATAGCAGTTAATTCAATTAAGCATAAACAATAATCACAAAATAAAATGCATCCACACAACACCAAGATTTGTATGTGGAAAACGTGGTAAAGGGAAAAACCATGGTGGGAAGCCTACCCATAGTCAGATAATACTTCTGTAGTAAGTATGTGAATTACAATTACAGGGCCTGCACTTGCAGGAAGGCCAATAGCCTAGAGCACACTACTCATCAAAAAAGGAGCCTCACTGACTACATAGAAATCCAAACAACAATCAAGAGAAATGTTGAACTACAAGAGCTAACATCTCCTATGCCAGAGTACAGTTCTAGTTAAGCTCAATATCGGAGGTCTAAATCCTCTTACATAAACCCAATTTGTTCTCCAATGATCGAACAACTCCTATTTCTAAATGATATTACATTATTCACACATTACATTCCTTGACCATGACCTCTTACATTAACCATGATGATCTACAATGAGATCTTACATCTTATTTATACAAACCCTTGACCATAAACAGTTAGGTCAGCCACCACACAATAAACAGATTACATAATTACAAACCATGTCAGCCTTAGACCAAAAAAACAAATAATATTAACACATAAGATATCCCAAAAATACATCATTGTGTCCTATCCACATGTTACATTAAATCTGGTCCATAACCTAGATCAACTGGGACCAAGTATAGGTCCACACGCTTCAGCAATGATCTCCAAACGCCAAGCCTCTAACATGATCACCAACAACATCCTAAAACTCCAGCAGAAGCTGCACCAACACCACTTATGCAATTCATTAAATATCTCCACTAAAATCTCTTCCAATGAAACTCTCACCAAAACCAGAAACCAATCTTCTAAGAAAGCAGGATAGCATCCAATCACTAGCCCAAAACCAACAGACCAAATATGAGTATAAGTATCATGAACAAGCCAATTCAATCACCAAATTATATCGAAGCTTTCTAGATCATACCTGATCCAAGTTAACCAGAAACCACTCATCCTATCGGGACTAGAAGGGTGTCGGTAAAGCATCAAAACAACTAGTGTTGACATCAATGACAAAACATCAATGCAACACATAATCAATTCCACCAAATGGCCAACAAGTATAACACTGGTGATGTCTCGTATGTTGAAGGTTTGAAGCATAATCTTTTGAGTGTTGGGAAGATGGTTGATAAAGGTTATGATCTATAATTCAAGGATGGAAAATGCAAGATCTTAAAATCCTCTGGTATAGGGATTGCATCTAGAACTAAGACTGAAGGTAACATTTTTTATTTTAATGTTGATGAGAAAAATTATTTGATTGCTCAGATTGATGAGAGTTGGTTATGACATAGGAGAATGTGTAATGTGAATTTTGATTCAATTATTAAGGTCAGTTCTACTCAAGATACTAGAGATTTGCCTAATATTGTTAAGCCTGCTAATTCAGTATGTAAGGAATGTCAGTTGGGTAACCAAACAAGAATTTCTTTCAAAAGCAAATAATATACATCTAATGGGCTACTAGATCTTGTGCATACTGACCTATGTAGACCTATGGATATTATAGGTGTGTAGGGTGGTAGATAATTTATGCTACTAATTGATGATTATTCTAGGATGATGTGGGTTGTCTTTTTGAAGGAGAAATAAGAAGTGTTGGACAAGTTCAAGATAATCAAAGCAAAAGTTGAGATTGAGTCCAGATTGAAGGTGAATTGTCTTAAATCTTATAGAGGTGGAGAATTTTTCTTTGGTGAGTTCAATTCATTCTATGAGAAGCATGGGATTAGAAGACAATTATATGCTCCTAGAATCCCTCAGCAGAATGGAGTTGTTGAGAGGAAGAACATAACTATCTTGGATTTTGCAAGTACTGGGCTGATTGAAGGGAATGTTCAGAAGTTTTAGACAAATCTGATACCAGGAGTAAACTGATAGGGGGAGGGGTGAATTAGTTTACCATCATAAATTAGAACTAATGCATATCAAAACCATTAAACTAGACAACAAAGAAACCAAAACAATGAAGAATAGAACATGAAAGCACAGTACACACAACAATATTTTGATATGGAAAATCTAGTAAAGGGAAAAACCACAGTGGGAAACCCTACCCACAATCAAATAACACTTTTGTAGCACTATGTAAAATTACAACGGGGATTACACTTGCAATCAGGCCAACCACCTAGAGCTCACTGCTCATCACAAAAATAAGTCTCACTGACTTACAAAAACATCAGACTAAAATCTAGAAAGAATGAATTGTGAAAGTAGCATCTGCTAATGCTTGATATAGTTTCTGTTAAGCATAGATGTCTAACCTATAATACAAAAATCTTCACCGAATGATATATCACTTATTTGCACATAAATATTCCTTTGATAATGCAGACATAACCATCGATCCTATCCATGTATCAATATATAAATTACATGAATAAGTCACCCATAGATACAAATCATCAACCTTATTGACAAGGTCAGCTAAATCCTAAACCCATAAACCCATAATAACAAAAATTATATTACACGGTATCACCAGACCAATATTATGATTTATATTATATAGCATGGACCTAAATCAAGTAACCAAACAATTCCATCTGCCCAAAATTTTGCTAAGACCAAAATCCAACATGCTTCACCATAACATAGAAACCCTTAGTGAAGTAACATAGAAAGACTAATGGGATCCAAATAGGATCACCATAACAGCATGCCAGCTAAAGAAAAGTCACCAAACACTTAGAATATGATCAAGAAGCACCTTTAGTATGATAGAAACTGATTCCATAAGCCGAACCAAAATCAACTGACCAAAACACCAAATATCACATACCGATAAAGCTAACCGATATTGGGAAATACCAACCAGGAACATAAGTGATAGTTACCGGAGCACCAAAATATGAACCAACAGAATATGGAAAACAAATAACCATCTAGAGTAAGCATCTGAAACCGATTCTAGATATCTAATCATACCGGATAAGAGTCATATCCAAAACCAAGATGATCACCAAGACTAACCGGGATAGGTCCAACTGGGATACATTGTTGACATCAATGACAACACTTAACCAAATCCAGTATATTTCCAACAATGTGCCCCTTTAGCATTGATGGCAACACTAAATGTAAAAAACATCCAAGTGCTAAGGAATGCCAACAATCTCCCTCAAAGATATGACTGATTTTCACATGAATACTACCTCTCCCCATTTGAAATCAATGACAAAGGACGGATACCAAGTCAGAAATACTGAACCAAACTGATGCAGCCATAACCAGTAAAAACCCTCAAAAGAGTCAACTGGCTTATGAAACAAGATAAACACAATGGAAGTAGCATGAAAACATAAGAAATTCACATGAACAGATCATATTAAAGCCATAGAACTTCCAACAATCATTATATTATCATGAAAGAACATCTGGTAATTAACCGGTTACATGCAAGCTTCAAGACAGATACAATCCAACCATAACCCTAAGAATCAACTGAATCACAACATGTGAATCTTAATCTTTATTATCAATTCTACTACCTCTTCCCTCACAAATGATTACATAACATCATATTTATACCCACAAAAACATATTTGGGTCGACCTCATAAGATTACATTCACCAATGCAAGAAAATGAAACATGTAGTTAGGTTGGCCCTAAGATTTAAGAAATCTTTCCAAAAAATAACAACCAAGTAATGCGGTTTAGTAGGAAGGTCAGCCACATGCCAAGGAACATTGGACAAGACCCAAAATGGATCCACATGCCAAGAATCACGTCAAAAATGAAGGAAAACCAACCGGTAAGCATAAGAACTATCTTGGAACCTAGAAACAGTCAACCAGAAGTGATAACTGGCTGGAAAAGAACCCAAATGAACTGAAAAATATGGAATCAAGAACATGAAACCATCTAGGAACTCAAAATAAGATCTTCCACAAAGAACAAGAAACTACTGGTACATACCGGTAAGAATACAAAAAACTGCACAAAGAACTGAACAAGAACAAAAACTGAAAGGAAATATTATTGGTTGATGCAAGATTGCTCATTGACCAGGGATGCTCTTGCATCAGACAACCCAGGTAGAAAAATATGTTCCATGAGAGGCAACTCATGAAAATATAAAAGGATCTAGAACATGAAGATCCCATTCTCATTTCTAATCCAAACATCTTCCTTATTTTCCAACCTCTGCTTTAGCTCCTCCGGTGCCTCAACCGAATTCTCTAACTTTTGAGTCCCTTTGTTTTTCCTTCTTTTCTTCTGATCTGCACATTCTACCTATGTACTGCCTTCTTTCTTCTACAACTCAAGATTTCTTCTACCATAAGACTTCATCCATTTTGTCACCACTTTGTTGATCGGTTCCATCTGTCTATCAAACTCATCTATCAGATCCTTTTGCAAGCTCA
Source organism: Cryptomeria japonica (assembly GCF_030272615.1). Classification (NCBI taxonomy): domain Eukaryota; kingdom Viridiplantae; phylum Streptophyta; class Pinopsida; order Cupressales; family Cupressaceae; genus Cryptomeria; species Cryptomeria japonica. Next base: position 464,142,906 of record NC_081410.1, on the reverse strand, counting down.
TGTCACCCTCTGGTATAACCTCTACAATTGGTTCTATCAAATCTTTCTTCAAAACCTTTGGTATGACCTTTGCAATAGGTTCTTTCAAACCTTCTGATATAGCCCCTATCACTGGTTTCTCAGGACTCAGATTCTTCACTCCCTTCTCTTTCTCCTTCAACGAAATCAATGTGAACTTTTGCCCATCCTTTTCAATAGTAACTAGGTTTCTTCTACAATCATAAATAGCTCCCCTATCATACTGTCAAGCTTTTCCCAACAAGACATGACAAACACTCATATACACGATATCACACAAAAATTCATCTCTGAAAGGCCCAATATTGAAACTCACCAAACACTACTCCTTTATCTCTATCTTCAGATCATCTTGCAACCAACTCACCTCATAAGGACAAGAATGCTTAAGCCTCTTCAACCCAATCTTCACAACCATCTCCTCAGGTACTAAATTATCAGTACTTCCACTATCTACAATGACCTTACAACACTTACCACCTGATTTGCATATAGTCCAGAAAAGTCTCCTCCTCTAAGTAGATCCGGTATTCTTTCTTCTAAACATAAGGGATTCTCATTGCTCTGGTGCATAGTCAGAACCAGTACCATTTGGTTATTCACTTGCAACATAACTTCTTTCCATTCCTTGCTTACATTCATAGGATCTATGTCCAGTTTCTCCACACTTGAAACATTTGCCAAGAAATTCTCTACCGGTATTGTTGCTACCTTTCCTCAGTGTCTTATATTCCAGTTCTTTACTCCACTTAGGTTTTGACTCTTCTTCTTCAACCGATTTCTTCATATTATCACTCATCTTGAATTTATCCTTTCCCTTATTCGATTGTCTTCTTTTCACCTTCTCCTTAGCCTTCAAAGCATACTAGTAAGCTTCTTCAACTGTGGAAACCTTCAACATACTCATTTCATCTTGAATATTAAAAGCAAGTTCATCGATGTACCTTGCCACCTTTTCTCTGTCCATCTCTCAATGTCCAGATCTAATCACCAACTTGTATAATTCCTCATTATATTCATTCACAGTCATGTTTCTTTGTTTTAGGTTTTGCAACTTCTTGAACAACTCCAATTCAGTCTCTCGGTATGAAGTTGGCCTTCAATCTTGCAACCATTTGTCTCCACTGGGTTATCTTCAATTCACCATTCTCGACTCTATCTTTTTGCAATTGTTTCCACCATAAGAGAACAAGCCCTTTAAACTTGGTCCTTGCTAGCTAGACTCTCTATGGGTCCTTGACATCCTCAAACTCCAATTAGTATTCTAACTCTCTGATCCAATCTATCAAATCCTCCAGGTTTAGCGTTCTGAAAAAGTTAGAAACCTCAACTTTATGCACTTTACTCACTTGCGCCACTACTCTCAAGGATATTTCCTCTCTTTCATCTTCTAGTCCTTTAGCTTCTTCAAGCTCTTCACCGAATTCCTCATATTCATCCTTAGAATTAGGGTTTCTTTGTGTAGCGTCCTAAAATTGCGACACTTGCAATTTTGACTGCATTTCGGTCTTCACGATGGCGACGCAACACGCAACCTGAATGGAGACCCCAAAACTTGCTCATGACACTGAAAACTGCATTTTTCAAGCACCCTGGCCTGAACCTCCTTGCACCCTGATGTCCTGGGAGGTGGGACCAGAGCGCCCAGCGCCCTGGTCCCTCAGGACCAGGGCGCCCAGCACCCTGGTCCCTGGGTCCTATTTTGGGCCCGGTTTCCTAAGTGGTATCGGGTCTTTTCGTTTGCAATTTGGAAAATTACCTTCCCTGGTCAGCCTAAGGTCGGGAAAATCAGTCTATCAGCCCTAAATGACAAGTATATAAACTACATTTTCCTCTTTCATTCGACATGATGAAAAAAAGGTGTGGAAATTATACTCAAGCATTCAAGCATTCAAGAATTCAAGCAATTGATCATTCCAAGTCTCCATTCAAGGCTAAGTGTTGCATTCAAGACAAGGATTCAACCATTGAAGAGGAGATCACATACTACATGCTACAACATACAACATACAACATCTAAACCTTCACACATAAGGATACAAACATCCTTAGAACAAGGTATTAGTACTTGTTTTACAGTCATTTACATTTACAGCTCTTGCTCATTTCTTGGTTAATTCCAAAACCGGGGTTTGACCTAAAGGCAAACCCCTAATCCCTAACCCCCTAATTGTCTTCGCTTTTCTGTGTGTAGGTTGCAGGTACGCGGCTGAAATTGAAGATCTGGAATCCTTGTGTAGAGACGAACAGATCCCCCTTCGTTTCGCGGATTTTTCGGAGGACCGTGGCGCCGGGCGCCATCATCCCGACAACTTTTGCTCAAATTTGCAGGACAGTGCCGGATCGACATTTTACTGCTAATTCCAGGTCCGCAGCTTCATCCTATAACCCAAACTCAGTTTATAAGCGAATCTTTATGACTTTCTATGCATCCTTAGCTTAATTTCCTTAATCAACATTCTTTACAAAAGAGGGTAGCCTTGCTTTCCTAACCCTTGAAATTCATTTAGCATCCAATCTTACATCGTGTGGGATTGAATCTTATGAGTTTCAACCCCTCTTTTGAATGTAAAGTCTTCCCCCTAAGTGAAAACCCATTGAATCCTAGCGAACCTCCCTTCTCTCTCCTTGGAGTTAGAAGAGGGGAGACCAACTAGGGTTCGACTGCGATTTTCCGCTTTACATTTTGGTGAACCCAACGTGAACATCCTTTCTGATTATTCATGATTAGATCTGAAAATTGATTCATTGATTACATTTCCATGTTTGATCTTTTGCAAAGTTTTAGAGGTGATTGCATTAAAACCCTAAAATTTCTTTTTAGTAATTAAACTTGCGAAATGTCTAAATGTTAATGCTTGTTTCAGATCTATCCTTCTATTAGAAATTATCAATTCATATTTGTGCTTTAATTCTGAAGATTAAGTGGTTAAAAGTCAAAACCCTAATTTTTGAAACCCTCTTGATTCAACCTTTGTCCGACAATTTGACCGATCAAAACATCTCCAAATCAGCTGTAACTTTGGATTCCGCAATAAAATCACAATATCTTTCATCCCTGAAAATTTGGAAAAAATTTGCGAGGACCGTGTTGCACTCCGAGCGCCATCGTCCCCGACATTTTTTCCGAAATTTCGGGAGCGAGATCTTGCTGTATTTTCCTGCTAAAATCCAGAATTTTGGCTGATTTTGTCAATTATAACACTTTCAAAATTACAGTCAAAGTTGGTCTTGTGATTGCTTGGTCTAAGGCTCCTAATCATTCAAAAATTATCAAAACTGAAATTTTGTGTCAAAATTGTGTTCTTACTGTCTTAGATCTGAAAATTGTATTTGCATTCATTCGAAATTTCAGTGCTTTATTCAAATATTTGCATTTTGTGACTTTTGAAATTAAGTGCCTAATTACAACAACTTTGATTTCCGCTTTCAAAATTGAATTTTGCGTGAAATTGAGTCAATTTTCAAATTTCAAAATTTGCATTGCTCTTGACATTCCCTCTAAAATCATAAAATTCAAAATTTTAGTCTCCCTCTCTTTTTCAAAATTCAAATTTTGCATTTTTCGACAATCTTGATAGGGTTCAATTTTGAATTTGCAACTTTAATTTGGCCTATCTACAGACCGTAAAATCCCTCAATTTTTTCAGATTAGCTCTAAAATCATCATACCTTTCATCCCTGCAAATTTCGAAAAAAGTTGCAAGGACCGTGTTGCACTCCGAGCGCCACGGTCCCGAACATTTTTTCTGAAATTTTGGGAGACTGTTGTGATTGCATTTAACAGCTTAAATCTGGAAGATTGGCTGGTTTTACTAAAAATTGCTACCTCTAAAATCAAAATCTTCTCTCTCTCTCTAGTGCATGAGTTTTACAACAATAAGCCCTACTTACACTATTCCCGTTAGACGAAGCCGTAGAATTAAGTCTTTCCGAGGTTTAACTACTGAGGAGATGGAACCTAATTTGAGTAGTCTTTTTAACGAGGACATGGGTAATTCCTCTAATCCTCCTAATGATGAAGAAGCTCCCCATGAAGTTTCTGTTGAACAACTTTCCAAATTGGATAACCAATTTGACGATTTTCACCAATGGATGTCTCATGAGTATCCCGATAGTCAAGCTCTTCCTTTAATTGAGGGTCTAAAACGTATGCTTCAAAGTGATAAGAATGGAATTGATGTTTTACGTGGTATCGCACACATTGTGGATTCGAATGTGATGCCTATGAAGAGTTGTGCTGAATCTTTAGGTTATACACAACCTCCTACACAAGTCAATCATTCTATTCCTTTGACCACTTCTATTGCTAGTTTACCTACCTTTACATCAAACATCATGGCTACCTCTATACAAGACATTCCTCCTGTGATTACCAGTCATGGGGGCAATCCTCCTTCTTCAATTAACCCTATTCCTTCATTTAATCCGACTTCTTCATTCATTCCTTCAATAAGTGTTCCTATTACATCTTCACAAATGAACATGACACAAGGGGGCAATTCATTTAACCATTCCATTCCTCCTTGTAGTGTTCCTCCTATCCAATCATCCCCTATGGTTGACTATCATAGGGTCCCACCACCTTACTCTTTACCATCTTTCAATAACATCACACCTCCATCTCAATCTAACACACCTAATATGAACTCTTCGACTGAAGCTACCATTAATAATCTTGCACAAACTGTCTCTTCTTTACAGCAACAAATTGCCTCTATGAATCAATCTAAGTTTAGTGTGCCCACATTTGATATTGCGAGCCCACTTTCTCTTGACATCGTTCGAGCTATTCCTCCTAAGCATGTTGAAATCCCGCATTTGGAACTTTATAATGGTAAAGGAGATCCTCTAACACATGTTAAGACTTTTCAAACAATATGTACTGATTTTGCTTATGACCAAAGGTTGCTTGCAAAACTATTTACTAGAACATTAAGAGACAAAGCCCTACAATGGTATTGCTCGTTGCCTTCTTATTCTATTACTTCTTTCGAACAACTTGCAAATGCTTTCATTCAACAATTTCAAAATAATATAAGTCCTAAAGTTACTTTGATTGATTTAATGCATTGTAAACAAGGTGTTAAAGAAAAAGTGACTGATTTCATTGGTAGTTATAAGCATTTGTATGCTCAAATTTCTTTTCCAGTGCCTGATAATGATATTCAAAGAATCTTTATTTCTAATTTGCAAAAAGATATTCGAGACAAACTTCTGTTTTCTGAGTTTACTTCTTTCCACCAGTTGTGCGCCACTCTTCACAATTATCAACTGACTGTGAGTCAAATGGAACAATCACATCCTATGGCTCCAAGTGATAAGGGTGATAGCAGTCAACAACCATTTGGGAAGTTTAAACCGAACAGAGATTCCATCAAATTCAATGAAAACATCATCAACAACAATGTGAATGCAGCATCAGGTGTGCCTCCTATTTCTAAATTTTTCAAGAAAGAAAGAAAGTATACTCCTTTGAATGAATCATTGCATGGTATTATGAATAAGTTATTGGAACAAAATGTGCTTACCCTTCCTCCTATAAGACAAATTGATCCTGCAAAGATTACTTCACCTTATTTTGATCACAAAGCTTTTTGTCACTTTCATCGTCAGCCTGGGCATGATACTGAAAAATGTTTTTCTCTAAAGGGTAAAATTCAAGATTTGATTGATAATAATACTATTTTTGTTTCTGGAGTGAATGATAAAGGCAACACATCTGTAGCTCCTCCTAACCAAAATCTTCAGATTTTTACTGATCCATTACCTTCTCATACCTCTCATACCTCTAATGCGATTGAGGCTAATGATTCCTCTTTCTCATCTGATGGTCTTGTGTCTATGACTCCGAATGTGATTAACTTTGTAGAGCAGCAAGAAAACCCTAAAGAACCTTCCATCACGTTTGATTCTAGCGAAACCATTAGGGCACCTGATGGTCCTTTATACATAGTTGCAAAAGTCAAGAATATGCCTGGCCGTGGAGTGCTTATTGATCCTTCGTGCATGGTTAATGTTATTACTGAAGAATTTCTTTTTACTTTGCAATTGAATCAAGTGATCTATGACAAAACAGATGTGATTGTGAAATTATTTGATGCATTTTCTTCTCCTGCAATTGGTTCTATTACATTGCCTATTGAGGTCCATAACAAATCTCTTGATGTGAACTTTGCTATTATTCCATCTTCCGAACAATTTCGTGTGAAGCTTGGCTATCCTTGGCTATCTTCCATGAAAGCTATTGCTTCTCCTATTCATAAGTGTTTGAAATTTCCCCATAATGGTGAAGTTGTTACTGTCAATCATAGTCTCTTTAAACCAGCTGAAAGAACCTCTAGTGTTCCTATTGATTACTTTTGGCCTAAACAATTCCAATCTCTTCCTCCGCGAAGTGATCATCTTTTCAAATCTTATCAAAAGTGGAAAACAGATATGATCCTATCTCTAAGTGAACCTAGAACACCTAAACTTGACATTCCTATCATTCTTGAGAAGGAAATTCTTCCTTTGAAAGACAAAACTAATGTCTTTCCCCAAGAAGATTCCCAACCCATCCCTATGGATGCGACTATGTCTATGCCTAATAAATCTTCTAAAAATAGACCTATACCTCCTCGTCATGATGGACTTGGTCTTCTTCCTAAACCAAAAACTCCTCCTTTATATGGAGCAGTTCCTCCTCCTGCCTTCTATAGAGAGAAGAGACCTTCTTATTCTCCTATTATCCAGCCTAAGAGACCACAACCTAAACACCCAAGTGATAGGGATGAGAACATTCCTCCTCCTCTATCTTCTACACTTCCTACTAAGACTAGACGTAATCATTCTGCACGGGAACGTCGACGAAAGTGTCGTCTTAGGGCTCAAGCAGCTGCTTCTCAAACTTTGCAATCTCCACAAACACCTTCAACAAGCATTATTCCATTTTCCCCTCAACCGGATATTGAGCCTAAATCTCCTAAACATAAGATGCATGATGGTCTTGATCCTGTGCGAGTTAAAGATCCTATTTTTATAAATCTTGATGATGATATAGATGAAAATATTACTCCTCTTGCTTCTGATAGTGAATATGAACTTGTTGATGTTGATAACCATTTATCTAATGAATTTTCTAAAGCACTTATCCTAGCTCCTAGACAAGAACAATGTGGCTTGGAACATGAACATAGCCCTTGTTTGGATCTTGTGATAGCTCCATCTGCTGTGTTGGATGTTCCTCCTCTAGCGTGTTCCCTGCCTTCCCGAAACATTGATCAGCAAGATCGGGGGGTAGATGACATGCTAGACTAGTTACATTAGCATAGCAGACTCTCTCCCCCTCTCTTTTGTTACTTCTTCTATATGTTATTCTCATTCTTCCATTTGTTGTCCTTAGTGTTGTCTACTTGAGGACGATGCAAAGCATTGAGATCTCTCGATCTCTCTCATGTTGACTCAAAAGACACATGTGTTCCCTTCTTCTAGGTGACCTTCCTTGATTGGGGAATGAAGAACAATTATGCATACATACATATGATATATATACATGACTTATCATACAGCATACTGACCCCAAGGAAAGCGAAGTCACCTCGTGCTTTGTGTTTTGTGTCTATTATCCTTGGGTTTATCTCACACTTGGGGGCTAAATCCTTGCGATAACGTGCTCCTTTTTCCTTTCTCATTTCTTATGTGTATCACTACGTTAAAACAATCACCCCTGTTGAGGCGTGTGCGATCGCTTTAACGTAGGGGGGCATACACCCTGTCTATCCTTTCAAAGATACTTGAAAATTTCTTGGCAAACTCAGCTTTGTCTTGAAGATTTTTGGTATTTCTTTTGCATGACTCATAGCGAGGGAACCTTACTACTGACAGTCATGGTTCTTCCTCATGATCTTCCCTTTTACTTTGTCAATCGAAGTTGTAAGATCCTTAGTCCACTGGGGGCTTGGTGTATCTTGCCTCCTTGACGTGATGAAAGTCTTTCAACGTTGTTTCCTTGTACTTTACCGGAAGTATGAGCATACATACTCCCGCTAAAGTGGGGGCTAAATGTAGCGTCCTAAAATTGTGACACTTGCAATTTCGACTGCATTTCGGTCTTCACGATGGCGACGCAACACGCAACCTGAATGGAGACCCCAAAACTTGCTCACGACACTGAAAACTGCATTTTTCAAGCACCCTGGCCTGAACCTCCTTGCACCCTGATGTCCCGGGGTCCTATTTTGGGCCCGGTTTCCTAAGTGGTATCGAGTCTTTTCATTTGCAATTTGGAAAATTACCTTCCCTGGTCGGCCTAAGGTCGGGAAAATCAGTCTATCAGCCCTAAATGACAATTATATAAACTACATTTTCCTCTTTCATTCGACATGATGAAAAAAAGGCATGGAAATTATACTCAAGCATTCAAGCATTCAAGCATTCAAGCAATTGATCATTCCAAGTCTCCATTCAAGGCTAAGTGTTGCATTCAAGACAAGGATTCAACCATTGAAGAGGAGATCACATACTACATGCTACAACATACAACATACAACATCTAAACCTTCGCACATAAGGATACAAACATCCTTAGAACAAGGTATTAGTACTTGTTTTACAGTCATTTACATTTACAGCTCTTGCTCATTTCTTGGTTAATTCCAAAACTGGGGTTTGACCTAAAGGCAAACCCCTAATCCCTAACCCCCCAATCGTCTTTTCTTTTCTGTGTGTAGGTTGCAGGTACGCGGCTGAAATTGAAGATCTGGAATCCTTGTGCAGAGACGAACAGATCCCCCTTCGTTTCGCGGATTTTTCGGAGGACCGTGGCGCCGGGCGCCATCGTCCCAACAACTTTTGCTCAAATTTGCAGGACAGCGCCATATCGACATTTTACTGCTAGTTCCAGGTCCGCAGCTTCATCCTATAACCCGAACTCAGTTTATAAGTGAATCTTTATGACTTTCTATGCATCCTTAGCTTAATTTCCTTAATCAACATTCTTTACAAAAGAGGGTAGCCTTGCTTATCTAACCCTTGAAATTCATTTAGCATCCAATCTTACATCGTGTGGGATTGAATCTTATGAGTTTCAACCCCTCTTTTGAATGTAAAGTCTTCCCCCTAAGTGAAAACCCATTGAATCCTAGCGAGCCTCCCTTCTCTCTCCTTGGAGTTAGAAGAGGGGAGACCAACTAGGGTTCGACCGCGATTTTCTGCTTTACACTTTGCAAACCAGCCAAAAAATTATAGATTTCATTCCCCACTTCATTCTTGAAGTCTTCCATCATCTGTTCTACCCTCTGGGGGTTTGTCCTCCTCAGCAGCATCTCTCCTTCCACTCCGGTGAACTGCTTTAATTCGTTGATATGACTACCTATTTCAATTGCCTACCCTCGATGATCTATTGAACATATGCACAACCTACCTCCAATCAGCTGTCTATCCACCCCAAGGAGTGCCTCAATGTCCACAAATGGTTCTTCCACTAGTCAGTCCATAACCAGCTCTAATACCACTTGACGTAGCCATAACCGATAAAAACCCTCAAAAGAGTCAACCGACTTATGCAACGAGAGAAATATATTGGAAGCAACAAGAAAATATAAGAAATTCACATAAATAGATCATATTAAAGTCATATAACTTATGGCAATCATCCAACAATCATTATATTATCATCAAAGAACATCTGGTAATTAACCAGTTACATGCAGGCTTCAAGCTAGATACAATCCAACTGAAACCCTAAGAATAAACTAAATCACAACATGATAATCTTAATCTTTATTTCGAGTTCTACTTCCTCTACCCTCACAAGTGATTACATAACATCATATTTATACTCACTGGAACATATCCGGGTTAGCCTCATAAGATTACATTCACCAATGTAGGAAAATGAAATGTGTAATTAGGTCGGCCCTAAGATTTAAGAAATATTTCTGGAAAATAACAACCAAGTGATCTGGTTCAGTAGGAAGGTCAGCCACACACCAAGGAACATCATACAAGACCTAAAATGGATCCACACGCCAAGAATCATGCCAAAAATGAAGGAAAACCAACCAGTAAGCACATAAATTGTCCCAAAACCTAGAAACAGTCAACCAGAAGTGATAACTGACCAGAAAAGAACCCAACAAAACTAAAAATTTGGAATCAAGAACTGTTTGGGAACCAAAAATAAGATCTTCCATGAAGAATAAGCAACTACCGGTACATACCGGTAAGAATACTGAAAACTAAACAAGAACAAAAACTGATAGGAAATATTTTTGGTTTATGCAAGATTGCTCATCGATCGGGGATGCTCCTACATCACAAATTATTGAGTACTCCCCCTGAGTAGTAGCATCATCTCATCAATTCAAATCAAAGAAAATATCTGATAAACTTACTGGATTGATGCATTCCTACATCTCTAAGTCTCTTTCGAAGGGTTGGTAACCCCCTACTGATCTCTGAGATATTCAAAAGTATCTTTAGGAAATGGTTTAGTTAGAATATCTTCAATCTTCTTGTTAGTAGGCACATAAACCAATCTGACTTCCTTTGCTTCAACCCTTTCCTTCAAAAAACTTATAGAAATGTGTTGATTTGGAATGAAATACTAGATTCTTTGACATATTAATAAGCGTGGTAGTATCACTGTGAATAACAATAGGCTCATCATAACTTACCCTTATATCTTTTAAAATTTGTTTCATCCATAAAATCTTAGTACAATTGGTAGCAACAACTACATATTCCACTTTTGTAGTAGATAATGAAGTACATGATTGTTTCTTGCTAAGCCATGAAACCAATATAATCCATAGGAGGTGGTTAAGCCATGCTAAAAACCCAAGCACTACGATGCACAACACAAGGAAACCAAAGGCACACACCTTGCAACAATCCCCAATGATCTAATCTTTAGAATGATTTAGTTTCACATACCTAGGAGTCTTGAAATTTTCTTGATTTACTGACTCTTTTTGTTGGCATTTGATTGAAGATTGTATTGATGACCTATTGTGTTGTCATTGATGTCAATTATAATTGGTAATAATGTTGTAATGATGTTGTTTTGCAACTAGTAGTTTAGCAAGTGAAGGAAATCAGTATTACTTTAGAAGCAGTGAGATCAACCAGTAACCCTACCTATTGATATGCGAAACCCTAACCGATGGAACTTGGTGAATCAGTTGTATTGATTAATTATCAAATAGTGATCGATAATGATGATGAATAAATGATGAAAAATTAGTACCAAACTGGTACTGAGAGGAGGGGGGGGGGTGAATCAATATAGGCAAAAACACTTTCCTTGAACCAGTTTGACTGCACACACTGAACTTTGACTAACAAGCAATAACACTGGTTTAAATCAGATTACTACTGGTAAAATATAGTGATAATGTGAAAGACATAAACTGGTAACCCTTAGCTTTCCATACAATCTAATACCTCATTTCCACTTCACCCTTACGCATAAACGGGTAATCTATCATCAAAAATATAATGACTACTAGTTCAACATATTTTACCAGTTTGACATAAAACACTAAACCATCACATGAAAGGCATCACACATGACACACTGATTTTTCACGTGGAAACCCAACTGGGAAAAACCACGGTGGGGATGAATACCAACAAGCTATTCTTGAACTCTTTTGAAGTCTAGTCTGTTAGGAGCCTAGTCTGGTTAGAGACTTTTACAATAGGTTCTGCTAGGAACTGATCCTGCTAGGGATCACCCGGATAAGGGATGGCTAACTGCCTGGTTGAAGGTTAGAACCTTGTTAAAGGTTACTTCTCAAGAGGATTTGAAGAACTCATTGAATTGAGTCACCCTATTAAAGGATTTACACAAAAGCCTGTTAAAGCTACCTGGTTAAGGGATTTTCCAACTGCTGAACTAGTTAGAAGTATCTAAAATTCTGATAATCACACTACATCAAATCAATAGTCTTGAATAGATCTCAAGACATTCTCCAACATTCATTCTTTGCCACTTCAGGAAGCTGATAACTCATCACGCACTCTCCACCATTTATAGAGACTTTGCACATTCCTGACATAGATAGGATCAATATCCATGCAAGATCCTCAAGGAAATCCTTCACGCACACAAGGCTGACATGACAACACTTATCTGGTCTTCATTACAATGCTAACTCATCACAAGATGTCATCAGTTGAATCGCACAATCTTGGAATGCATCAACTGGAAACCTTGAAGCTGAGACTACCAACCAGTAGTCATGCCAAATGAAACCCCGATACAAAACTTCCATTTACCGGTTCTCATTCCAACATACTGGTTTACCTTGAACAAACATACCACTTTACTTTTTCACAAATACCGGTTTACATCATCATACCAGTTCTCTTGCCAATTTGCTTACTATAACATACCGATTCATACTTCAGCATATTGACATCAATGACAACATACAATATCATCATGTCATCATGCTCTATACATATGCTAACAATCTCCCCCTTTGGCATTGATGGCAATATACAAAGATATCTTTCTGCTTCTGCTTCACATCTTTTCCCCAATATGATAGATATATTTTCCACTTTACATCTTCTCCCCCTTTGACAACAATGCCAAAGTGGAGGCATACACATCTATGTTCAACTATGTTGCTCCCCCTAAGGAATAGCATCCTTCAACACACCAATCCTGAAAAAGATATATCTATGTAAGACCTGACTGACGTGGAGCACATACCTTTAGTTGACCTCTTGAAGGGGCAGCACCCCTAATTCACCTCTCAAATAGGTAAAGGTATCCTTCAGTAAAGGCTTGGTGAATATGTCTACTAACTACTCCTTACTAGAAACATGTTCCAGTACAACCTCTTTGTTCTAAACCTTCTCCCTCGAGAAATGATACTTGAGCTCCAAGTGCTTGGTTCTAGCATGTAAAATTAGATTCTTGGAGATGTTAATTTCACTTGTGTTGTCACAAAATATAGTTACCGGTTCAGATACAGGAACTTTGAAGGGATTTAATACATGCTTCATCCAAATTTTCTGGGTGCAGTTCATAAATGCTGCAACATACTTCGCTTCTGTTGTAGACTAAGAGATACAACTCTGCTTCTTACTCATCCATGAGACTAATCTACCACCAAGAAAGAATGCACCACCAGTTGTGCTCTTCTGGTCGTCCACATTACTAGCCCAATTAGCATCTGTAAACACTTTCAGGTTGAAATCATTACTATATGGATACCATAATCCATAGTCAACAGTTCCCTTCAGATATCTAAGAATTCACTTGACTGCTACCAAGTGGGATTCTCTTGGACTATTCTGGAACCATGCAGTAATGCCTACTACATGTGCAATGTCCGATCTTCTATGTAGCACATAGTGCAATTTACCAATCATTGATCGGTATTCCTTCTCATTTACCAACACTGAGTCATCCTCTTTTGATAATTTACAACTGGTCACCATCGGTGTACCAACCAGTTCTTTGTCTTCCATGACAAAGGTCTTCAACACCTCTTTGACATACTTGGACTAAGTGATAAAGATTCCATCTTTCATTTGTTGAATTTGTAGTCCAATGAAGAACTTAATCTCCCCTATAAGTGACATCTCAAATTCCTTCTTCATCTCATTTGCAAAGTCATGACTCATCTTGTCATCTCCACCAAAAATTATGTCATCAACAAATACTTCACAAATCAGAATTTGATCTCCTTCTGATTTCAAGTAGATATTGCTATCTTCACTTGTTCTTTCAAATCCAATCTTCACAAGATGGGAGTGCAAGCATTCATACCATGCTCTAGGTGCCTGCTTTAGTCCATACAAGGCTTTATGTAGCCTACAAACCATGTCACTATCTTCTGATAGGGAAAACCCATCTGGTTGCTCTATATACACCTCATCTTCTAGTATTCCATTTAGGAATGCAGATTTTACATCCATTTGATATACTTTGAATCCCTTGAAGGCTACATATGCAAGAAGCATACGAACTCCTTCCAATTTGGCTACTAGAGCAAAGGTTTCTCCATAGTCTTCTCCTTCTTCTTGAGCATATCCTTTGCACACCAGTTTGGCTTTGATTCTTACCACTGTGCCATCTTCATTCAACTTATTTCTGAAAACCAATTTGGTGCCTATGACATTTTTATGCTCAGGTCTGGGTACCAAAGACCATGTACCATTATTTTCTATCTAGTCAAGTTCCTCTTCTATTGCCTTGATCTAGTCTTCATCTTTATGTGCCTCTTTGAATGTTTTAGGCTCAAATTCAGATATCATGCAAGATTTTTCTCTGACCTTTCTTCTTGTAAGAATTCTTGCATCCTTATCTCTTATGATCTGCTTTGGATCATGATTCAGCTTTACATACCTAGGAATGATCTTAGTTGTTTCCTCTTTCTTTTCTTCTTCATCCTCATCTTCATCAGCATTAGCATCTACCGATGTAGGAGCACTATTACTAGTGCTAGGCTATTTTGCAACCGGTTCCTAGAAGGTTACTATCGGTTCCTCTCCTACTTGCTCACTGTCAGTTTCCTCAGATTTCTCATAGGTTTCATCAACTCTAACATTGATGCTTTCAACAATTCTCTGAGTCCTATTGTTGAAACATTTCAGATCTTTTCTCTTTGTGGAATACCCTAGGAATATTCCCTCATCACATTTTGCATCAAACTTGCTCTGATGTTCACTCCTCTTGATATAACATTTGCTACCAATCACTCTAAAGTAGCTTACCACTGGTGTCTTACTAGTCTAATACTCATAAGGTGTTTTATCCTTACCCTTTTTTATGAGTACCCGGTTCATTGTGTAGACTACAGTGCTCACTACTTCTCTCCAAATGGTGTGAGGAACTTTTCTTTGGATCAACATTGTTTTGGCTACTTCAACTATAGTCCAGTTATTTCTCTCTGCTAGGCCATTCTATTGTGGATTCCAGGGGGTAGATAGTTGCCTCTTGATGTCATTCTCTTCATAGTACTTGAATGCACCAGAAGTGAATTCTCCTCCTTGATCAGTTCTTAGGCACTTAATCCTCTTACCGCTTTCTTTTTCAACCAGTGCTCTGAAGGCTTTGAACTTTCCAAAGGATTCAGACTTGTCCTTCAAAAATGTGACCCACATCATTCTTGAGCAATCATTAGTAATAATCATAAAATACCTATCTCCCTACACACTCCTAGTTTTCATACGACCACACAAATCAGTATGCACAAGATTAAGTAAATTATCTGTAGTGAAAGATTTACCTTTGAAGGTTGAGGAAGATATTTTCCCCAGTTGACACTCTCTGCACAAAGGATTCTTCAGTTTGCTCAACATAGGCAATCCTCTAACTGCGTTGATCTTACTGGCCTTCACAATATTATCAAAGGTTACAAGGTAGAGTCTCCTATGCCATATCCAACTATCATCAAACTTAGCCATTAGACATGTACTGATGTTTGCATTCAGCTGAAATAGGTTACCTTTGGTCTGCATACCGGTGGCCATCAGTTCACCACTCTTACCTTTTATTTTGTACACTCCATCTCTGAATTCTAGAGGGAGTCCATTATCATTTAGCTAGACAACACTCAAAATGTTGTGTCTGAGACCTTCTACCCAATACACATTGTCAACATTGCTTTTTCCATTCAGAGAGATGGACCCTCTACCTTTTACCATACATGGTGAATCATTACCAAAATGAACCACACCACCATCATACTCTTCCAGATATAGAAACTTACTCTGGTCACCAGTCATATGGTGAGAAAAACCACTATCAATGATCCACTCATTGGAATTATCAAAGTGGGAGACAAGAGCCTTCTTGTCTAACACATCTTCCTTAACTGCTACAAACACAATGTCTTCACTTTCTTCATCTTCTAATTCCTCATTAGTGACACCTTCATCAAATGCTACAAAACAATTTCTCCTATTTCCTCCTTTGAACTTCTTGAACTTCTCCATTTTTTCCTTGTTATCACCATTTGGATAGTTTACAACAATGTGTCCTATCCTATTGCAAGAAAAGCATTTCAAAGGGAGCTTACCTCTATATTTACCAGCTCCCTTACGAAGTCTCTTGGCAAGAAGAACTTCAAATTCCATTAGGATCTCCTCATCATCCATTTCTCTGCTTTGTCTTGGTTCACCATTGGTACTAGCTACTTTACCCTTTCTAGACAGTGTAATAGATGCTCTAAAGGCTAATTCGGTCTTCTAAATACTACCATCATAATTATTTAGGTCATAAGCTATCAACTTAGCAATGATGGAGTCTAGGGATACCTTTGTCTTGTCTCTAGACCTCAATTCCTGAATAGAAGCAACCCTTATTGCATAGACTGGTAATAAGGATCTCAAGACTTTGCTAATGACAGTGGAATCATCTATTATACCACCTGCACTCTTGATGTCTCCAACAACAATTTTGATTCTTATTCCATATTGTTGAATGGTCTCTCCTTCAACCATCTGCATGTCTTCAAACTTTCCCCTAAGGCTCTCTTCCTTAGCTTGTTTCACATGCTCATCACTGCCATAGATATTCTCATTTGCATCCCATACTTCTTTTGGATTGTCTTTATCCTAAACATTAATAAACTCAATGTCAGATAGACTGCTAATTAGGGCTTCCATGACTTGCCCATTCTCCTAAATCTCTCTCTTTTGATCATTGGTGAGAGTACTAGTAGGGATAACATAAGCGTTCTCAACATAGCTCCAGTGTTGAGCACCCATGTTTTTGATGTATATCTTCATTTTGTCCTTCCATATTTAAAAGTTGTCTCTATTGAACTTTAGACCTTCCCTCTTCATCATTAGAGTAGGATCTTTTCCTCAAGCTGTTAAGCTTACAACACAGAGGACCTGGAGGATGCTCTGATACCAATTGATGAATAAATGATGAACAGTTAGTACCAAATAGATACTGAGAGGGGGGGTGAATTAGTACAGGAAAAAATAGTTTCCCTGAACCAGTTTGACTGCACACACTGAACTTTGATAGGCAAGCAATAATACCGGTCTAAATTAGATTTCTAGCGGTAAAACACAATGAGAATGTGAAAGAGATAAACTAGTAACCCTTAGGTTTCCATACAATCTATACCTCATTTCCACTTCACCCTTATGCATAAATAGGTAATCTATCATCAAAAATATAATGATTGCTAGTTCAACATATTTTACCAGTTTGACATAAAACACTAAACCATCACATGAAAGGCATTACACATGACACACTGATTTTTCACATGGAAACCCAACTAGGAAAAACCATGGCGGGGATGAATACCCACAAGTTGTTCTTGAACTCTTTTGAAGTCCACTCTGTTAGGAGTCTAGTCCAGTTAGAGACTTTTACAATAGGTTCTTCTAGGAACTGATCCTGCTAGGGATCACCCAGTTAAGGGATGGCTAAATACTCGGTTAAAGGTTAGAACCCTATTAAAGGTTACCTCACAAGAGGAATTGAAGAACTCATTGAATTGAGTCACCCTGTTAAAGGATTTACACAAAATCTTGTTAAGGCTACCTGGTTAAGGGATTTTCCAACTGCTGTAATGGTTAGAAGTCAATAGCTTCTTTTCTTCTGCAATTACACTCTGCAGGTATCAACACACTTCTCTGGTCTGGCAAGAATCAAAATGAAAAACATCATCGACCTTATAGGAAATAGATAGGTCTGTAGCATAAACCCTAAACCCTAAACATTTAGGTTTTACAATCTAGTCGGTTCAATCCTGACCATTAATCACACTGCATTGAATACAACAGTTTTGAACAGATCTCAAGATGTTCTCCAACGTTCATTCTTTGCCGCTTCAGGAAGCAGATAACTCATCATGCACTCCCCACTGTTTACAGAGACTTTGCACATTCCCGAGGTTGATAGGATCAATCTCCATGCAAGATCCTCAAGGAAATCCTTCACGCACACAAGGCTGACATGGCAACACTTATCTGGTCTTCATTACAATTCTAACTCATCACAAGATGTCATTGGTTAAATCACACAATCTTGGAATGCATCAACCGAAAACCCTGAAGCTGAGACTACCAACTGGTAGTCATGCCAAATGAAACCCCAATAGAAAACTTCCATTTACCGGTTCTCATTCCAACATACCAGTTTACATCATTATACTGGTTCTCTTGCAAGTTTTCTTACTACAACATATTGGTTCATACTTCAACATATTGACATCAATGACAACATACAATATCATCATGTCATCATGCTCTGCACATATGCTAACAAATGATTATGCCATATATGCATGTTGTATGTGATGAGTTTCAAGTGTTTTTTAGTGCATAGAGAATGGTTTTATCTTGGGAATGAGAGAGTACATTACATGAAGAGGAAACTGCGTGATGAGTTACAAAATCGATGAAGTGGTGATCAAGGAGCGGTCGAGGTTGTCTTGTACAGTGTGCAATGATTTCTATGTAATCCAATGATCATTCTTAAATCGATTTTTTTGTAATCTCTATAAGATCTTAGGTTTGTGATGTGTTACCGACCTATTTTTTGCTTTTAAGGTCGATGAGTTATTTTATTGTAGTGTTGGCAATTTTGGTTAAGTGTCAGTGTGATTGATTGCCGAACCAGAAGGAGTATCTATAGTATGTGTGAAGGCAAATAGGAGCATGAAAATGATATGATCAAGTAGAGTAGTTCTATTTACTAGATCAACAAACCCCTATTGTTCTCTAATAATTACAACAATTAAATCCCTTAACCAAGTAAGCTTTAACATGATTAGTTCTTTCTAAATCCTCTAACTAGGTGATCCATTAGCTTGGATTTTAAATCCCTTGTCAAGGTTACTCTTAATATGGTATTGCTTCTAACGGGGCATTATAATCAATCCCTTAACCAGGTGGTCCCTAACAAGATCTGTTCCTAACAGGACATTTTGTAAAAGCTTTAACAGACTTGGCTCCTAACAGGGCGAACTTTAGAAGAGTTCAGAATACTTGTGGGTATTCATCCCCATCGTGTTTTTTCCCATTTGGGTTTGCATGTCAAAAATCATTGTGTCAAGTGGTGAATTCTTTTTGTGGTTATGTTTGATATGGTTAATTTTCTTAACTGTTAAATCCACTTAGATATATTAAAATGACCGATAATTATCTAAAATGTGCTTTTACTATTGTTAGTAAAGTATTTCAATGTTTTGGTTAAATGGTTTGGGAGTTTTAGATCTGTTATACTATTATGTCAGTCAACTGATAAACTATCAATGCTATTGCAGTTTGTAGATCAGTATTTGAACCAGTTAGTTAAGTGATTGACTTGTGATATTTTTTTGAATTTGGTGAAAGTTAAGTCAATTTTCTATCTACTAATTCATCCCCCCCTCTTAGTAGTTCTTTGTATCCTTATTGATTCACCTTATCATCACATTTTGTTGTTACTCTATCATAGTTGAGTTTTCTAATGTTGCCGGAGTGACAAGTGATGGACTTGTAAAGCACTGAGAGGGGGGGGTGAACCAGTGACACAAAAAATAAAACTACTTCAAACACTGACCAGTAGAAATACTTAATAATTTTGTTAAACAATATGCATGAAATCCAAAATGATATAACAACATCTACAATAAGTATAGCATCCACTATAACACAAGTGTTTATACATGGAAAACCCAAATAGGTAAAAACCACGGTGAGATGGGAATCACAAGTTAACTATCTACAGTAATAGATAATTGATCGGTTAAGGTCTACAAAGTGCTCTGCTAGGAGTGAATCCTGTTAAAGATCCCAAATCTTAGTTAAATGATATACCCTGTAAAAGGTAGTACCCTGTAAGGAGTAACCTCACTGGAGGGTTTCTGAATCCAAACTAATGGATGACCTTCTTAAAGGATTTGTACAATGAAGCTTGTTAGAGCTTACCCAGTTAGGGATTTGACTATTGCAATGACTAAAAAACAATAGGTAGTGTGATCTACTAATAGCACAACTTGCTTGGATAGATTCTCTTCTATGCACTCAACACTTCTTTACCATCATACTCTACAACTTAATACTTTTTCCTTTGCACATAACATATCTCGTTCGCTAATACAAAATAATTCATTGTGATGTCAATATATAGACATTTAGATTTCATGTCGGCCTCAAGAAATTATATCACAATTACCTAGGTGTAGTGTATTTGGTCAAACAATCATCACACATCACAAAAATACCACCACAACATTTCAGTAAGGATAACTCATCACATAATCAATGAATACCAGTTGGAAAAATCAATACTGGTTGGAGTTAAACATATAAACCGTTTATCATTTTATGCTCCTTTCATAATCTTCATTTTATCTTCATGTTGATGTCAAGTTAAGTATAATCACTGGTTGTCTCCATGCATATACCGGTTGTCACCATGTACCTATTAGATATAAACCTCTAGTATACTAGTTGTAGAATAAACAACTTTGAAGTCACACTGGTAGACAATATGAAAATATGTATGTGTATGTGTTTCATCAATGACAACATATGATGAAGTTAATCATTACAATAATCATCAAGCCAACAATCTCCACCTTTGGCATTGATGGCAACACTTAGAAAATTTTATAGTAATACCGCTAAGTGTGCTTACAAAAACCTTTTTATACACATATACATATACTCCCCCTTACTACATACACCATACAAAATCTTCACAACACACATATATATTTCTACTCCCCCTTTGACAACAATGCCAAATTGAAAAGAAATATATATATATAGAAAATTTTGTATCAAAATATTTTACATATACAAAAACTTGAAAAACTGAATCAAGATTCATGCATGGCTAGTCTCATAAAAATAGCATTAAAGTTTCTTTTCATCTGAGATAAAGAATGTTCCCATGTCTCTAGAAAGTTATTAGTGAACTCAAGTGTAGACATAATTTGAGTATGAAACTCTTCCATTGAATCAAGTGTAGAGGTTTCTGGAGTAGCCAAAATAGCTTCTGCATTCTTGTAGGCTCTTTGCAGTATGTCCAATTGGGATGTGAGTAGACTCGTCAATTCCTTTAGTGACCAGAGTCTTTTTTCTTTTTCAAGATCATAGGTATCTAACCTATTTTGCAAATAATCCACATATTTTCTAAAAGAAAAAATATAATCTTGAAGTGGTACATATACATTGCATATCTTCTCTAGCTCTTGCTCTTTTTCAATTCACCTAGTATTGATATCAGAATAAAAGAATGAAACATTAGTAGTAGAAGCAATATATTTCCCTCCTGTTTCAATAGCTTTTCTTAATAAATCTTTATTAAGAGATAGATTAATTTTTCTTGTATCAATCTCTTTCATAAGTTGCTCTCCATGCTTCTTCTAGGGACTTAATTTGGTCATATGCATCAGCAACTAATTGACCAAGTTTGCTAATAGGTGTTGTCAAATACCCTGTAGTAGTTTTTGGTAGTAGAATTGTCAGAATATCCACAACATTCTGAATGGTTTCAACTTCCATTCTTTGTTATTTAAGTCTCTTCTTATGTGCCCTAGGTTGCATGACAGTTGCAATCTTCAACATTTCAAATGCACTCATATTATCAACAATTATAGGCCCTAAGATGCCTAATGATTCATCATCATCTTCATCAGTCTACTATTAAACTAATGATGTTACTGATTTAGAAGATGTTACCTTAACAATCTCTTCTTTCTCTTGTTCTTTCTCCATTTCTGGTTCAACAATTTGTGTATCAACTTTTTCAACGGATTCCTTTTGAATGTCCTATGAAACTGATGGTAGTTGGGGTTTCATTGGTGGTTCCTTTGCTGGTGGAATATCCACTCCTAGTTGAATTGTTAGTTTCTCAACTGAAGTAACTTGTGATTTAGTGATTTCAAGTTGCTGCATATCTGGTGCAAAAATGTCTCCAGATAGATCTATAGCATCCTCAATCTCATCAATAAGTATGACTCGTTGGACAATAGTGCCATCCTTCTTCTTGATAGGATAGACAACATCAGCTTGTACAATTTCTTCCTCATCCATTTCAGGTCGATCAAAAGTATCTTGCTCATCCTTAGAGGAATGTATAAGATCTTCCATGTGTTGGATATTATGAGCAATCTGATGAGTCTCAGTCTCAATAGGTTGCACCTTTCCACTAATCAGCTTCAATCTTCTTGTTTTGTAAGCAAAATGAACTTTGTACTTATCAACCAATTCATTCAGCTCATCCTTTGACAAGTTAGGAAAATATTGTACAAATACATCATCTGTGATTTCTTTTTCTTTCTTTATTGCTTCCTCCCATTTATTCAAAAGAATGGTATACAAGGAATTAGAGATATCCTTTTCAATATCATGAGGTAATCTATTATAATGGTATAAACAATTGATTACCTGTTGAATAATTTGTTCCTTTTCATCTTCATTGAATGAATCAAAATGATCTTTGACATTATCAAATATGTTTCTTCCTAATGTCTTCATTGTCCTCTCAAAGGTAGTCTTAGGCTTGTAAGTTGAGATATCAAAAGGAATAGTTGCCTATGGCACTTCCTTCACTTGCTTGGCTGCTTTACCAATTACTTTCATTTTCTTGGGTTCCTACTCAGTATCAGTTCCTTTAGATTTTTCTTGGAGAATTAATTTCCAACCTCTTTTCTTTAATGCAATCTCCCTCTTTGCATATACTTTAGGTACCATTTCCTTTTTGGTTTGGACACTTCGTGTCACTCTTGTACTTTTTATTATTGGAGGTTCTTTCTCAACCTTCTTCTTCTTACCTTTACCACTTATGGAGGGAACACTACTAGTTTCACCTATTGTAGATTGAACTTCAATTGTATCCAATCTTGCCTTGCTTTTGTCCATTGGAGATTCCAACAAGTTATTGGCATAACTAATCAATAAGTCATAGTTGACCTCATAACTCATGTCTTCCATTTCTTCTTCTCTAGGCTCAATAGCCTCCATCAAACATAAATCAATGGTAATTGTGAAAATAATGTCCTTAACGAAGTGTTTTACCACATCCTCAGGCAATCTTACTCTCATACTCATTTTCTTCTGAAATTCATTGAAATATTTATTCATGGTTGTAGAGAAGGTGTTCTCCACAGCTTTGATGTTGTTCTTAATTTGGGCAGATACCGGTAGGAAATTCTAGAAATAAAAGAATAGACCGATCAACAACTGTCCAAATTTAAACTTTAGACTACTATCCTTCTTGATAGACTAAAGATTCAACAGTAATTGGCTCCTTATGGCCTCACATAGGTCATATTTAGTATTTTTCAGCTATCATCTTGTAAGCAGTATGCACTGCTGCTGATGGAACACTATTCAATCTGCTAGAATTAAATACTCGGTAGCCTATAACCATAGCTGCCAACTTTATTGTTGGGTCCCTGATGTTATTGACAGAAAAAGCACACCCATCAGATGTTGATCTAGTTAGATTATTTATTGTCTCTTTTGAAATACACGGGAGTCTAGGTACTTCACCGATTGAGTAAAAACTAGTTACAACTTGAATAGCTTCCTTGGTTATAGTATGAGTCCTTTCTAAATATATGTTTTCCCCATGAACATGACTCAGAATAATTTGGATATGTTCTTCTTCAAAATCTTCAATAAAATATGTTGCATTATGAAAACCTTTCTCATAAACCCTAGCATATTCTGGTAGAATCTTTTCATTTTCATTGCAAAGGGATTTCAACTGAGAATATATCGACCATGATCCTAAATCCTCAATCTTGCAATCAATGTAGTTGGACAAATCTCCTTTCACTATGACACCACTAGGAATTTGTGATAAGGCATTATAAGACACAATTCGTTCCACTTTTATAGCTTCCATAGGTTCAGACATAATCATCAATTTCTCTACTAGTTTAGAAGACAATGACATTTTAGATAAACTACATTCGAAGCAGGATTTTTCATAGAAATACCTTATTTCACACACATTGCCTTGTTTATCGGTTGAATACTCAAGTGCACACCAGTTCAGTCTTCACCAACCTTCAAATCATCTTGATTACTCAAATCATAATGCAACTTCGACTAAAATCAGCTAACAATCTTTTCTTAGCTCTACAAGCGCTCAAAAATTATTTCTCATATGCATTAGGGTAAAAATAACAAAGTGAAAACTCGCTTTTATCCTTTTCACCTACTGCATTAAATGCTCATTCGTTAGGGTTACAAACCCTAATTACACTGCTTAATAATACATACAATTTTGACAGATGTAATACTGGTTGATAACCGATTGTCAGAAAGTTATCAAAATTTTATGCATTCAAATTTTCTTACCAATCATTCATCTCAAGGGGTCCGAAAGTGGATTTACCATTATGTTCCCCTTAGCCATATTGAAAAGGCTTAGTTCACCAATGTAGGATTCTCTACATTGGGTGAAGGAATAGGTTCTTCTCCAGGTAAATCGTCACTTTTCTTCTTCCATATTCGATTCATTTCTTCTCTGGTTTCTTCAATATTGACCTTTTGCTTGCCTTTTTGGTCTTTAGAAGGATTAATCAGTTTTTGTTTTCTGGATCTACAAAATTTTGCCATGTGTCCTAGTTTATGACAATGATAGTAGGCCATACCAGATGATCTCCAAGGTCTGGCATTGCCTCTCCCAGTTCTTCTTCTGCAATTCATAGCCACATGACCAAAGTTGTTATAGATGGTGCAAATGACATTTGTTACCTTTTCCATCTCAAATGGACTAAACTAGTTGTCGCAGGTTCTTTGCCAGTTCAAGTTGACCCGATTATCATAGTTTCTCATCCATTTGTCATTTGGTCTTGGATGCATATGTGGTACTAGATTGTTTTCTCCAAATCTGCATTATATTGATTTATGTCCATACATTTTGCATGTGAAGCAATGACCTTCAAATTTCTTGGATACATACCTAGCATTTGTATTGTAGCTTGCATTTCCATTAGGTTTTTTCTACAAATATTTGCAGTGTGACCAGGTTCATGGCAATCAAAACAAACAGGTTTAAAGACCTTCTTACCAGTAGGCTTTTTGGCCTTAGGAGCAGATTTGTTCTTATGAGTGTTGCTCTTGGTACCAGAGGATTCCGCTTTTTCAAATGTGTGAAAACCAAGTCCAAAGGTATCACCATTCATTCTTTGTGATTGAATTTTTTCTTCAAGCAAGGTAGAACTTCTATTGAACTTTTCCAATTTCCCATTTTCTTCAGTGAGCTATTTGGTGAGATCTTCATTGTGTTTTGATGGGTTCTCTCTTAGAGATGATGTTAATTCAAGATCTAGTTGTAAGTTCTATTTTTCTTCTCTCTCTGCATTCAAATGCTCATGCAAAGTAGCATTCTCTCGCTTGATCTTGGCAATCTCATGATCTCTTTCCTTGATGAGATCTTCAACAATTCTCATGGCTTCTAGTTCCCGACTCATGCAGATAGTAAGACCTTCTAGCTCTCTCCTCAAATGTATCTTTTCACTGTTTAGTTTTTCAACTTCCTCAGCTAAAGCATCAATATTGGACTCATCTGAAGAACTATTATCAGATATTTCTAATAGTTGTTTAGTTGGCTCTCTTCTTTTGACTTGAGAAGCTTTCAATTTGACCCTTAAGGTTTCAAGCTCATTCCTACTAGCCTCAAGATCTCTAGCCATCTCAAAGTAGCTCATATCCCCCATGGTAGCTTTATGGTTTCCTTCCAAGAAATTATTCTCTAAATAAGTTAGGCTTTGATACCAATTGATGGACTTGTAAAACACTTAGAGGGAGGGAGGGTGAATCAATGACACCAAAAACAAAACTACTTGAAACACTAACTGGTAGAAATACTTAATAAGTTTGTTAAACAATATGCATGCAATCCAAAATGATATAATGTAATCCACAATAAGTATAACATACACCATAACACAAGTATTTATAAGTGGAAAACCCAAATAGGTAAAAACCACAATGAGATGGGACTCACAAGTTAACTATTTGCAGTAATAGATAACTAATCGGTTAAGGTCTACAAAGTGCTTTGCTAGGAGCGAATCCTGTTAAAGATCCCAAAGCTTAGTTAAAATATATACCCTATAAAAGGTAGTACCCTGTAAGGAGTAACCTCAGTGGAGGATTTATGAATCCAAATTAATGGATCACCTACTTAGAGGATTTGTACAATGAAGCTTGTTAGAGCTTACTAGGTTAGGTGATTTGACTATTGCAAAGATTAGAAAACAAAACGTAGTGTGATCTACTAATAGCACAACTTTTTTGGATAGATCCTCTTCTATGCACTCAACACTTCTTTACAATCATACTTTGCAACTTAATACTTTTGCCTTTGGACATAACATATCTCCTTCACTCATACAAAATAATTCATTGTGATGTCAATATATAGACATTTAGATTTCATGTTGCCCTCAAGATATCATATCATAATTACCTAGGTGCAGTGTATGTGGTCAAACAATCATAATGCATCACAAAAATATTGCTAAAACTTGTCGGTAAGGATAACTCATCATGACTAGTGATAACTCATCACATAATCAATGAATACTATGGAACAATCAATACCAGTTGGAGTTAAACATATAAATCATTTATCCTTTGATTCTCCTTTGATAATCTCCACTGGATCTTCATGTTGATGCTAAGTTAAGTATAATCACTAGTTGTCTCCATGCATATACCAGTTGTCACCATGTACCGGTTAGATATAAACCTATAGTATACCGATTGTAGAATAAACAACTTTGAAGTCACACCGATAGACAATATGAACATATGTGTGTATGTGTTTCATCAATGACAACATATGATGAAATTAATCATTACAATCATCATCAAGTTAACAATAGGTTCAATGTTTTGTGCAGCTTCATGCATTACTAGTTCAGGTCTGATAAATTCATCATTCGGTCCACAGTCATATGATCTGATCTGATTACTTCCATGCTCACCCACCTTGACATTATTCTCTCTGTTATCCTATTCAATCTTTTGTTATAACATCTATATGATTTTCTCTATGTAGAATAGCCCAAAAATATTCCTTCATCACTTCTAGGATCAAATTTTCCTAATGCATCATCTCTTCTAATGTAATATTTACTTCCAAAAATTATGAAATATCTGACAATAGGAGTATGACCAAACCATAATTCATAAGGAGTCTTACTGGTATCACCTTTTATGTGTACTCTATTGAAAGTGTATACAACTATATTGACAACTTCCCTCCAATAAATATCAGATAGTTTAGCTTATGTCATCATAGTCCTTCCCACATCCAATATGGTTTTGTTCTTCCTTTCCACCAATCCATTCTGTTGTGGAGTCCTAGGTGCAAAAAGGTGTCTTTTGATTCCATTCTTCTCACAAAAGTTGTTGAATTCACCGGATGTAAACTCACAGCCTTGATCTGATCTCAAACACTTTATCTTCAATCCTATCTCAGTCTAAACCATAGCTTTAACGATTTTTAATTTCTCAAAAGCTTCTGGTTTTTCTTTCAAAAATGCTACCCACATCATTCTAGAATAATCATCAATAAGTAACATAAAGTATCTATCTCCTTGAAAACTTTTAGTCCTTTCTGGTCCACATAAATCACTATGAATAAGATCAATAATATCATTAGATTTCTCATGTATTCTTCTAAAAGAAGTTCTAAATTTGCTTACCCATTTGACATTCTCTACATACCGAATTATGAGGTTTGATAATTTTGGGCAAATCTTTGATAGCCTGTGTTGAACTGATCTTCACTATGCAATCAAAATTTACATGACACGTCCTCTTATGCCGTAACTAACTTTCATCAATCTAAGAAATCAAGCAAGCTTTCTCACCAGAGTTCAAATGAAAGATGTTCCCATTGGTTTGAGTTCCGAAAGCAATTTCCAATCCAGATCTATTAATGATCTTACATTTTCCATCCTTGAATTGTAAACAAAATTTTCTATCCACCATCCGACCTACACTTAAAATATTATTCTTTAAACCTTCAACACAATAAATATTATTAGTGTTAGTCTTACCATCCAATGATATTGTTCCTTTGCCTTTGATTCTACATGCCTTGTTGTCTCCAAATCAGACTAATCTGCCATCAAATTCTTGTAGTGATAGAAATTTTCTCTTGTCACCAGTCATATGATGTGATATCCACTTTCTATAATCCATTCATCCTTTTCTTTAATTTTAGCAGCTAAAGCTTTTTCCTTAGTATGAGCTGCTTCAATGATAGGTTCTAGAGAATCATCTTTGATAGCAATAAAAACCTAGTCCTTACCAGAGGAAGCTCCATTACCGGTTCCACTCATAGGTTCATCATCAGTAATACCAAAATCATCATCACCAATATAACAACATGATATATCCTTATTCCTTCTGAATCTAGGTTTGTTTTGATGTTCTGGATTAGGCTTATAACTCTTTACAAATCTTTCATGATTCCTAGTAGCTCTTTCAGGGCATCTAGAAGAAAAATGACCAATCTTATTGAATGAAAAATATTTAAAAGGGATTTTTCCTTCATACTTACTTCTAGCTGGTCCTTTAGGAATTCTTCTAGAAATAAGGGTTTCCATCTCTTCAAGTTCTCTTTCTTCTCTTTCAATGTCCTCCATATCTTTAGCATACATCTCCTTCCAATCTATCTTTTGATTACCGAAGGCAGATGCTTTACATGCATTCTTAGTTTTAGTAGCACTCTGATCTCCAAGTTCCTCAAGCTCAAAAGGAGTCAATTTCCCAAGAAGTGTATCTCTGGTAATAGGGGTACTTGACATTGTCCAAAGTTCATTAATTGTAGTAACCTTCATCTTATAAGCTGGAGGTAGAACTCTCAAAAACTTTGACACTATCTCATCCTCACTAACTAATTCGCCGCAACATTTGATTCCCATAAGACTCTCATTTACTCTATCCATAAAAGAACTTACCTTCTCATATTCTTCCATCTTCAAAGTTTCATACCTTACCCAAAAACCTTCAAGTTTTGCAATTTTCACAGCCTGTTCACCTTCATAAAGAGTTTCAAGCTTTGTCTAGACTAGCTTTGCATTCTCCAACTCTATGACATTCAATAGCTTTTCATTAGATAGGGTTCTTAACAATGCTTCTTTTTCTCTGACATCATTTTTAGCCTTATTTTGTTCATCAGTAGGTGTCGATGTTATAGAATTAGGATCATGAGGTTTATACCCCTTCTCCACTATCTCCCAAACTTTAGATCCAAGACATCTGAGATAAATCTTCATTCGCTCCTTCCATATTTTGTAATTTGTACCATCAAATATGGGACTCTCCTTCTAATAAGGATTGAATGTAGAACTAGATGCAATTGCCATCGAAACTCCTCAAGCGGTTAAGCTTCTACAGAGAGGACCTTTCTCTAATACCAATTGTTAGACAGATTTGATATCGGGGGTAAACTAAGAAGGGGGAGGTGAATTAGTTTACCATAAAAAATCAGAACTAATGCATATCAAAACTATTAAACCAAAGCCCAAAGAAACCAACATAATGAAGAATAGAACATGAAAGCATAGTGCACACAACACCAATATTTTGACATGGAAAACTCAGTAAAGGGAAAAACCATGGTGGGAAACCCTACCCACAATCAGATAATACTTCTACAGTAGTATGTGAAATTACAATGGGGATTGTACTTGAAGTCAGGCCAAACATCTAGAGCTCACTTCTCATGACAAAATGAAGTTTCACTAACTTATAAAAACATCGAACTACAATCTGGAAAGAGTGAACTGTGAAAGTAGCATCTCCTAATGCTTGATACCATTCCAGATAAGCACAAATGTCTGCCCTACAATACAAAAACCTTCACCAAATGATATATCACTTATTCGCACATAAATATTTCTTTGATAATGTAAACATAACCATCAAACCCATCCATGTACCGATATATAAATTACATGAATAAGTCACCTATAAATGTAGATCATCAACCTTATTGACAAGGTCAGATAAACCCTAAACCCATAAACCCATAATAACAAAAATCACATTACACAGTATCACCAGACCAATATTATGATTTACATTACATAGCATAGACCTAAATCAAGTAACCAAATAATTCCATCCGCTGAAAATTCTGCTAAGACCAAATCCAACACGCTTCACCAACTAGGTGAAACCCTTAGTGAAGTAACACAAAAAATCTAGCCGGATTCAAATAGGATCATCATAACAATATGTTAGCCAAAGAAAAGTCACCAAACACTCAGAATATGATCAAGAAGTACCTTCAACATGATAGAAACCGATTCCATAAGCCAGACCAAAATCATCTAAACAAAACACCAAATATCACATACCGGTAAAGCTAATTGGTATTGGGAAATACCAACTAGGAACATAAGAGATAGTTACCAGAGAACCAAAACATGAACCAATAGAATATGGAAAAAAAATAACCATCTAGCGTAAGCATCCAAAACCAATTCTAGATATTTGATCATATCGGATCAGAATCATATCCAAAACCAAGTTTATCACCAAGACTAGCCGGGATAGGTCAAACTGGGATAGTCTCCAACCAGGATACAATGTTGACATCAATGACAACACTTAACCAATTCTAGCATATTGCCAATGTGAAGATCTACTAGAAAGAAGCCTTTAGCACTTCTTTTACATATTCAATAGAGTTCACATCAAAGGAGATATTGATAACACCCCTTATGAGCTTTGGTTTGGTCATATTCATACTGTAAGATATTTTAGAGTATTTGGTAGAAAATGTTATATAAAGAGAGATGAGGACATAGGAAATTTTGATGCTAGAAATGAAGAAGGAATTTTCGTTGGATATTATACAAAGAGAAAATCCTACCGGTGCTACAATAAGAGATTGAGGAAGATAGTGGACAGTGAAAATGTGAAGGTGGGTGAGGACCTTGGAAAAGATATCAGAGCATGTGGCTATGATGATGTATAGCATATTGTTTTAACATCTATTCAGACTGAAGAGCCTAAGAAGAATGATTTGGTAGAGACAGTTAACCCAGATGTTGTTGCTGGTGGTGAACGAGGGCAAGAACTTGATAATAAGAACAATCAAAAGACTCTGAGGTATGTAAGACTGAATCATTCTGAAAATCAGATTATTGGTGACAAGAATAAAGGTGTAATGATTACAAGAAGGCTAGCCACTGAAGAAGTATACTTTATTTCTAAAGTTGAACCTAAAGATGTTGTTGAAGCTTGCAAAGATGAAAATTGGATGAGAGATATGGAAGAAGAACTAGAATAAATTGAAAAGAATAATACTTGGGAACTTGTTCCTAGACCTAAAGATAAGAACGTTAATGGTACTAAATGGGTATTTAGGAACAAATTGAATGAAGCCAGTGAAGTTGTTAGAAATAAAGCTAGACTAGTTTGCAAAGGATATTCTCAAAAAGAAGGAATTTATTATGAGGAGACTTTTGCTCTAGTTTCTAGACTTGAAGCTGTTAGACTGTTGCTTGCTTATGCTACTTATAAATATTTCAAGGTATATCAGATGGATGTCAAATCTACCTTTTTGAATGGTGATCTAGAGGAAGAAGTCTACATTGAATAATTTGATGGATTTTAATTGTCAAATGATGGAGACATGGTCTGAAAAATTGAAGAAAGCTCCTTATGGATTGAAACAAGCCCCTAGAGCCTAGTATGTTAACTTACATAAATATTTGTTAAAATTGGGATTTACTAAAGGTGTTGTTGATAGTAATATGTATTTTAAGATTGAGAATGATAACATCTTGATTGTTGACATCTTTGTTGATGATATTATCTTTGGAGGTAATGATGACTTGAGAAAGAAGTTTGTCAGTGATATGCAAAAAGAATTTGAGATGTCTATGATAGCTAAGATGAAATTTTTCTTAGGTTTGTAGATTTCATAGACTAGAAAAGGTATATTCATATCTTAAACTAAGTATGTGAAGGAATTACTGAAGAAGTTTGGGTTAGATGACTCCAAACCGGTTGGAACTCCTATGGTGACTGGTTGTAAATTGTCTAAGAATGATGAATCTCTAAAATCTAATCAGAGTTTGTATAGATCTATGGTTGGTGGACTTCTATATCTTACTTAGACTAGGCTACACATTATGCATGTTGTGTGTATGGCTGATAGATATCAAGTTGATACAAAAGAGAGTCATGTCACTCTGTTAAGAGGATTTCCAGATACCTGAAGGGAACTATGGATTATGGCTTATGGTATTTGAGGAATGACGATTTCATGTTATGTGCGTACACTAATGCAGATTGGGTTAGTGATGTTGATGACTGGAAGAGCACTACTAATGGAGCATTCCTTTTGGGTAAGAAGTTGGTTTCATGGGATAGTAAGAAACAAGATTCAGTGCCCTTATCTACTGCTAAAGTTGAGTATATTGCTTCTGCTAGTAATTGCACTCAAGTAGTTTGGATGAAGCAGATATTGAAAGATATTAGAGTTATTTATGATGAGCCTACTATTATATATTGTGATAATTTGAGTGTTATTAACATGTCAAAGAATCTAATGCAACAATCAAAGGCTAAGCATGTGTCAATCGAATATCATTACTTGAGAGAGCAAGTCAGTTAAGAGAAGGTGAGGCTAGAGTATGTATCTACAAAGGAACAAATAGCTAATATTTTCACTAAGCCTTTGCCTGCAGATATATTTGTCTATTTGAGAGACAAGTTAAGGGTATCCACCCCTCCTGATTAGAACTAGATGCATTGAGTTGCACCAATCTAGTAGACTTCACAATCTTGTCCTTTTATCCGGATTGATGAGTTGGTGTTGCTCCTCTGCTAGAGTAGTCTGTGTTTTGGGGAGAGAGGTTCATGTTTCATATTCTAAGGGGGAGAGTAATTTTGGTTTTCTATTTTGAGATCTTTGGCATTGTTGTCAAAGGGGGAGAGAGATCATGTGAAAAACTATTTTATATGTCTCGATCTTAGGGGGAGTTTGTTGGAGATATCTTCTTTCTTTGCATTGATTATTTTTCACATTCATATGTTGCCATCAATGCCAAAGGGGAAGATTTTTGGATATTGCTAGTGCTAGGATGTGTTGTTGTCATTGATATAAACATATTCTTGTGTGTATTGCTCTGGTGATTGCAAATTGGGAAGATCTTATGATCCGGTTTGTTATTTTGTTTTGTTTTGTTGATCACTGTCTTGCAGAGCTCAATATACCCTGTGGTATATTCTAGTGCGATCAGATCTTGTGTTGTGTTTTTGGGATGGTCTTGTGTCTTCATTTCAGATGGATCATGATTTGGTGCTCTACAAGTTATCTTTCTTCATGACAGTTGTTCATTGGTTGTGTTCTTGAGCTTTCAGACATTGATTGATGAAGATTTGATAAGTGGTGTTGGTGCAGCTCTTCTTGATGATTCTAATGTTCTTTCTAGTGTTTTCTAATCATGTCTTATTTTTTTTGGTGATCCGTATTGATCGGTGTGCAAGTTTTTGGTGGTTTCTATGAACCACTGATGATTTTTCATGTTATGCAGTTGATCTTGGCATGATTTTTTGTGGAATTGAGTGTTTGGGAATTCATTTTAAGACCATGTTATGCTATGTAAATTATTATATTGGTCCAATGGCCAATCTTTGGATTGTGTGATATAATTTTGTAATTGAGGCTTGAGGGTTTAGCCAACCTTGTTATCAAGGTTGATGATTTGTATATATAGGTGATATTGTCATGTAATTTAGGTGTCAATGTTATGTATGCATTATAGAAGAGAGGTTTATGTGTGAATGAGTGATTCATCCTTCAGTGTTACGATTGAGGAAAGTTTAGTGTGTAGGTCCCGGGGACAACTGAGAGGGGGGGGTGAATCAGTTGTCTAATAAATTCAAACCAAAATCTTATTAACCAACTTATTGCTTAATACTAGTAAGATAGTTAATTGTGCTGGTAAACAATGTTAATAGGAAATGTTGTACCGGTAAGAATTAATGCATGAAACATAAGCACAAAGTCAACCACAACACATGACACAAATATTTGTACGTGGAAACCCTATAAGGGGAAAAACCACGGTGGGAAACCTTACCCACAATCAGATGATACTACTGCAGATAGTAAGTGTACAAAGAGGGGTCTGCACATGCAGAAAGGCCAATAGCCTAGAGCTCACTACTCAAACACAAATGGGAGTCACACTGACTATAGTTGGATGGTTAAATCCAATGAGAATGTACTGCACAAAATAGCATCTTCATATGTTGGATTCAGTACTGGTGTAATGCTGATATGCTTTTCCATAAACCTAACTTCACTTTCAAATGATGTCTTCATGTATATCTCTGCTTGATCTCGCATATACCCTTCCTTAAATCTTTTTCGCATTCCACATTTGATCTTACAAATAAGATCTTACATTTATACCATGCCTTAAGACCAATTTTAGTAGGTTGGCTCTACAAGATATTACAATAAAACATTTTACAAATAATACAATATCCGATGCAATAACCGATTGAACATGTCGGCTTAATGCATTTACAACAATAATAAATCATCTCCATAGCATGCCATGCTAATTTGGAAAAGATAAACCTGCCGGTGTAACCCTAGATAACCTGGACCTATTTGCCGGTAGAAGCAAATATGCAAATAAGAATATACCAATGATATTACTTCAAGGAAAAGTGTCCACATGATGCCTTTGACATTACCAAGTGTCTTCCATGTCATTGCATGTACCAGTGAACATTATATCCTCCCGGTTAACTATATATCGGTGATTGTTTGAGCATTTTACTGAATGCCGGTGAATGTTGCTGGATCTCCAAAGTAGGTGTGTTAGCAGGTGTTGAAATCAATGACAAAACCATACCAAAATACCAACAATATCCCCCTTTGGTATTGATGGCAACACAAGATGGAAAAACCATCAAAGTGCCAAAATAGAAATGCCAAGTACAAAAACCAATTCTCCCCCTGGGAGTAATATGTGTTTATACAAAGATTTATTTACAATACCAATCTCTCCTCAAAAAGATAATGCATTTTTCCATATATTTTTCTTTAATTTTTTTCCATATATCTCTCCCCCTTTGACATCAAATGCCAAAGTCACAAAAAGGTCAAGTTCATACAAAATACCAACCAATTCAATATACCAACTACTCCCCCTGAGAAGTAGCTTCCTCATCAAATACTGGAATAAAAGATTTGTCCATTTAATTCTACCGGTTGATGACAATCATCAACTGTCTAAGTCTCTACCAGTGGAGGTAAGACTCCGAGCTGATCTCTGAGATACTCAAAAGTTTCCTTAGGCAAAGGTTTTGTAAAAATATCTACAAGTTGTTCTTTAGTATTCACATAAACTAGTTTTATTTCTTTTCTTCAACTTTTTCCCTTAGAAAATTCAGTTTGATAGAAACATGTTTTGTTTTAGAATGTAATATTGGATTCTTAGATATATCAATTGCTACAGTGTTATCACAATATATAGTAATAGGTTCCTTGCATTTTACCTTTATGTCTTTCAACATTTGCTTAAGCCAAAGTACCTGTGTACAGCTTGTTGTTGCTGCAACATATTCTGATTCTACTGTTGATAAAGATGTACAACTCTATTTCTTACTTAACCAAGAAACTAATCTCTTTCCAAGAAAGAATGCTCCTCCAGTGGTGCTCTTTCTATCATCCACATCTCCTGCCCAATTTGCATCTGTGTATGCATATAGATCAAAATTTTCATCTTTAGGATACCATAATCCAAGATTTGTTGTGCCTTGTAAGTGCTGGAAAATCCTTTTTACTGTTGATTCATGATATTCCTTGGGATTACTCTGAAATCTAGAAACTATACATACTGCATTCATAATATCAGGTCTGGTTTGTGTCAAATACAGTAAACCTCCTATCATAGATTTGTATCTAGCTAGATTAACAGGTGTAGATTCATCCCTTTGAGATAATTTGTCATTTGTAGTCATAGGTGTGCTTACCGGTTTAGAATTCTCCATCCCAAATTTCTTGAGTAGTTCTTTCAAGTACTTAGATTGACTCAAAAATATGCCTTTATCAGTCTATAAAATCTGTAATCCTAAAAAGAATTTTATTTCTCCAATCATGAACATTTCAAATTCATGCTGCATTTTAAGAGAAAATTCTTTGCATAATCCATCTTCTCCTCCAAACATTATATCATCAACAAATACTTTCATAATCAAAATGTCATCATTAGTTACTTTGTAACATAAATTGCTATCTGTATTTCCTTTAGTAAAACCAATTTTTAAGAGATACTTATCCAATCTTGCATACCAAGCTCTTAGAGCTTGTTTTAGTCCATACAGAGCTTTTCTTAATCTGCAAACCATATCATTGTTATCTGTCAAAGAAAATCCATCAGGTTGTTCAATATAAACTTCTTCTTCAAGCTCTCCATTCAAAAATGCACATTTAATATCCATTTGATAAACTTTGTAATCCTTGTGAGCTGCAAAGGCTAAGAATAATCTAACTGCTTCAATTCTGGCTACCGGTGCAAAGGTTTCATTGTAATCAACTCCTTCTTTCTGAGAATATCCCTTACACACTAGTCTTGCTTTATCCCTGACAACCTTACCATCTTCATTGAGTTTGTTTCTAAATACCCATTTGGTTCCAATTACATTTTTATTTTCAAGCCGGGGAACTAATGTCCAAGTATTATTTTTCTCAATTTGTCCTAATTCTTCTTCCATAGCTTTAATCCAAAATTTATCTTCACATGCCTCATTGATAGATAATGGTTCAATTTGAGAAATAAGACATACATCTTCATTTGCCAATCTTCCTTTTGTCATGACTCCTTTAAATTTGCTTCCAATTATCTGATCTTTAGAATGATTCAGTCTTACATACCGGGGTGTCTTAGTCAACTGGATCATCATTCTGTACCGGTGGATTTACTGTTGGTTCATTTGTCATAATTTCTGTTACCGGTTCAGAGTCTATATACCTTGAAGTTCCTCTAAATTGTTCATCAATCTTTACATTTGTACTCTCAACAATTTTCTGTAATCTTTTATTAAAACATCTATAAGCTTTACTCTTAGATGAATAACCAAGAAATATTCCTTCATCACTTCTAGGATCAAACTTGCCAATATACTCATCTCTTCTAATATAGCATTTACTTCCAAAAATTCTGAAATACTTAAGAGTAGGAGTATTACCAAACCATAGTTCATGAGGGGTCTTACCGGTTTCACCTTTGATGTGATCTTTGTTGAATGTATAGACAACAGTGCTTACTGCCTCTCTCTAGTACACATGTGGTAGATTTGCTTCTGATAACATACTTCTTGCTGCATCCAAAATAGTTCTGTTTATCCTTTCAACACCTCCATTCTGTTGTGGTGTCTGAGGTGCTAATAACTGTCTTTTGATTCCATTCACTTCACAAAATGTATTAAAATCTCTAGATGTGAATTCTCCTCCTTGATCTGATCTTAAACATTTAATTTTCTTACAAGTTTCATTTTCAACCATTGCTTTGAATAGTTTGAACTTCCCAAGTGCTTATGACTTTTCTCTAAGAAAAGTAACCCAACACATTCTAGAATAATCATCAATAATTAGCATGAAATATCTATCACCTTGTAAGCTTTTAGTTCTAGCCGGACCACATAAATCAGTGTGAATTAAATCAAGAGCATTATTGGATTTTTCTGGAATACTTTTGAAACTAGCTCTAACCTGTTTTCCAAATTCACATTCCTTGCAAATTGTATTCTGAGGTTTCACAATTTTAGGTAGATCTCTAACTTCCTTAGAACTACTGATTTTTACCATGCAATCAAAATTTACATGGCAGAGTCTTTTATGCCATATCCAACTTTCATCTATATGAGCAATTAAGCATGCCTTTTCACTGTTATTCAAATGAAAGATATTACCTCTAGTCTGATTACCGGTTGCAATTTCCAAACTAGTTCTATTCATGATTTTGCATTTTCCATTTTTAAATTGTAACTGAAAACCTTTCTCAACTAATTGACCAACACTTAAAAGATTATGTTTTAATCCTTAAACATAGTAAACATTGTCAGTGTTATGTTTACCATCAAGAGATATTGAACCCTTACCTTTGATTGAACAGGCTTTGTCATCTCTGAATCTTACTAAACCTCCATTGTATTCTTGAAAGTTCAAGAATTTGCCTTTGTCTCCAGTCATGTGATGTGAGCATCCTGAGTCAATAATCCATTCATCCTTTGATTCAACTTTAGCTGCTAGGGCTTGTTCTACCGGTGGAGCAATAGGTATCGGTTGATCTTCTGTTATAGCAACAAAGACCCATCCATTGTCTGCTGGATCCTCATCAGAATCATCAGTCACACCTTCATTAGCAATGTAACAGGATTTATCTTTATTTTTCTTAAATCTGTATCTTTGATATTCAAGATTAGGTTTGTATGTCCTTCTAGCTTCTTCTCTTAGTCTAGC
Organism: Cryptomeria japonica; assembly: GCF_030272615.1. NCBI lineage: Eukaryota > Viridiplantae > Streptophyta > Pinopsida > Cupressales > Cupressaceae > Cryptomeria > Cryptomeria japonica. Next base: position 464,104,445 of record NC_081410.1, on the reverse strand, counting down.
ATGTCTATCAAGGCATCTTGAAGCCATATGACCAATCTTATTGCAATTGAAACATTTAAAGGGTGCTTTACCTTCATACTTACTTCCAATTGGACCTTTTGGCATTTTTCTTACAAATAGTGCTTCAAGTTCTTCAAGCTCTTCATTCTCCTTCCCGGCTTCTTCAAGTTCTCTTGCATAAAAGGCTCTCCAGTCTGATTTGTTAAAAGATGGAGCAGATGATTAGGCATTGTTCTCAGTTCATTAATAGCAGTAACCTTCATTTTATATGCCGGTGGCAAACCTCTTAATATTTTTGAAACAATCTCATCTTCACTCAAGGTTCCTCCACAACATTTGATACCTAAAACAATTTCATTTACTCTTTCCATAAAGGCAGAAATTCTTTCATCTTCTTCCATTTTCAGATGTTCATACCTGACTCAGAAGCTTTCAAGTTTTGCAATTTTGACTGTGGAATCCCCTTCATTCAGTGTTTCCAAATGATCCCAAATAGCTTTTGCAGTAGATCTATCTAATAATCCCATGATTTGTTGATTTGATAATGCGCTCAAAAGTGCTTCTCTTGCTTTGCAATCATTTTCTTCATCTTTAGCTAAAGTAATAGGAGCAGGCTGACCAGCTATAGCAGTAGTATAACCATTCTTAGTAACTTCCCAGATGTTTTTACCAATGCAATTTAGATGTGTCTCCATTCTGATTTTCCATATTCCATAGTTGGTTCCATCAAGTTTAGGACTATCCTTCCTGAAATAATTAGTAGCATTCGATCTCCTCAAGTTGTTAAACTTCTACAAAAAGAGGACTAAGCTCTAATACCAATTGTAGGTCTCGGGGACAACTGAGAGGGGGGGGGGGTGAATTAGTTGTCTAATAAATTCAAACCAAAATATTATTAACCAGCTTATTGCTTAATATCGGTAAGATAGTTAATTGTGCTAGTAAACAATGTTAACAGGAAATGTTGTACCGGTAAGAATGAATTCTTCATATGTTGGATTCAGTACTAGTGTAATGCTGATATGCTTTTCCAAAAACCTAACTTCACTTTCAAATGATGTCTTCTTGTATATCTTTCTTGATCTCGCATATAGCCTTCCTTAAATCTTTTTCGCATTCCACATTTAATCTTACAAATAAGATCTTACATTTATACCATACCCTAAGACCAAATTTAGTAGGTCGGCTCTACAAGATATTACAATAAAACATTTTACAAATAATACAATATCCGATGCAATAACCGATTGAACATGTCGGCTTAATGCATTTACAACAATAATAAATCATCTCCATAGCATGCCATGGTAATCTGGAAAAGATAAACCTGCTAGTGTAACCCTAGATATTACCAATGATATTACTTCAAGGAAAAGTGTCCACATGATGTCTTCGACATTACCAAGTGTCTTCCATGTCATTGCATGTACCGGTGAACATTATATCTTGTCGATTAACTATATACCGGTGATTGTTTGAGAATTTTACTGATTGCCGGTGAATGTTGCTGGATCTCCAAAGTAGGTGTCTTAGCAGGTGTTGACATCAATGACAAAACCATACCAAAATACCAACATAGTGTTGCAGGGCAGACATGTATTCTTAATCGGAACCGTAATCAGGCATTTGGAGATGCTATTCTTTCAGTTTATTTCTTTCGAATTGTAGTTTGAATCTTGTTGTAAGTCAATGAGACTTCCCTGAGGGTTTTAGCCTTCTGAGCCATTATCTTTTGAGTAGTGACATATATATCTCCTCTTCCAAATCACCATGGAGAAAGGTAGTTTTCACATTTAATTGTTCCAAATGCAAATTTTCAGCAACCACAATACTTGAAACAATACGAATAGAAGTCATCTTAACAACTAGAGAAAAAAATTCAGAAAAATAAATGCCCTTTTTTCTGTGCAAATCCTTTCACAACTAACCTGGTTTTAAGTCTATGCTTACATCCATCTTCCTCTTTCAGCCTATAAACCCATTTGTTTTGTAAATCCTTTTTACCTATAGGCAACTTACATAATTTCCAAGTCTAATTTTTTTGTAGGGAGTCCATTTCTTCTTTCATTGCAAGCTCCCACTGAACCTTTGTATCCACCTGCATAGATTCATCATATCCTTTCGGCTCACCAACATCTGTTAACAAAATAGAGTACAAAGAGGGAGAGAACCTTTTAGGAGGTCTACTTAGCCTTGTTGACTATTTAACATTCACTAAAGTTTTTGGTATTTCTAGTTGTTGTTGTAGAGCATGAGGAACCATTGGAACATCACTATCTAGAATATCATCCAGCACAACAAAATCCTCTTCTTTCTTCTCATGCTGCTGCAACTAATCTTTGTACAACACCTTCTCATTGAATACAACATCCCTACTTATCACAATCTTCACATTTTCAACATCCCAAAGCCTATAACCAAATTCATCAATGCCATATCCAATGAAAATACATTTTTTTAATTTTGCATCCATCTTGGTTCTATTTTCATAATCTACATGTGAAAATGCTTAACATCCAAAGGTTTTGAGAAAAGAATAACTCACCTTCTTACTTGTCCATGCTTCCTCTAGAGTACCACAACTCAAAGGAGTTGAAGGACCTCTATTAATTAAATATACAACAGTATTGACAGCCTCTTCCCACATATTTTAAGGTAACCCAACATGCAATCTTATGCTCCTTGCACACTCCATTATTATCCTATTCATGTGCCCAGATACTCCATTTTCTTTTGGAGTCCCTAGAACCATTTTCTGCCTACAAACTCCATTAAAGGAACAATAATCCTCATATTATTTGCTGCAATATTCACCACTGTTATCAAATCCGAGACATTTTAGTCTTTTACTTGTCTCCTTCTCAACCAAGCTTCTACATTTCTTAAATGTTTTAAATACATTATATTTATTTTTAAGGAAATAAATGCAAACCTTTCTAGTTGCATAAACTATGAATGTAACATAATACCGAGAGCCACAGAGAGAAGATACCTGAGTCAGTCCCCATACATCTATATGTACAAGCTCCAACTTTTCATCTTTCTTTTGCATACCATCCTTGAGAAAACTAACTCTCTTTTGTTTTCCATGTTAGATATTGTTGATCATTGGTGCTTCTAAGATATGTTGTTGTCATTGATATCAACATATTCCTATGTATTGCTCTGATGATTGCAAATTGGTTTTTGTATACACATAAAAATTGGCTATGAGCAATTAAATAAATATTTCATATTTATTTAATAATTATTCTTCTATTAAATAGTTAATTTGAAAAGATTAATTTATTCAATTCATTTTCTTGTCTTTTCTATTAATTAATATTTTATTAATTAATTCATCTATCCTATTCCTCTAATTAATTAAATATCTAATATTTAATTATCTCCTCCAAACAATTAAATATCCAATATTTAATAGTTATTATCCTATCATATAGTCTCAAATATTAAATAATTTCTAAATTATTTAATCCCTTTTCCAACTTACCCTCCATCTCCACTTCATCTTCCCTTTGCCAACTCATCAAACATGTAGCTAAGGAAATTAATATTTCTTAAATATTAATTTATCATTTATCTCCAACTTCCAAACTTAATGAAAATTGTGTACGTACACATATTTCATAACCATTTCCTATATTCTCTCCAACACCCCCTACATCTTAGGAAGGACTTGAGTCCACTTGTCCTCTCATGCCTAAATTTCCTCCAACCATCCCTAGATTCCCTTAGTCAGCAATCCAATCAAGGTGAGATGAGTGACACTTGTCCTCTCCTTCCCCCTTTCTCTCAATCATCACCTTTGCTCACAACCATTCAAATCTATAGATATGATCATGACCGTTGATCTAAGCCACATCATCTAATCCTCTCAAGGTCTATAAAATCAAGAGCTTCAGTTGAGAAAGTTAATCTTCAAGTTAGACTTCAAGAGACTTCAAGTGCATTTTGCAAGTTAATCTTATGCATTCATGAGTTTTTGAAGCAAATAGCAATTATCATATAATATCATTTAGTATAATCATTTTAGCATAATCATGTAGCATTTACATATCATAGTGTTAGTTAACTACAAGTTATTAGTCCATTCTTCATATGCCATCTTGGAAGCCAACAATGCATTGTCTGAGAGCACACCATCTACAACCAAGAACAGTGGAGTTAGGACACAATGAGACATAAGCCATGAAGGTAAAATAATGTTTTATTTTAGTATGTATTTCATGTAGTTTCATTGGTGGAATTTGGATTTCCTATATACATTTCCATTTGTATTTTGTGGAACTAACTTATTGCAGGTAACATTCTAAGGATGAAATTCAAGCTCACACAGTTTGTTGTTTTGTTTTGTTAGTGCTTTTGTCTGAAAAACTATGCATTTACATCATAGGTTAGCACATATGTCATATAGGTTAGCACTTTTGTCTTAAATTTTGTGCATTTGCATCACAAGTTTGTGCATTTGCATCATAAGTTAGCGCATATATCAAAGAAATCATGGATTGTATCTACAGAGCAGCACTTTTGTAGTCTAAGTTAGCGCTTTTGATCTGCAGTTTAGTGCTTTTGAATAGAAAGATAGTGCATATGTTAGGTTAGCGCTTCTGTTTATAAAACTGACAAAATTTTCTTGCAGGTTCGAATGTCCAAGAAATCAGTTTTTTTAGATTACTAACATGCATGTGCAGGATGGCATTTAAGGCAAATTTTATGCATTTTATCATCTAGCTAATTAAAAGTCTTCATTTGGGAAGTAATATATCATATCTTGTTCATCTAGTTTAACTAAGAGGATGAATTGATAGCATGCAACTTGCATTTTTGGTATTTTCTCTAAAATAGTTGCACATAGACTTTTAAAAAGGCTAAAATGAACACCATGCTTGTTGGAGCAACATCTCCAAATAAGACTTAGCCAATAATTGCTTTGAAAAGGTTAATAAGAACACTTGTATTTCATGTCTCAAAAGTGGTAGGTATATGCTCTCCCCTTAATTGGGTGACCAAAAAGCCAAACCCACTCTTTTACGCTTTCTTTAATTTCAAGCAATCAAATCCTTTTAGAGGGTTTGCCTTCCTGAGTTGTGCCTTGAGGGGGCCAGTGAGAAGGGAACGGGCTAATACCAAGTCCTTCCAATCCACTATAAATAAATCATGTTTGTGACAAAAGTATCAAACAACATGTGATGATAAGTTCATACCGACACTATGTTTCCCCATAAACCCTATGGAGCGTAACCTCTATAGGCTAGGAACCTTCTGTATTTATAGAGCCGAAAGTGCGGCATGTATGGCCAAATGACCGAAAGCACTTGTACTAGTTGCCAAAATCCTTCCAGTTGTTGGTGCAGGAGGTCAGACCTCTGAAGTGACTCACATACATACGGTTCCTAGTAGAGATATTAAGTTTTCCATGGGGAGATTTCATGGAAATTGGTGCTTGTCTGCCCCGAAGAAGTGAGTGTCGAGGGTGGAGCTAGTGGGGTCAAGCATCTAAATATCCGCTTTGAATAGTGTAGCCTCGGGGGAAACTCCACATGAGATTCAACAACTATTGTCTCAACCTGCCATAGGGATTGTACTTGCTTGTACATTTTGTTTACTAAACATTGTGTCTTCTATGTCTATAACATGTTCTGAATGGTCAAAAATTGACGAAAATTATCATCTACGAGTGAGCAAAAATCCAACAAATTTATGAAAAATTTTGATCAAAAGGGTAATACAAAAGCTTTCCAACACTTGAAACACTAGATCAAAATCAAAGTGTCAAAACATCAATGTCAAAATACTTCTTGAAGTAGGTTTGTCTCTAAACCATCCTGTATTTTCAAACTAGCTCAAATAACTAGGCTGCTAATCCAACAGGTTATACTCAAAAGGTTTTGTAAACATCAACATTTAACAAGCTATCGATTTAACCATCATAAGTGCAAAAATCAACATCTTTGTCAAGTTTCTCATCAGGATAATCAAATCCTCTATCACGAAGCTTGATCAAATCTATACTAGGTTTCTAATCTTGGATATATCTTTCCCATTTTGAACCTACGTTATATCAAAACCAAAATCGCACCAACTTTGGAATCAAACAAACTTGTGAATTGTCAAATGCTTATATGACTTTTAAGTATCACCTTAAGAAAAGAAAACCCAGTTATAAAGCTATTCAGAAAAGGATAAGATTCTTGTATATCAATTGCAAGATCTTATTGAAACATAGGACATTCTTACACCATTTTCATCACTACCTACGTGGCTGCGATACAGAATTTAACGGTGAAACTTTACAAAGACATGCCTTTCAACAAAGAGATGCTTTATCCCGATGAACAAACAATAGTGGTAAGATCAACAAAGCATATCTTCCTAAACCAATAATTACCTATTGACTTTGTCCTTTGAAACTTTCAACAACTTTGAAATAAACACATGCCAGTTTGGACTAGAGCCCAACACGGACAACTTAAAAAACAACAACAAATGGAGGAAGAAGATATTCCTCTATTCCACACTCTTGGATTTACCATTGTTGATGAAGAAGTAGTCAATAGCACCATTAGAGACCTTGAGCAAGATTTCAAATTTGATAGGCTAATGGAAAAATTGTTGGCAAAACAAAAAAAATAAAATCTCTTGATGTTTGCAAAATCTGGAGCTAAACTCTTACAAGACTTTAACATGGAAATCTTGAAACAAGATGCAAAGACAAGTAACACCCAAAACACAGATGAGCAAAATAATGAAGATGTGAACAAAGAAAGTAACGGAGAAACAAGGAAAGAAAGGGATGATAAAAGAAAAGAGCATAGTGACAAAAAGACTCGCGAAGAAACAAGAAGAAACTATGTAGATAATCCCTTATCAAACCTTACTCAACAAGTACAAACTCTTAAACAACAAATACAAGACATGCAAAATGGGACAAGCTCCAAGAAATATTCATTAGAAGATATATGCCCATATCCTTTTGATAAAAATCTAAATATGATACCATTTCCACAACATTGCAAGATTCCTAAATATGACAAATATGATAGAAAATTTGATCCTCAAGATCACATTAGGGAGTTTTGTACTATGAGCATGGAATTTGCTCATGATGAAACTTACCATCCAGAATCAACTCCTTTGAAGAACTTGTGAATAGGTTTATTTCACAATATTCCTACAATATAAGGAATGAAATAACAATGATAGATCTTTGCAATGTTAAACAAAAGAATGGTGAATCCTTTATGATTTTCTTACAATGATGGAAATGCATGTTTAATAGGTATCCCCGAGATGTACCTAATGAAGAAAAAATGGACATATTCATTGATAATCTTATAAGTGAAATGAGTTATCGACTAAGGATGCAACGTCCTCCCTCTTTTGCCAAAATGGTCGAGAATGGTCTAAAAATAGAGAACACAATGGTGAAGAAAGGAGAACTAAAAATTTATAATAATTCATACAACAACAACAACAACAATGACAAACCCAAGTTCTGGTCAAAGAATAGAAATGTCAGCAATGAAGGGAATGATGATAATAGTAATACAAAACAACAACAACCAATTTTCAATCTATCAAGTCAAAACCCAAGCAATAACAATCCAGAAAACAACAAAGCTAAGTCCTTTTTCTCCAATCCTTGAAGAAAATTCACAAACATTGGAGAATCTTTAGAATCAGCTCTAAAAACTTTGCTTGCTAATAAATTGATTGTTTTGCCAGAGACAAGAAATTATGAACCACCAGTCAAGCCCAATTGGTGGAATGACAATCATTTTTGCAACTATCATTGGAATAAAGGACACCTAACAAATGATTGTCAGAGACTGAAACACCTTATCCAAGATCTAATCGATAATGGCACCATTATAGTGGATAGCCATAAAATGAACGAATCACACTTGGCTTTCAAAACTCCACTCCCAAATTATGACAAAGGCAAATCATCCCAATTAAAAGATGACACAGGAAAAACCAAAGTGAATTACACTTATACATACGATGATGTGGTAAATGTAATCATTGTTAACAAAAATTCATCTTCAGAACCAATCAATGTTATCACAAGAAGCAAAGCAAAGGTTACCTTTCCAAGTGTAGCAAAAGATCCAACACCCAATCCACAACAATACAATTTAGTAGAGAAATTATAGCGAATACCTGCTCAAATATCAATTCTGGAACTTCTAAAGATTTCACCTATGCATAAGGACATTTTGGAAAAAGCTTTAGTGGAAACAATAGTTTCAAAAGATTTGGATGTAGATCAGTTCCAAAATATGGTAGGACACCTCATAGCTCCTCATTGCTTATCATTTTCTGAAAATGATGATGCATCCTTGCAACATCCTCATAATGCTCCCTTACATGTTAAAGTCTCCATAAATAGAACTTGTGTCAAATGTGTGCTCATAGATGGAGGAGCTGGCTTAAACATTTATGCATTAAGTTTGATAAAAGCTTTGGGATATTCAGAGAATGTAGTAGACCCGAAAAACAAAATAACCATCAAGGCTTATGATGAAGCAGAATGTTCTTCTAAAGGAACTGTTGTGCTACCAATAAAGATAGGCCCTGTGGAAAAGGATACATTGTGTCAAGTTTTAGATTTGAACCTCTCCTACAATATTCTTCTGGGAAGACCATGGATTCACAAGATGCAAGCAGTTCCTTCTACATATCATCAATGTGTAAAATTTCCTCATAAAGGAAAAGAAATCACTATAATTGTAGATTCCAGTCAATATTGCAATAATTTGAAGCCAACACAAGATATAAGAGTTCCACGTAATAGAGAATCAGTATATCCTACTAAAGAAATTCAAGCAAAGCTATGGGAAACTTTTGAAGAAAAACTAAAGTTAAATGATGAAGGAATGGGAAAGTATTCTTTGCAAAATTTTCCACTTTCCCTTAAATCATATGGAAAGCCTATAGATATTCAATCAAAGATATTAGGAAAATCAAAACATATATTTAAAGGAACCTTTGTTAGTGCTGGAACTCTTGAAGAGGAAAATGAAGACAAAGACATTGTTGGTTGGTTACACAAAGATGAAGATAAAACTATAGCAATAGCAGCAGAAGTCAATATTCCCATAAAACAATATGGAAAAGGATATGAAGGAAAAGGACCAATTGGTAAGAAACATCAAGATATTTCAAAACCCATTTGTCCACACTCACAATCCATAGAAAATAAATCCAGGCTAGGATATCTGAAGTCTAATCAAAAGCAACATAATCATCAACAACAAAAATGGAGAAAGAAATCAGTTTCTAAAGAAGAAAATTGGCAAGAAAAGCTACATCAAGTGGTCAAAATAGTAACCAATAAACAAAAGAAGCAAGAAGAACATGAAAAGAAAGAGGAGGAGATCATCATCCAAGGTGAAGAAAAATCTTGTCAACAAGTTCTAAAAATACAAATAAAGGCAAAATCTTCACAAGATATTCTAGAAGCAGTAAAAATAGAGATCACGGAAATCAGAGAACTCTTTGCACCATATGACATTCTAGTATGGTATAGTGGAGTAATCTTGGATCAGGATTCAGAAATAGACTCCAATGAATACAAATGGAGTCCAGATGTCTTATCCACTACATCAAGTAAAGAACATAATGAAGATCAAGTAGCTATCATGAAAGAAGTGTTACTACTTATCAGATTGCCATTAGTTTTATGTCAAAGTTATACTATATACTCTAGTCGGTTACTATTACTGAAATATTCAGTTGGTATGCACAATCTAGTCGGTTATAGAAGAAAGCAATCACAGAACACAGTATACACTGAGCTATCTACCGAGTATCTTTTCATGTCTACTGAGCAGCAAAGATGACACACCGAGTTGATTTACACCGAGTGAAACGTGTTACCAGATTCATTAAACTTGGGCATGCACATGAAAACATGTTACAAGATCGAGGCACATCTAACCGTTATCACATTGGAAATTGCACTAGAAGATTGTGTATGATTTCGAGGTCATCTAACCAATGAAATATTTTACATGATTATTCATTCAATAAATCATGTTTGTAAGATCAAAGCAATGAATTGGATCACCATCTTAAGAAGATCTATTTATACAGCATGAGTTAAGGGTGTGTGCATGAGTGTAAGAAGACTGTTACAGAGACACAGAGGTCACCGAGAAGGTTTTCAGAGAACAGTCAAAGAATAGAGTAAACAGAAGGGTTTACCAAGCTACTATATGGGTTATTGAGGTATGCTATAAGCAAGGTAATCTTATTCTGAGCACATAGAATCTGCTATAACATTTCAGATGTAAAGTTGCAGATATTTGTAATGATTTTATTGTAATATTGTGAAGTTGTAAGAGAAACCTTTAACAAGGCAAAAGACTCTAATCAAGTCTATAAATTGTAAAGCCTCTAACTAGGTACAACATTTAGATTAAGTGTTGTAAAATCCTTTAGCAAGATAGATCTAACAGATCTTGATACCCCTAATAGGGTAAGCTATCAGAAATAGCTAAACATATAGCTCTAATCGAGCACTCTTTATTATTACAGTAGTGAAGTTGTGGGTGCCATTCCCACCATAGTTTTTCTCTCTAACCAAGAGTTTCTGCGTAACCAAAATATATGTGTTATGGAGTGAATCATGTATGATTATTATCTATTTATTTTAACTATATTTTATGTTACTGCACTATTTGGTTCATGCATAATAGTAAAGTTATTATTCAAGAAAAGTTTTGGAGTACTGATTCACCCCTCCCCTCTCAGTAAATTAGCTTTCCATATTGGGCCTAACAATTGGTATCAGATCTTGAATCTTGGAAAAGGGTTTAACTACCTAAAGAGAAAGATCTTGTCAATGGAAGGCTATAAACAATCTCGAAGGATTGTGTATCTGCAAGAAGAACTGGATCATGCTAATCAAGTGATTGTAGACATGCAAAGGCAAATGCAAAAATCTCTGAAAGTAAGAAGAAGACTATCTGATGATTTGTAGGACTCTCAAGAGTTAGTGGAACAAATTGAGACATCATCTGAGAACAGTATATCTGAAGAAACTGAAGAAATGATTGGAATATTGAAAGAAAAGAACAAAGCATTGGCTGATCAACTAAAAGCAATGAAAAGAGAACATGAACATTTCAACACACAGATGACTGAAAATCTAGATGCATTAAGAACATCTGAGGATAAAGTAAGAGATCTAGAAAGAGAGAAACAACAACTTGAAGTCTTAGTATCTAACAAGAATGATGAAATCTCAAGGTTGACTGGAATTCAACAAAACCTATCAGATCAACTAGGTTATGCACATCATGAAGCAATTCTGAAGAATGATGAGAACCAAGCATTGAGACTTGAAGTATCAAGGTTGATCGATGAACTTGAAACAGAGAAGAAATCCAAAGAAACACTAAAGAAGAGTTATGAAGCATCAAAGATGTTGGATGAGCAACTAAATACAAGAAGACCCAACAGAGATGCAGGACTCGGTTACAAAGGAAAAGACTCTATCGAGAAAGGAATTCATACTACCGAGAGAGGAGAATCATTAAAGCAAGCTAGAAATAGGAATAACATCAAAAGAAAGAAGCCTATTTGCAACTACTGTGGAAATCAAGGTCACACTGCCAACATATGCCAAATTAGAAAAGGTAAGCAACCGAATGTCACTTAATCCAATGGTTATTGTTACAATTGCAATAAATATGGTCACATCTAATCAATGTAGGACAAAGTCTATTAACAACTATCAGAAGGCAAAATTCAAAGGGTTTTGTAAAAACTGCAATAGATATGGACATAGTACTGAGAAGTGTTGGTTTAAGCAAAAGAACTACATGTGGTCTGCGCACCGAGCAAACACTAGAGGTTACTGAACTTACACAGATCCTTACTGACAATATGCAGTAGTACCATGGGATTACAATACAAGGATATGGTGTGAATGTTGTGGAAGATATGGACATATTAGTGCTAACTGTTTTATAAGGTTTGGAATGAACAACCGAAGATCATGGAGAAATCCTAGTATGGCATGTTTTCATTGTCACAAAGTTGGACACTTGGCTGGAGATTGCAGAGATCAACCCAGAAAAGACACTGAAGAAATAAAAGAAAAATTATAGATGATTTGGAAAAAGAAGGAAATTGTGCCAAATAAAGAAAGCACCTTACCTATTGAGTTAGGTGCACCTATTCCAAATTAATCGGTAAAGGTATGAAGGGACTGCATTCTCTAAAGGTTAAAATCATAACAGTTCCTATTCTATTATGTACTAAATTCAAAATCTGCATAGTTAAGATAAATTAGTAAGTTTGAAATTCTATCAAAGTCTTTTGAAGCACTTTACAGGAAACCTGTCAAGTCAGTGAATACAAGAAACCTGTCAAGTCGGTAAATAAAGGAAGCTTGGTTACTCGGTTAAAATGAAAAAAAGAGAGTAAATCAGTTAAAGGTGAACCGAGTGCATTTAATGTTTTTGACCTAACCCACACGGAGCCCGATAAGGTATTTTGTATACTTAAAAGCATATTCGCGGTCATTTGTACTTACCAAGTTTTCAAGAGAATAGAGCAAGCGATTCAAAGGTGATCAAACCTCATTCAAAGAAAATCCAAGGTATTTACATCAAATCTCAACATATTGTTAACCTGGTTTACCGATCTTATCTAGTTGCCATTATCTGCTAAGTATAAAGCGTATGTCATTTGAAATCCAGAAACCCTAGGGACTCTTTACTAGTTTTTTACCTAAAATCTTAAATGGCCCCAAGATCCAAGATCCCATAGTTGTCAAGAATGTAGAGAAGCCCTCATTGAAATACTCTTTGAATCCCAAAGTCACTTCTGAACCGGATGACAAAATTGCCTTTTCACTCATCCCAGATAGAGTGTTGTTAGTTGAAGATGTGAGATTCTTCACCAAATTTCGTGTTGAAGAACTCAGTCATGTTGAAATTAGAGACACCTATGATGAGCTATGTACCGATGGTGTATTGAATAGTAAGTATGAACACATAAAAATCAAAGTATTAATTGAATCCCTAACCTACCCTCGTGTGTTCAAACCCCAATGGATCAAGTTTGTTTTGAGAAGAGTTCATGATGATTTCATGTGGCTAGAAGAGGAACCATTCAAGATAACCAAGGAAATCATTCATCTGATTACCGGTTACCTTATCTATGATCATGCTTGAGCCCAGAAGATGATATCATAGAAGGAATTGATCAATTTAACCGGAGTAGAATCTGATTACAGAGGACTAAAACTAAACAATTTCACTGATGCAGAACTTAAGTTTGCTATTAGAGTAATTGGTTACTGTTTCTTCCAATCGGCAAGGGAAAATAGTGTACCCTATGCAGCAGTTGACTTAGCTTATAAAATTGTGAAAAAGGGAATGAAAATTGACTTATGTGAGGTGTTATTGAAGAATCTGTTTGAGAATCTGAACACAATCAGGAAGCCAAAGAAGAACAACTCAACTAATATTCTAAAGTTTGGATCACTACTGGTATGCATGTTTTTCTACTTTGAAAAATTATTTCCATCAATCGGTAAAGTAGTTTGGGAGCTACACCGACCAATCACCAATCAGATTAATGACTTCATCAAGAAGTTAGGAGATAATTTTAATGATATCATGGATGATTACTTTAGTAAATTTCAAGAGAAGATGCATAATAGGTACTGAATCCCACCCCAGCTAGTAGAGAAATGCAAAAATGATATATGTTTTGAAGTTGACACTGATTACTGTTATGTGAATGTTGTGGAACCGAGGACTCAATCCTTGTCACCAATGGGTTATGAGATTGAATTTGACATCACAAAACAGCAAATTGATGCATTTCTTACATTACCAAGGCATGCTATTGAGCTAAGGTATGGTACCTATGAGGAAGTAAAGGAAAAGGTAAAGATGAATATTGTAGTACCCAAAGCTACAAGAAAGGCAACAAAGATTATTAAGGCATTGTTAGAGAAATTCAAAGAAGACTCTTCCTCTACACCTATCAAAGGCACCATTGCCATCACTAAAGAGGAATCAGAAGCTCAAGAGGTAGCTATAACACTGAGCACTGAATTGCCTGAGGGTAAAGTGTTAAAAAGAAAGAAATAGGACACTTCAAAGGCCCTACCGACACCTCCAACAAAGAGACCTAATACAAGAGCATCTGCAACATCACTGAGTAAGAAACAAAAGAGTGTTACTACTCCCAAGGTAACAAAGACATACAAGAAATCTACTCGGAGACTCATTTTGGCAAAAGAGTCTAGTGATACAGAATCAGAAGATGCAAACAAATTCTAGATTGTCAAGAGCAAGAAGGTAAATATACATAGTGTTGAAAACTTCTGTGCTAATCTGAAAGAATATGGAGGATTTGGTTCATTTAGATATGTCAAGTATGAAACTAGAAATAATGATGAGAAGAGACAAATTAAAGAAGCTATCATTTGCACACTTCTAAAGTTTCGGTTAGCTCCATTGGAACTAGCAAAGTCACTTCCAAATGAACTTTACTTGCATATTGATAATAGGTGGAAGTATGCAATGGACTCAGAGAAACAAATCAGAGAAAGAAGTATAGTCCATCTCTTTCCTGATATGTCAGTAGCTGAAATAAAGGAACATTTGACAACCTACAATTCAAAATTTCTTGTCAAACATAGAGCCTTAAAATTGATGAATGGGCTATATATTGACGTAGAAAATGAGACAAAAGCAAAGTGGTAGGAAATCTTCAAAATCAAGGATGCCGGTGAACAAACTATAGTTGAAATCATTGATATCACCGAGCATGATCCTGATGTCACCGAGTAAGGTCCTGATGCTACCGAGCAAGACCCTTCTGACACTATTCAAATAGATGAAGATGTCATGGATACATAAGCACCGTAGCAGGAAATGATAGAAGGCAATACATATGCAAAACTTGTATCTAGTGAATCCGTTTTAGAACAAGTTTAGCCTCACCCATCAGTCAATCAACCTATCTCTACCGAAGCTCCTTAGGATACAACACAAGGCACCAAAGGTCACAAGTCTACAGCAGGAGAAGATACTACTCTAGAACAGACCTCACAAGCACCTTTGAGCACTGAAAATGTTGTAGCTGAGACACCCAGTTTTGAGACACCAAAAGACACCATAAAGGCTATAGGAACCAACCAAAGTGTTGCCTCTACTGAGCAACCTACCAAGGGTCGGCAAGCCTCCCAAGCTATTGTCTTGGTCCAACTAGCCAAAGGTAAAGAAAAGAAAGTGAAAAAGCATAGTTTCAAAGTTGATTTGTCTAAACCAATAGTGTTGCCCAATGTAGATATATCAAAATTAAAGGGGCAAGCACTCATTGATTTTGGTGAACTGTGCAAAGAAAAGGCCGAACAAGAAAAACAAATGGCCATACAAAAGAAGAATAAACTACTTCAAAAGGTGAAGACACTACTATTAGATATGCTACCTACAGCTACAGTGTCAACCGATGCAGCCATCCATATTCAACTGGATGAACTCCTTAATCAAATAGAAACATCTAGAGTTGATGCATCTGAGTATTTGAGCAAGCTAAAAGACAAGGAGCTCACTACAAAAATAATAGAAGGGGTACATAAAGCTCTAGCCATTGGCAAAGTCAAACTTGTCAAATTTATTACTGAGTTGACTCCTCAACTAAAGCACATTCATTATTTATTTCAGAAACTCTATACATTTTCTTTATTCATTAAAGACATTAAGAATAAAACAAAGACAATTGAGAAAGAGATCACCGATCTCTCAAGCAAGTTGACCATGGAGCCAAATTCAATTCAGAATTTTTATACAAGGTTACAACAGCTCATGGCTCAACAATTGGACTTAAGAAATGAAGAACACAAGATCAGAATGGACATAATGACACTTCAGACATTATTCCTTCCTCATCTTTCATCAGTCCAAGAACAGAGCAACCGAGCCACACACTTGTCTACTACACAAGAGGGAAGCACTCTTGATGGCTTAATATCACTATTGGCTGATATTCATGCGCAAAATTCTTTAATGGATAGTATAAAGGATGCACTCTCTGTCGCTCTCATCGACGCCCGGAACAAGTACAAATCCATTTTTGACCAGTTACTGCCTCTAGATGGAAATTAAGTTTTTGATGTTTGTCAAAAAGGGGGAGTGTGATACAATATATTTGGGGAGCAATATAGTTTTGATACAGTATTGAGAGAATGATATAGTATTCGGAGTATAGTATACAGGGGGAGTATACCGAGCAGAATAAGCAAAGTATCCAAGAGCAATATACAAGACAGTAAGCAAAGTACACAAGAATAGAACCGAGCATTGAAAATCAGAGTTATGTATAGTGTAATGACAAGGGGAGTATATATGAATATATTATTTCATTGACTATTGTATATACTATCAAGTATAGTCATTTTGCAAAGTATATAGATTTTTGAGTTATAACTTTGAAAGTAGTTTTTGTCAAACATCTCAACTAATGTCAAAAGGGGAGATTGTTACTACTTATCAGATTGCCATTAGTTTTATGTCAAAGTTATACTATATACTCTAGTTGGTTACTATTACTGAAATATTCAGTCGGTATGCATAGTCTAGTCAGTTACAGAAGAAAGCAGTCATAGAATGCAATATACATCGAGTTGTCTACCAAGTATCTTTTCATGTCTACTGAGCAGCAAAGATGACACACCAAGTTGATTTACACCGAGTGAAACATGTTACTAGATTCATTGAACCTGGACATGCACATGAAAACATGTTACAAGATCGAGGCACATCTAACCGTTATCACATTGGAAATTGCACTAGAATATTGTGTATGATTTCAAGGT
This sequence comes from Cryptomeria japonica, assembly GCF_030272615.1. Classification (NCBI taxonomy): domain Eukaryota; kingdom Viridiplantae; phylum Streptophyta; class Pinopsida; order Cupressales; family Cupressaceae; genus Cryptomeria; species Cryptomeria japonica. The sequence continues at coordinate 464,087,596 of NC_081410.1, read as the reverse complement.
CATCTAACCAATGAAATATTTTACATGATTATTCATTCAATAAATCATGTTTGTAAGATCGAAGCAATGAATTGGATCACCATCTTAAGAAGATCTATTTATACAGCATGAGTTAAGGGTGTGTGCATGAGTGTAAGAAGACTGTTACAGAGACACAAAGGTCACCGAGAAGGTTTTTCAGAGAACAGTCAAAGAACAGAGTAAACAGAAGGGTTTACCAAGCTACTATATGGGTTACCGAGGTATGATATAAGCAAGGTAATCTTATTCTGAGCACACAGAATCTGTTATAACATTTCACATGTAAAGTTGCAGATATTTGTAATGATTTTATTGTAATATTGTGAAGTTGTAAGAGAAACCTTTAATAGAGTAAAAGACTCTAATCAAGTCTATAAATTGTAAAGACTCTAACCAGGTACAACATTTAGATTAAGTGTTGTAAAATCCTTTAGCAAGATAGATCTAACAGATCTTGATACTCCTAATAGGGTAAGCTATCAGAAATAGCTAAACATGTAGCTCTAATCGAGCACTCTTTATTATTGCAGTAGTGAAGTTGTGGGTGCCATCCCCAGCACAATTTTTCTCTCTAACCAAGAGTTTCTGCGTAACCAAAATATATCTATTATGGAGTGAATCATGTATGATTGTTATCTACTTGTTTTAACTTTATTTTATGTTACTGCACTATTTGGTTCATGCATAACAATAAAGTTATTATTCAAGATTTTGGAGTACTGATTCACCCCTCCCCTCTCAGTACATTAGCTTTCCATATTGGGCCTAACAAGAAGACTTGTCTATAGTAGAACAAAAGATGATGTTAGAAATAAGTCAAGAAAAACTCAGAATCCAAAGAAAAGAGGCGTATGCAAAAAGGAAAGGAAATGACAAAGACAGAGAAGCAATGACATAGGAAGCACAAACATGGATCAGATATGGAAGAACCATGGGAGAACTAAGAGATAGTCAAGTTGGACTAACTATTAGTCCCGAAGAAGTTGAGTTTGGAAGGAGACAAAATCTATTAAAAGAATCTACTTCATCATGTGCACAAATATGTCAACTTCTAAATGCAAATGAGGTTAATCAAGAAGGAATTTGTAGTATCAAAGATGTGCGTGTGGATATAATCCATTCATTTAAGGGACAAACATCAGTTGAAGAACCACTTGAGTGTGAACTACAGAATGCTAATATTAATCTTGTTAAGACTAATTCAGATACGCTTGAGAAAGACAATTCTCAAAAACATTTAATCTATGACACTACCTATTCTATGCCAAGCTATGATCATTATGCCATGAACATTGAAACACCTAATGATGATAGTGATTATGATTTACCCCTTTTGCATCCTAAACTAATTGATTGGGATAATTTAGACAACCCCAAACTAAATGTCTTTTCCAATGATCATGACTTAGTCATGTACCTTAACATTGTTGAACACATCCATCCTAAGATATCTTCCATTGTAGAATCAAGTGATGTTTCTCATAGTCAGGAGAATGCCAAAATTTCCAGTCACAAAAGAAAAATAAAATAAGGAAAGAGACCTATTGTTGAAAACCATTTCATGGCAACATTAGATCAATCAAAAGAGAAAACAAATGGCATACCTGATTGTGAAAACCTCATAGAGGCACCAAAAGATGGAAAGTTTGATATTTTTCCTACATATTTTCAAGAGAGATCTGCTATTCGGATAGAACCAATAGAAGAAGTAAACATTGATACCTCAAAAGATTCTAAAATACTTCATTTTTCTGCCTCATTATCAGAAAAAGAGAGGAATCTTAATGTGGATTTAAAAGCAAAACCTGTTAAGCAGAAGCTAAGAAAGATGCATCCGCATATTTCTCTCCTTGTCAAAACCGAGCTCAAGAAACTATTAGAAGTGGGTTTCATAAGACTAGTTGCTTATCCAAAATGGGTCTCAAGTATTGTACCAGTATCAAAACTAGATAAGAGCATAAGAGTCTACACAGATTTCAGAGATTTGAATAAAGCATGTCCAAAAGATGATTTCCCGCTACCAAACATTGATATCATAGTGGACTTATCAGCAAGCCATGAGATGTTTTCATTAATGGATGGTTTCTTAAGATATAATCAAATAAGAATCGCACCTAAAGATCAAGAGAAGACAAATTTCACCTATGCATGGGGAACATACTGCCGGAATGTTATGCCATTTGGGCTTAAGAATGCAGGAGCAACTTATCAAAGGGATATGATGATAATTTTTCATGACATGATGCATACATTCATGGAAGATTATGTCGATGACATACTTGCAAAATATCACACAAGAAAAGAACATTTGAATATTTTAAGCAAGATTTTTGACAGGCTGGAAAGATATCAATTGAGATTAAATCCAAAGAAATGTGCATTTGGAGTAACCTCTGGAAAGCTCCTTGGATACATTATATCAGCTCATGGCATCGAAGTAGATCCTAGAAAATTTAAAGCTATCATGGAGATGGAGTCACCTAAAAACATAAGTCAATTGCGATCTTTACAAGGAAGGTTGCAATCAATCAGGATATTTGTTTCTCAATTGGCTGATAGATGTCTTCCATTTACCCATCTTCTACATAAAAATGTTTCATTCAAATGGGATATAAAATGTGAAGAAGCTTTCTTGCAAATAAAATAATATCTTATGAATCCTCCAGTACTGATATCACCAACCAAGGGGAAACCATTGTTACTCTATGTCTCAGCAACAAGTGTATCATTAGGCACTTTCCTAGCTTAACATGATGATGAAGGAAAAGAAAGAGCAGTTTATTATATCAGCAGAATGCTTGTTGGCTATGAGTTAAATTATTCCTCAATTGAAAAGATATGTCTAATAGTTGTATTTGCAACCCAAAAGCTGCGACATTATATGTTGATTCATTTTGTAAAACTAATAGCAAAGATAGATCCTCTCAAATATCTATTGAGCAAGTCAACATTGACAGGGAGACTAGTCAAATGGGTTATGATACTGAATGAATTTGACATAGAATATGTTGATTGGAAAGCTACCAAGGGATAAGTTATCGCTGATCAATTGGCTGATGCACCTCTACACAATAACATGCCTTTGCACATCAAATTTCTTGATGCAGATATCTGGACAATAAGTAAAAAACTTTTGGGAATTATACTTCAATGTTTCTTATACTCAATATGGATTAGGCGCAGGAATATTTTTCATCACACCTCAAGGACACACAATTTTGAAATCATTTAGACTATGATTTCCATGCACCAATAATACTGTAGAGTATGAAGCATTAGCTATAGGGCTTAAAATGTCCATTAAATAGAATGTCAAAGAACTACATGTCTATGGTAATTCACAACTTGTCATAAATCAAATAAATGATGAATATCAAACAAAGGATGATAAGCTTATGCCATACAAATAGCTAATAGAGGAATTTAAAGGACACTTCAAAGAAATCTCATTCACCCAGATTCCCAAAAATAAGAATAAAGCAGCAGATGCAATGGCTACAAGAGCATCTCTCTTGCAAAATAAAGAGAATCAACAACGTTACAAATTTGTCATGAAAAATATCTTAACCCCTACCATCCAATCCCAGCATACCTATCGAATTTGTCATATATCAGGAACCAGTGAATCCTTATACGGTCAAACCTACCAATATTTGAAAGATCATATCCTTCCTCTGGAATTATCTCATAATCAATGAAGAAACTTTATCTATTAGTCCTCTCGCTATACCATTATTACTAATATCCTATATAGGCATGGTCTAGATGGTACATTGTTGAGATGTCTTGAAAAAGATGAATCTGAGAGAGTTCTTAATGACATTCATGTGGGTATTTGCGGTACACACTCAAGTGGTTTAACATTGGCTAAGAAACTTATTCGTATGGGCTACTTTTGAACTACTATGGAAAGAGATTCATTCACCTATGCTAGAAAATGTAAACAATGTTAGATCCATGGAAACCTAATCCATGCACTAGCACAAGAGTTATATCCTATGACGGGATCATGGCCATTTTCACAATGGGGCCTTGATTTGGTAGGAAAGATCAATCCCTCATCTTCTAATGGACATAAGTTCATTTTGATAGGTACTAAATATTTTACTAAGTGGATTGAAGTAGTGCCTTTAACAACAGTGATAGGAAAACAAATATCATCATTCATCTTGAATTATATAATCTATCACTATGGCGTTCCTATGACCATTATCACTGACAATGGAAGACCATTCAAAAATCAAGATGTGAAATAACTATGTGAATAGTTTCATATCCACCACTAGTTCTCTACTCCATATTATCCACAAGGAAATGGTCAAGCTGAGGCATCAAACAAAACTATCCTAAAAATCTTGAAGAAAACAGTAAATGAGGCTAGAAAAGACTGGAACATTCAGCTAAATCCTGCTCTTTGGGAATACTGAACTAATGTCCGCACTCCAACAGGGGCAACTCCATATTGTTTAGTCTATGGATCAGAAATTATATTACCTATAGAAGTAGAGATACCTTCTCTACATGTATCCTTGCACGGTCTTATACCAGAAGAAGAATAACGAGTCTCTCAACTCCAAGAACTAGAACTGATTCAGGAACATCGCCAAAATGCAACAGAACATTTGAAAGTATACCAACAAATAATGGCAAGAAGCTATAACCACATAGTCAAGCCATGTATTTTCCAGATTGGAGATATAGTTCTAAGGGAGAATCCAAGAAATCAGCAAGACCGAGAAAAGAAGGGAAAATTTGAACCAAATTGGCTAGGACCTTTTGTCATAGTAGCAACATATGGATCAGGAGCATACAAGTTATCTTCTCCTGAAGGTGATTGGTTTGATGAACCTATCAATTCTATCCATCTCAAAAAATTCTATGCTTGAGATATAAAGTCCTGAAAAAATCAATAAAAAGCATATAAAGTCATGAGAAAAAAAAAACAAAAAAAATATATAAAATCCAATAAATTTAGACGGTGAAAACCTGGTAAACAGGTGCTATCTAAAAAGTGAGTTCCTTCATCTATGAAATCTCTTTGTGCACCTATCCACTACATCCAATCGCATATATCATTACTATCTATCGCTAGCTTATCCATTCCATCTTTCGCATCCATTGCTCTGAACCATTTAGCAAGAAATATGCAGCTTACCAATAGTTAATCAATCTTTGACATACTTGTCATAGTCACTATCTTAGATTTTATCAGCATCGATCAATCTGCATTTGTATCTCATCATGATTTGGATCTTGATCAATTCATACATCCATAATAAATTTTTATTTCCGCTAGGGGAAAAATCCTAATTCCTTTTGCTAAGATGATCTTTTGAATCTTTAAAATCCAAAAAAATTCAAAAAACTTAGAAAATCCAAAAACATCTAGGGTTTTGAAACAGATAAAAAGCAACAAAGGAATGAAAATCAAGGCATTTCATAATAACTGAATCGTGAAACTCAGAAAACTGAAGAATCAACTAGCAAAATAATAAAGGATTATCAAAGATCATTCATCAAGATGATTATATCCATTAATGACCATAAGAACATGTGAATGACATACAAGATTCATTGTTTATATCTTGATTTTATTGCTAATCATGTACTCTATGCAACTCAAGGATGTCCATGACTAGAGAAGCTATGATGAGACATGATTATTTTCTTTGATTGTTGTCTGTGGTTTATGTCTTACTACGGTATGAATTTGTCTCATGATATGATTGGAAAAAGATCAAGGAGGACATTCCAAGTCATGCATGAAAGGAGATACTCCTTGTCTATTCTGCAAGCAATACTCAGGTCAACTTGATCCATTATATCAAGTTGCTTGTATTAACTTGCTATATCAATATCCATGTAAGGAATACTCAGGTCATCTTGAATCATTATGTCAAGTTGTTTGTATTTTCTTACAACATTTTAAAGCTCAATAATGAAATCAAGCAATGTTACAAGATCGCATATGAAGAATGACAGTACAATTTTTAGTTAGATGATTTTGGATTAGCTCATTATTCATCTGCATTATAAGCATTCATTTTGTCAGTTACATTATAAGTATATCATTTCATTAACAGATCAACAGTCATAAATAAATATTGAGTATACTTGGACAAACAAAAAAAAATTGCATTTAATCATTATAGGTGCATTCATTTTTCAAGAATCATTTTAATCATTATCCATTTCATTTAGTTGCATTTTATCATTGCATTAGTTTGCATTTAATTACATGCATTTCATTTATCATATAGTGTATCATCATTATTATTTTCATTATCATTTTATAACGATCATTTAGTTGCATCTTTGCACTTAAGATTCATAATCATCATAAACATTAAATAAAAACTCAAAAATATTTCATATAGATCATTTGCATTTACATAATCATAAATCAAAAGCAAATCAACCATTCATTTGCAAATTTGTATAGATCATTGCATTAATATCATTTAAGTTAAAATAATCATTTTCATTTGCATCCAAGATCATCAAAAATCAACAAAAGCATTTATCATTGCATCATCATATAAATTATCATTATAATAAAAAGAAAAGATCATATCATCATGCATCCATATAATCAAAGCACATAGATCACCAAAGCATAAATATCATCATCAAATAGGGTAACATGGATATAAAATCATCATCATCATATAGAGCCCATGTCTACATATAGATCATCATAAAACAATAAAAGTCCAAGTATACAATGATATCAGATAAATAATACAAATGCCTCATCCAATGCAAATCAAGTCAAGGTTTTCCTGTACCACTACCACCTGACTCTATCCATCTCTATGGTTGTGGGTGAGAATATCCTCCAGATGCCTATCTCCCATGATCACCACTCCTCTGAGGAGGTCCCATGACCCCACCATTGCTAGTATCCATCAACACGGTGGTATGATAACTACCTACTCCCTAGCTCTCTGAAACTACCTCCTCATATCGTCGTCACTAGTGGGAAGTCTCCTTCCTAGCCCAAACTAATGGTCTAACAGTATCTTCCGAGAGAAGGCCCTAAGTATCCTATTGTCTCCTAACATCTCTATCCTAGTTAGTAATAAGAGTCTGCACCTGTGCTCGAAGCTGATCAATCTATACTCTCAGACTGTCAATAGTATCCTTCCCTAACACATCATGCTCTAGTATAACAACATCTAGCATATCATGCACTGCTACATCCTGCTATGGTCCATGAACCCCAATCCCTTCATCACCAACCTGTCCAATTGCTGGAATCTCGGTCTATCCAACTACTGGAATCTCGGTCTAAATAACTCTCCACACCCATCATCTAATCAAGGGAACATGATCCTCACAATCCTCATCATCTCCACCATGCGCTGCAATAACTCGAGGATTTGGCTGAATCTATCCAAAATCAATGCCTCTCCCACAACCCCCATTTAGTCTAGTCACCCTGCCTCCTATCAATGGCAACCCTCTCGGTGATCTCATACCAATCCTGCCATGATCTCTCCCAATCCATCCACCATCTGTCCCACCCAAAGGATGTGGTCTATGAATCCTGCCAGCCAGTCCAAATGGTCCTCCACGGACTCTTAATCAACCTCCCCTTCATCTAGATCTCCTACCACCACCTCCATCCCCACCATCATCTCCACCTCCCCCAGCCTCATGAGTGTTAGGTCCCGAAGACAACTGAGAGGGGGGAGTGAATTAGTTGTTAAATAAATTCAAACCAAAAACAACTTAACCAACTTAATCCTTAATACCAGTAAACTAGTTAAGTATGTTGATAGACAGTTTTAATAGTTAATTGCTAAATTGGTAAGGATTAGTGCATGAAACATAAATGCAAAGTCATCCACAACACATAACACCAATATTTGTACATGGAAACCCTGTAAGGGGAAAAACCATGGTGGGAAACCTTACCCATAATAAGTGTACATAAATGGGGTCTACACATGCAGAAAGGCCAACTCCCTAGAGCTCACTGCTCAATCACAAAATGGGAGTCACACTGACTACAGTTGGATGGTTAAATCCAATAAAAATGGACTACACAAAATAGCATCTTCATATGCTGGATTCAGTACCAATGTAATGTCGATATACTTTCACAAAAACCTAGCTTCACCTTCAAATGATGTCTGCATGTATAGCTCTGCTTAATCTCACATATGCCTTCACACAATCCCTTTTCGCATTCCACATTTAATCTTACAAATAAGATCTTACATTTATACCATAACCTAAGACCAATTTTAGTAGGTTTTCTCTACAAGATATTACAATAAATTTTTTTTATAAACAATACAATATCTGATGCAATAACTGATTGAACATGTTAGCTTAATGCATTTACAACAATAATTAATCATCTCAATAGCATGCCATGCTAATCTGGAAAAGATAAACCTGTCGGTGTAACCCTAGACCTATTTGTCGGTAACAACAAATATGCAATTATGAATATACCAATGAATAAAACTCCAAGACAAAATATCCAAATGATGTCTTCAACATAACCATGTGTTTTCCATATCATTCGAGGTGTCGGTGATCATTATATCCTATCTGTGTACCATATACTAGTAACTATGCAATAGTTACTTGCTTGTCGGTGAATGTTGTTGATTCTCCAAAGTGCTAGTGTTTTAGTAGGTGTTGACATTAATGACAAAACCATACCAAAATACCAACAATCTCCCCCTTTGGTATTGATGGTAACACAAGATGGAAAAACCATCAAAGTGCCAAAATAGAAATGCCAAATACCAAAAACCAACAATCTCCAAAAATATCATAACCAGAAATCAAAATACAGATACAGAGAGTAATAATATCTCCTAAACAACAATCTCTCCCCCTGGGAGCAACATGTGTTTTCCTTATGTTTTTCAAAGTTTTTCCATACCAATCTCTCCCCCTTTGACATTAAATGCCAAAGTTACAACAAAACCAAGTTCATATACAAAATACCAATTAAATCAATATACCAACTACTCCCCCTGAGAAGTAGCATCCCATCAAGGATCGAAAAAAAAGATTTGTCTATTAATTATGTTGGTTGATGACAATCATCTACTGTCTAAGTCTCTACCGGTGGTGGTATGACTCCAAGCTGATATCTAAGATATTCAAAAGTCTCCTTAGGTAGAGGTTTAGTGAAAATATCTGCAATCTGCTCTTTAGTATTCACATAAACCAGTTTTATTTCCTTTGCTTCAACATTTTCCCTTAGAAAATTTAGTTTGATAGAAACCTGTTTTGTTTTAGAATGTAGTTCTGGATTCTTAGATATATCAATTGCTGCAATGTTATCAAAATAGATAGTAATAGGTTCCTTGCATTTTACCTTTATGTCTTTCAACATTTGCTTAAGCCATAGTACCTGTGTACAATTAGTTGCTGCTGCAACATATTCTGATTCTGCTATTGATAAAGATGTACAACTTTGTTTCTTACTCAACCAAGAAACTAATCTTTTTCCAAGAAAGAATGCTCCGCCGGTGGTGCTTTTTCTATCATCCACATCTCCTGCCCAATTTGTATCTATGTATGCACATAATTCAAAGTTTTCATCTCTGGGGTACCATAATCCAAGATTTATAGTGCCTTGTAAGTACCGGAAAATACTTTTTACTGCGGATTCATGATTTTCTCTAGGATTACTTTGAAATCTTGAAACAATACATACTACATTCATAATATCAGGTCTGGTTTGTGTCAAATACACTAAACCTCCTATCATAGATTTGTATCTAGTTGGATTAATAGGTGTAGATTCATCCCTTTCTAATAATTTGTCATTTGTTGTCATAGGTATGCTTACCGGTTTAGATTTTTCCATCCCAAATTTCTTAAGTAACTATTTTAAGTACTTGGATTGACTCAAGAATATACCTTTATCAGTCTGTGAAATCTGCAATCCTAAAAAGAATCTTATTTCACCACTCATAGACATTTCAAATTCTTGCTGCATTTTAATAGAAAAGTCTTTACATAATCCATCTTCTCCTCCAAAGATTATATCATCAAAAAATACTTCTATAATCAAGATGTCATCATTAGTTATTTTGAAATATAAATTGTTGTCTGCATTTCCTTTAGTAAAACCAATCTTCAAAAGATACTTATCCAATCTTGCATACCAAGCTCTTGGAGCTTGTTTTAATCCATACAGAGTTTTTCTTAACCTGCAAACCATATCATTTTCATCTATCAAAGAAAATCCATCAGGTTGTTCAATGTAGACTTCCTCTTTAAGATCTCCATTCAAAAATGCACATTTAATATCCATTTGATAAACTTTGTAGTTCTTGTGTGTTGCAAAAGCCAAAAATAATCTGACTGCCTCAATTCTAGCTACCGGTGCAAAGGTTCCATTGTAATCAACTCCTTCCTTCTAAGAATATCCCTTACACACTAGTCCTTCTTTATTTTTGACAACCTTACCATCATCATTAAGTTTGTTTCTGAATACCCATTTGGTTCCAATTACATTTTTATCTTTAGGCCGGGGAACTAATGTCCAAGTGTTATTTTTCTCAATTTGTTCTAATTCTTCTTCCATAGCTTTAATCCAAAATTTATCTTCACATGCCTCATTAACAGATGATGGTTCAATTTGAGAAATAAGACATACCTCTTCATTTCCCAATCTTCCTCTTGTCATAACTCCTTTAAACTTGTTTCCAATTATCAGATCTTCAGAATGATTCATTCTTACATACTGGGGTGTCTTTGTTTGCTATTGTTCCTCAGTTACTGTGGAATCTTTAGATGTTACCAGGGTAACTGGGTCTTCATTCTGTACTGGTGGATTCAGTGTAGGTTCATTTGTCAAAAATTTTGTTGCCAGTTCAGAGTCTATATACCTTGAAGTTCCTCTAAATTGTTCATCAATTTTTACATTTGTAATTTCAATAATTTCTGATAATCTTTTGTTAAAACATCTATATGCCTTTCTCTTAGATGAATAACTAATAAATATTCCTTCATCACTTCTAGGATCAAATTTTCCAATATACTCATCTCTTCTGATATAACATTTACTTCCAAAAATTCTGAAATATTTAAGAGTAGGAGTATTACCAAACCATAGTTTATGAGGGGTCTTACCGGTTTCACCTTTGATGTGAAATTTGTTGAATGTATAGACCGTTGTACTAACTGCTTCTCTCCAATATACATGTGGTAGGTTTTCTTCTGATAACATATTTCTTGCTGCATCCAAGATAGTTATGTTTTTCCTTTCAACAACTCCATTCTGATGTGGTGTCTGAGGTGCTGATAGTTGTCTTCTAATTCCATTTACTTCACAGAATGTATTAAATTCCTTAGACGTAAATTCTCCTCCTTGATCTGATCTTAGACATTTGATTTTCTTATCGGTTTCATTTTCTACCAATGCTTTGAACAGTTTGAACTTTTCAAGTGCTTCTAATTTTTCTCTAAGAAAAGTAACCCAACACATTCTAGAATAGTCATCAATGATTAACATGAAATATCTATCACCTTGTAAGCTTTTAGTTCTAGCTAGACCACATAAATCAGTGTGAATCAAATCAAAAGCATTATTAGATTTTTTTGGAATACTTTTGAAACTAGCTCTAACTTGTTTTCCAAATTGACATTCCTTACATATTGTTTTCTGAGGTTTGACAATTTTAGGTAAATCTCTAACTGCCTTAGTAGTACTGATCTTTACAATGCAATCAAAGTTTACATGATAGAGTCTCTTATGTCATAACCAACTTTCATCTATATGTGCAATCAAGCATGTCTTTTCACTGTTATTCAAATGAAAGATATTACCTCTAGTTTGATTACTGGTTGCAATTTCCAAACCAGTTCTATTCATGATTTTGCATTTTCCATTTTTAAATTATAAGTGAAATCCTTTCTCAACTAATTGACCAACACTTAAAAGATTATGCTTTAATCCTTCAACATAATAAGCATTGTCAGTGTTATGCTTACCATCAAGAGATATTGTACCCTTACCTTTGATTGAACAAGCTTTGTCATCTCCAAATCTCACTAAGCCTCCATTCTATTCTTGAAAGTTCAAGAATTTACCTTTGTTTCCTATCATATGATGTGAGCATCCTGAGTCAATGATCCATTCATCCTTTACTTCAACTTTAGCTGCCAAAGCCTATACTACAGGTTGAGTAGTAGGTGTCAGTTGATCTTCTGTTATAGCAACAAAAACCCATCCATTGTCTGTTGGATCCTCATCAGAATCATCGGTCACACCTTCATTAGCAATGTAACAAGATTTCTCTTTATTCTTCTTAAATTTGTATCTTTGATATTCAGGGTTAGGCTTGTATGTTCTTCTAGCTTCTTCTCTTAGTCTAGCATGTCTATCAAGGCATCTCAAAGCCATATGATTGATCTTATTGTAGTTAAAACATTTAAAGGGTGTTTTACCTTCATACTTACTTCCAACTTGACCTTTAGGCATTTTCCTTGCAAATAGTGCTTCAAGTTCTTCAAGTTCTTCATTTTCTTTCCTACTTTCTTCAAGCTCTCTTGCATAAAAGGCTTTCCAATCAGATTTGTTAAATGATGGAGTAGATGATGTTGATGCTTTGAAGGCCAAATCTATCTTTATAGTAGCAACAGGACCAAATTCTTCAATTTCAAAAGTTGAAAGTTTCCCAATCAATGTATCCCTAGTAACTAATGTATTAGGCATTGTTCTTAACTCATTTATAACAGTATCCTTCATTTTATATGTTGGTGGCAATCCTCTTAAAACTTTTGAAACAATTTCATCTTCACTTAAGGTTCCTCGACAACATTTAATACCCAAAACAATTTCATTTACTCTTTCCATAAAAGCATAAATCCTTTCATCTTCTTCCATTTTCAGATGTTCATACCTGACCCGGAAGCTTTTAAGTTTTGCAATTTGACTATGGAATCCCCTTCATTCAGTGTTTCCAAATGATCCCAAATAACTTTAGCAGTAGACCTATCTGATAGTCCCATGATTTGTTGATCTGATAATGCGCTCAAAAGTGCTTCTCTTGCTTTGCAATCATTTTCCTCATCTTTTGTCAAATTAGCTAGACTAGGCTAACCTTGTATAGTAGCAATATAACCATTCTTAGTAACATCCAAGATGTCCTTTCCAATGCAATTTAGGTGTGTCTTCATTCTAATCTTCCATATGCCATAGTTGGTTCCATCAAGTTTGGGACTGTCCTTCCTGAAATAATTAGTAGACATTGGACCTCCTCAAGCTGTTAAACTTTTGCAAAAGAGAACTAGGCTCTGATACCAATTGTTAGGTCCCAGAGACAACTGAAAGGGGGAGGGGGGTGAATCAGTTGTCAAATAAATTCAAACCAAAAACAACTTAACCAACTTAATTCTTAATACTGGTAAACCAATTAAGTATGTCGGTAGACAGTTTTAATAGTTAATTGCTATACTGGTAAGGATGAGTGCATGAAACATAAACACAAAGTCATCCACAACACATAACACCAATATTTGTACATGGAAACCCTGTAAGGGGAAAAACCATGGTGGGAAACCTTACCCACAATCAGATGATACTACTGCAGATAGTAAGTGTACATAAATGGGGTCTGCACATGCAGAAAGGCCAAGCGCCTAGAGCTCACTACTCAATCACAAAATGGAAGTCACACTGACTATAGTTGGATGGTTAAATCCAATAAGAATATACTACAAAAAATAGCATCTTCATATGCTGGATTCAGTACCGGTGTAATGCAGATATGCTTTCACAAAAACCTAGCTTCACCTTCAAATGATGTCTGCATGTATAGCTCTGCATAATCTCACATATACCTTCACACAATCCTTTTTCGCATTCCACATTTGATCTTACAAATAAGATCTTACATTTATACCATAACCTAAGACCAATTTTAGTAGGTCAGCTCTACAAGATATTACAATAAAAATATTTTATAAACAATACAATATTCGATGCAATAACCGATTGAACATGTTGGCTTAATGCATTTACAACAATAATTAATCATCTCCATAGCATGCCATGTTGATCTGGAAAAGATAAACCTGTCGGTGTAACCCTAGACCTATTTGCTGGTAACAGCAAATATGCAATTATGAATATACCAATGAACAAAACTCCAGGACAAGATGTCCAAATAATGTCTTCAACATAACCATGTGTTTTTCATATCATTCCAGGTGTCGATGATCATTATATCCTGCCAGTGTACCATATACTAGTAACTATGCAATAGTTACTTGCTTGTCGGTGAATGTTGTTGATTCTCCAAAGTACTAGTGTTTTAGTAGGTGTTGACATCAATGACAAAACCATACTAAAATACCAACAATGAGAAGCTCTAATCTCTCATCTCTATCTACATCTCCTAGTAACTCGATCATCTGAGTCATAATCCTCATCTCCTGAACTAGGAGGAGGATCTACTGGATTAGTAATGAGAGGAAAAGGATGAGCTAATATGTACTGGGCATAATCTGCAATAACCCTAGGATCAATAATATGTAATCTCATATCATAAGCCACTCTTAGAGTAGCAACAAACTCTACATGAGCAATCTCAAATGACAACAAGGGTCCCCAATCTCACTATCTCTATATCACTGAGCATATATCGTCACACCAGTAGGCATAAGCTGGAGGATACCAAACTATCTCAAAATCTAACCAATCAACTATCGTTCAACAATAAAAGGTGTCCACCCAATGAGATATCTACTCTACATAATACATGGTAATATCTATGTGTCATCCATCCATGGCTCACAATCAAGATATGGTCTCAAAGTGATGTTGTCCAATAAATCAAGCACCCAATGCCAATACTCCATCTTACCTAGCTTCTGCTAAGTAAGGATACCTACATAGAAATATACATATGGCTTCCTCTCTCCATGAACTCTGTGATGGATAGGTTGAGTAATATCAATGTGCTCCCAGCACCAAATCTGCAATAAAGTGTATCTAGTAGATAAACTCGCACTCTCATCATACACTACCTGATGAAGATCATGATATAAGTGTGCTAGCATGCAAACACCCCACACATATTGAGTATGATGTTGAATCATACTAAGGAGAATCTCACCCCATCTAATGGAAAAACCTCGTGATCTCCTATCAGGACATATAAATCCTCCAATCAAACCAACAAGAATAACAGGAAGAGCCTCATAATACATCACCATATCAACCCATCGGATCTCTCCTCTACTAATTCTCTCATTAGAAAACACAACTCTACAAGCCTTTGTACCAACCCGATCCTGATAATCATACTGCACTAGCTCGCCAGTCACTGGGATATGCAAAATCTTGTAGACATCCTCCAAAGTCACACTAATCTCACCCGTCGGCAGGTGGAAAGTGCTATGCTCGCTATGCCATCTCTCAGCCAATGCTGTCAACAAACCTATGTTATGCATAATCTCACGCATATATAACAAATGGTGTAAACCACAAGCATCTATGTGTCTAATCTCAACCTGGGTAAGCTCTGGAACTAAATGACACACCGCCGGTAATTTCTCCCGACACTAGAGAACATCAAGTTTCTCCTATTTTATCAAGAGAAATCAAATTGACTCATCAAGTCTATCTATCAAATCAAATTGAATCATCAAATCTATCTATCAAATCAAATTGAATCATCAAATCTATCTATCAAATCAAATTGAAGCAACTTACGCTATCAAAACATTTTAAAACCTATCAATCATGGTTTTTTATCAAACACTGAGTTTACTCAAAAACTCTGCTAAGCTCTTACATCAGAAACTAAATCGGTTTCTTAGAGCTACTCAATTGATCAAATCTATCAATGAAGCTAATCAAATCAATCAAATCTATCTATCAAAACAATCAAATCTATCAATCAAGCTAATCAAAGCTAATCTATCAATCAAATCTATCTATCAAAGAAATCAAGTCTATCAATCAAATCTATCAATCAAGCTATCAAAGCAATCAAATCTATCAATCAAGCTAATCAAAGCTAATCTATCAATCAAATGTATCAATCAAAGCAATCAATCAATCAATCAACCTATCTATTCATCTATCAGGCATGCAATCACCCAATCAAGTCTCAATTTTCATCATCACTACGTATTACACATGTTAAATCTACTTATCAAAGTGATTTTTAGCTTTTGCACTTATCAAAAATATCAATTTAAGATAAAGCACTATCCTATTGAGCATTTGCGCTAAACTATAACAAATGCGCTAAAACTAAATGCAAATGTGTTATCCTTTTTAACAAAAGTGCTAAAAATACAGGCATAAATGCTAATTTATGCAAAAGTGCTACCTTTTTGGGCATATGCGCTAACAAACAACACATTTGTGCTACCCTATGCATATGCGCTAACATCTTGAACATATGTGCTAACACACAAAGCATATGCGCTAATCTAGGCATTTGCGCTAAACCTAGTTGCATAAGTGCTAAAACAAACTGCAAAAGCGCTAAAATAATGCCGAAAAAAATCAAAAAATTCAAAAAAGTACTTAAAAACATGAAACTTTGAATTAAAACTTGAAAACAAGGCTCAGGATAAGATACGTACCAGATACCCATACTTGACAAGTCATTGGTAATGACTAACTTGCTCAAATCGATGACACTCCACCGAAATCACCATTTTGCCACCTCTGCAAGAATATTTTTTCCAAAAGCCGACAAGGATAACAATGAAGTTAAAATTAGCCTTGGTTAGTTTTATATTTACTGTTATGAAGAGTAATTAATTTCAATGGGGCAATTTAATTTGTTTTTTACAAATGAATTTAATTGACTAAATTTTTATCGATTATCATGAGATTAATCATTCAAACCAGAATTTTTGACAATTTCACGATCAATCTCCTGAGGGGGTACACAATCAGGATTTTCAATCTCTATCAGGCATTATCAAGACTTGATTTAATCTTTGAAACAATGTTATTTTCACATCATTTCAAAGAGGGGCAAAATGTATACACATAAAAATTGGCTATGAGCAATTAAATAAATATTTTATATTTTTTTAATAATTATTCTTCTATTAAATAGTTAATTTGAAAAGATTAATTTATTTAATTCATTTTCTTGTCTTTTCTATTAATTAATATTTTATTAATTAATTCATCTATCCTATTCCTCTAATTAATTAAATATCTAATATTTAATTATCTCCTCCAAACAATTAAATATCCAATATTTAATAGTTATTCTCCTATCCTATAGTCTCAAATATTAAATAATTTCTAAATTATTTAATCCCTTTTCCAACTCACCCTCCATCTCCACTTCATCTTCCCTTTGCCAACTCATCAAACATTTGGCTAAGGAAATTAATATTTCTTAAATATTAATTTATCATTTATCTCCAACTTCCAAACTTAATGAAAATTGTGTACGTACACATATTTCATAACCATTTCCTATATTCTCTCCAACACCCCCTACAACTTAGGAAGGACTTGAGTCCACTTGTCCTCTCATGCCTAAATTTCCTCCAACAATCCCTAGATTCGCTCAATTAGCAACCCAGTCAAGGTGAGATGAGTGACACTTGTCCTCTCCTTCCCACTTTCTCTCAACCTTCACCTTTGCTCACAACCATTCAAATCTGTAGATCTGATCATGACCATTGATTTGAGCCACATCATCTAATCCTCTCAAGGTCTATAAATTCAAGAGCTTCAGTTGAAAAAGTTAATCTTCAAGTTAGACTTCAAGAGACTTCAAGTGCATTTTGCAATTTAATTTTATGCATCCGTGAGTTTTTGAAGCAAATAGCAAATATCAATTATCATATAATATCATTTAGTATAATCATTTCAACATAATCATGTAGTATTTGCATATTATAGTGTCAGTTAACTACAAGTTATCAGTCCATTCTTCATATGCCATCTTGGAAGCCAATAATGCATTGTCTGAGAGCACACCATCTGAAACCAGGAACAGTAGAGTTTGGACTTAATGAGACATAAGCCATGAAGGTAAAATAATGTTTTATTTTAGTATGTATTTCATGTAGTTTCATTGGTGGAATTTGGATTTCGTATATGCATTTCCATTTGTATTTTGTGGAACTAACTTATTGCAGGTAACATTCTGAGGATGAAATTCAAGCTCACACAGCTTGTTGTTTTGTTTTGTTGATCACTATTTTGCAGAGCTTGATATATCCTTCGGTATATTCTGGTGTGATCAAATCTTGTGCTAAGATTTGGTGCTCCACAAGTTATGTTTCTTCATGACAGTTGTTGGTTGGTTTTGTTCTTGAGCTTTTAGACATAGACCAATGAATATTTGATAAGTGGTGTTGGTGTAGCTATTCCTGTTGATTCTAACATGCTTATTGGTGTTTTATGGTCACGTCCGATTTATTTTGGTGATCCGCATTCATCATTGTGTGATTTTTTGGTTGTTTCTATGAACCAGTGATGATTTTTGTGTTATGTAGTTTTTCAGGTGGTGTAGCATGTTGCAGTTGATTTTTGTTGGTAAATGCACACTCCAATGAGATATTGTAAGTGATTGAAGGTTTTGTCATTGATGGAAACCTTGCAATCATATGATACTGACAAAACAATTTACCGGCACAGCAATGATAGACTCTACACTGGCACATAGAACACCAACAGTAAAAGGAAGTATACTGGCACCCAGGCCGACATGAATTTTGTTTATAATATATTTTGTAATTAATTGTAAAATCATTATAAGCCGACTTGGAAAGTTGTAAAATGACTCATATGTATGAGATCATTATAGAACATTTTGTAAGCAAGAAGATAGGCGAAATAAGGCAGACCTATTATGCGAATTATAGGTTAAGGGTTTATGTATGAAGCAGAGCTAAAACCAGTACTAGATCTGGCATAGTAGATGCTATTTTGAAGCAGTACAAGACATTGGATTTGCATAATCCATTTTGTAAGTCAGTGAGACTTCCCATTTTGTAATTGAGCAGTGAGCTCTAGGCACTTGGACTTCTTGCATGTGCAGGCCCCTATTGTAGCAGTAATATTCTCTTATTGGCCAGTAAGTGAATATTGTGGGTCACAAATCCCACCAAGGTTTTTCTCACACTGGGTTTCCTCATTAAACTATTGTGTTATGATGTGATTTTCATGTGGTTGTTGTTATCTCTATTTATTGCATTACCTTTTGTTTACTGGTATACAATATTGATATGCTTTACATGTTTTAAGTTAATAAAATTATATAACCAGTTAGATACTGATTCACACCCCCCCCCCCCCCCCAAGTATCTTTGGGAATCCTAACAATTGGTATTAGAGCTTGGTCCTCTATTTTTAGAAGCCTAATAGCTTGAGGAAGATCTTGACACTAGTAGAGATGGAAAACTTGATGAAGCAATTAGAAGGAGCTCTCTCAAACTATGATATAGAAAAGTTGAAAAATATCAAACTTGAAGATGATCTAAAGGCTGCACAGGATATTATTCAAGCACTTCAAGAAAATCTTACCATTGCAAGAAACAAGAGAAGAGAACTTTGTGAAAAGATGCAAAATGAGAATGATGAAAATGAAACTCTTAGTGACTTGATGAATAAGCCGAAACAAGAAAACGTGACAACAAAGAATGAGATGCAGGATATGACTATGAGATTTTGTAAAGAAATTGAAGGTAGAAAGAAGAATGAAGAAGACTTGACTAGAAGACTGAATGATGTTGCAAATGAAAACACAAGACTTAGTTATGAAAATGATATGTTGAAGATAGATCTGGTGCATGCACAAAATGACTCAATTGAACTCATGAGACAAAAAGGTATCTTCGAAAGAGAACTGGCTACTACAAATCAACACAAGGAAAAAATCAAGAAAAGCTCAGAAGAACTTGGTGACTTGCTGAAAAATCAGAAACCAAATGGTGACACTAATGGCCTTGGCTTTGAAGTTGGTGAAAGCTCTGGTACTGCAAACACACATGATCATAGCAAACCTGTAAGACAACCAAATGCTTATAAATTTAATGGCAAATTCTTTAACTATAACAAGTATGGTCATAGAGAAAATCAGTGTAGATCTAGAAATTATCAGAGCACTAATACACCCACTAGTCAATGCTCCAAATGCAGCAAAATTGGTCATAATTCAAAAAATTGTAGAATGAATGTAGGATGTTATGTTTGTGGAAGATTTGGACACTTATCTAATTAGTGTACAACACAAACCGGCATAGGATATGGGAAAGCTATTCAAAAATACAATGTGACCTATTATGCTTGCAACAAGATTGGACATATTGCAAAATTCTGTAGAAGTAAGGCATCACTGACAAGTAATAATGGTGCTAGTTTGAAAGGTAAAGAAAAGGTTGAAGAGGTAAAGAAAGAATTCTCAAAAAAATGGATCAGAAAGTCAGATCTAAATGTTGATAGGAATACTCCTCCACTGGCAGAACAGAGTAACACTCCACTGACAGGAGACTCTTCATCTAACTAAAGAAAATTCCTTTGAGGGTTTAGCAACCAAATGTGAAACATGCTATTATTCCCTCGGTTGATGGTGAGAAGTTGAAATTACTTCTATACCGGCAGATAAGTTAAGTCATTACTTAACCGATAAGCATTAAATGTGGTTGTTGGCAAAATTAACATTATAAAACAAGTGTTTTGGCTCCATTTTCATTTCACCGAGCATTCAAATCTTTGAGAGCATGAAAATTCCCGAGCGAAGGCATTCTAAGAAAAGAAGTGAAGAAATACATCAAGCAATCATTCCTTAAGGAAAATAAAGGTATTTATATCCATGGTTTCTTCATCTTCTCCTGAATTCATTGCAAACCCTACTCTTGTCAAAGTTATTAAACACCCTAGACTTGTATTCCAGTTAGTTCCTGAAATTGCCAAGAAAGATGATAACATTGGTGCATTTTCTAAAATTCCTAAGGGAGTAGTTTTTGCTGAAGACCCTAGAATGTATTACATTGTCATATAGAGGAACTGGGTGATGAGGAAATTAAGAATATGTGTAAATGTGTAATTTGTGATGAATCCAGAAATATCAAACCTGAACACAAGATAGTTGAAACCCTAGGTTTCACTAAAATTCTCAGTATCCCGGATTTTCCCAAGGATTTTATAAGAATAGTATTAAGTAGGGTAAATGGTGCATTCTTCTGGTTGGACTCAGTTCACAAAATCACAAAAGAAGCACTAAAGGCTGTGATAGGGTTACCCTCCACTGGTAATAGACCTGATAAAACAAAGAAGGTCTCGAATGACCTAGTGATAAACCTAACCGGTGCAACATCTAATAAGAGATCTTTAAGGGTAAATGATGTAATGGATATCAATGTGAAATTCATCAATATGATCTTAGGCTACAAAACTACACATGCAAATAGGTTAAACTCAGTCTCTAGCCTATGCATTAAAAGTGCCTATGATATGATTAATGATGATGCAAGAATAGATGTGTGTGAATGGCTTAAAGATGAACTGATTAACAATTTGGGAAAGATAAAGAAAGACAAAAATGGAACATTCAGATTTGGAAACCTACTTGTTTGTCTAATGTTGCACATAACCAAACAAGTACCCAGTATTGGTATTAGAAATTTTGGTTTTGATATACCAGTAGGCAAACAATTGTTAGATTTATTGAACAGCATGGGAGAGAATAGAGAAAAGAACATAAATGAATATTTTCAGGCATTGAAGGCTCGAATGAAGACTAGAGTTAGATTGTCACAAGCAATTGTGGACAAGTATAAGGATGAAATGTGTTTAGTAATAAACAAGGATGAAATTTGGATGGAGGCAGTTATCCCAAGAACCATCTGGGTTGCTAAAATGGGGTATGAAACTGATGACCACATAATAGAAACATATGTAAAAGCCCTCCTAGAAGCACCTAAGGAACCTAAAGAAGAGGTATTTGGCAGTGCTGAGACTATTGAGAAACAAATTTAATCCAAGAAAAATGTTAAAAAGGTTGAGGCAATAGTTAGAAAAGGATCCAGGTAAGCAAAAGCTATTAAGGAAGATGTACTCAAATGAACTGGTATTACTGAAGATGAGTTAGAAGCACTTCAACTGGAAACTCACCTTTCATCGGTTGGAACTTCTTTAGAAAGTGACATACCAGCTGCATTCAAAAGAGTTGTGAGAAAAAGGAAATCTTCACCAGTATCTTCACCTTCTCCTAGAAGAACAAGATAGAAACAACAGGTAGTAAGGCCCCCAGCAAAGAAATTAACTCCGAAGAAGAAAAAAGTGACTCCTAAGAATAAGTCTATAGCTCCTATTGATAAATTACTAATACTGAGGATGGTAAATTGAAAAATATTAGCAAAAAGTATAACACATTATCAGATGATGATAAAGATAAAGTAGAGAACAGTGTAATATTGCACTTAGATATTTTTAAGAAATTTTTTATGCAAGTTGTTGATGAAATACCGATAGATCTCTACAACAGACTTGAAGCTAGGAGAGTAGGTATTATTGAGCTTGATAAGAAAATAAAACTTAAAAAATTACTTGTTGTACATCCTATCAACTCACCTGATGAGATAGATAAATTGATCTCAAAGGCTAACCGGTTAGTATTTTCAACTGCTCACCAGTATGTAGCACTAATGGCAGGGAGAGTGAATGAGGTAATAGAAGAAACAACTAATGCATGGGACATATTCCTTGTAGAGAAGGAAAAGCAAGAAGAGTATCGAAGCCCTAAACCCATCAAGATATATCAAAAGGATAAGGGAAAAGGAAAGGTTGGTGGACCACCCAGCATAAAAATAATAGACAACTTATCCCCACCACCTCTAGATACTCCACTGGTAGTTACTACTGACAATCAACGGGCTAGTGAGAGTATGGACATACCACATGCAGACACAAATCCTAATTCTAGGGTGTTATATACAATGAACATTGACACTCAAAAAGTCAATATTGTGGTAGATAAGGAATCAACAGGGAAAACAGATGTGGCAATTGGGCCACCGGCAACAGGTAGCATAAAAGAAAAACTGGCAGTGGACAACACTGAGAAATAGGCAGAGCAACATGCTCCCTCACAAGAACAAGTTCATGCAGAGGTAGTGCCACCGGCAATAGCTGAACAACTCAAACCTTTGCTTAGAGAAATGCAAACACAAACTGACCTACTAGAGGTCACTACAAGCAAAGAAATTATTCACACCAGCGGAATACAGATTGTTGGTTCTTCCAATGCAAAATTCAGACCAACAAATGTAATAGAAGTTCTTTTGGACTCTATCAAGAAAATAACAAAGTGTAGCTCACAAGCATACAAAGCTATTGATGATACAATCCCAATTTTGAAAATGATAGCACCCAAATGTAATGTGGATAACAAATATTCTTTGAATCAACTTGACACATTGTCTAAGTATATTACTAACAACATTGTGATAGTTGAACAAATAAATGAGGAAGCATTCAAAGAGAAACTAGAGAAGGAAAAACACAAATTCTTTGAAGAGGAAATAAAGAAGTGCATGAGACAATTTGACACTCTTTTATCGACACTATGTAATACACTAAAAGAGTCTAAAACTTTGTATAGAGATACATGCAAAACAAACTTTTTGATAGCAGATATAGACAAGAAGATAAGAAAGGTACATGGAGAAATAAATAAATTAGCTGACAACTTCATTAATTCATCTGAATGATTATCAGTTTTTGAGCAGAAAACAACAGGTTTTGAGGAGGAACTTCTAAAATTAGAAAGAGAGAAGGAAAGTATAAAAGGAAAGGCAAAAGATCTAAAAGGGAAAGTTAGTCCAAGATTGGACTACCTCGCCTCCTTGAGAAAAGAGATATTTGAGGCTCTAGTTCAAGGACAGAAAACACCGAAACAACAAATGCAACACCTCACTGGTACAATTCAGAGGATAGAGGCCACATTAAAGGACAATGAATGGTTCACTGAGAGCCTAAATCTAGTATTGGCAGACCTTTTTCATATTATAACCAACCGGTTACAAGGATGAAGCTGGAAACCACACTCAATTGACACTTTGACAACCTTTGTCATTGGTGCCAAAGGGGGAGTAGTGGAAATGAGAAAAATAATTAGCAAATGGCTCATCAGCTTAGGGAGAGCACATATTTTTTTGGGTACACAATTTTTGGTAAGATAATTTTGGTAGATTCTTTTGGATGACACTTTTTGGATTTTTTTCATGAGTGTTGCCATCAATGCTAAAGGGGGAGATTGTTGGTAAATGCACACTCCAATGAGATATTGTAAGTGATTGAAGGTTTTTTCATTGATGGCAACCTTGCAATCATATGATACTGACAAGACAATTTATTAGCACCAACAATGACAAACTCTACACCGGCACATAGAACACCGACAGTAAAAGGAAGAATACCAGCACCCAGGCCGCCATGAATTTTGTTTATAATATATTTTGTAATTAATTGTAAAATCATTATAAGCCGACTTGGAATATATATGTATGAGATCATTATAGAACATTTTGTAGCAAGAAGATAGGTGAAATAAGGCAGACCTATTATGCGAATTATAGGTTAAGGGTTTATGTATGAAGCAGAGCAAAAACCAGTACTGGATCTAGCATAGTAGATGCTATTTTGAAGCAGTACAAGACATTGGATTTGCATAATCCATTTTGTAAGTCAGTGAGACTTCCCATTTTGTAATTGAGCAATGAGCTTTAGGCACTTGGCCTTCTTGCATGTGCAGGCCCCTATTGTAGAAGTAATATTCTCTTATTGGCCAGTAAGTGAATATTTTGGGTTACAAATCCCACCAAGGTTTTTCCCACACCGGGTTTCCTCGTTAAACTACTGTGTTATGGTGTGGTTTTCATGTGGTTGTTGTTATCTTTATTTATTGGATTACTTTTTGTTTACCAGTATATAGTATTGATATACTTTACATGTTTTAAGTTACAAAAATTATATAACTGGTTAGATACTGATTCAAACCCCCCCCCCAACCCTCTCAGTATCTTTGGGAATCCTAACAATCTTGGCATGATTTTTGGTGGAGTTGAGTGTCCAAGAACTTGTTTTAGGACCATGGTATGCTATGTAAATCATTATATTGGTCTGGTGGTTGATCTTTGTATTGTGTGATTTAATTTTGTAATTGAGGGTTGAGGGTTTAGCCAACCTTGTTATCAAGGTTGATGATTTGTATATATAGATGATTTTGTCATGTAATTTAGGTGTTGATGTTATGTCTGCATTGTCAGAGAGAGTTTTATGTGCAAACAAGTAATTCATCCTTTGGTGTTGTGATTGAGGAGAGTTTGGTATTGTAGGATAGAAATTTGTGCTTAACGAGAATTATAATCAAACATTTGGAGATGCTATTCTTTCAATTCATTTCTTCCGGATTGTAATCTAAATCTTATAGTAAGTCAATGAGACTTCCCTGAGGGTTGTAGCCTTTTGTGTCATTATCTTTTGAGAAGTGAGCTCTATGCATTGTGCCTAAATGCATGTGCATTCCCCATTGTAATATTTTTGCATACTACTATTGGAATCCAATAACACTGAGAGAGGAGGTGAATCAATGTTATACCAGAATGATTAATTTTAGCCTTATTAAAAAATACATACACCAACTGGTATACTAGTACATACAAAATTGAAAGAAGTAAAGCAACCAATAAGCCAATCACATAAATAAGAACCATAACACACATATTTATACGTGCAAAACCTCAAAGAGGAAAAACCACAGTAGGATTTGTGACCCACAATATCAATCCACTAGCAATATGAAGAAATATTACAAAATATGAGGGGCATGCACTTGTAGGAAGGCTTACAACCTAGAGAACATTGCTCAATCATAGAAGGAGCCTCACTGACTACATAAAATTCCAGACTACAATTCAGAGAAGTGTCAACTGCTAAGATAGCATCTTCTATGCTAGAATACAATTCTGGTTTAAGCTTTGTTTGTTCTGGTCTAAAACCCTAAACCCTTTACCAGAATAACCCTTACATAAATTTCCTCACATACATGATCTCTCTGATATATTCTGCATCATATCATATCCATGATCTCCTATGTTAGGACCCAGAGGCAACTAAGAGGGGGGGTGAATTAGTTGTCTATTAATTTCAACCCAAATATAACTTAATCAAACTTGATGCATAATACTGGTAAACCAAACTTAATGTCGGTTAATAGTTTAACAGTTAATAATAGTACCAGTAAAGTTTAATGTATGAAACAGAAAGACAAATAACATCCACAACACATATCACAAATATTTGTACGTGGAAACTATGTAAGGGGAAAAATCATGGTGAGAAACCTTACCCATAATCAGATGATACTACTGCAGATAGTATGTGTGTACAAATGGGGCCTGCACATGCAGAAAGGCCAACTTCCTAGAGCTCAGTGCTCAATCACAAGATGGGAATCACACTGACTACAATTGGATGATTAAATCCAATGAAATGTACTTCTCAAAATAGAATCTTTATATGTCGGATTCAGTACTGGTTAAGCTCTGATTGTCTTCTTCATACCTTCCTTGAATCTTCAAATGATGTCTATGTGAGTGGCTCTTCTTATATTCACATATACCTTATTACAATTCTCTTCCACTTCTTCTACTTAATCTCACAAATGAGATCTTACATATATACCAAAACCTAAGACCAAATGTGTAGGTCGGCTCACTAAGAGTATTACAATTAAATCAATTATAAATGAATCAATATGCGATGCATCATGTCAGCTCAATGCATTTACAATAATAACCAATAAATAAATCATCTCAATAATGTGTCGTGTTGATCTAGAATAGATAACACATGTCGGTCCATAACTTAGACCAATTTGCCGATAACAACAAATATGCAAACTCGATTAGACCAATAACCAAATCACCAAAATAAATGTCCAAACCATGTCTTCGACATAACCAAGTAATCTCCGAATGATAACAGATCATCCTCAGTGTCGGTGAACAATATAACCTGTCAGTGAACCAAATACCAATGACTTTGCATAAGTCGCTGAACATGTCGGTGAACATAGCCAAAGATCTCCAGTGCTAATAAGTGTTGATAAGTGTTGACATCAATGACAAAACCAATTCAACACATCCATAATACCAACATCTTATATATGTCTCTTGTATATTTCAAAAATGATCTATCAAACTAACCTATATATCCTATACAAAATATCATACCTTATGTTGGCTTACAATATCAAATTACACATCAGACAGATAACATAAATGCATAAACATTAAAATCAATTTTTGATGTTGGATCCAAGATATGTCAGCCTGTATTGCCGGTGACCAAAGAAATCCTTCTGCTCTGCCAGTGTTGGTGCCAATGTCGATGTCAGTGTCGTTGTAGTATCTGTGAAGTGCCTGTCAGTACACAACTGAACCAAAACATGAAGTTGAAACACAATACCATGTTGCCATCAATGACAACATAGTGAAACCAACCAATTGAGTGTCAATTTCCAACAATCTCCCCCTTTGGCATTGATGGCAACACTCATGTGAAAAATGGTCAAGGTTTCATCCTGCCCTATTCTCCTTGAGCTGAATATGCAAAATACTCCATATCTCCATAACTCCATTACTCCCCCTAATGTATACAAATCTTTTTATTATTTTTCACATCTATTCTAATCCCCCTTTGACATCAATGCCATAAAAAAAAAGAATGTCAAAGAAAAAGAACTATTCAATGAATATCCCAAAATATCTTACCAGAGCTTGACAAATCTCAAAATTTCCAGATAAGCCCTCTCTAGTAACTCAAGATAAGTATCCCAAGTAGTTTTAAAT
This sequence comes from Cryptomeria japonica, assembly GCF_030272615.1. NCBI lineage: Eukaryota > Viridiplantae > Streptophyta > Pinopsida > Cupressales > Cupressaceae > Cryptomeria > Cryptomeria japonica. The sequence goes on along the minus strand of NC_081410.1, from coordinate 464,059,744 downwards.
GTGTCAAAAATAGATACTAGTCCACTCAATAAATGTGCAAAAGATTCTTTCTCATTTACCTCTGTCAGTGTGGGCTTTCCCACCATATCCATGCATTCTTTCTTATGTACACTGAGTGAATCCAACAGGGGACTCACCAAGCCTCTCAGACTTTTGTCTCTTCTTATTATTTTGTCTCTTTCCTTCTCAAGAATAGAAATTTGGTTCTCCAAAATCAAAATTTGACCATCAATTGATGTAGTCAATGAAATTAATTCATCAAAAGAATTAGCTATACTTGCAATTTTCTCTTGAATTTCTTTTATCTTTTTATCCACATTAGCTATATGTATTTTAGTGTTACAACATGCCCTATATATATATGTACATTGCTTCAAATAGTTTCCTACTAGTATCAGCTTCTCATCAATCTTTTTCTTCCCAGTTTCAATTACCTAATTAAATGCAACTCTCTTAGCCTGAGTAAATCTTTCTAATGCTTGTCAGTTTGAGATTTACTGTAAGGATTGAAAATCTTTTGAAATATGCTCATTGATTATCTTAAACTTTTTGGATGGGCTCACTTTATTTTCAATCTTACACTCTGGAACCAGTTTGTGTAAAACAGTGGTTGATTGATCAATAATCCCTTTATCTGTGGATCCCTCCTTCATCAGTTTTTGTGTTGTCATCATCATGAGTTTAGTAGGACTCATCTCTATGATGTTTTTATTTTCTACCTATGAGGTGTCAATTGACAAAAATGATGGACCAACTATTGGTTCCCTGCCAGATTCCCATGTCTTCTCTTCTAAATATTTATCCTTTATAACCTTCTCACTTGCACTGGTGGCTTTGCCACTTGGTCCAGTCTGTGTAATTGTTGGTTCCTCTATAGGAACTGTAACCTCAACCAATACATTTGTATCTGGAGGATAATTATCCTCAATATTAGTATCCTGTACAATATTAGCTTGTTCACTCTCTGTATTAACTGGTATCTCAATATTTGTCTGTACATTTGTATTTATCGGGGGCTCAATTTCCACAATCTTAATATTTTTTAAAAATGAGGGTGAAGTACACCTAATCCCCTTTCCTTTTCCTTAAATTGGGGTATCTACACTGTCTATCTTGGTTTTCGATGAAGTAAAGAATCCCCTGTTCACTCCAAGAAATTTAACCCATTCTTTTTTAGTATCCTTTATTATTTCATTTACTCTTCCTAGCATTAGACTAGTTATTCTATGTTTTCTATTAAAAAAAATTTTGTCTGCCACCTCAAGTGTCTTTTCCATTTCATCTAGACCTATAGTAACATAGATAGATAATATCTCTTCAATTTTAATATATTTATCTTCTTGCATAGCTGATAGTCTTCTAGCATCTAACATATTATACAATTCAGTTGGTATTTGAGTTTCTATTTCTATTATGGCTTTCTTATAAATGTCCAAGTATAATAAGATTGCTTCCTCTATCTCTCTTTGTTCATCCTCCTCTAAGTGATCATAGTAAAATTGAACATTCTTCAACATGCCATCTTTAGTGATTTCATCTACTAATTTTGCACAAGTTTTAGGTGGAACCTTACCTGAATTAGTGTCATTCTTCTTCTTCCTCTTTGCAGTGCTGGATGCAGTTGAAGGTGTTGCTTTTGGTGCTTGTTTTGTGTTGGTATTTTGATTATAACCTTCCTAGCTAGTTGCTTCTTAACTTCTGCCTTTGTTTCCTCTGTGCTCTTCTTCACAACCCTCTTAAATGCCAATGGTGTATCATCCTCAAATTCTGATTCTGTAGTAATAGGCTCAATATGAACTTTAGGATCCTTCCTCTTTCTACCTTTCTCTGGGACAACATCCATTAATGCTTTGATGTCCTTTGAGACCTTCTCCACAAATTTGATTGGTTTCCCTTCCCACTTCTCTCTTTTCTTCTGGTTGAACTCTATTTCAACCTCTTGAGTTTTCTATTGTGCAATATCACAGGGCTTCTCTACCTCATCTATTGATGCATCAATCAAAATTTTTGCATAGGTATCAATAATCTATGCTTCCACCTCATAGCCCATTTCTTCAATCCAAACTTTTTGGGGCTTAACTACTTCCATAAGTGTCTCATCCTCCTTTACCATGAAACATATGTCAGTTGAATATTTTTCTATAATATGCTCAGGTACCCTTACCCTAGACCTCATAGTTTTCTAGAATGCTTTGAAATATCCCCATACCTTATCATCACTCTGACTTCATAAAGCAACAATTGACTATTTCAATTGTCTCCCTACCGGGATGTCAAATGCCCATTGCCTCTTACAAAAATTGGGTGTATCATTCATGAAATATAACATCAGAAAAACTATCAAGTTGCCAAATTGGAATGTACCCTTTTTTTCACCCTTAATCTTCCCTCAATTTATTAACAACTCATCTAGCATCCAACCACATAGATCTAATTTTACATTCTCTCTCATAATTTTGTATGCAACCAAAATGCATGAACTGGACATAATTCACTCGGTTTGACTGAGTTACCTTATACTCAATGATCATGCTACTAAATTTGATGTTCGTGTCAATGATAGTGCTCACTTTCATGGATCTTTTGTCAGATGTCATGCTGGTGATCTTTCTCATGAATTCATTTGAAACCTTCTTTTCTAGATGTTTCCCAATCAATGGTAAACCAATGATTGCCCAGATGGATTCCTTGGTGATTTTGTAAGGTTTGTTTAGCCATATAAACTCCCCATGTACTTTGCTCAGAACATATCTAATTATCTCATCCTCAAATTATAGAATATCGAGAATGTCGGTAAACCCTAGATCTTCAATATGCTTGAATGTTGGTTTGATCTTTCAAGATTCTCCCATCAGCTCACTCATATACATGCCCAAAAATCTAAAGCTTCAAAGTCCTCAATGTGATAGTGAATATATGCCCTAACATCCTCTACATAGACAACTCCCTCTGGAACGTGAGAAATTGCTCCAACCAAATCTTCTAGGGTAGCCACATGTGGATACCATTTTAAAATTGGCCTAGGGCAATCCTTGACCTCTACCATAGTTGGGTTTGCAACAAAAAAAGGAATAGATGATGATCCCACTTCCATGTTTAAAGATAAATACCTTTTGATCACTCTCAGTGAAAACCTCCAACAAATTCTTTCTGACATCAGTGAGATCGCCCAAGAAAAATTTTGATTGCTCTGAATTGCCATTGATTGCTCTTAGTTTCTCTGAATCACTCTGAAGTCACTCTGAATGCAAGGTAATCAACAATGAAGTGTATTCAGCCTTTTAACCTTCAAGAAAAACCCTAATCTTCTATTGACATAAATGACTACCGGTGAAAGATACTGAATCTCGCATAGAACATATCCATGTCGGAAAATCATCTCCAATATCTGGAACATCTTCCAAAACCTCTTCTTGGGGCATATGCAACATCTTTATGAATTTTTCCTACCCCTAAGGAATCTACCTTAGTTATTGGATGTGCTCCCTACTAGTGGAGGAGCAACCTCTTCTACCAGATAGGTAACCAGGACATTCCCATCTGATGATTGTTCTTCACTCTTTCTAACCCATCTCTGAGTATGATCTTGCCAGATTTCACTAACCTTCTCTTTTCCTTTCTCATTTGATCCTCCATTACAAACCAATGGATTTCTTCTTCTATAGAATTTAGAAATATGTCCAACCTCATTACATGCATAACATGTAATATTGTTCCTTTAAATTGCTTTGCTAAAACCGGTGAAATTACTTGACCTGCACTAATTAGCCATATGTTCAAATTTTCCACAAGCATAGCATTTAACATTCATTCTGCAATCTTCTGTCTTATCACCAAACTTATTGCATTTAGAGCATTTACGAGAGCAGGATCAAGGTTCTGATTTAGTTTGTTTCTACATTCCCTAGCCATGTGACCAAATCTATTACAAACAAAACATCTACCACTAAAATTATAAGCATTAAATTGCCTTACCAGTGCCTTATGGTTTGGATGTTCATTATCAATACCGGAACTTTTTCCTTGCTCAAATCCAAGTCCACTGGAATCTTCAATCTTTCTTTGTCTCTTCAATAACTCATCAAGTTGTGCTGAGCTAATTTTGAATTTTTCTTTGTACTCACTTGCAGTAGTTAAATCTTCTCTCAAAATATTATCATTTGTCTCTCAAGCTCTTGTTCATTACTCTAGGATTATACTAAATCAATTCTCAGCATATCATTTTCATGAACCAACCTACCACATTCTTCAAATTTTTTCTTCAAGGATACAACAAGATTTTCTTCCTTCTTCTTTCTATCCTCAATCTCCTTAGACATCCTCATAGTTATAACTAGAATTTCATTTTTCATAACTATGTTCTCCTGACTCAATTTCTGATATTGTTCCTTAAGTGTATCTTTCTCTTCATCATACCGACTTTGCAAAAGTTCCTTCCTCCTAGCTTGAGCAGATGATAGCCTCTCTTGTAGGACAAGAATGAATTCCTTAGCAAAATTCAATTCATCTTGTAGCTTTAAGTTCTTCAACCTTTCAACATCATAATCTTCAAGTGCCATCTCAAGTTGCTTCTCCAAATCCATATCCATGGATTCCAGTTTCAGGATCTTCCTCAAGATTTTAAACTTTCTCTGAGGCACAAGGCTCTGATACCAATTATTGGAATCCAATAACATTAAGAGGGTGAGGGGGGGGGGGGGGGGGGGTGAATCAGTGTTATACTAAAATGATTAATTTTAGCCTTATTAAAATATTCATACACCAACCGGTATATCAGTACATACAAAATTGAAAGAAGTAAATAAACAAATAATCCAATCACATAAATAAGAACCATAACATAGAGATTTATATGTGGAAAACCTCAAAGAGGAAAAACCACAGTGAGATTTGTGACCCACAATATCAATCCACTAGCCATATGAAGAGATGTTACAAAATATGAGGGGCTTGCACTTGCAGGAAGGCTTACAACCTACAACACATTGCTCAGTCACAAAAGGAGCCTCACTGACTACATAAAATTTCAAACTACAATCCGGAGAAGTGTGAACTACTAAGATAGCATCTTCTATGCCAGAATATAGTTTTCGTTTAAGCTTTGTTTGTTCCAGTCTGAAACCCTTAACCCTTTACTGGAATAACCCTTACATAAATTTCCTCACATCCATGATCTCTCTGATATATTTCACATCATATCATATCCATGATCTCCTATATATGTCTCTTGTATATTTCAAAAATGATCTATCAAACTGACCTATATACCCTATACAAAATATCATGCCTTATATCAGTTTACAATATCAAATTAAATGTCGGCTAGATAACATAAATGCATAAACATTAAAATCAATTGTCAATGCCGGATCCAAGATATGTCGGCCTCCAATTATGATAACCTTTACTAAACCACATCAGCCTGCATTTTCGATGACCAAAGAAATCCTTCTTCCTTGTCGGTGTCAGTATAGTATCTGTGAAGTGCCTGCCAGTACACAATTGGACCAAAACATGGAGCCAAAACACAATACCATGTTGCCATCAATGAAAACATAGTGAAACCAACCAATTGAGTGTTAATTGCCAACAACTACTACAAAGTATATCTTACTATGGGTAGGTTACCACCACGGTTTTTCCCTTAACTGGGTTCTCCACATCAAAATCCTTGTGTTGTGTGTTGTGCTTTCAATTTTCTTATCTGTCTTATTATTGCAGTTTATCAGATCTATGTTTTGTGATTAATTTTTATATTTCGGTGAAGATTGATTCACCCCGCCCCTCTCACTCTTCCTTCTTGGTTGCTCCTAACAATTGGTATTAGAGCTAGATTCTCCGATAGAAGCTTAATAGCTTGAGGATATCCCGGATGGTAGCTCAAGGTGTTATCTTTAAGAAGGATAATCTGAGATTTGATGGGAGTAACTATGCTATATGGAAGGACTAGATGGAAGTGCACTTGAAATGTCTTGGTGAAGATTATTGGAAGATTACAAAGAATGCTTATAGTGTTCCTTTGAATGGACCGTCTACTCCTGATGAGATCAAGGAAGATAAACATAATATTAGAGTGAAGGAAACATTGCTTAGTACCCTAACTGATTCAAAGATAACAAATGTAATGGGAATACAGACCACACATGAAATCTGGATGAAGCTTGAGATTATGTATGAAGGTGATAAACAGGTGAAAGTTGCCAAGTTTCAAATTTCAAAAGGAAAGTATGAGATGTTGAAGATGGGAGATGATGAGAACATACACTCTTTCATGGCTAAGGTGAATGATCTTGTCCTAGGTATTAGATGTACCAGTGGAACCATTGAGGAAGATATAATTGTTAGTAAGGTGCTGAGAACTTTGCCTTCTGTATATAAACATAAAGTTGCTACTATTAATGAGATCCAAAGTGTGACTATAGTGACAAGAGATATGTTGGTTGGAAAGCTTGCTGCATTTGAGCTGAGTGAGTTTGGAGAATCACATGGAAAATATGAGCCTGCATTTAGAGCATTTGCATCTGTGAAAGATATGATCCTAACTAGTGTAGAATATCTAGATATGAAAGAAAGATAAGAGAGATGGAAGAGTAAGAAATGGAGTTGGATGAACTTGAAGCTCTAATTGCCCAAAGATTGCCTAAAGGTGTCAGTAAGTATGATGGAAATTTGCCCTTGAAATTTTTATCTTGTAATAAGAGGGGACATTTTGCTTCTAGATGCCCAAAGAGAATGGCCAAGTATGATAGGCATGATAAGTTTGATAAGAATGATAGAAATGAGAGATATGAAAATCATGAGATGCATGACAAGTCCTACAAGCCTAACCAGAAGTATAGGAATCAGAAGAACTATTACTATGCTATTGATCAAAGTATTACAGATGAAGAATCAAGTGGAGATGAAGTTGTATTCCTTGCCATTAAGGAAGATGGACCTGTAACTGTTGATTCCACTAGCTATACTATTGAGGAGAAATATTTAGCTACTAAAGTTGAAGATAAAGATGAATGGGTAATTGATAGTGGTTTCTCACATCATATGACCAGTGATAAAAGCAAATTTGTGAGTATGGGAAGATATGATGGTGGAATAGTTAGATTTGGAGATCACAAAGCCTATGTGATCTGTGGGAATGGTTTTATTTATTTTGATGGTAAGCATAACACTAATGATGTCTTATATGTTGAAGGTTTGAAGAATAATATTTTGAGTATTGGGCAGATGGTTGATAAAGATTATGATCTACAATTCAAGGATGGAAAATGCAAGATCTTGAATGCCTCCATTATAGATTACATCTAGAACTAAGATTGAAGGTAACATTTTGCATTTGAATGCTGGTGAGAAAAGTTGTTTGATTTCTCAAATTGATGAGAGTTGGTTATGGAATAGTATAATGTGTCATGTAAATTTTGATTCAATGATTAAGATCAGTTCTACTCATGGTTTTAGAGATCTGCCTAAGATTGTTAAGCCTGCTAATCTATTGTGTAAGGAATGTCAGTTGGGTAAGAAAACAAGGATTTCTTTCGAAAGAAAATAGTATACATCAAAAGGATTGCTAGATCTTGTGCATATGGACCTATGTGGACCTAAAATTGTTAGAAGTGTGTAGGGTGATAGATATTTTATGCTACTAATTGATTATTATTCTAGAATGATGTGGGTTGTCTTTTTGAAGGAGAAATCAAAAGCATTGGACAAGTTCAAGATATTCAAAGCAAAGGTTGAGACTGAGTCTGGATTTAAGGTGAAGTGTATGAGATCTGATAGAGGTGGAGACTTATGTTCTAGTGAGTTCAATTCATTCTATGAGAAGCATGGGATAAGAAGACAATTATCTGCTCTGAGAACCCCTCAGCAGAATGGAGTTGTTGGGAGGAAGAACAAAATTGTCTTGAATATTGCAAGGACTATGTTGATTGAAGGAAATATTCAAAAGATCTACCAGAAAGAATCCATTAGCATTTTTGTTTACACATTCAACAAATTTCACATCAAAGGTGATATCGGTAAGACCCCTTATGAGATATGGTTTGGTCATGTTCCTACTGTGAGATATTTTAGAGTATTTGGTAGAAAATGTTATATCAAGAGAGATGAGGACATAGGAAAATTTGATGCTAGAAGTGATGAAAGACTTTTCTTGGGATATTATACAAAGAGAAAAGCCTACTGGTGCTATAATAAGAGACTAAGAAAGATAGTGGAGAGTGCAAATGTGAAGGTGGATGAGAGCCATGGAAAAGAGATTAGAGCATGTGGTTATGATGATGGACAACATATTGTTTTAACACCTATTCAGACTGAAGATCCTAATAAGAATGATTCGGTAGAGAAAGTTAACCTGGATGTTGCTACTGGTGGTGAAGGAGTGCAAGAACCTGATAATCAGAACAATCAGAAGACTCTGAGGTATGTAAGACTGAATCATTTTGAAAATCAGATTATTGGTGATAAGAATAAAGGTTTAATGACTAGAAGAAGGTTAGCTACTGAAGAAGTATTCTTGATTTCTAAATTTGAACCTAAAGAAGTTGTTGAAGCCTATAAAGATAAAAATTAGATGAGAGCTATGGAAGAAGAACTAGATTAGATTAAAAAGAATCATACTTGGGAACTTGTGCCTAGAATTAAGGATAAGAACATTATTGGTACTAAATGGGTATTCAAGAACAAATTGAATGAAGCTGGTTAATTTGTTAGAAATAAAGCTAGACTAGTTTGAAAAGGATATTCTCATAAAGAAGAAATTGATTATGAGGAGACATTTGCTTCGGTTGCCAAACTTGAAGCTGTTAGATTGTTGCTTACTTATTTTTCTTATAAAGATTTCAAGGTATATCAAATGGATGTCAAATCTTCGTTTTTGAATGATGATCTTGAGGGAGAAGTCTACACTGAACAACCTGGTGGATTTTCATTGTCAGATGATGGAGACATGGTATGTAAATTGAAGAAAGATCTTTATGAATTGAAACAAGCCCCTAGAGCCTAATATGCTAGAATAGATAAATATTTATTACAATTGGGATTTACTAAAGGTGTTGTTGATAGTAATCTATATTTCAAGATTCATAATGATAACATCTTGATTATTGAAGTCTTTGTTGATGATACTATCTTTGGAGGTGATGATGACTTGAGCAAGAAGTTTGTTGGTGATATGCACCTAGAATTTGAGATGTCTATGATAGGTGAGATGAAATTTTTCTTAGGTTTGCAAATTTAACAGTCTGGAAAAGGTATGTTCATATCTCAAACTAAGTATGTGAAGGAATTACTAAGAATTTTGGGTTAGATGACTCTAAACTAGTTGGAACTCCTATGGTGACTGGTTTTAAATTGTCTAAGAATGATGAATCTCCAAAAGAAAATCAGAGTTTATATAGATCTATCATTGGTGGACTACTATATCTTACTCAAACTAGGCCAGACATTATGCATGCTATGTGCATGTCTTCTAGATATCAAATTGATCTGAAAGATAGTCATGTCACTACTCTTAAGAGGATATTTAGATACCTGAAGGGAACTATAAATTATGGGTTATGATATTCGATGAATGATCATTTCATGCTATGTGCTTATGCTGATGTTGATTGGGTCGGTGATGTTGATGATCGAAAGAGAACTACTAGTGGAGCATTCTTTTTGGGTAAGAAGTTGGTTTCTTGGGCTAGCAAGAAGAAAGATTTAGTGTCCTTATCTATTGTTGAAGTTGAGTACATTATTGTTACTAGTAATTGCACTCAGGTAGTTTGGATGAAGAAAATGTTGAATGATATCAGAGTTATTAATGATGAGCCTACTATTATTTACTGTGATAATTCCAATACTATTAACATGTCAAATAATCTAGTGCAATACTCAAAGACTAAGCATGTGTCAATCACATATCATTATTTGAGAGAGAAAGTTAGTGAAGAGAAGGTGAAGCTGGAGTATGTATCTACAAAGGAAAAAATAGATAATATTTTTACTAAGCCTTTTCTCATAGATACATTTGTCTATTTGAGAGACAAGTTAGGGGTATCCACCCCTCCTCATGAGAACTAGATGCATTGAGTTGCATCAGTTCGATGGACTTCACAGTGTTATCCTTTTATCCAAATTGATTAGCTGGTACTGCTCCTCTGCTGGAGTAGTCTGTGTTTTGGGGAGAGAGAATAATGTTTCATATTCTAAGGGGGAGAGTAAGTTTGGTTTTCTATTTTGAAATCTTTGGCATTGTTGTCAAAGGGGGAGAGAGATCATGTGAAAAACTGCTTTATATGTCCTAATATTAGGGGGAGTTTGTTGGAGTTTTCTAGAGATATCTTGTTTCTTTGCATTTATTATTTTTCACATTCATATGTTGTCATCAACGCCAAAGGGGCAGATTGTTGGATATTGTTGGTCATTTCTGCTACTAGGATATGTTATTGTCATTGATATCAACATATTCCTATGTATTGCTATGGTGATTGCAGATTGGTTTGTTGTTTTGTTTTCCTGATCACTATTTTGCAAAGCTTGATATATCCTCTAGTATATTCCGGTGTGATCAGATCTTGTGCTAAGATTTTGGGATATTCTTCTGGGTGGTCTCGTGTATCTTAATTTTAGATGGATCATTATTTGGTTCTCCACAAGTTATCTTTCTTCATGACAGTTGTTGATTTGTTGTGTTCTTGAGCTTTCAGACATTGATCGATGAAGATTTGATAAGTGGTGTTGGTGTAGTTATTCCTGATGATTCAAACATGCTTACTAGTGTTTCCTAGTTGTGTCCTATTTTTTTTGGTGTTACGCATTGATCGTTGTGTAAGTTTTTGGTGGTTTCTATGAATGAATGATTATTTTTGTGTTATGTGGTTTTCCTAGTGGTGTAGCATGTTGTGATTGACCTTGGCATGATTTACGATGGATTTGTGTGTTTGGGAATTTGTTTTGGGACCATGTTATGCTATGTAAATAATTATATTGGTTCAGTGGTTGATCTTTGTATTGTGTGATGTAATTTTGTAATTGAGGGTTGAGGGTGTAGATGTCTAAAAATGGTCAACACTTGTGGAGTCGTACTTTAACATTTGCGCATTGCCTTATTTTAGGGTTCTTGCATCGCATTAACATTTCTTCTATGTTGCACACTTGGTCTTCATCATTTGCAAGCATCGATTCCTTCTTCTGCATTCCTCTTTTTTCTCACTTTCGAATTAGGTCTTGTCGATAGCAATCTTCAGTCATGATTTTGGTTGATCTTATCCTGTCGCATCATGGTGCGTACTCATTTATCATCATTTTGGACATTGTCAATCCTAATCAATGATAGAATTAGGGTTTTGTCCTCTTGTCAATCTTGTCATTTTGCAATTGATTCGTCATCAATCCTTGTCCTTTTCAATCATGTCAATTTGGATCAATTAGTCATTGTTCCTCGTCAATTGGTGCCTATCACTTTGATCTCCTTGTCAATCTTGGTCAATTTGTCATTGATTTTTGTCAACCAGTCTCAATCATTTATCAACATTGGTCCTTTGTCAATCAGAATCATGGTCCAACCTACATTGATTTCTTGTTGTCTTGACCTAATTCCTTGTCCTCTTATTTCTAGGGTTTTATGATTTGTTCATTTAATCCTTTTCTTCTTCTTGGTGGGTTAAATAAATCCATTTATTTAGTGTCAGTGCAAGATGTTCATGAACCCTCGACATGCATAATGGGTTCTTCCACTTTGGTGCAATCCGATCCACTTCAAGATCTCATTATTTCTCTCATATCATATCCACCTCATAATGGACTCACGTCTTCTTCCCAAAGAAAAGAGTATCCTACAAGTCAAGATATTCAGAAAGGAAAAGGAGTAGATCTCCATAAGCAAGAATCCCTTCATGTTAAAGAAAATATTAAGGGTCATGGCCTCAGTGAAATTCCTCAAGATGTGGGTACCCGTACTAAATCCAACATCCCTTCAAAATCCAAACATATCCCTTCCCCATCATACTTTCCATCCATCTTAGGTCCTTATATCCCTTCATCCTCTATGCAAGGTCAGAAAAGGAACACATCATTGAGTAAATTTCATCAATCCAAAAGAACTCCATTTCATTCATATCCATCCATGCATTCCTTTCCCCCTCCAAGCAATTTGGATGTCAAGCATAAAAGTCATAAGTGTAGAAATCCACATGTATTCAAGGATTAACATGTCCAATCTAATCAACATGTTGAAGCAAAGAAAAATATGATCTATAAAGAAAAGGAAAAATCCAAAAGGTCACAAAGGCCCATTGCTCAAAAACAAAAGTTAAAATCTATATGGGTTCCTAAATCCCTTGTGTTGGCAATGCACTCCAAGGAACCACAAAAGCATGAAAAATTAAAAACCATGTGGATCCCTAAGTGGCTCCTTGAAGCACAAAAGCCTAAAGAAACATCCAACTTGGCATCCAAAGTTGCTATTCCTCCATCCAACCCTCTCAAATTTGTTCCTCCATCACCTTCTTCATCCATTTTGGGCCCTTATGTCCCAATATCCCAAGCTATTCCTCCATCCAAATCTCATAATCTGAGATCCATTTTTCCTCCATCAGTCCATCATCCCTCAAGGTGTGTGCCAATGCTGATCTTGCTTTCATTTCCACCCACTAAAGCCCAATTCTTCCAATACCCTATCTATTATCCAATGCATATTTTCCCTCCTTCAATCCCTTTGATCCCATCCTTTGCATAAATCCTTGCCTTAGTTTCATCTTATTTTCCATGTCCTTATCCTACCAACGTCTTTGAGCATACTTTTAAAGGTCATGGTCCTTTTTATTTTCAAGGCTACTATCCAAACAAAAAGATGTTTGAGTCCTTCTTCCATCCCCTATCATGTGTCCATCTTCTATTGAAAATGTCAAAATCCAAAAAAAAAGTGAAAAATTGAATAAAAAAAAAAAAAAAAGACAAAAAAAAAAATAAAGCAAAAATAATTCTTCCACTGGTGAAAACCTGGCAAATAGGCGCCTTGGGCAAGTACCGTGATGAAAACCTAGCAAACAGGCATCATGCATAATCTATGAACCTCTTGCATACCATACTTGGGGACAGGTTTTATCTTATCATATCCTTTTGTCCTATTACCCTTCATTATCCTGGCATATCCTATTACCCTTCATTATCCAGTCATATCCTATTACCCTTCATTATCCAGTCATATCCTATTGCACTTCATTATCCTATCATACCTTGTCATTACCCTTCATATCCTTCATTGTTCCTCCATTGTCCTTCTTTCTCCTTCAAATTACTTTTGTTTGTGGATCTCACCTACAAGTGCGAAATGCAAGTATGAAAGCAAGCAAGATTGACAAGATGAAAATTGTAGCATAAGGATACTAGAAGTGTGGTTGATTGATTGATTGAAGAAAAACATCCAATTTATAGACAAATTAGAGAGAGGACAAGATTAGCATGAAGAGATTTGAAAGGAAATTTCAAATCAAGAATGACAAATATGACAAATTATGACAAAATTGACATTTTCTATGCAAGATTGATTGATTGACAACAATTATGACAAATTATGACAAGATTAAAGTACCATTCCCATGACAAAAGGGAAGAGAGAAAATAGCCTCCATGATTGCAACAAATGGAAGCATAAACATAGGAGAAAATTAGAGGAAAAATTAGAAAAATTGAAGAAAATAGGAGAAATAGAAATTAGGAATTAGGAGAAATTAGTAAATTGGAAAATCGAGGAAAAATATGAAATAGAAATTAGGTGAATTAATTAGGTGAAAATTGATATGATTGAAAAGGACAAGGATCAATGATGAATCGATCACAAATGACAAGATTTACAAGAGGATAAAACCCTAATTCTATCATCAATTAGGATTGATGATGTCCAAAATGATGATAAATGAGCATGCACCATGACGCGACAGGATAAGATTGACCAAAATCATGACTAAAGATTGCTATCGACAAGACCTAATTCGAAAGCAAGAAAAATGAGGAATGCAGAAGAAGGACTTGATGCTCACAAATGATAAAGACCAAGTGTGCAACATAGAAGAAATGTTAATGCAATGCAAGAACCCTAAAATAAGGCAGTGCACAAATGTTAAAGTATGACTCCACAAGCGTTGACCATTTTTAGATGTCTACATTTTGCCCCTCTTTGAGACAATGCGATTTTAAGTGTTGTTTCAAAGAACAATAATGAAAATGCCCCAGACAATAACAATGACATATGCATGCCCCCTCGAGGAATTGGCCGAAAAAATTCAGAAAAGAGGCCAAGTGATCGATAAGAATGACAGAAGATGATAGGTTCAAACGGACTGCCAAGACTGATGGAAGAAATGTTAGTAAGCAAAAATTAGACAGAGGATAGTTAGAGATGAAGGAAAACTTGCTTTCACAAATGCACATAAGTAGGTGAGAACCTTTATTTGTTGTAGCAAATCAGATGCAGAGCATCACGGCATTGAAGGCCAGACCTAGAATGCAACCCCTTTTGCAAAAGATAGACACATCGCACACAAGGAATGAGTGAAGCATCCTAGGGTGCATACATCAAGGGTCGAGGTATGTGCGGCATTCACAAAGTGAATGTACTCATCACAGACACCCAATGATATAGCTGCCCCAGTTTGTGACAAACATTCCACAAATAGCAAACACAACACAAGGAAAGGGACCATGAACCATCTCGGTCACTCTAAATCACTCAGTGACATCATCGAGCAACATAGGAACATGATCAAAGCCAAAGATAAATCAATAAAAAGATAAGACACACAAATTCAACCAAGTCAAACAAACAATCTGATCATCATTGTCAAAAGTGGAAAACAAGAATGATCATGTTGTCTGGTTTCAGGGAATGCGGTACCCTGTCTAAAACAGGACATAGTTTGGTTTCGAGTATACCACACCCTGTATAAGACCCATGATAATGTGACAAGGACAAATGATATTGATGTTGATTGATTGACATGACAATTTTGATCCGTTTGAATGTCTGGTTTGATTGAAAAGTTCATCTGTTAAATGTGTGATTTCATGAAAGCACAATGTTTGATATGTTATTTGTTTGTTGTCTACACAAATGTTTGATTGATTGTCATTGGATGTATACTCAGCGATCTATTTAGGCACAAAGGGGACCATTTATTGACAAAATGCAAGATGCCAAAGAAATTGTTTTCGGATTTTGGTGTTTTAACATTTTTTTGTTCATTTTTTCAAGACTTTATTTGACATTTTAGGGATTTTTTCAGGACATTATTCTTTTTTTAGGGATTTTTTCATGACATTATATGATTTTTTTTTTTGGATTATTTCAAGACATTATATGATTTTTAGAGATTAGGACATCGTCAATCCTAATCGATGATAGAATTAGGGTTTTGCCCTCTTGTCAATCTTGTCATTTTGCAATCGATTCGTCATCGATCCTTGTCCTTTTCAATCATGTCAATTTGGATCAATTAGTCATTGTTCCTCATCAATTGGTGCCTATCAATTTGATCTCCTTGTCAATCTTGGTCAATTTGTCATCGATTTTTGTCAACTAGTCTCAATCATTTATCAACATTGGTCCTTTGTCAATCAGAATCATGGTTGAACCTACATTGATTTCTTGTTGTCTTGACCTAATTCCTTGTCCTCTTATTTCTTGATTTGTCATTCTTGATTTGAAATTTCCTTTCAAATCTCTTCATGCTAATCTTGTCCTCTCTCCAATTTGTCTATAAATTGGATGATTTTCTTCAATCAATCGATCAACCATGCTTCTAGTATCCTTATGCTACAATTTTCATCTTGTCAATCTTTCTTGCTTTCATACTTGCATTTTTCGCTTGTAGGTGAGATCCACAAACAAAAGTAGTTTGAAGGAGAAAGAAGGACAATGGAGGAAAAATGAAGGAGATACATGCTTTGGTTTGCATTTTATTTTAGTATTTCATCTTCATGCCTTTATTGAATGTTTTTTAGGATTTCTTATCATTGCAATCTAGTTTTTGTGGTTGAGCTAGTTTAATATTGCTTTGATGCATTCCATTTTTCCTAGCTATAGAGGGTTTAGCTAACCTTGTTATCAAGGTTGATGATTTGTATATATAGGTGATATTGTCATGTAATTTAGGTGTCGATGTTATGTCTGAATT
Source organism: Cryptomeria japonica (assembly GCF_030272615.1). Taxonomy (NCBI): domain Eukaryota; kingdom Viridiplantae; phylum Streptophyta; class Pinopsida; order Cupressales; family Cupressaceae; genus Cryptomeria; species Cryptomeria japonica. The sequence goes on along the minus strand of NC_081410.1, from coordinate 464,043,590 downwards.
ATCAGAGAGAGTTTTATGTGTGAACAAGTGATTCATCCTTTGGTTTTGTGATTGAGGAGAGTTTGGTGTTGCAGGGCAGAAATTTGTGCTTAATTAGAACTGTAATTAGGCATTTAGAGATGTTATTCTTTCAATTCAATTATTCTAGATTATAGTCCAAATCTTATTGTAAGTCAGTGAGACGTCCTTGAGGGTTGTAGCCATCTGGGTCATTAGCTTTTGAGCATTGAGCTCTAGGCATTGTGCCTAAATGCATGTGCATTCCCCATTATTATACTTTCACATACTACTGTAGAGTATCTTATTACTATGGGTAGGTTCCCACCATGGTTTTCCCCTTAACCGAGTTTTCCACATCAAAATCCTAGTGTTGTCTATTGTGCTTTCAACTTGATTATCCATCTTATTATTGCAGTTTATCAGATCTGCATTTTTTGATTAAGTTTTATATTCTGGTGAAGACTGATTCACCCCCCCATCTTAGTCTTCCTTCTTCACTGCTACTAACATGCTTTACACAACTTTCACATAAATCCATATTAATGCATTTTAGACCTAGTAAACCTTTTTTATAATGAAGTACTTTCACACCTTTTCACTTATATGCCCAAGTCTATTATGCCACAATGTTGTCTTAGAACCTACAACAACTATTTTAGTCTCTTCTTGCGAATCTGCAGCAACTGTTCCTGAGTCTGTTTGGGTTTTTTCTGCAACAACTAAAGTAGAAGGAACAATATGACTTGTACAAAGATATAAGGTGCCTACTTTCACACCCTTTTCTACTATCAAGGAACCTCTTGAAACCATCCAATTTTTATCATTAAAAGTAACTATGCAATCTCATCACCTAGCTGCCCTACTGAAATTAAATTCGTACTCATCCTTGGAATGTACCTTACCTCTTGTAGTAGCCAATGATTACCATTCTACAACTTAATCTTAATTCTTCCCTTTCCAACAATATAATAGGGTTCATTATCTCCCAAATAAACCATCCCAAAATCTGTTGGCATTTCGCATATAGATTGCATTAATCATATGTTGTCATTAATGTCAATTGAACTGGAAATGGTATTTATGTTATTGATGATATTGTTGTTTTTTATATTGGATAGTAACCAGTAGGAAGAGATTTGTGGAAGATATTGTAAATTGGTATGTTAAGTTTGTGAGTTGAACAGGTAAACCAGAGAAAAGGGTTAAATCTTTCTATGCAGTATAACTGGTAAATCCTACATGTTGTTTTTGTTAAACCCTAACCGATCAAGTTTGTTGGTTTATTATTTGATGAATGGTAATGATGGAGACATGTGTGATCATTGTATGAGGATAAGTTTAGATTATTTTGGCCCATTTGTTTGATGTCTTGGGAAGGAGAAAAGTGGATTGCATCTAATGCATAGCACGTGATGAGTTACAAAGTCTGATGAAGCGGTGATCATGGAGTAGTTGGAATTTTCTTGAAGAATGTGAAGAGATTGTTATGATTTCTAACGGTCAAGATTGTACTGACTTCTTTGTAATCTCGATGATGAAAATTAGGTTTTTGTTGTCTTACCAACTTAATTGATTTGTATTTAAGGTCGATGAAGTTGTTTGTAAAAGGTGTTGGAAAGATTGGTAGAAACTTGTTGAGTGTGTAGTTGCCTAACCGGTGAATGGATCTACACTTTGAGTAAAGGAAGATTGGAGCTTAAAAGGATCTGATCAAGCAAATGTAGTGCTATTCAGACAGATCAAGAAAACCTATTGTTTTCTAACAATTATAGCAGAAGTGAAATTCCTTATTCAGGTAAGGTCTAACAAGCTTGGTTACTTATTAAATCCTCTAACAAGGTGGTCCATTAGCTTGGATTCTTAAATCCTCCAGCAAGGTTACTCCTAACAGGGTATTGTGCTTTTCATCAAGACATATTTGTAAATCCCTTAACTGGGTGATTCCTAACCGGAATTAGTTCTTAACAAGACTTATTGTAAAGCATTAATAGGCTTGGATCCTAACAAGGTGAACTTCAGAAGAGTTCAGATAGCTATCCTTGTGATTCTCATCTCACCGTGGTTTTTACCTATTTGTGTTTTCCACGTATAAACATTTGTGTCAAGTGGTGAATGTTTTTGTGTTTATGATCTTACTTGTTGATTTGATTAACTTTTGATAAGGCATGATAACTAGAAGCATTGAGAGATGAATATGTTGAGATATGATTAAGAATTGTTTATGTTTACAAAAATTGAAGTTGTTTACTGTTAAGTTGTCATAACAGTCAAACCGGTTGCTATCAAGTATTCTTATGAATATTGATCTTGACTGTGATAAGTTTACTTTGTGTGGTTGAATTTGAGTTTTGGAACTTTGTATCAGTTTTTAAGTATACTGATTCATCCCCCCTTCTCAGTATTCTACCAGATTCTTATTTTTTCATCATACCATCAATTGGTATCAGAGCATCTTAGGTCCTCTTTATTCTAAAAGCCTAATAGCTTGAGGAAAAGATCTTGTAGATCATGATGAAGAAAGAAGGTCCGAAGTTCAACAAAGATAATAGAATATGGAGCGACATAATGAATATTTACATTAAGAGTCTTGGTAGTCAGTATTGGGATCATATAGAAACTAGGTATATTGCACCTACTGGAACCCTGATAGATGATCAAAAGAAAGAACAATAAGAAAATCATCAAGCATTAGAGGCTATTATCTGTTCCCTGTCTGATGTTGAATATGTAGATGTTCATGGTCTTGAAACTGCATATGAAGTATGGAAAAAAATTGAAGATATTTATTGCGGTGATGAACATGTTAAGATTGCTAAAGAGGAGAATCTAAGAGGAAATTTTGATGACATGAGAATGTCTGAAGGTGATAATATCTAGCATTATAGTCAAAGGATAAAAGAGATAGCTGGTAAAATAAAGAGTGCAGGAGGGAAAGTGGAAGATGCCACAATGATCAGTAAGGTACTGAGAACCCTGCTACTAGTCTATGCTATCCGAGTTGCAGCTATTCTGGAGCTGAAGTCCATTGACAAAACTAAGGTATCATTTGACTCTATTATTGGAAAACTTACTACTTTTGAACTAAATGGCTATGATGGTAGTGTATAGAAATCAAAATCTGCATTCAGAGCTTCTGTCTCTAACCCATCTGTGAGAAAAAGTAGAGATACTAGTCATGGTTATGAATCTAGATCCAGCAGAGATGTTGATGATGAAGACAACTTAGTGGAACTTGAAGCATTGTTGGCAAAATGACTGCCTAGAGGCATTGGTAAATATAAAGGTAAGCTACCTTTAAAATGTTTTGCATGCAACAAGATTGGTTATATAGAAGCTAATTTCCCTAATGGTGAAAATGAATACAAGAGAGACAAATTTAAGAAGTATAAGGGTAAAGGCAAGAGAGATTGTCTTGTAGCTATTGATAGTGATATTGCTGATGAAGAATCTGATGATGATGATGCTAGTGAAGATATTGTTTTTGTAGCTATTAAGGAATAAATATGATATCAGAAGGCACTAGTATCCAGGATGGATAACTTTAATGATTGGATCATTGATAGTGGTTGTTCACATCACATGACTGGTGATCGAAGAAAATTTCTTTCCTTGAAAGAATTTAATGGCAGTGCTGTCAGATTTGGCAATGACTCACCCTATATGGTTAAAGGTAAGGGAGTTATTTATCTTAATGGGAAGAGCAGTGCTAACGATTTCTATTGGGTTGAAGGCCTAAATCACAATCTTCTAAGTGTAGAACAACTTAATGACATAGGATACCCACTGGAGTTTAGAAATGGTATGTGCAAAATCTTTGACAACAAAGGTGAATTGATTGCAATTAGGAAACAAACCAGAGTTAATCTATTTCATCTTAATCCTAAAGTTACCAACTATTTGATTGCAAAGATAGATCATAGTTGGCTTTGGCATAGGAGTTTTTGTCATAAAATTTTGACAATATTGTTAAGGTAAGTAAGTCTAAGACAATAAGAGGTCTACCTCAACTAGACAAACCGGTTAAATGCTCTTTGTAAAGAATGTTAGTTAGGAAATATGACTTCTCTAACTTTCAAGAGCAAGTCCTTCTCAGTGGAGCACTTGTTAGATTTGGTTCATACAGATCTATGTGGACCAATAAGAACAAGAAGCATTCAAGGTGACAGATATTTCATGATCCTCACTGATGATTATTCAAGGATGATGTGGGTCACATTTTTGAAGGATAAGAATGAAGCTTTTGGTAAATTCAAGGCATTCAGGGCCTTAGCTGAGAAAGAGAGTTGTAAAAAGATAAAATGTTTGAGAATAGATCAAGGTGGTGAATTTACTTCTAAGGAATTCACTAAGTACTATGATGAGAATGGTATCAAGTGGAAACTTTTTGTACCAAGGACACCACAACAAAATGGTATAGTAGAGAGAAACAACCAATTAATGGTTGAAGCTGCTAGGACAATGTTGATACAAGGAGGTGTAGCCAAAACATTTTGGAAAGAACCTGTAAGTACAGCCGACTACACAAAGAATCGAGTTCTGGTGAAAAGAGGTAAGGACAAGACCCCTTATGAATATTGGTATGGGAGATCACCTAATGTTAGCTATTTTAAGATATTTGGAAGCAAATGTTTTATTAAAAGAGGCGATTACATAAGTAAGTTTGAAGCTAAGAGTGATGAAGGCATATTTCTTGGCTATTCCACCAAGAGTAAGGCCTATAAATGCTTCAACAACTAGAAATAGAGAATTGTTAAGAGTGTTGATGTTCGTGTAGATGAATGTCCTGAAGTCTCAGAAGGAACCAATTTAGACAAAAAGGATGAAGATCTTGCATTTTTCTTTTGGAACCTGAAACTATTAAATCAAAAAATGGTAAAGTAAATCTTGATGTACTTGTTCAACCAGAATAAATAAATTCAGAAGAAGATGATAATGAAGAAGCTGAACTTGAAGAGAATGATCATGTTATTCCTAGGTATGTGAGACTGAATCACAGTCCTGAACAGATTATTGGGGATAAGGATAATGGAGTACTAACTAGAAGAAGAATAAGAGAGAACTCTTGCATGATCTCCACCTTTGAACCTAGAAGTGCTAAGGAGGCATTTGGTGATGATCATTGGGTTAAAGCTATGGAGGAGGAATTGGATCAAATTAAGAAGAACACTTGGACCCTGGTACCCTGACCAGTAAACAATAATGTTATAGGTACTAAATGGGTGTTCAGAAACAAGTTAAATGAAGATGGTTTTGTAGTTTGCAACAAGGCAAAATTAGTCTACAAAGGTTATGTGCTAGAAGAAGGAGAAGATTATGGAGAAACTTTTGCACTAGTAGAAAGACTAGAAGGTGTCAGAACTTTACTTGCATTTGCAGCTCATAAGAAGTTCAAGGTATACCAAATGGATGTTAAGTCTACATTTTTGAATGGGATATTGGAAGAAGAGGTTTATATAGAGAAGCCTGATGGTTATGCATTGACAGATAAGGAAGACATGGTATGCAGATTGCATAAATCTTTGTATGGATTAAAGAAGCCACCCAGAGCATGGTATGAATGAATTCATACACATCTGATGAAGATAGGCTTTTCTAGGACTAGTGATGACAACAACATTTATCTCAAGTCTAAAGGAGATGAAATACTAGTCAGTGAAGTATTTGTTGATTACATTATATTTGGAGGTAATGGTGACATGAGCAATATTTTTGTAGATGAAATGAAGAATGAGTTTGAGATGTCAATAGTAGGGGAAATAAAAAATTTCATAGGCTTGTAGATACAGAAAATGAAGAATGGTATTTTCATTACTCAATCTAGGTATGTGAAAGAGGTTTTGAAGACTTTTGGTATGAGTGATTGTAAACAAGTTGGAAACCCAATGGTTATAGGTTGTAAGTTGTCCAAGGAAGATGCATCTAAGTCTATAGATGAAAAGGAATATAGGTCAATGATTGGCAAATTACACTATGTTGTTCACAGTCGACCGAATATTGCCCATATAGTTCTGTAAAGACGTAAATCGAGCTAACTTCAATAATGAGCCAAACTACTCTTTATTCTTAAATAAACTCATAAATCAGTTACTAAGTCTATTTCATTCCACTTTTACATCCATTACTTCATTTGATCATTCCATTAAGATCATAATAAACACAAATTTTTTGTAAAAGATAAAGATTCTTTATTCCATTAATTGATAAAAGTAGTATCTCAATCATACAATACTTACGCATTTCAAGTTGTCATAAGTTCAACAACAAAATAATACAAAGTAAAGGGTGAGATGTGTTCATTGATCTACAACCCAATCTATCACCAATGCAATCTTTAGCATGAAGACGAGAACAAGATTCAGGCACTTTTTCCGCCCAACCTTGAAGCTTACACTTCCCCAGAATTCTTGGTCATTCAAGAATACCCGACCCTGCATGAATTACTTAGCAAAAGAAATTCGAAAGGCAAGATGGAATCTGGTGTGTGCCTAGATGATACAAGCATTTTTATTTTTCTAATTCTTTTAAGAAACAAGCATTCATTATCAATCTAAGATATGGTAAAGAGTGTAAAATAAAATAATTCCATCTATTTCAATGGTCAATTCAATTTGATTACTTGGCCGAGTATAATGCCATGCATAGCAAAAATAGATAGTTGGAAAAGCAACTATTCTCTCTATAATCCACATTCGGCACTCGTCCTAGAAGGTAACTTTCCACAAACACAAGCCTATCTAGCTTTGTTCACAGAAATATAGAATAAATTCATACAGAAGACAATCTTTCACCTTTCAATTCTAGCTTCCTATTTCTTGCAAGATAAAAATACTATGCTAAGAAGACAATCTTTCATTTGAATAGAAATTGATAGAGTAAATCTTTTATTACAACCAATCCTATCTGATAGGAAACAATCTTTTATGGATAATCAAATATACATCTAAAAGAAAACAATCTTTCCCTTCTATCTTTCAAGCAATTTAAAGACAACATTAAAATATTAAGAAGGTGTAACACATGTATGTATCTTTACATAGAATTTGAATAAAATGAGCACACATTCTTTTATTCAATTACCAAAACATTTAAATAATGTAATCATTAATGTGCATTCCATTTCTTATGGTTTAGAATTCTAATTATGTATCATCTAAGCTCTCTATATTCCCATGTGTTCTGGTTCATTTACCTCTTTTCTCAAACACCACTATTTAATAAATCATAATCCTAATATCTCATCTTTTTCATAGTTCAATTCCAGAGTTTCTCTTTCTATCCTCTGACTCTATTTTTAGAGGATTGGGTGATCTAATTTCTAAGAGTTTCACTAAGTTTTATCAACCAACTTTCATAAAATATATCATTCATGCATCTATATTTGCATGATCGTAATTTAAACAATTATAAATTGATTGATATTGTGACTCTAACTCTTCCATTAGAATATTTCATAAATATAAATCTAGATCATTCTTAATCTCTTAAATCCTTTCAACAAAACATACTAGATTTGAGGCTACCTCAAGAAATGCAATCCAGTTCTATTATGATCCTTGATAACTTTGAATTGTCAGCAATAAGTCCAGATTCCAATGCTTTCCTTCTCAACACTCTTCTATCTCACTAGTTCTTATCCTTTGCATATTCTTAGAATTTCTCTAATAATCATAAAATAACTATCACTCAATCAAGAATCCTAACCCCTAAGTTCAACGCTAAATCAAACTATGATCATCATTGATCTTTTAGGACATAGTCGTAATCACGTCTAAATCTCCTCTACTCTTCTCTTCCACATTCCATTCTCTAATCCTTCGTTGATCTATCTTTTCCTCTTCCATCTCTATTCTTGCCTCTGTGAGTCTATCATTTCTCATTGCGTGTGAGTGTGTGTGTATATCCCATCTTCTTATCCTACATCTCTATTTATCTCTAAACTTTACTCTGAAATTCAACTCCAAATCTGAGATGATTACGACTCGATCGTAAAAGACATATAAATCTCCACTACTTTTCTCTTCTCTAAACTTTTCTCTCTATTCTTTTTAATCTTTCCTTTTCGTTCTTCCCCCCCTTTTCCTCGAGCTTTCACTATTATTTATACTATTCTTATTCTACATTGCTTACTATAATCTTGGTCATAACAATGACACCACTGTCAATTGTTAAAGTTCTCTTTTAGTTCTAATTGATTTAAAACTCTAATGGTTACATGAATGTCGACAAACTTGCATCTATGGCTCTAAATATTTGACAGATCTGCTTTCCTAAGTTCCACGTCTAACAACTTCTCTGACTTAGCTGGTGTTCTAATTAATAGCAAGAGCATGATAATCTATAGATCCATCTACCTCATGGGGTTAAATGCCTTCAAGGCCACGTCTCCTAGTTTATCGACCATCAAACCGCTATTCACTGTAGTCGTGGGACGCTAGTCTACTGGTTTAATTGGATTCTCTTCCATTTCACCGTGGTTCATGGGGGGGTATGCCAAGTCGACTAATATTACATAACATGCAAAGTTAACTAAAACTAATTTCTTTCTACACTTCTCGATTATGGTGGATATTGGTGGGTTTACATGGGTTGGTAAACCACATTATCATTAATGCATGCCACATGTTTGGAAGCTTGCAACGTGGATGTCCTTTCATTTAATTAAAAATGAGTGATCGGTGTTAACATTGCAACGTGGTTTTATTTTATTAAAAGGGAAGAGGGGTGGTCAGTGGTAATACTGATGCCTCCCTTTAATTAAAGGGGGTGGTCGATATTACTATCGGCCACCCTAGTTATTGTTTTAATAACTTTGTTTAAACTAACCCGCCACCTTCACATTATTTCTAATTTTTAGTTTTTAATTTTATTTATATTTATATATAAATAATGACTTTTCATTAATGTATATATTAAACATTAAACTCTTACAAATTCTTTAATAACCATTTTCTATAATTAAATATATATAAATATATGTTTTGGATATTTCTTAAATAACTTAATTTCATAAATTTGTTACATATATATTTACAAGTCCATTTTTGACTCCTTATTATTACTCTGATACATATACATATTTAATTTCAAAAGATTATCTATAGATAAAACTAAATTCATTACGTAATCGAATTTCACAATAATTGGATATTTATAACTATATAGATATACATGTATATGATTGAATCGATTTCTCATATACATATATATTTTATAATATTTCCCAATTTACAAAAGTAAAATCATAAGTAAAATTTTTCATACATTTATACCTATCTGAACAAAAAGAACATATAAACCTAGAGTCAATATTCATTTTTGAATCATTTACACATTTTATCTCTTTAACAATAAAGCATAATATTTCACAATCACTGATACAACTTAGATTTAATTCAAACACCACTCACATCATGCAATCAATGCTTATGTATAATTATTTAAATCAATCTACTACTCATTCCAAATTCATCATTTCAAGTTGAACAAGCACTCAAATAAGGTCATTTAAATCATCCATATTTTCAAGATGCAAATTATAAATCCTAATGTGGTGTGTGAGAGATTCCATCTATTCTAATGAAATACAAGAGGTAAGACAACTCTACCTGAACCATGTTCTCGCCTTCATCATTGTTCACATGTTCCTGCATTCACTTGTACTCAATCGCTCATTAGCAGTGACAATCCCAATTTACAATAAATATTATTACTGATCATTCAATTGTATATAAATCATTTCAGTACATTCAATACCATATCTTATTTCATTGATAATTCCAATTTCATTTCATTTCCAATTCATTTGCAAAAAATAAACATTATTTTCCTAATTAAATAATTATGGAAAAATAAGGTTCGTGACAAGTTCATATAGTTGCTAGATTTCAGAAGAATCCAAAGGAAGCACATCCGATGGCAACCAAGAGAATTTTTAGATATCTGAAAGGTACTATTGACTATGGGTTATGGTATCCATATGGTGGAAATTTTGATTTGAAGGTATACACAGATGTTGATTGGGCAAGAGATATTGATGACCAGAAGAGTACTCCCAGTGGAGAATTCTTTCTAGGAGGAAGGCTAGTTTCATGGAGTAGTAAAAAGAAGAGTTGTACTTCACAATCTATTGTAGAAGTTGAGTATTAGCAGCTTACATGAATTGCACACAAGCTATTTGGATAAGGCACATTTTGGAAGGTTTTAAGATGAAAATCTCAGAACCTATAAAGATTCTGTGTGATAATACAAGTGCAATAAACATCTCTATAAATATTGTTTTGCATGCAAGGAATAAGCACATTGAATTAAAGTATCACTTCTTGAGGGAAAACATTCAATGTAAAGATGTTATCTTGGAGTATGTTTCTACCCAGGAGTGGCTTGCAGATATCTTTACCAAACCTCTACCTAAGACCACTTTTGAGTATCTTAGAAGTCAATTGGGGGTTGTCCATCTTCATAAAGTTAGTTGAATGTGATGATGATTACATCAGTCCCCGAATTACTTGTATAATCTTACATGGATTGGTCAAGAAGTGGATATATTCCACAGGGGGAGCATCAAGTTGTAGTATGCTGTTGATGCATAGTGAGAGAATAATTACATATTTTTGTTGAACACAAAGTACCACTGAGAGGGGGGGGCTATCAGTGGTTCCTAGGTCTTTTCTTTTTCTGATCTACTTTGAGAATAGCAAGTGTGTACTTAATCACATAAACAATCAAACTGGTAATATAAGATAGAAAGCCAAAGTGACCATGCATACACAAGGAACTCACAACACTAGATTTATGAGGAAAACCCAATATGGGAAAAACCTCCATGAGAAAAGTTGTTGAAGTCTATTGCTCCAATCCAGCCTCACGGGTAAAACATAGATTTACAAAGATTTTAGGGCACCAATCCAAGGAGCACCAACCCCTGCACTTTTAGGGCACCAACCCAAGGAGCATCAACCCCTACACCAAGCTTCGACTTGAAGATGTATATTGAAATACTATTTGAATGCAATTTAGGCTTCTTACTATAAATGAATTATGTAGCTCTTGAATCAGTTAACTCTCTGTTATTTTTCTCTCCTTTTCACACATAGTTTCTCAGTATACTGTGTTACACTAGGATGCTACCTGCTTTTCCACACCTTTGAAAACTACCGGTAGAATTCTCATACTAGTCTAGCTACTTACTCACTCTTTAACTCAATCAACACCCCTTCTCAAGTTTTCTTCTTCTAACTTATCTCCTCTCTCTCCTTTCCACAATCTTCTCCACGACATCAACTCTTTCTGTTCATTGCTCCAGTTTCTTATAAAATGATTTCCCGCCAAAAAGAAATTCAAAAACCAGGCATTTAGGGTTTCTTCACCATCCTCGAGGCAAATCAAATCCAATCAGATCTTGTAGGATCTGATCACCATGAAGTCCATCTGTTCATCTCCATCATTTCCACGCCTTTTGAGACACGTTTTTCAGACAAGGGAAACACGATAGTTTATATAGATTTACATCTGTTAAATTTCTATTAATGCCTATGTTGTTTCCTTCTCGAGGTATTCTTTCAATCTGATCTTCTTGCTTTGATCTAGGTGCCAACTACTCCCCTGATCTTCCTCTATCATTCCTTCCTTCTCGAGCTGCAACCAGTTTGATGTAATCCCTTTATTTGTGGTTCCTTCATTAATGACGAATATCTATTTCATCGACCATGTGGATGAAGCTTCACCAACCACATCCTACTTGCCACCTCAGCTTCACACGATGTCACTCCAATCAAGACACGACCTTCCAATATTCAGTTGGTCCAACAAACACATACCAATAAAGCTCTTTGCTAGTAGAGTGTTCTTCACCTGTTGATCGGTATAGCATCCTGTACTAGTTGTACATCTTAACATTCTGCCTCTTCATCATTAACCAAGCAACCATCTACCATGCTCAATCTCCACCAGTTGACATCAATGACAACTAAGTGCCAAAATGCCAACAATCTCCCTCTTTGGCATTGATGTCAACTTCTCATAGTCCACTCCATACCGGTACATTTCTCCCCCTTTGACATAATAACAAAGGGTACTTGCGCACTCCCCCTTTGATCCACACAATGCTCCCCCTGAGCCACACAAACCCTCCTAGGCAAATGATACAACTCCCAACTTGTGTCGGAGGTACTCAAACATGCTTACCGATAGTGATTTGGTGAAAATGTCTGCCACTTGTTCACCAGTAGGAACATAGTCCATTCTTACCTCTTGTCCTTCAACCTTCTCTTTGAGGAAATGATATTTAATTACAATGTGTTTTATTCTAGAATGAATGACCAAATTCTTTGCTATGTTGATTGCACTCAAATTGTCACACTGGATGAGAATGGGATCAGTGATGTCCACTTGGATATCATTGAGAGTCTACTTCATCCAAAGCACCTCAGAGAAACATGTAGCAGCAGCAATGTATTCAACTTCAACAGTAGAAAAGTCAACTGAGTCCTGCTTCTTGCTATGCCATGAGACCAACTTGTTGCCCAGAAAGAATGCACCACCGCGTGTTGTATTTATATCATCAATGCATCCTGCCCAATCGGCATCAGTGTATGCCTCCAATATAAAATTTCCCTGTTTAGGATACCACAAACTATAGCTGAGCATTCCTTATAGATACCTAAAAATTCTACTAACAACATTCATGTGTGACTGCTTTGGGGCAGCTTGAAATCTAGCCACCATGCATACTTCTTGAACAATATCTGGTCTTGAAGCAGTTAGGTATAGTAGACTACCTATCATGGATCTTTACAAAGTCTGATCCACTACCGGTGATTCATCATTTTTACTTAATTTGCTGCCAGTCACCATGGGAGTACTTACTAGTTTGCAATCTTCTAGTTTGAATTTCTTCAGCATCTCCTTTGCATAATTGACCTGTGAGATAAAGATTCCTTTATCTTTCTGTAGTATCTGCAAGCCAAGGAAGTAAGTCAATTCACCAAGCATTGACATCTCAAATTATAACTATATTTGATCAGCAAACTCTTTGCAGAGAGTATCCTTGTTGCCACCAAAGATGATGTTATCTACATACACAACCACAATAATCATGTGATTCCCATCTTTCCTTATGTACAAATTGTTGTCAACAGTTCCCTTTTTGAATCCCCACTCCTTTAGATACAGATCCAATCTTGAGTACCATGCTCTAGGGGCTTGCTTTAAACCATACAGATCTTTCTATAACCGACATACAAATGTTTCATCATCATGCAGCATGAATCCTTCTAGTTGCTCCATGTATACTTCTTCTAAATTTTCATTTAGAAAAATAGATTTTACATCCATTTGGTACATTTTGTAGCCCTTGTAGGTAGAGTAAGCTAGAAACATCCTAATTGCTTCTAATCTAGCCACCGGTACAAATGTCTCTTCAAATTCAATCCCCTCTACTTGAGAGTATCCTTTGCACACTAATGTAGCTTTATGTCTCACAACCTTACCTTCTTCATTCATTTTGTTATGGTAGACCCACTTTGTGCCAATGATGTTATTATCTTCCGGTCTAGGGACTAATTCCCAAGTCTTGTTCTTCTCAATTTGGTGCATTTCTTCTTCCATGGCATCCATCCATTCTTGTCTCTTGCTAGCCTCAATGAAAGTTTTGGGTTCAATTTCAGTCATGAGGCATAGGTTGACTTGTTCATTATTTCGGGCAAGTCTTCTTCTAGTCTACACACCATCACTCTTATTTCCCAGAATTTGCTCTTCCAGATGATTTAACTATACATACCAGTTGGGAACCTTCTGAGGTGCTACCTCAGGTTCAGTGTCAAACTGAACATCAATATTTTCATCATCAGAGTCATCATACTGGTTCATGTGTGGTTGACATCCTTTGTGCATATCCTCATCAACTATTACATGCACACTTTCAACAATTCTTCTTAGTCTTTTATTGTAGCATTTGTAGGTCTTGTTGTTTGACAAGTAACCAAGGAAGATCCCTTCATCACTTCTAGAGTCAAAGCTTCCCAAACCATCCATCTCTTTCTTAATGAAGCATTTTCTTCCAAAAACTTTGAAGTATTTGACTAATGGCTTCCGATCATACCATAATTCATAAGGTGTCAACTTGTTGTTTGTTCTTAACTGAACCCGGTTCAAGGTGTATGCAATAGTATGAACAACTACTTTTCAATAAGTATTCGGCAGACTGGCCTCATTCAACATAGTTTTGGCCGTCTCCTTGACTGTCCCATTCTTCCTTTCTACCACATCATTTTGTTGTGGTGTTCTAGGAGTAGAGTATTGCCTTCTAATTCCATGTTTTTCACAATAATCTTCAAATACATTTGATGTGAACTCTCCACCCCTGTCTGATCTTAGACATTTAATTTGTACCCACTTTCCTTTTCCACCATCTTCCGAAAGATCTTGAATCTTTCAAATTCTTATGATTTATCTTGCAAAAAGGTGACCCATGTCATCCTTGAGTAGTCATTAACAAAAAGCATGAAGTATCTTTCACTAGCAAGTGCTCTTGTTCTAGTTGGACCACACAGATTTGTATGCACAATTTCAAGTGGCTTTGAGGTGTTGTGCTCCTTTGTCCTTGTTTTCTTGCCTTTTACACATTCATCACAAAATGTGTTTACTGGCTTGATGATGGGTGGAATATTCCTCACACACCACTTTTTGCTTACTACAACCAAGTTATCAAAATTTATGTGGCCTAATCTTCTGTGCCACAACCAACTTTCATCTACTTGTCCTAACATACATTGGGACTCATAGCATTCCTTCAGATTGTAAACATTTCCATCAGTTCTCTTTCCTTCTGCCACCACTTTACCGGTATTGCCTTTCTTTATCTGACAACTGGTTGAGTCAAAGGTGAATTTGTAACCTTTGTCACACATCTAACTTACACTTAGCACATTATGTTTGAGGCCTTCTACATAATAGACATCATGTGCCTTCAGTTTTCCATCAATGCTTAGTGTTCCTTTTCCCTTTATTTTGATGGAGGAATTGTCTCAAAACCTTACCAATCCACCATTCCAACCTTCAAGATTAATGAATTTTCTTTTGTCACCAGTCATGTGGTTTGAACAACCACTATCTACCACCCATAGATTTTTCCTCTCGGAATGCAAGGCAATCTACACTATGAGACTTGATTATGCCTTTTCCTTTTCTTTTTCAAACCAAACTGGTTTGATTTCCTTCTTGTTGTCAGCTCTTGTATTTTTCTCAGGTTCAGATACCGGTCTTTGGTCAGGATTTTCCTTCACTTTCTTGATCTTCTTGTTTCTGCATAATTTGGCTATGTGTCCAAATTCTTGACAGTTGTAGCATTTTATGTTTTCAATAAAGGAAGCATCCTTAATGCTATTGTAGGATATCGGTTGGTTCTTGCTACAATCAAAAATCTTATGTCTATATCCATTTCATTGATAGTAAACACCATTCATATCTCGGAGTGCATTAAAATGAATTTATACTTTCAAAATTCATAGAAGGTTTATTGTTTAACCTACAGTCAGCTATTTTGTGCCCAAATTTATTACACTAGTAACAATAACCATGAAAATTTGATACATACCTATTATGTTGTCTTGGTCCTGAATGGACCCACCTCATTGGGGGTCTTCCATTCATGTTGTTGAATCTGGTGAATCCTTCTTGGTCAATCCTAGCATTCCTCCTTGGATCTGCAAATTTGTGCATGAAATGTGACCTTTAGTTCATTTTTGTATACCGGTTTGGATGTCATTTTCCAACAGCATCAACATATTTCTTTTTGTCAGTTTCCTTGCCTACAGTGAATGTCTTCTTTTCTTCTCCTTCAATTGAAGAAGTTAACATTATCTCTTTGTTGGATTTACCTTTGTGGGTTGATCCTTGACCAACTTCAAAGCCTAAGCCACCTGTGTCTTTGGATTTCTTTTCTTTGCTTAACATCTTATCCAAAGCTTCAGTGCTACCTTCAGACTTGCTTCTTATTTTTATTTCTTTCTGAGCTTTATTATTTCTATTTCCAGCTCTTGATGTTCCTTTTCTTTCTTTGTTAAGTCGAGGGTTGTAGCTTCACTGATCCTCTTAGTTTCTTCCAGTTGCAGCTTCAAGTCAAATATGATTTGACCAGATTCTTCCAGAGATTGCTTCAAGAGATCTTGTTCATCTACTACAACAAGCTTAACTCTCTTGAGTTCTCTTCTTGTTTTACTTAGTTCTTCAAGTGCACTAATAAGTTCACTCTCCAAGTCCACTTCAGCCTCAACATCCTCTTCTTCCTCATCTTCAATAGCCGGTCTGTCAAATGCCATGAAAAGGTTTACTTTTTTGTGGTTCTCATGGTCATCATCTTCTGATGCATCCTCATCATTTTTTGTGTCATCCTTAATGGTATATAGGTTGTTTTGGTTTCAGTGGTCTCTTCTTCCCTGCTAGTAGTCATTCCTTTCTCTATCTTTGTTGATAGATCTTCTGAACTCTCTTGGCTCATCTCCACTGGTTTCTTTGTGAGGACATCTTACAACGAAGTGTCCTACCTTCCAACAGTTGAAAGACTTAAGTGGTAGCTTTCCTTTGTACTGGCCTGATCCTCTTTTGAGCTTCCTGACAAAGTTTTCTACTTTAGCATCAGATTCTTCACTGTATTCTTTATGAGTAACAACTTCTTTCCCCTTTTTGGTGGTATTGAAGGCATCTTCTTTTCTTGAGGAAGTCTCACTAGTTGATCTCATCTCATAGGTTGTCAAAGAACTGAATAGTGCATCCATAGTAAAAGTCTTCAGATCCTTGGCTTCATCTATGGCTAACACCTTAGTATCATATTTGGGAGTGAGAGATCTAAGTATCTTTTTGACAAGAATTTGATCTGCAATCTCTTCACCAAGTACTCTAATAGCATTCATAGTTTCATCAAATTTGTGAAGATAATCTGCAATTTTTTCATCATCTTCATTTTGATGCTTTCAAGTTGGCTCCTCAGAGTTTGCATTTTGGCCTCCTTGACCTTTGCATCTCCCTCAAACAACCTCTACAACTTGTCCCATGTTTCCTTTACTAAAACACAGTGCATGACTTTGACAAATTCATTATCGGACAATACACTCAAGATGGCATGTTTAGCCTTTGAATTATTTTCATACTCCTTTGCATCCAAATCAATGGGAGGGGTATTAGGAATGACATACCCATTCTTGACTGACATCCATACATCAGGGCATAGTTAGATCCATCAAACATAGGTTCTTGTGAGGAAGCAGACTCACTTCTTTCCATTGTGCTCAAAGTCCAGAATCTACCCAAGGTTTAGAGATAACCGGGAACCTTCTCTAATACCAATTGTTGAACATAGAGTACCACTGAGAGGAAGGGAGGGGGGATCAGTGGTTCCTAGGTCTTTTATTTTTCTGATCTACTTTGAGAATATCAAGTATGTACTTAATCACATAAATAGTCAAACTGGTAATATAAGATAGAAAGCCAAAGTGACCATGCATACACAAGAAACTCACAACACTAGATTTACGAGGAAAACCCAATATGGGAAAAACCTCAGTGAGAAAAGTTGTTGAAGTCTACTGCTCCAATCTAGCCTCATAGGTAAAACATAGATTTACAAATATTTTAAGGCACCAACCTAAGGAGCACCAATCCAAGGAGCATCAACCCCTACACCAAGCTTTAACTTGGAGATGTATATTGAAATACTATTTGAATACAATTTAGGCTTCTTACTGCTAATGAAATCTGGAGCTCTTGAATTAATTAACTCTCTATTATTTTTCTCTCCTTTTCATACACTGTGTCACACTAGGATGTTGCCTGCTCTGCCATGCCTTTGAAAACTATCGGTAGAATCCTCTTACCAGTCTGGCTACTTAATCTTTAATTCAATCAACACCCCTTCTTAAGTTTTCTTCTTCTAACTTCTCTCCTCTCTCTCCTCTCCACAATCTTCTCCACAACATCAACTCTTTCTATTCATTGCTTCAGTTTCTTATAAAATGATTTCCCACTAGAAAGCAATTCAAAAACCAAGCATTTAGGGTTTCTTCACCATCCTCGAGGTAAATCAAATCCAATCAGATCTTGTAGGACCTGATCACCTTGAAGTCCATCTATTCATCTCTGTCATTTCCGTGCCTTTTGAGACATGTTTTTGAGACAAGGGAAACACGATCCTTTATAAGGATTTACATCTATCAAATTTCTATTAATACCTCTGTTGTTTCCTTCTCAAGGTATTCTTTCATCTGATCTTCTTTCTTCGATCCAAGCACCAACTATTCCCTTGATCTTCCTTTACCATTCCTTTCTCCTCAAGCCGCAACTAGTCTGATGCAATCCCTTGATTTGTGGTTCCTTCATTAATGGCAAATATATGTTTCATCAACCCTGTGGATGAAGCTTCACCAACCACATCCTACTTGCCACCTCAGCTTCACATGGTGTCACTCCAATCAAGACACGACCTTCCAATCTTCAGTCGGTCCAACAAACACATACTAGTAAAGCCCTTTGCTAGTAGAGTGTTCTTCACCTATTGATCGGTATAGCATCCTATACCTGTTGTACATCTTAACATTCTTCCTCTTCATCATTAACCAAGCAACCATCTACCATGCTCAATCTCCACCGGTTGACATCAATGACAACTAAGTGCAAAAATGCCAATGGTTTTTACTTTCACTTTGGCATTGTTGTCAAAGGGGGAGAAGAATTATGTGATTGCGTAGAATAATTATATGTCTAATTAGGGAAACCAGCGGCAGGTTGAAGACAGACAAAGCAAGGTGAATACTTGGTAATGTAAACTAGGATTCCTATTCACCAATCTCTGTAGCAATCAGAGGCATTTATATTTGTATTGTCATCAATACCAAAGGGGGAGATTGTTGGAATTTTAGTTTGTTGGCATTTTGCATATATATTACATTAATGATATGTTGTCATTGATGTCAATTGAACTAGAAATGGTATTTATGTTATTGTTGATATTGTTGTTTTTTATATTGGCTAGTAACCAATAGGAAGAGCTTTGTGGAAGATGTTGTAAACCGGTATGTTAAGTTTGTGAGTTGAACCGCTTAACCGGTGAAAAGGGTTAAACCTTTCTATGCAGTATAACCGGTAAACCCTGCCTATTGTTTTTGTTAAACCCTAACTAATCAAGTTTGTTGGTTTATTATCTTATGAGCGGTAATGACGGAGACATGTGTGATCATTGTATGAGAATAAGTTCAGATTGTTTTGGCACATTTGTTTGATTTTATGGGAAGGAGAAAAGTGGATTGCATCTAATGCATAGTGCGTGATGAGTTACAAAGTCTGATGAAGTGGTGATCATGGAGCGGTTGGAATTTTCTTGAAGAATGTGAAGAGATTTTTATTATTTCTAATGGTCAAGATTGTACTGACTTGTTTGTAATCATGATGATGAGAATTAGGTTTTTGTTGTGTTACTGACCTAATTGATATGTATTTAAGGTCGATGAAGTTGTTTGTAAAAGGTGTTGGCAAGATTGCCAGAAACCTATTGAGTGTGTAGTTGCCTAACCAGTGAATGGATCTACACTTTGAGTAAAGGCATATTTAAGCTTAAAAGGATCTGATCAAGCAAATTTAGTGCTATTTAGATAGATCAAGAAAACCTATTGTTTTCTAACAATTACAGCAAAAGTGAAATCCCTTAACCGGGTAAGCTCTAACAAGCTTGGTTACTTATTAAATCCTCTAACAAGGTGGTCCATTAGCTTGGATTCTTAAATCCTCCAATGAGGTTCCTAACAGGGTACTGTGCTTTTCATCAAGGCATATTTGTAAATCCCTTAACTGGGTGATTCCTAACCAGAATTAATTCTTAATGGGACTTATTGTAAAGCTTTAATAGGCTTGGCTCCTAACAGGGAAAACTTTAGAAGAGTCCATATAGCTATCCTTGTGAGTCACATCTCACCATGGTTTTTACCTATTTGGGTTTTCCACGTATAAACATTTGTGTCAAGTGGTGAATGTTTTTGTGGTTATGATCTTATTTGTTGATTTGATTAACTTTTGATAAGGCATGATAACTAGAAGCATTGAGAGATGAATATTTTGAGATATGATTAAGCATTGTTGATGTTTACAAAGATTGAAGTTGTTTACTATTAAGTTGTCATAATAGTCAAACTAGTTAATGTCAAGTATTCTTATGAATATTGATCTTGACTATGATAAGTTTACTTTGTGTGGTTGAATTTGAGTTTGAGAACTTTGTATCAGTTTTTTAGTATATTGATTCACCCCCCTTCCCCTCTCAGTATTCTACCAAATACTTATTCTTTCATCATACAATCAAAATCCCCTTGGACATAATCAAGAAAAAAACTTCTATGGGGCGTAGCATGAAATGAGGCCCCTATATCTAAAACCCATGAATCATCAGCATTATCTAGGGGAATAATCAAAGCATCATCTTTAGATTTATTTCTTACCACATTTGCCTCCTTATTACCTTGTTGTCTATCTCCTTCTTTATTCTTTAGAGACCAACAATCTTTTTTTAGATAACCTGGTTTCCCATGGTACCAATAATCTTTTGGTCCTATGTATTGGGACCTCTTGTCCTTTGATTTTCCTCATGAATTTCCACAACCCCTAGAACCTTTTCCTTTCTCCTTTGATCTACCCCTAGTTTTTGCATTCAAAACACTACCTGATGTGGATCCACCTCAAACTTTTCTATGAATTTCCTTACTCAAAATAAAACTTACAACATCATCAAATTTTAGGGTATTTGAACCTGAAACAAAGTTACTAACCGCCATTACCAAACTATTCCATCTTTCAGGAAAAGAACATAATATCAGGAGAGCTCTAACGTCTTCATTAAAATTTTCCTTTAGAGAAGTCAATTGACTTGTAATCATATTAAACTCATTTAAATGATCTATTATAGATCCACCTTCAATCATTTTCAAATTAAATAAACGCTTCATGAGAAATACCTTATTTGAGGCTGAGGGTTTTTCATACAATTTGGCCAAAGCTTTCATCCAATCTTCTGTTGTCTTCGCTTCTGTTATATTGAATACCATGGATGGTTCCAGACACAACCGAATGGTTCCTAGTTCCTTTCTCTCCAACATATCCCAATCCTCTTATTATTGACTATTTCATGGATTTTCCTTCCAATGGCCTCCATAAATCCTTCAACTAGGTATTTGGAATAAGGCATCAAAAGGACACAATTAGGCAACCACAAACCTAATTAGCTATTATAAAAACTCCTAATTCAATCAATGAAAGCATGAAGACAAAACAATCAAATTAAAGCAAACCAATGTAGATGTCTCCTTCATGTGATTCCATTGTTCTTCTTTCTCCTTCAAATGGATGTGGCTCTCACCTACAAACAGAAGTGTATCGAAAGAAAGATAATGATAGAAAAGTGATTTTGATAGCATGAGGATACTCGAAATGTGGTTGTTGAAAATGAGCAATGAGAGCTCAATTTATAGAAAAATTAGGATTGATTTGAGACTGAAAATAATCAACATATGAGATTGAGTGTACAAAATAGCTGACATTCGGAGAAGGATGAAGATAGAAGAAAGCAAATGTAAAGATATTATGAGAGTAAATAATAAAATCTTTAATTATCTTCGTAATAATACCAAATTAGCAAGTTGAAAATATCAGGAAGATTTTAATAATTAAAAAATATTAAATATCTTATTTTGAAAAGATAAATAGAAGAATTAAAAATAAATAAAAATATCCTCTTATAAGATGATAAATAAGAAATTTATTAATCTCATCACAAAAAAACAGATTTTTTAAGATACATACCTCATTTTGGAATTTAAAATTTAATGAGATATTGCCAAAAACATTGATATTTCAAAATAAAGGAAAGATATTAATTTCCAAATTCAAAAATTAGGAGGATTTTATGAAAAGATTTAATAATTAAAAATTATTAAATATCTCCACATAAGAGGATTAAACGGAAGAATAAAAAAATTGAAAAAAGAAGGAAATAAAGATGAATTAATAAATAAAACTTATTAATTATCTTTATTTTGGAGGAAGATAAATATGGAAATTAATAAAAATGAATTATTAATTTATTGCTCATATTTATGAATTAGTTAATTAAATAAAATGAGAAAATGTAGCAAGAAAATTATACAAAACCATGTAAAATCAAACACATTCACAACAAGGTCATCAAAAAGCATAAATGAAATGAATAAATTGAACAATCAAACCATCCAAGCTCCTTTGACAAAGGTCTTGCTTGTCCTTCTTTCTCCTCTAATTATGCTACTATGTTGGCTCCATCCATTATGCAACTCATATGAAGCAAGACAAAAAGTGAGATAGGTGAGAATACTGGAAGATTTAAAAGTATATGGATTCAACAGAATGATAGCATAAATGTAAACTGTTGAGATGTCAAAATGAGGAAACAAGCACCCAATTTATAGACTTTGAGATCACATTGAACAAACAAGATCAACTCAATCCAATGGTTGAGATTTCGTGCAAGAATGAGTTTAAAGGGAAATTATTAGAAGTGAAGAGAAAAAGGCATTAAATCAAAAAGAAAATGGAAACTTCCATTTGTACTCGAAATATTCCATTTAAATAAGAATGAGGTGGAATTAATAATTTAAAATTATTAATTCCACTCTTAACTCAAATTAGCCAATTAATATAAAAAATATTAATTGAAGAAAAAAGTGAAAGAATAAATAAATATTCATTTATTTATTCAAAAGGGAGGACATGTTAGCAAGAAAGTGGGTTAATTAATTATTTAATTAATCAACCTAGGGGAAATGATTTGAACAATTTAAGATATCAACCCAACTGTTGAATTAGGTCCTAATAGTGATGATTGATTGACTAATAATTGATAAAAATTAATGACAATTGATTGAGGTTGATAGCAAAATAGGATAAAGATCGAAAAAGACCCAAGATTGATAATGACTTTGATAAGAGACTGATAAGATCGACTGATAAAGTGCCATGAAAGGCAGATAGAGTGTCACATAGGACTGATTGAAATTGATTGATAAAGTGGTTGATAATTAATGACTGATTAATTATCAAAAAAGAGGGAATTGATTCTAATTGTCAAGATGAGACCAATTCGAATGATTTGAAAGTGATAAAACGCCAATCATAATGATTTAAGACCAAATACAAATTGAGAAGACCAATTAGAGTTGGATTTGAAATGAATTGAAACCAAAGGAATGACATAATCTCAACATATGACAAAGATCAAATACAATATAGAAGACATATTAAAAATTAGGTTAGCGAGGTAGGAGTGATGACCAATTTTGAGTGTGTAAACCTTCAAATAGAGATAATACTCCATCTGCATCTTCCATAACTAATAATTCTGCCCATTGAATTTTTCTACCTTCAATTTACCCTCATCTGCATTTTCTCCCACTTAACTATGAGACTCCCACTCAATTGTGAGACCTTCCTGCAGATGATAATCAAACACAACATGATCTGATACCACTTGTTAGGAATTGCACACAGAAAAAATGTGGGAACAAAACAACAGTTAATTGATTAGAGATAAAGAGTTGAATGATTGATAGAAGAATTGTTAATAAGTGGATATTTGACAAAGAAAAAGGGTGAAGAAACCATGCCTTCACAAATGCACATTACTGAATGAAAGCCTTTATTTAATATAGCAAAATGGATGCAACGTGTCATGGCATTGAAGGCCAAAGCGATAATGCAATCCCTTTGTGTAAAATAGACACATTGCAGACAAGGATTGAGTCAAAAATTGCCTAAGACGATACGTGTGTCAAAGTTCAAGGTATGTGAGGCATTGACAAAGCAAACGTACTTACCACAAACACCCAAGATGTACGTGCCCAACAAAATTTATTAAACACTCCACAAACAGAAAACAAAACAAAAATGATCATGAGTCATCCCGACCACTCTAAATTACTCTGTGACATCATCGAGTAGCATAGGAACATGATCAAAGATAAATCAAAGAAAGATAAGATTCACAAGTTCAGTCAAGTCAAACAAACTTCCTGATCTTCATTGCCAAAAGTGAGAATGTTGTGTTTAAAGGAATGTTGTCTGGTTGTAGGAAATGCAGTACCCCGTGTAAGATAGGACATAGTCTGGTTTCGAGTATACTGCACCCTACATAAGACCCATGATAATGTTGTCAAAGGACAAATGATGTTGATATTGTTAATAAATAGGATAAGTTAGATCAGTTTGAATGCTTGGTTGGTTGAATAGTTTATCTGTTAATGCATGATTTTCTAAGCGCAATGCTTAATGTGTTTTTGTTTGACATCTGCTCAAAATCTGTCTATATATAAAGGGGACAATTAACTAACGAAATGAAAATGAAAACAATTGTTTTTGAGATTTTGATGTTTTCTAATTTTTAGGTTTTTTTGGTGCTTTTTTCAAGAGATTTTATGATGTTTTTGTGTTATTTCAGGACCTTTTACAATTTTTTTGGATTATTTCAAGATGTTTTGCAATTTTTTCGGATTATTTCAGTACATTTTTTTTATTTTTAGTGATTTTTTTTTAGGATTTTATTTAATTTTTAGGGATTTTTTCAAGACTTTATAAGTTATGTACATGTCGTAGCCTCTGAGCTATTCACTATGATAACTTTGGCAATTGATCATGACAAGGGATTTGCCCCCAATTAAGGTCCAAAATATGTATAGTGACCAAGACACAAAACATGTGTACAAGGATTGGCAATCGACCGAGAAAGACACTGTTGTTGACCAATCATGAGCCTAGAGAAGGACACTGGTGTTTGCATTCTACACTCAGATGAGAATAGTTGATGTTGTCATTGATGGCAACCAACTGGTAACATGGTTCATAGGGTACACCGGCAATAGACATCATCTACCGACACCAACATACACTATAGGTTATTCACACCGACGTCCAATCTACAATGACAAAAGATCTTACCGTCACCCTAGTTGACATGGAAATTATATTGTTTTGTATTGTAATATTATTGTGTAGCCGACATGATGTATTGTAAAGACTCATGTATGTATGAGATCTTATAGTTTATTATGTAAGAGTAAAAAATGTATGAAAGTAATGTAATTAGGTAATGAATGCAAGTGGTATATGAGAGAAAATATCTGTATATGCATTATGATGTAATTATTTTTATGAGCGAATAAGAGCAGAACATAGTGAAGCAAGGTTTATGGCAGAGGTATCTAACAGAGCTTAAATTGGTACTGAATCCAGCATTGCAGATGTTATTTTGAGTAGTACATTATCATTGGATTTAACCATCCAACTGTGTAGTCAGTGTGACTCCATTTTTGTATTGAGCAGTGAGCTCTAGGTTGTTGGCCTTCCTACATGTGCAGGCCCCTATTGTATAAGTAATATTTATTCATATTGACTAGTGAGTAAATATTGTGGGTCAAAAATCTCACTAAGGTTTTTCCCCTACCGGGTTTCCTCACCAAAAATATTTGTGTTATGCTGTGCATTGATGGTTATACTATTATTTCTCTTTATTGCATTATTGCTTGTTTACCGGTATATAAATTTGGGTTATAAATTTTTAAAACAATTTTAAATCTTTCATCAACCAATTAGACAGTAATCCACCCCCCCGGCCCTCTCAGTGTCTTTAGGACTGATCAAGTATCTAACAATTGGTATCAGAGCCTAGTCCTCTATTTGCAGAAGCCTAACAGCTTGAGGAAGATTTTGAAACCGGTACTGATGGAATGTTTAAGACAATAGTTGGAAGGAGCTCTTGAAGATTTTGATGCAGAAAATTTAAATAATATCAAACTGGAAAATGAACCCAGAACTGCTCGGGAATTCATCAAAGCACTTCAAGATAACTTGGTTATAGAAAAGAATAAGAGAAAAGAATTGCATGTACAATTGCAAAATCAAGATGATGAAGAAAAAGAAACTCTTGGAGATATTGTAGAGAAATTGAGACAAGAAAACATTAACATGAAGAATGAGATGCAAGATTTAACCATGAGACTATGCAAGGATATTGAAGATAGAAAAAGGAATGAGGAACATTTGGCCGGAAGACTCAATGAAATATCAGATGAATCTCAAAGGATTAGTTATGAAAATGATATGCTTAAAACATATTTGATTCATATTCAACATGACAAAGAGGAACTTTTGAGACAAGTTAGCACTTTGGAAGGTGAGTTGGTCATTGCTAATGAATACAAAGATAAATTCAAGAAGAGTTCAGATAATCTTAATGATATGCTGAAAAGTCAGAAATCTGATGGAGAAACTATTGGACTTGGATTTGAACATGGATAATTCTGGGATTGCAAACAATCATGATCACATCAAACTGGTAAGGAAGCCTAATGCTTATAAATTGAATGGGAAATGTTTTAATTGCAACAAATTTGGTCATAGAGAAAATCTGTGTAGATTTAGGAATAATCAGAATACAAACTTACCCACCAATCAATGTTCTAAATGCAATAAAAATGGTCATAACTTAGACAATTGCAGAATGAATGTGAAATGCTATGTTTGTGGTAGATTTGGACATTTATCTAATCAATGCAGAACTCAAACTGGTCAAGGTTATGGAAAGACTATTCAGAGAAACAATGTAACTTGTTATGCATGTAACAAGATTAGGCATATTGCAAAATTTTGTAGAAGCAAGACTATATCGTTGAACAATAAAGGATCCAATAACAAAGGCAAAGAAAAGGTAACTGAAATCAAGCAGGAATTTTCTAAACAATGGATTAAGAAGGGAGATCAAAGAAGTGATGAATTTGTCACTGCACCGGCAGAACAAGGTAATCATGCACTAGCAGGAGATTCTTCATCCAACTAAGGAATAATCCTTAGGGGTAAGGCAATAACTTGAGAATCATGCATTTACCCTCAGTTGATGGTAAGAAGTTATATTTCTTTTTTACCAGGAGATATATGGAATTTTCACTTCACCAGCAAGCATTTATTGCAGTTGTAAGTTAATTTTTGGTTATAAAGGCTCGGTAACTTGAAAACTTCTCATTTCTACTTACCAAGCATCCAACAATTCGAACATTCTAAAGGAGAAGCAACAAAGGTCTTTTTAGGGCATTCAAGGATTTCTCAGTTAAAAGGTATTTATCTTTCGCAATGGCATCTTCATCTTTTGTTCCTGAATTCGTAGCAAACCCAACCATAGTGGAGAACATAAAGTGACCTAGACCCATTTTCAAGATCATTCCTAAGATAGAAAAACATGATGACTCTATTGGTGCATTTTCTAGAATCCCGAAGGGAGTTGCGTTTATTGAAGACCCTAGGGCATACATACATTGCAACATAGAAAGTGTAGGATCTGAAGATTTGATGAACATGTACATGAATTTAATCACTAACAAGAATGGGGTATTGAAACTAGAACATAAGGTAGTTGAGGATTTAGGTTTCATAGATATCCTCTATATACCATAATTCTCAGTTGAAGCCATCTGCTATGTCCTTAGCACAGTTCACGGTGAATTTATGTGGTTGGACTCAATATTTAAGATTACCAAGGAAGCTATTAGATCTGTTATAGGTTTACCTCCACTGGTTCTAGACCTAAGAAGAAGAAGAAAATCCCTAACAAAGAGATTATGAGCTTAACCGGAGCTACATATGACAACCTGTCACTTAGGGTCAATGATATAAAGGATAAAAATGTTAAATTTGCTAGCATGGTAACTGGATATAAAGTTGGTCATATAAATAGATTAATTTTGTGTCAAGTTCATGCATTCATAGTGCACATGAGATGATTATAAACAATGCAAAGATTGACATTTGTGAATGGTTAAAGGATGAATTGATAGAGAATTTGGATAAAATAAAAGGTGATAAGAAAGAAACCTTCAAATTTGAAAGTCTGTTAGTGTGTTTAATGCTTAACTTTTCAAAAGAGATCCCCGATATTCGTCACAAAGACTTTGCCTATGATATTTTTGTTGGAAAATAGATAAAGGAGGCAATTACCAATATGGGAGCTAATAGTGATGAATTGATAAAAGATTACTTCAATAAATTCCAAACCAAAATGAAACATAGGGAAAGGATTCCACAGAGCATCATAGATAAATATGACAAACAAATATGCTTTGTAGTAAAAAGAGATGAAATTTGGATGGAGGTAGTTAGACCCAGAACTGTCTGGATTACAGAGATGGGATATGAGGTGGATTCTCACATCTTAGACTCTTATGCTAAAATACTCTTAGATGCTCCACTGGAACCATCAAAAGAGATTTTTGGTAATGCTAAAACAATAGAGAAGGATGTAGACATGTAGAAACAAAGAAAGAAAAGAGAAAAGATAATAAAAGATGATTCAAAAGTGGTTAAGGAAGTGACATAAGGACTAATGAATATTAGTAGTATTTCTACTAGTGTAAAAAGACAATCAAAATAGGAACCGGTAGCTCACATTTCACGTGTGGCTACTTCATTTGATTCTGACAGTGACAGGGCAGCTGAATTCAAGAGAGTGGATAGGAAGAAAAGAAAACCTTGACCGGCACTTGCTCCATCTCCCAAGAAATCAAGGACTCTGAGGAAGAAACAATAGGTTGTAAGAGAGCCCAATGGTCAGAAGAAGAAAGTAACTCCAAAGAAGAAACTAGAACCTAATGCACCAGAAATTATTACACCGGAAGAGTTGATCAATGAAATCACACAAGAAGGTAACCTTAGTAATGTAAATAAACTTTATCATTCTTTCAAAGATTCAGATTAGGACAACATAGAAGAAAGTATTATTTTACATCTTGATATCTACAAGAAATTTCTTATTGAAGTTGTAGATGATTTGAAAAAAGATTTATACCTGAGGTTAGAGGCTAAGAGAATGTTTATAATGGAATTAGACAAGAAATTAAAGGTAGAGGCTCTACTTGTTGTGCATCCTGTAAATTCCAAACAAGAAATTGATGACTTAATATCAAAGGCAAATAGAATTTTTTTTGTGAGTGGTCACCAATGGGTTAGCCTTATGGCAAGCAGAGTTAAGGAAATTGCAGATGAAATGATAGATAAGTGGGATATATTCTTTATGCAAAGAGATAAGAAAGAAGAAAAGGAAAGACAGAAAATTGGTGTCTTTTGCAAAGGTATATGAGAAGGATAAAGGTAAAGGTAAAATTGGTAGTGTACCTGATATCACGGTCAAGGATAACCTTCCTCCACCAGCACAGGACACCTCACCAATAACTATAGAGGCACCGACACAACCTGATAATCAACCAGAAGAGAAGGTAGAGGAAATAACAAGAGATGACACTAATCCGGAGTCTGAAATTCTTTTTACCATGAATATGGACACACAAGATTTTAACAATGTCATGGATAAAGAAACCACAGAGGTAAAGGAAGATGAAGCTACAAATGTTAAGGTCTCTAAATCACCAGTAAACACTATTGACTCTTAGAACATTGAGAAACTAGTAGAAGCACAAGTAGAAACAGTAACAGAAAAAGGACATGAACATAGTATAGCTGAACCGGCAGTCAACAAGGTAGGCAGTAAGGATGAAAACAAGGTTGAAAAAAAGAGTGATCATAAGGAAGAAACAGTGAATAAAGAAGAGGTCAATGATGGACGCAAGATAGCATAAGTGGCTAAGGAATCCAGAGAAGAGAAGAAACCAACTGCAGAACATCACACTCCACCTAGCACTTCCACCATGGATTACAGACCTACTAATGTGACAGATGTACTTTTGGATTCAATAAAGAGGATCATAGATTGACACATTACCTATTTTGAAATTGATTGCACCGACATGTAAGATAGATCATATTGATGGATCTTTAGGTAAATTGGACACATTGTCCAAATTCATTGCTTCAAATATTCTAACCATAGATAAAATAAATGAAGAGACTGTTAAGGAAAGGGTGAATAAGGAGAAAAGTGAATTCTTTGATAAAACTATTAAGGACTGTATAGGACAGATTGATTCTTTGTTACCAGTACTTAATTCCACTATTTTGGAATATAAAGAATTGTATAAGGAAGCATGCCAGCCTCACCACCTGACAGAGGATATTGATGAGGAGATAAGGAAAACACAAAAAGAGATTGATGATATAGAAAACAAAATGATAGGTTCTTAGGAACTTACCTCAATTTTGGATCAAGAAATGGCATTTCTTGAGGAAAAGATTGAGAAACTAGAAAAAGAAAAGGCAAGGATAAGAATGATGACACGGGAGCTGAAAAATAAACTTGGTCATAGATTGGACAACCTTGTAACTCAGTAGATTGATTTTTCTAAAGAAACAATTCAAGGAGAAAGATCACCGGAGAAACACATGCATTATATAATCGGTATGATCAGATAGACTGAAATCATTATTTCAGACTACACTAAATTTATGCAGAGTCTTAATCTGATTTTAGTGGATATCTTTCAGATTGTAAACAACCAGTTACAGGATTTGAGGTAAATTTTGAAATATTTGATTCTTTTTGACATTCTTTGTCATTGATGTCAAAGGGGGAGTAGTAGTATGGGAGAAAAATGTGCAGAAGAGATCATTTTCTTAGGAGGAGCACTCTTATTTCTTGGATCAGTTTTTGGACTTTATTTTTGGATATCAGCTTTTGGATATTTCTCATGAGTGTTGCCATCAATGCCAAAGGGGGAGATTGTTGGCATTCTACACTTAGATCAGAATAGTTGATGTTGCCTTTGATGGCAACCAACTGGTAACATGGTTCACAGGTTACACCGGCAATAGACATCATCTACCGGCACCAGCAGGCACTATAGGTTACTCACACCGGCATCCAATCTACACCAACAGAAGATCTTACTGGCACTGGTAGGCACTACAAGTTATTCACATTGTCATCCAATCTACACCAACAGGAGATCTTATCGACACCCTAGCCGACATGGAAATTATATTGTTTTGTATTGTAATATTATTGTGTAGCTGACATGATGTATTGTAAAGACTCATATATGTATGCGATCTTATAGGTTATTTTCTAAGAGTGAAAAAGGTATGAAAGTAATGTAATTAGATAATGAATGCAAGTGGTATATGAGAGAGAGAATATTTGTATATGCATTATGATGTACTTATTTTTATGAGTGAATAAGAGTAGAACAGAGAGAAACAAGGTTTATGGAATAGGTATCTGACAGATCTTAAACCGGTAGTGAATCCAGCATTGTAGATTCTATTTTGAGTAGTACATTATCATTGGATTTAACCATCCAATTGGTAGTTAGTGTGACTCTATTTTTGTATTGAGCAGTGAGCTCTAGATTGTTGGCCTTCCTGCATGTGCAGGCCCCTATTGTATAAGTAATATTTATTCACATTAGCTAATGAGTAAATATTGTGGGTCACAAATCCCATCGAAGTTTTTCCCCTACCGAGTTTCCTTGCCAAAAATATTTGTGTTATGGTGTGCATTGATGGCTATACTGTTATTTCTCTTTATTGCATTATTGCTTGTTTACCGGTATATTAATTTGGGTTATAAAGTTGAAAACAAATTTAAATCTTTCATCAACCAGTTAGACACTGATTCACCCCCCCTCTCAATTTCTTTGGGACTGATCAAGTATCTAACAACTAGGTCAAATAAAAATGGATGGGCATGATAAAAGTTTGTGCTATGTACAAAGGGAATCATGATAGATGGCAGAGCGATGACCTTGCTACACGTGATGCATGTTTGCCAGGTTTTCACCATAGTACTTGCCCAAAGTGCCTATTTGCTAGGTTTTCATTAGAGGGCGAATGGTTTTTATTTCTTTTAGTCATTTTTTCATATTTTTCACTTTTTTTTCTCTCACACAAGGTGCATGTTTACCATGTTTTCACCAAGGTGATATTTTTTCTTTTTCATTTTTTTTTTCATTTTTTTAGGATCATATTGAAGAACTGCTAAAAGAAACCTATGTATAATACTTCCAGAGGTGTATGTTGTTCACAGGATTTGATAGTGGTTCTCCCTCTAGGTTTGCAAGTTGATAAGCACTTGAACCATATATTGCAGTTATGATGAAAGGGCCAATCCAATTAGGTTCAAATTTTCCTTTGTTGATCTCAATAGATTGTGAATTCTTAGGGTTGGCTTTCAAGACCAAGTCTCCCACTTACAAGTGTCACCCTTTGAATTTCTTGTTATAGGTGTGATGGAGATGGTTTTGATATGCCTGCAAATGTGTCAAAGTTTTCTGACGCCTTTCTTCTAACATCTCAAGCTGATGCAGCCTAGAAACTCTGTATGCTTCATCATCTATCAGGTGTTCTAAGGAGACTCATAGGGATGGAATCTCAACCTCAAAGGTTAGATAGCTTCCGCACCATACACCGAAGAGTAAGGTTATGCACCAGTAGGAGTGCAAACAGAAGTGTGATAGGCCCAAAAAGCTGGATTTAACTGCACATGCCAATCTTAGCCAGCATCATTAACAACCTTTTTAAGTATCTTGATAATGGTTTTATTAGATGCCTCAGCTTGTTACTCTATGGATAATATTGGATTGAGAAGTGATGTTTAATGTGAAACTTCTCATAGATTTTGTGGACATATTTATTTTTAAATGGATGCCCATTGTCAGTGAATATTGCAAGAGGGACTCCATATTAGCATATGATATAATTCATAATGAATTTAGAAATATTTATGCCAATGATATAGGTCATGGGTATAGTCTCAATCCATTTTTTAAAGTATTTTTTGGCCGTTATGATAAACTTATGTCCATTTGCTGACGTCGGGTGGATCTTTCCAATGAGATCAAGCCCCCATTGAGAAAAAGGCCATGGAGATATGATTGGTTGAAGTTCTTGTGTTGGAGCATGAATGTACTCTCCATGCATCTGGCATTTGTAACACTTCTTAAAAAAGTCATGGGCCTCTTTTTCTATTGTCATCCAATAATATCTAGCTTAGACCAACTTTGTAGCTAGGCTAAGACCATTGAAATGGCCCCCGCATATACCATCATGACCTTCATGTAAAGTTGTTTGTGCTTCATCAAAATCTAGACACCTGAGGAGGGTGTGGTCTAAGGATCAATGGTAGAGGGTATCACTAACGATGCCATATTTGGTAGCTTGTCTAATAAAGGCTTGGTGTTGGTTGGTAGAAAGGTTTGGAGGTAGGATTTGGGATTTTAGGTATTCATAGATTTCTTTGTACCACGAGGAGGTAGGACCAATGAGGACACACACCAAATTTGATGTCAAAATTTCAAAATATGGGACCAATAACTGCTCTACTAGAAATTCACATATGTCCATATTCTAAGGCATATCCAACATAGAGGCAATAATCACAATAGCATCTGTTGATTTGTTCTAAAGGAGGGGGACTTGATTAATTTGGATAATAATGAATTTTGTCTTGAAATATTCTACCATATTCTTATAAGGGAGAAGATTTTCATCTTTTGTTTCATACTCATCATTTACTTGGCAGATGACTAACTAAGAATCTCCATGGACCTACAGATGTGTAATATGCCATTGAATTACTATTCTAAGTCCATTAAACAAAGCTTCATATTCTGCAATATTATTGGTGTAGTCAAAAGTTATTCTGTAGGATTTTGGAATAGCATCACCTTGAGGGGTTACAAATAAGATACCTACCCCCGAGCCAAATTTGGTGTAAGATCCATCAAAATATAACTATCATTCATTAGAAGATGTGACAGCAAAGACTGAATCATCTGTAAAATCAGTCAACATTGGATGATCATCTTGGACAGGTGCATTTGTGAGTTGATCAGCTATAACTTGTCCTTTTATTGCTTTTCTTTCAGTGTATTCAATATCAAACTCACTTAAAATAATGACCCATTTTATGAGGTGACCTGTGAGAGCTACTTTGCTAAGAAAATATTGCAATGGATCAATCTTGGCTACCAACAAGTTCTTATGATTTAGCATATAATGTCCAAGCTTTTGAACTATAAATACAACTACCAAGCATTTTAATTCATAGCCCACTAATGTATGACTAATATAATAAATAGCTCACTCTTTTCCTTGTTCATCTTGTTGGGCCAAAAGAGCTCCTAATGTTGTATCTATTGCAGAGATATACAAAACCAAGGGCTTTCCATCTATGGGAGGCATTAAGATAGGTGGTGATAGAAGATAATATTTTAAAGCTTGGAATGCCTCTTGATACTGATAGATCTATTTAAAAACTACACCTTTGTGCAGCAGATGTTGGTATGGGTGACACTTGTCTGCCAATTGAGCTATGAACCGCCAGATTGATTGTAATTTTCCCTGAAGGTTTCATAGTTGACAAAGATTGGTTCGAGGAGGCATATCCATAATTGCTTTTACCTTTGCGGGATCCACTTCTATGCCTCTTTGATAAATAATGTAGCCTAATAATTTGCTAGATGTAACACCAAACATACACTTTTTTGGATTCAACCTAAGCTTATATTCTCCCATTCTATCAAAAATCATGCGAAGAATACCAAGATGACTATCTTTAGTAACTAATTTGCACAATAAGTCATCCACATAGTCCTCCATTAGTGTATGCATGTAGTCATGAAAAATTCTTGTCATAGCTCTTTGATATGTTGCTCCTGCATTTTTAAGGCCAAATGGCATCACATTCCAATAGTAGGTTCCCCAAGCACATGGAAAGGCAGTTTTGTGCTGATCTTTGGGAGCTATTTAGATCTGATTGTATCTAGAGAAACCATCCATTAGTGACAATATCTCATATCTAGTTGTCATGTCTACTATGATGTCAATATTTGATAGAGGAAAGTTGTCTTGAGGGCATTCTTTGTTTACGTCTCTAAAATCAGTGCAAATTCTGATGGCCCCAGTTGCTTTGCTGACTGGCACTAAGTTGGAGATCCGCTCTGTGTAATTAATTGGTCTAATAAATCCCACATCCAGCAATTTCTTCAGTTTTACTTTGACTAGTAGGGCCACCTGTAGATGCATTTCTCTCATTTTTTGTTTGACAAGCTTGGTACCTGGTTTCAGTGGTAAATGATGAAGGACTAGTTCTTGATCGAGGCCAAGCATGTCTGCGTAAGACCATGCAAAATTAATCTTCTTCTCAAGGAAAAAGTTGACAAAATATATTCTTTCATGTTCTGACAATGAAGCAACAAAATGAATGACCTTTGGGTTGTCAAATGTACCCAAATTTTTCTCTTCGGTTATTTCCACAAGAAATGTTGATTTGTCCTTACCTAATGGGGTTATGTCCAATCTTCCACCTTTAGGTGCTTCGGAGAGGTTTTCACCTGTAGGTACGTCCTTTGTTTTTACTTTTTTGTGGTGAGAGGATGCCTTGCAATTTTCACCCAGAGACCTATTCTTTTGATTTTTTCTTCTTTTTAATTTTCTTTTTCAATTTTGTGACTGGAAGATGGAGTTGACTCCCCAAAATATGTTGTGGAATCTAAATAAATAGAAAATCCGACCTTGTGATCACCTTGTGGTATGCCTTCTCTAAGCTCAAGGAATTATGCTATTGCCTCATCATTTTCAAAGAAATCTAACTAAAGTGGTCCTTATTGGTCGCATTGGATAAGTTGTCGGTATACAAGGGGCATGTCATCATCGGTTTTAGTTAGGGTTTGGGTCGAGATAGTGAAGACATAAATGTTAGTAATATCACTATCTAAGCTACTTGTGTCATATTTAGTGCTAGGATTCCAAAATGATTCTTTCCAAGCTTTAGGACATGTTTTGATGGGAGGAGGAATTTCATGTTTGTCTTCCATAGGTAAATTGTCAAGTTCAATGAAGACATTATCAAGGGCATAAGAGATGGAGGAAAAAGAGTGCCACTCCCATTCATTAGAGTTAGTTTCAGGATGGGTGTCCTCAGGTGTTGTTTCATCATCAGAATCACATCCTTTTTCACACGTAGTCACTTTGGTAGATGAGGTTCCAATTCTCAATGGCACAAAACCTAAACCTAAAGTTTTATGTCACATCTCGAGAATGACAGGCTATAATATTCCTTTTTTGTTAGGTCCCAAACCATTGCATCCATCATATCCCTTCTTCTATATTATGGTAAATCCTTTTCCATATTGTTCTACTGGTGATTTGATAGGTTGAGTGTTTGTTGTATCTGCTTCATCTTTATAGAGCCATCCTAATACGTCATCATCCAAAGTTTCTTTATTTAGTTCACACCACTTTGTAAATGCAGTGGGAGGTTGATATTGGATGATTGTTTTGGATTCCTTTTGCAACAAATGTGGTTTTCCATGTGACTTTGGTGACATAGGTAGCTTGCAAATAAGGAATGTTTGGGACATGGAATACTCTTCGCAGCCTTGATCTTGTATTTTCATCTTACCTTTGATATATTCTAACAATGTATTGGGATCCACATAATTAGACGAAGACGCATCTCTATTTACTGGCACTTGCTGTTGCAAAGTATCCTTCAAGATACCACAAAATTGAAATGGATTAAGATCTCCAAGAATTATTATCTCAGTTCCATTGTATGAATATTTCAGACACTAGTGATAGGTTGAAGGAACTGCTTTCATTACATAAATCCATGGATTACCTATAATCATATTGTAGGGGAGATATAGATCTAGCACTTGAAGCAAAGTGTTCTCTATTGTTGGACCAACTCTGATAGGAAAAATAATCACTCCTTTAGATGAGCGTTCAACATCATCATAGGATTTTATTGTTTTCTTCCTTGAAGGATCTATGTCATTTTTAGAGTAACCAAGGTTGATTATGACTCTCATAGTGCATATATTCACGTCTGCTCCACCATCTATCAAAACTCATCTGATTTTGCAATTATGGATGAACACTTCAAGATGGAGGGGATCATTATGATGGGTTTTATCGCAAGGTATATCTTTGTTTGAAAATGCAACATGTTGGGAAGTTGCAAGGTGTCTTACCCTAGCTTTAAATTGGTGAACATCAATATCGGTAGGTATCGTTGACACGGTCAGGTCTTTGTCTAGGACAACGTGATGCATGGGAGATATTTTTAACAACTCAAGGATCAAAATTTGTGCAAGTTTTTTTCCCAAATGGTCAAGGATATTGTATTGGCTCATTGGGGTTGGTTTAGGAGGATTGGAGGTCACTGCACATGAGGGATCTTGTTCTTTTATTCTTATGGTTGAAACACACTCATTTGTTGCATGGAAGCAATTAATGACATTGTTGTGACTTGCGCTAGTATAATTCATATTGCCTTTTTTCTTGAATTTTAAGAGGAGGCTTTTCCCTTGTCATGATCAAGTAAGGGAGTCTTGAAAATTGTATGATCAACATTAGAAGTTCCAATGGATGAATCTATCTCAATCACACCCTAATCGAGAAAATCCTGAATAAGGTGTTATAGTTGAAAACATGAAACAGGTTTATGTCCCTTAGATCGATGATATTCACAATATGCATTTTCATTCCACCAATGTGGTTTCCTGGTGGCTCTTCTTTCATATCTAGCAACTAAATGAAATTAGCCTGAATCAACTATTTCATAATTGATTCAATAGGCTCTCCCAATGGTGTAAATTGATGGGAATGCCTATCTCTTGATTTAAAAGGTCTACACTGCTGACCTCTTTTTTGGCCTTCTTGTTGTTGATCTTGTGGTTGTTGGATGATGTTACTTGTTTGATTCTGCATTTGTTGAGTTTGTTGGAAAGTCAGAGAATTCAAAGCACTTGGTCCTCTTATAAAAAACTTAGGTTGACTAGTTCTTATAGTTCTCGTGTCAACTATACCATCATTAGTGACATTCTTGTTTTTTGACCAAAACTTATTCCTATCACCTGATTTGGTCGGATTGTTGTTGTCTTTGTTCGCTTTAATAATAGCCCCCCTAGAAATAAGAGCATCCTCAATGTCCATTCCTTTTTTAATGAGCTTCACAATAGTACTAGGACCTTTCAATTTAAGCTCATACATCATTTCTAGTATCAAGTTTTGGATAAACAAAATGACTTGTTGTTCCTCTGGGATGTCAAGGGAACATTGACTAACCAGGCCTCACCATCTTTGTAAGAAATTCATTAATGGTTCTCATGGCTTTTTCTTTGTGTTGCATAAATCTGTCATGGTTATCTCATTGTCAATGTTAAATGCAAAATGACAAATGAATTTATCGGCCAATTCATTGCAAGATTTTATATTCCCTTGCAAATGTGCATACCAATCCATAGCTTGTCTCGTGAGACTGCATGGGAAAAGATGCATCAAATATGCCTCATCATAAGTCACCTCAGTGCATGCTACGTAAAAAGATTGGATATGATCTTTTGGATTACCCTTTCCCTTGGATTTCTCAAAATTTGGTGCTTCAAAGTGCTTAGGAAAGGGATGCATGTACAAAATTTTATCAAATGGATTAGGACATAAGTCTTGCTCTGTGTATAACTTCTTTGTAATTTTGGTTTGTAACGCCTCTATTTATCAATAAATATTTTCAATTTGTTGCACCAACACATCTGATTGTGAAGGCTTTTGAGGGTCATCATTCATCCTTAGATGTCTTTGTTTTCGATATATAGTATTTCCAAATGGTTGTTGATGTTCAAAAATAACTGTCTTTGGTGTCTCTGGCATATATTCATTTTGGTATTGCTTGTGTTGTTGAGGCACTGCCATGCTTTGGTACTAAGTATTTGGTTGTGCCCATTGAGATGGAATTGACATTTGCATCTATGGTTGATACTAGACTTTGGGCTATTGAAATTGCATTTGTGGCTGGTAATGCACATTTGCATGTTGTTGTTGTTGTTGGGGAATATAATAGCTTGCTTGCCCTTGTTGCGCACATTGAGGCACATACTATTATTGATATTGATGTTGTTGAGTTTAAATCAAAATTTGTTTATTTTGTGCCATTTGTTGTTGTCTTGATGTAAACCCCATTAATTTCAAAAAGATTTGCTTATGTGCTTTAGTTTGTTTCACTTTTTACATGCGGAATGGCACTTGCATTTACTTGTTGTGAAGTTTGCCCAAGTGATTGTTGTTATTTCCAATTTGTATTTACTTGTAGTAATGCAGATTGCATTTTTGTTTGTGGTTGAGTATAATATCGTTGTTGTGTATTACACATTTGCATGTTTAATGGTGCCTGTTGTACATCTTTCAATTGTTGCAATATTCATTGTGGTTGTGTGCCACTATTTGTTCTTTTTGTTGCCACAATTGAAGGCCGTGTTGACAAATTTTGTGTCATTTGTGAATACATATTTGTCGCATGTACCGAACTCTATTGCACATAATAACTTTTTGTTATCATTGGATTGGTTTGGACATTAGTGATATTTGGCATTCTAGTCGTGAATTGTTCTTGCGTTTATGATTGTGATCCATTTTGAGGAACTTGTGATGTCTTTGGATACATTGTAGTTGCCAATGTTTTCACCATTGCTAATTTGGTCTTGTGAAAATGTTGGAGTGTTGTACAATAGATTATTAATTGTGTCAAAGGTTGATTTCAGTGGAACACTCACACCTAAGGATTTAGAGACACTCTTCTCAAGTGGTGTGGTTGGTACTTCCTGTTGTGCATTTTTTTCATTTGGATGAGGTTCAAAACTCAAAAAATTACCAAATTCATGTTGCATTTGTACATTATTTTGATCATTTGAGGTTGTAGTAGCTTCAATCATGCTTCTATACTTGTCAGGAAACAATCTAGACACTTTACTAAAGAACTTGTTCATTTTCTTTTCCATTTTTGGATTGCTAACAAACATTTTGAAATCGTCTTAATCATTAGAATCCAACAAGGAATCTGATGGGTTATTTGGATCCATTTCTTGTTGAAGGTATTGATTTGACCCAAATCCCTATATAAGGTTTTGTTCCTCATATGACATTGGAGGTTGCATGTCATGTTGCTAGTTTAATTAATTGAAATCAAATGGTGCACTCCCTAATGGTGTTGGTGGAATACTTCCAAATCTTGGTTTCATTGGCACAAATATGGGTTCATAATATGGAGGTGGTCCCAATTGTACTATCTCATATTGTGGTGGTGCATTTCTTGATATACCCACATTTGGATCGAGTGATTGAGTTTGATATTATTGCACTTGATTCATGTGATTTCTTGGACTTAGGCCTTGTTTCAACTAGCATGTCACTATGCAATGTATGTAACTAAGGAAACCTAGATGATTGATAATGCAACTAAATGTTTTCTAGTCTTTTTGAATTTTTGGGAATAACAATTAGATGATTGATAATGGAACTTAGGGTAAAAGTGCAACCTATGTTTTTGATATTTTAGGAATTTTTTTGAAATGATATGCAATCTTAAGTAATGGTAATGCAACCTATGTTTTTGTTATTTTTGAGGTTTGAACAAACCTTTGAAATGGAACCCTAAAGACATGACCCTTGGGAAATTGAAATGAAATCTAGACCTTAAAAGGACAAAGGAGAAAATTACAATAGGACAAATTGACAATGTCTCACCTATATGCTTGGATACTAAACTAGGTTTGACAAAATGATATTGATAAGAGGACAAATGTTCAACAAGGTCAAGACTCCCCAACAATGACTTAGGGTTTAATCTAAAGTTTTGATTTTTTGAAGTTTTCCAAATCTAATTTGGGACTATTATGCAAGGGAACAATGATTATGACAATGACCTCAAGATGTGCTATGACTTAGGGATATGAGATGACCTAAGGATATGAAATGGCCTAGTGATGTGAACTTAGGGATATAAATGCAAATGTATGACAATGTGAACCCAAGACAAACATAGGGTTTAGACTATGCCATGATTTTGACCTAATTCAAGGAAATGATTTGTGAGATACCTAGTTTGAGTATGATAATGATAATGCAAAGTGTTATATAAGTGAAAACCTAACTTGGGTATGACAATGATAATGCCAGACTTAGGGAAATGGTTTTAAACCTGAGTGCAAAATGAGGATGCTAAGAATGAAATAGACTAATATGGAGGATAATGACAATATGTCTTAAGACCTAAGTTTGAACCATGCAAAACCCTAACCCTAAATGACATGATTTTTGAAACAAGGTTTTCTAATGTTTTGAAAAGCCATGTTTGTAAAATCTTTTCAAATTGTTGGATGAATACTTTGAAACTCTTTTGACTTAGGTTGATTTTGTTTGAATCTTGTTTGGAAAATTGTTTGGACTTGTTGAAAACTTGTTTTCTTCTAAAAATCAAGGTTGTTTACGACAACTTGTGACATTTGTTTTTAATTCAACTTTTAACAAGCATAGAAGACAAGAAGTTTGTTTGACTTTGACCCAAGACAATCATGCACCTTCAACAATAAATCCTATGGCTGGCAAGGACAATAATTATTGGATCTCATTTGGTTTCCCAACTACGCTTACTCAAAGAAGATACTTAGATGCTTGACCCCACTGGCTCCACTCCACGACACTCACTTCTTCAAGCAACCAAGCATCAGTTCCCATGAAAACTCCCCATGGCGAACTTTTTATCTCTACTAAGAGTCGTAAGAACATGAGACCTCATCAGGGGTCCGACCTCCTATACCAACAACTAGAGGGTTTTGGGCTTCTCATCACAAAGATTTTTTAGTCAAGGCATATGTTTGGGTGGTCATACATGCGGTGTTTCACTCCGTTAAGGAAGCCTCCCAGCCTGTAGAGGTTAGGCTCTACAGGTTTTTACGTTCCACATAGACACCGAGGGAGACTTATGTCAGTATGACACATCGGCACCCGTCGCTTGAAACTTTCATCACAAACACATTTATTTATAGTGGTTCGGAAGAGCTTGGCCTTAGCCTGTTACCACTTGGGTCATTCCCTTTCACTGAGCCTTAAGGGCTTCTCGGGAGGCAGGCCCTCTACAGGTTACCACACACAAATCATCTACAAAAACAAAGAAAACACTTGTTCATTAACCTTAAGAAATTGAAGTGTGAGTTATCCTAGAAATCACAAATGCTCAGTTTTTTGATAGAACTCTTTGACCATGTCCTGCACCAAACAATGTTAGAAGTTTTGCATTTAAGTCTTCGACACACAAGGGAAGAGATGCCTGCACAAATTGGAACTCCAAATATTAGTCTCCAAAATCAAAATAAACACACAAATAATCATGCCACATGACTAACTAATTTAATTAAAGAAAATAAGATAAAATTAAAATCTAATCTAATTAACAAAAATTGAAAACTAATCTATTTAACAAAAACTAAAAACTAATTTATTTAACAAAGACTAATCTAATTTAATCTAAATCTAATTAACAAAATTAAATCTAATTTAATCTAAATCTAATTAATAAAAAGTAAATCTAATTTAATCTAAATCTAATTAACAAAAAGTAAATTTAATTTAATCAAAACAAAGATAAATTAAAAACGTTCTTAAAAAAAAAACCTAAATCTAATCTAATTAAAAAAATCTAAAAAACAAAACAAAACTAAATTAAGAACATTCTAAAAACAAAATTAAATTAGATTAAAAAATTAAAATAACACACATGAAACGTAGAGCTGAAACTAATATTAAAATAAAACAAAATCTATGAAATTAT
Organism: Cryptomeria japonica; assembly: GCF_030272615.1. Classification (NCBI taxonomy): domain Eukaryota; kingdom Viridiplantae; phylum Streptophyta; class Pinopsida; order Cupressales; family Cupressaceae; genus Cryptomeria; species Cryptomeria japonica. The sequence continues at coordinate 464,000,989 of NC_081410.1, read as the reverse complement.
TTAGAATGTGGAAGCTATGTTGTGGTAGACAGACGTGCAAAACTTTTTTTTAGACAAATTTTCTTTTTTAAATTATCTCTTTTACAATAGATTTTGAAATGGTTTTTTGTTTTTTTTTGTGGGCACATTTTAATGTAAGGGAGGATTTGTTTTAGAAAGTAAGCACTTTGGGAGTCATGCATACAGAAAGAAACGTTGGGGATTGTCTTAATGAATTGCTGCAGTAATGAATGTTAGATACTAAACAAAATGTAACATTTTTTTTCAGAGGCGTTGAGTAAATTTAAAATGTATTGGACTGAAAATAATAAATACGTGCCTGAAAATGACATTCTTCCAAGCAACCTGCAAACACTCAAAAGCATACAACAGTAAGAGATTGTTCACGTCAGGCTCACCAGAAAATGTAGCAAGAAAATTACACAAAACCATGTAAAATCAAACACATTCACAACAAGGTCATCAAAAAGCATAAATAAAATCAATAAATTGAACAATCAAACCATCCAAGCTCCTTTGACAAAGGCCTCGTTACTCCTCCTTTCTCCTCTAATTATGCTGGTATGTTGGCTCAATCCATTATGCAACTCATATGAAGCAAGAGAAAAAGTGAGATAGGCAAGAATACTAGAAGATTTAAAAGTATATGGATTCAACAGAATGATAGCATAAATGTAAAATGCTAAGATGTCAAAATGAGGAAACAAGAACCCAATTTATAGAGTTTGAGATCACATTGAACGAACAAGATCAACTCAATCCAATGGTTGAGATTTCGTGCAAGAATGAGTTAAAAGGGAAATTACCATTAGAAGTGAAGAGAAAAAGGCATTAAATCAAAAAGAAAATGGAAACTTCTATTTGTACTCGAAATATACCATTTAAACAAGAATGAGGTGGAATTAATAAAATTATTAATTCCACTCATTACTCAAATTAGCCAATTAATATAAAAAATATTAATTGTAGAAAAAAGTGAAAAAATAAATAAAAAATTATATATTTATTCAAAAGGGAGGACATGTTAGTAAGAAAGGGGATTGATTAATTATTTAATTAATCAACCTAGGGGAAATGATTTGAACAATTTAAGATATCAACCTGATAAAAATTAATGGCAATTGACTGAAGTTGACAACAAAATAGGACAAAGATCGAAAAAGACCCAAGATTGATAATGATGTTGATAAGAGACTAATAACATCGATTAATAAAGTTTCATGAAAGGCAGATAGAGTGTCACATAGGACTGATTCAAATTAATTGATAAAGAGGTTGATAATTAATTACGGATTAATTATCAACAAAGAGGGAATTGAGTCTAATTGTCAAGATGAGACCAATTCAAATGATTTGAAAATTTTAAAACACCAATCATAATGATTTAGGACCAAATGTGAATGAACAAGACCGATTAGAGTTGGATTTGAAATAAACTGGAACCAGAGGAATGACACAATGTCAATGTATGATGAAGATAAAATGCGACATAGAAGACATGTTAAAATTATATTAGCGACGTAGGAGTGGTGACCAATTTTGAGTGTCTACACCTTCTAATAGAGATAATACTCCATCTACATCTTCCATAACTGATAGTTCTGCCCATTGAATTTTTCTACCTTCAATTTACCCTCATCCACCATTTTTCCCACTTAACTGTGAGACTCCCCCTCAATTGTGAGACCTTCCTACAAACGATAATCAAACACAACCCGATCTGATACCACTTATTAGGAATTGCACACAGAAAATACTAATTATATGCAAATAATGATTAAATAGAGGAATGAAAAAATATAGAAATAATAATAGAGATGAGACAATTTAATGTGGTTCACCCAAACTCGGGCTACACCCACCAAATAGAGAGTCCAATATTATTGTCTAGTAAATCGAACTGATTACAACCAACAATCCCTTGCAACCCAATACCGCTGCAAAATGCTACAAAATTCTCTACCAAAAACCCTAACCCTTAGCCATTTTATCAAGACTTGTGTCGGTTACAAAATTAGGGTTACAATATGTTAGCCAATAGAAAAATAACACCTAGTGCCTTTGTAAAATAACAAAAGTCATTTGGGGCCTGCAAGGCATTGCCCCCTAACCCTATCCTATATCTCAATAGGGAGCGCACCAAGGGTGCTGCCCTCAAACCCCCATTAAATAATTTTGGGGGAAACTACACCGATAGAAGGGGAAAATTTAACCTTTGAGTGTGATTAGGCTCCATATAACAACAAATGGGTGGAGAGACTCCTTCTCAGGCTACATTTTTCCTTAGCTAGGCATATAAACTTTTCCTTGAAGGTCAATGCATTTATTGTGAAAGGCATGTCTTTGTGGTTGGCCTATTGATGAGGATCCTATCATCCTACATGGTGGAGATCCTTACAATGATTATAGTTGAGTCATTTTTTATTTTCTTATCTATTATTTAAGATTTGAGTCATACCCTCATTTTCTTGGACTAACATCTTCATCGTAGTAGTAGATTCATTATTGTAAATTCCTGCATTTTTGCTTATAGCACATTGTTTGAGAAAACATTTATATATTGGCCTTATTCACTCTTTTTCGATGCATTTATTATATGATTTATTGCTCCATGTGATGTAATTTGATCATCCTTGGTCGTTGGGCCCACATTTAATGCTTGTGACTTGAAGTAATTTTTAGGCTTGAGTGTTTTTGGTTTATAGTACCTTCACATTTTCCCTAGCGGGCATTCATATTTGTCAGTCGCTTTCCTTGCCAATAGGGATCAACTTCATTTTTTTGCAAGATCTAAATAAATTTTTTTTCCGATCAGTACATTTAGTGTTGTTGCCCAGAGCATGTGTTGTGGTAGAGCATCAAGATTTGATCTCACTTTAATCATGGGTTAGCTTTGTCTACCTTCATATTCAATGGCACCAAATCTTGAGTGTGGTGATTTCATGGAAATGTTGTCCGTGAAAGTGGTTATGAGTATTGGGGTGGCATACAGAGCCACCACTGGACCCTACCACTGCCATTCTTATTGGTGTCCTTTTTTTTTAATGTGGGGGATTTTTTCTCACTTGTTGAGTTGATGGTCCCATGAAGGACCAAACCCTCGCCCCTTGATTCTTAAGAGGGGTGGGCCATTTTTTTCACCTATAAGCCCTAATCATGTTTTTTCTTCAAATGACCATAACTTAGACTTTCTATGTCTATTTCAGGCAAACAAAGTATCGGACCAGAAAGGTGGTTCTATGCACTATTCATTGATGCAAATTTTTTTGTAAGCACATTCTTATAGACACATTGAGATGCAGTTTCAAACCATGTATTTAGGTATTTTGCATAAATTGTACCACTAGTACATTTGGGTCAAAATTTTGACGACAAATCGTCGTAATTCCGACACAATTTCGTCGCACTACCGACAAAAAAAGTCATCGAAAACTTTGTGTCAGAAGTTCTGACTATCCTTTTGGTCATCGCAATTGTGACATCACATCCAACCTTTCCGACAGCTGCCATGAATGCTCATACCCCGAAAGAATATCATCTCGATCTCAGCCTATCATCGGAATTTTGACTCCAAAGGATAAAATTCTGACAAAGGAGTGTCGTTGGATGCACAACATCCTTTGTCGGAATTTTATCCTTTGGAATTGGAATTCCGACGATAGGCCGATTTTCGGAAAAAAAAATTTATAGAAAAAGATTGACATTAGTATCTCTCTTCTATCTCTCTTCTCTATCCCTCTCTACTATCTCTCTTCTCTCTCCCCTCTCTAGGTCTCTTTCTCTATCCCTCTCTACTTCTCTTTCTCTACCCTCTCCAGGTCATTATCTCTTCCTCCCACCCCCTCTCTCTCTCTCACCTCTATAGGTCTCACCTTCCATTCCTCCATCATTACCCATGTTGTCAAGTTGCAAGATATTTCCCAAAGTACTTGGTTGCTAGGGTTGATTTGCTTAAGTGTTGGAGTTGGAGTTAGATTAGACCTGCATGATTAAGCTGTATTAAGTGATCAAGTCACCAAGATCTCAATTGTAAACATGACTAGGGTCTAGGGTTTTAGGGTATAGCATAGGTCAAGATTGAGGTATGGTGGTCAAGAATTACCTTCCAATGACAAAAGACATCCGAATGATGAAGAATGAAGGTGATGAACTCATAGAAGTTTGGAGGAGATAATTTTACTAAGTTAAAATTTTGTTTAAGTCATGGTCATGATACTAGCTAGCTCATCAAGAGAAATTTTTGCGAATGAACCCTAGAAATGTGCCCATGCTAGAGAAGCGAGAATTCCAATAAAACCTAAGGCAATGGTAGTAAGGGGTCAAAATTAAAGAATTAGGGTACAAAAAACAAAATTTGGCTAAGTCGAGATGTTGCTCAAGGATGACCTAAATCATGGAGTGTAAATCAATCATGAAACATGAGAATGGATAGGTCTTGACCCAAGCAGCATAAGTCCCCCTTGTGATTCCAATAGATATCACATCACAATCATTGAGTCTATCTACAATATAAAGTCAAGACCTGACTATTGGAATCTTGGAGTCATCCCATTTGATCACATAGTTTAGCACTTGGGAGGATTTTGTTCAAGAGAGGATAGAATACTTATTATTTTATTTTGTGTTGCATAGTGCATAAAAAACACATCAACAAAAACCATTGAAAGGTTTGGTTAAAGCCTTTGAATCACAATCTCTACGAGAAGCTATCAAGAGTGCCCAGAATTTGGAAACTTTAGTATCCAAGAACTTAATTCATAAGGCACCACTTTTAGAGAAACCAAAGAAGCCTATCAATGTAATATTTTATTTACCTTGGATATGTTTTATCCTAAGTGTGATATTCCACTATTAAAAAGCTTAATTAGGTAATATTTTTACTTAGGTAGAATAAGATAATGAGTTGCACATTCTCCTTCTTTGATTGAGATTCTACTTTTTCCTTGTCACAAATTTGGAAACTTGGATAAGCAATTTCTTTTTTTGGTTTTCTACCTCTTCATGATCCTCATGGATTTGGAATCTTGGAAGCTATATATTGTAGGTTTTTCCTCGATTAACATATCAAATGAAACTATTGTGAGCTTTCATATCTTAACATACCAAGGGCTTAAGCTTGGGGATGATAGGGGGATGACGAAGGGGGAGGGGTGGGATGCAAATATATATACAACTTAAAAAATTAATTATAAAAGGATGTGTATAGAATAAGTATAACAACTGTAAATAAAACTTTGCCACACTGTAAATTTTACAATAAACATTAAAAATATGTCAATGATTGCAGAAAGAAGGTTTTGTAGAAAAGTGGCTAATAATTAAAGCCTGATGAAAGCATAAATCCATTATTGTACATTATGAAATGTCATCATGCAAACAAACTATTATTTGATCTCAGACAACGAGTTAATTTTGCATATAGTGTATATGATAGAAAGAAAGCTAATACAAGTGCAATGCTTATGCTATACAAAAACCAGTTGAAGAAATTTGATATCAGCTTTCTCTCTTTTCCATCATTCTCATCGAATTGCTCTACCCCATGAATAGGCAAAGAGCCCTTAATGCCTCCAACACCAAGAGCCATGACATACAGACTAGTGTAGAGTATTATAGTTTGTCCACCTTCCACCTGCTTGCAAATCCCAGCTTTGTATGCACTTCCCATGTCACATGTCGGAGGCTTTAGTGAAGGAAAATGTGCTTGTACTATTAATAACACCCAACCCTGCATATTTCATGAACATCAGAATCTAAACAAGTCGGGAAGAATTTTTGTAAACTTTGGAAATAACGGTATTGCAAGTTGAATTCCACTGTCATTTCTAAGCATAAAACAATAGGTTCTATGTTATCACATTCTTTTATTTGTTGAGGGCTGATTAATTACAACAAAAACATAGGTTCTATATGATCCTAGTTTTCTATTGTATAGAACAGATTGCTTATAGTTGTTTATTTTCCTGGTCCTTAGAGCTTAATTTACATATTTGCATGCTAGCAGGAAAGGTTTAAACATGGGATGTCAGATGGCTATTCGCTCAAATTATTGAAATTATTCATCTTATAAGTGAAATCCAGTGTTTGCTTTTGGATAGTTCTGTAATGACGTTAGTAAATTATTTGATTGCTTTTAAGGGTACCTCTGGAGATGAGGAGTTCCACTGGTTTGTTTGCCAACTTTGCCTATTCATAACAATGTGCAAAAGTTATTTCTGTGCTTAGCACTGATACTGTTCTAATATTATATAACCTCTTGCTGGTCACTCCCTTCTTTTGCATTCCTTTGATCACAAGGAGTGAGTGTTCTTCTATCTCTAGTCCCCCAATGCCAAAGTGGAGGGCTAAAGCTTAATAATGCGAAGGGCTTTACATTCACTATCCATAATGAGTCCTCCACTTCCTCCAATACCTAGGTTGTCCTTTGGAGCAATGTCAAAATTGAATTTGAATTTGCCTTTCTGTTGTGGAACACATTTTCTATAGGCTTCTACCATGGTCCATTTATTAGGGGAATTAATGATCTTAGGATTTGAATGTCTATCCTATGATTTGGACAGGATTTAAGACTTTTAACTATCGAATGCTTGGCAAGAGGTCAAGGCATTTTAGTTACAGTGTTTCTCAAGCTTCTCTGGAGAGAGTTTCACCTTACATGTTTGTGTGCTTTTGTTAAGATATCAGTGGTAGTAAGTAGCGTAGTATAAGAATTTGTAGGTCAATGAGGTTTCTTGAGATAAGAAAGAATTGACCTCGTAAGAACACACTAACATAGAAGGACAAGCAAATGTCTACATCTAATCTTTGTTATTAAAAAGGCATAATAGAAACTATCATTAAACTTGACTAAAAGATTGAATCAAACTAAAATGAATTAAAATGGAAAAGGTGGGGTAAGATAATAATTTGAAGAGAACAGTATGCATAGTTAAGGCTTTGACCATGTCAATGAAAAAAAAGCAATTCATAAAATTCATAATAATGGTTTCAACTAAAAAAACAACCACGAACCATAATCGTCTTCAGTATGTCTTTGTATTTTGTTGACAATCAGACATAACATACAAAGTCACAAAAGCAAAACCGAGCTTCTTCTATTTGCAAGGAACTTAGTTGTCTACAACCATTCTTTATTTAAAGAACATTAAAAGGTAAGTATAATAACACACAGTACTAAAAATAAGTTTTTGAGTCTATTTTGAAGATGTCAACCAAATTGAGAAACACGTAAATTATAGATCACAAATTCAACACTTTTCTGAATGCTTACAGAGAACAAAAGCTACAGCAAGGATTCCACCATGTTTGGATTTATCCACAGGTTTGTTTCTTCAGTCCACATATTCCTCTAGCTGGTGTGCTTCACCTCATTTAGATTTTTATCAATAAAACATTTTCATCAAGATAAAACCTGCAATCATGTTAGACAAGTATTGAAAGTATAATTCATAGAGCAACCATTTCAACTAGGTTTAGATAGCATATATTCATAACTATTTCAATTTTATGTGAACTACACAATATCTATAATACATAATTGGAGTTAAACCATAATAGGGCACCCGAAGCTTTCCACATGCTAAGCCCAAGAGCAGATATACCATCCCTCTTGGCCCCATGTGGCAGTCTTCCATCCATATGAGGTGGTGTGCTTAGTGGGTAAACTTGTACCTGCCCTCCCTATCCATGCTACCTTATCCACCCTTCTATGATTGAGACCCCTTTAATCACAATGGTAGAGGTTGATGGGGAAACCACAATAGGGTGTCCTGAGCATCCCTCCCTTCTAAGCCCAAGGGCAGGATACACCTTTGCCCCCCTTGGCCCACATGTGGTAGACACATCAGTCATCCACCATGGGGTAGTGTACTTAGAAGAGGACCTCGTCACAATTTCCCCTCCTTGTATTCCCCTATTAACCCCCTCATGATTGATTGCAGCAATTTAAGAATCAGATATTCAATATTATTTCTCATATCCAATGTAGGGGAGGTTATGTATCAAGTATAATATTGCATTGTATATTATTATCTATGTCTATATGAGAATAATTAATCATAAGAGTACTATTATGCTGCATAGCACAAATGGAGTAAGTTTACTATTGCTTGCAGTAAACAATAATTTCATATCTGATCTGTTTGCCTGATTGCTGATATATATATTAGGAGTTGATCTGCTCTTATGAGTGCTGATGCTGATTGAACTACTTTCCTTGATGCAACTGTAATTATCCTTGATGTCCTATTTGTTAATGCATGATAGCTTCGGTAAGATAAAACTTATTATAAGAAAGAATAGATAATCAACTTATTGATAAGAAAGAATAAGTGAGTCAACCTCAGCACTATGAAGTTTATTTCCATGACATGTTATGAATATATAAACATTTCCAGTACCTTGCCTGAAGTTTGTACAATGTAAACTTTTATGAGCATCAATCTTGTGCAATCATGTTGCACAGTAGTGCTTTAAATACAGAATTTAATCTCGGAAATTAAGAAACAAAACATCAAAGTTTAAAAAAGTGTAGCGATTGTGTTACCTCAAATGTTGATAAAATCCTAGAGTTTGAGGGAATTCTTAACATAATAGTAAAGATAACCTGTGAACATTGAAACCATAATATTTGTTAGTTACAAATTCAATTTTCTATCTTAAAACAAAATAAAATACCAAGAGATTTTCCAGCTGGAACATAGTTTTCAAGCTCGAGTTGGAAAATTCGCAAAGATAATAATGTTGTGAAATCTTCAAACCATAGAAATCAATTTTACAAAGCACTCACAAAAAAATTAAAAAACCGAGCAACATAGATGAAAAGATCAGAGTTGAAAGCTAGAACATGGGGACAAAGTATCTTTAAGAACACCATTAAAGTAGATGAGTACAGTGCTTAACATGGGCAATCCTCCCACATGAATAGTCAGAATGTGCAGATGATTTAACTTTAACTTTTCCACAGAAAGATACATTTTTTGTTTATATAACAGTAACCTAGATTTAACCCAAATCATGGAATTATATTTTCCTCCATCTAACCTATTCTTTTTCTTTTTTTCTCTAAATTGAAGAAAGCTGAGAAAAACTGAATGTCAAAGACATAATAGTTGCCCAAGAAGACATAAATAAAATTGTAGAGCCAGCGGCTTTATGTAATAGATGAAAACACAAGAAAAGATGTGGATCCCAGTGATCTCAACTATATTCCCTTATGCTTAAATGAATGTCCATTCCCTATTCCAAAGGTTCCCATTTTGGCACAGGTGGGGAGGATGCTAGCAAAGGTTGTAAAATTTTTCAACAAGTCCAAATTTTGCATATCCAACGACCATCGTAGTCCATGAGACACATTTCTTGGAGGAATTTTGTCAAATAGATCACGTACCCTGTCTCTACTTCCACATGTTGCATACATGTCTACCCATTGAAATTTGAACATTAACAATGGTGGTAGAGTTTTGGAACTTTGGGAACAAACTAAGAATAAGTATAAGAATTACAGATGAAACTTTGGCATACTAAGTGTTTAAACTAGTCAACATAAAAAAAATGGAAATGATTGCATTAACAATAAGAATGGTGGGTAGAGGTTTGGGGTCAATGGGTAGTGCCCCTTGTGGGGGATTTGGGGCAGAGCCCCCATCAAGGTTGGGGGGCATTGCCAAACCTTTAATACGGATGACATTTTCACAATAATTTCACCATTTTTGTTTAGAATTAGAGTTTCTAATTGGGGGCCATGGGAGACTCATAGGCATCCTCAAGATGGTCAAGAGACTCCTTGGAGTCCCTAGGACATCCCTAAGTGGTGCGGAAAGGGGATGTTTCCCCTAAGTATTGCATCCTAAAAAAATAGGGATTTTGGAGGGGGGGAAGGGGTCCCCATGTTTCAATGGTTTCAAAAGATTCTAAGTTTTTTTTATCTTGTCATAACAAAATATACTCCTCTTGCATCCTTGGATGATTTAAAAATTGAAAACAATTTGACAAGAAAAAACTAACTTCTAAAGTTTAGACTTAGTTTTCTTTTTTTATCCAAGTCACTACAACATTTCAATGATCAAAGTAGCTTTTTTTTGGTGGTTTCGAAGCATCCAAATGGCTTGAGAAATTCAATATTATCTTTCATTCCACCAAAATTGGAGATCAAGAAGCATGCTCACAAACAAGGATTTGTTTGTAACTTAAGGCAATCGACTACTTGTTGGGGCATTTTCAGGTCTAAAGAACCTACCATTGTGTCAAAAAGGCCCATAAGACCCCATTTTCATCTAAAACTTGTAGGAAAAAAAAATCACACAACCAATGATATGCCTATACCATACATATTTGAGTTAAAATAAAAATAAAAAATTCACAAGGTTTGGAGACCATTAAACAATTTGGGAGATTGCTAATACATACACTCAATTTATAAAGTCTCAATTTGATGTACTTAATCTTCGAGAGGCCTATACAAAAGCATTTTGTAATTGCAAACTAAGATAAATTTCCATTTTTGGCAGTTTTCATCATGGATTATGGTATTAAATTCTGACATTCTATTGTCAAGATAAATTCAAAGAACCATTTGTACTCGAAACAAGGGATAGTGAAAAATTACATTATGTAGGATCTCCTATCCTATCTCATTGAATTCATTCCTACACCAAGTGACTATGAACAAAAGCGTAGGTATTTAATAACAATGACATAGTCCATGGACTAGTGATCCTCCTCTTGATACTCCATCTACAAATGAGAACATCTCTTATACACGTTGCTACTTCAGAATTAAAAGTTGCTTCTTCTAGAACTTTCCATGATTCTTTGCAATAGGATTATATGTCTTCTAGATTCACCCCACTAGGACACATTCATATCAAGCATCTTTACTTTTTTGAAAAGTAGACCACATTTCAGATCTAGATGACACCATAATGACTTTGATTTCCTCTTGCAAGATATTCCTCCATCATGTATTGCTTCATCGAAGTTCAAATTTGCTTCTTCAAGGGCTCTCAATGATTCTCTATATAGGATTCTTCATGTCTATGAGATCCACTTCAATGGGAGGCCTGCTTAACTGCGCAACATAATGAAATATTGAAAAGTGTGTTATCTTATTGAGCTTCGCTTTGTTTCAAGAATAGTTTAATATTCTCTACTTAACAGGGCCAACCACGTGAAGGTGGAAGCTCATTTGGCCCCTCCCCCCCCCCCCCCCCCCCCTAACATCACTCTAAATTCCCCGTTAACATCTAACATTCATTCATTCTTTCATCCAATATTAAAATATAACATTCATTCATTATCACATAATGTTCATTAACACATAAAATTCATTAACTTTCATTAAAACGCAACATTCATCAATAATCATCAACACATATCATTCATGAACATTCATTAGCACATAATTACATTCATTAACACATAAAAATCAGTCATTATCAAATAAGGTAGATTACAATCATTTCTTTCTTTGTTTTTTCTTTGAAGCTATGAAAAACTAAGTGGAACATCGGTTTCTTCATCATTTCCCCCATCTTGGAATGTTCTGCCCTCTTCTCGTGCTCTTGATGTATGGCTAGTCCTATACAAAGGATGAGGATGCTGAACCAAAGGGGGGTCCTCTGCAATAACAAAGAATTGGGTTAAATTCAAAACATTTTTTTATTATTGTTGAAAGTATTTCATTAATTTAAAGAACACAACCGTTACACTCTTTACCTGATGGGGCCACATCATCTTCCACATTATTTTGTCTAGCCTCAACCTCGACATGCTGAACACCCTCTAGATCCTCTAGAGTTGAAATATGAAACGTTACATTAATCAATACACCAATTGCAATTAAATTTGTTTAAAGGAATAACAGTGGTCCTCTTTACTTGATGGGGGAACAACATATTCCTAATGATGTCTACCCGGATCATGCTCCACTTGGTCACCACTGACTACATGCTCTAAAATATTAACAATAAAGGTTACATTAATTACTACACTAATTTTCAATTTAAGATGTTTAATTGTATTAATAATTACATAAAAGAATTTGAATAGCAAATTAATACCTCCACTACTAGGATGCACATCTGGACCTTCATGTACAGGTTCTGTTCCACGATTATCATGCTGCATTCCAATGTCATGCACGGTGTTATCATTGCTTGCTTATTTAAAAAAAATATAGTCACTTTATGTTGAAACTTAACATCAAATAGATTATTGGTTAAGTATTCAATTTGAAATAATTTTCATTTAGCTTAATTACCATTGTGACAGATGCATCAAAATCTCGTGTTTTCCCACTCAATTCTCATAGCCATTCAGCCATGGCTATATAGCCTTGCTGGTAGCCAATTCTCTTGTCATCTTCTGTGGGCACTCTATTGAATTCAGAGCCCTGTATTTTTGCTTAGTATTGTGAATTTTACTTGTATTGTTTGATAAAAAAAAAATTGTTTACAATTTATAAATATTTTGATGTGATACTTAATTTACTGATTCTTACAATTTGGGTGGCAAGTTTCATATAACCATCAGAGCCGAGTTTGTATTTCCCATGCTTTTCTTGTCTTGCCTTGGTTGCCTTTGACATGTCACTCAATCTATGAAAAGTTTGAAATATGTTAGATTATATAAATATAATGAATAATTAGTACATATTCACATTCTTAATAGTATCACATACCTTCTTCTGGCATCTGGTGGTGTCTTTCCTTTTTTCCTTTCAATTCTCTCCTTTGCATCCAAAATCAAGTCCTTCCACTCCCTCTTTGGAATCATGGGGGGATGCTCATACTTTACATTCTTCTCTAAATGTGTCCTGTATTGGTCCCTCGCATACTTTAGATGTGCTAGCTTTTTCTAGGAGCTTAGTCTTGTTGAATGTGTCAATTCCAAACAACCCTACCATACGATTTGTGAGTTCATCTTTTAACTTTTTTTCTTGGTCATTCCACCTTTAAAGCAAAAACAAACCTGTTAGATTTAGAAAGAAACTGAAGCTACCTTTGATATAGTTCAAGAAATGGATAAAAGGAAAACTATTCTAGCAATGATATGAAATCAAAATAGTCGGTAAGGGTTAGTTCACGTATGATGTTCCACCTTTTATGTATGGTGGGACCCAAATATCTGCAATGTAATGTCATTAAGATTTTTATAAAAAATATCATTTCCTGCAAAAAAAACATGGGATCATTAGTCCAAAATGAGTGATCAGTAAGTAAATTACAATTAGACTATATATAATAATAATTTTAAAGTACCTGGAACCTTCTGCATCTTCAAGGGAAGCAATTCTTCGTCGCTCACCACCAATGTGGCCTGCAATGTTCCCATACTAGCAATAAGGGAAGATCCAGAAAATGATGGTATGTTATCACCAGTAGTCACCTCTGGCGCATCCTTGTGTGCACCTCCTACCATAGTAAATGAATCCACTATGAAATGCCTCCAAGAAAGAACACTTCAAGGGCAATAAACACATAACGAAAGAGAGAGAAAAAGAGGGATCTACCACTAGTGGGCGGGTCAACATGAGCCGGTGCAACAGACGATGTCTGCATGCTACGTGTTACTGATATTGCAGTCGACAATATAGTTGGGGTTGACCTCAGACCCATGTCAGCACCTGAAGAGTAATACATTAAATATGTAAAACATTAAAAAAACAAGTTCACAAGTCCAAAGGAGTGGTTTTAATATATAGAACATGGTCATCACCTAAACTACCTGCAATACCCTGATCATCGCCACCAAGATGATGAGGCCTTATAAATTTCTGTAAAAACAACACATACATATTTTAGTTAATGACATAAAAGAGAAAAAAATATAAACCATTATTGAACTTTTGTTATGATTAAATCTTTCATTACTGCTTACTTGCAAGTTTTCCACTGTCCACAACAATAGTTGCACCCTCTCTGTTATCTCATCAGTCTGAGGGCTTATGGTTGCCAAATCAACAATCTCTTGGCCAATTTTTCTAATATTCTTTTGTACCAGTTGCATAGGGTTTGCGCTAAGTGCGATTTCATCAGCGCAAAACACTGTCGAGTGCCCCACATCCCTATGGAGGTGCTAAGGTACTGCAGGTTCCTTTCCCTTATCCCGAACATCTGTCTGTGACAAGAATATAATTAACACTATCAAAATTACTTCAAAACACTCAAGAAAAGATCATAATGTAACAATTTGCTTTTATCTAATTTGTACAATTACAATGAGGTTTACCTGCTATGTAGAAGTGTTGGGACTTACACCCCTATCTATGCTATGTGGTGGATCCATGTGGCCCTATGACAAAGAAAAAATATAAAAACATTAGTGAAATGAAACCAATAGACTTAGCAAAAAAACTTAATAATACAATGGTTTATTGGAATCATTAATTGGAAGTTGGCTTAAATGGTATGTATATAGTACGTACCACCCCCATGATAGTAACTTTGTTTGTATTTATATGATTCAAATTGTAATCGATTAGCAGCTCTTCCCCTGCACTTAATGATTTTATCGTACATACAAACACACAATTTCCCTCACGTGCCTCAAATATGCAATTGGGTTGCTTATTAGTTGACCCAGGTCATGTACTATTTATAAAACCTCCAATATTCCCTATTGCTTTTGGCCTTTCATCAATGTATATAGCCACTCATTTACTTTGATCATTATCTTTTTGTTGTATATAATTGGCTGACAGTGCATACCTATGCATACTTTTTTTATATTGAACAATCTGTATCCAATCATTATAATTGTAACAAGGTCCAACAAACTCCATCAATTCAGCAACTTTGTTGTAAGAGACCTTTATGTTGTTAATGGAAAATAGGCCCAAACCATGTAACAACGAAGGTGCTATGCGATATATCCTCTCATTAACACAAAAATCAGTGTTTATTGGAGGAAGTTCCTTGGGTACACATTGTTTTAGTAGATGTTTGTACCTCAAGGGCACCTCAATGTTGCCTTTGGTCTCATCATCGTAAGAACATGACCCCCCTTGAGCAAGAAAAAATTCCATGCATTTATTGAATTTTCTTCTAATCTTTTGACCTCTAGTTGATCTCCCTATTTGAGATCTACTACATGTCTCACTTTCCTCTTCTATTTCTACATTTCCCTCACTCGAGGAAGACACATCTGACAAATACCTATTTGGTGATACCTGTGCACCATCAAATGAGAGAGTTAGTTGGTAATGAGAGAGATATTTTGCAAATGAGGGTAACATTGATGAAGAAGTCGGCCATAAAGTTGATGTTGAGATTAAAATTTGAGTAAGTCCAACTGGGGCCTCAAGTGTTGATAACTGTATTAGATTTGTTGCTAATGTTGAGGTTTGAAAAGCTGAGGAAGTTTTTTTTTCTTGTAATTTTTAAAAAATATATTATTTCTATAAGGTGTATTGACTTATACCTGTCAATCCATGAGACTGTGCAGAATCCTCGTCAAAGGGGTTCAGGTTCCTGCACCAACAATTGAGCATCATAAGCATCACATATGTATCATCATATATGTAATTGAGCATCATATCATATATGTAATTGAGCATCATAAGAATCACATATGTATCATCATAAACATGTAATCCATCACATATGTATCATAAATCACCATCCATCACATAGCTAATAAGTAGTCCACATTCCATAAATAAACACAAAGTTCAAAAAATGTCACATGTATCATCATAAGCATGTAATCCATCACATATGTATTTTAAATCACCATCTATCACATAGCTAGAGGTACATCATGAATTAATTAAGTAATGGCATTAGAATTCAAAACATATGAATTATTTATGTAACCATATAAGTCAAATCAATTTCTATCAAGATATCAATATTAAATAGATAATATAATAATCACATCTCATACATTTCATTCATGTCATTGATCTTCTTCTTCATCCAACTCATCATCATGACCATCATCATCGTCATCATCATCATCATCATCATCATCATCATCATCATCATCGTCGCCATTGTCGTTGTCATTGTGTTCGTCATCGTCATCACCATCACCATCACCATCACCATCACCATCATCATCATCAGCAGCATCATCATCATCAACTTCTTCTTCATGTACATTTCCATCAGGAACATCATCGACTAACTGTCAATCATGATCATCATCTATATCATCTTCTACTTCTTCAGTATCTTCTTCTTCCATCACATTATACATTATCGGCCTTCCTCTTGGATCATGTCTAACAACAAATGACCAACCCAGTTTATGTGGAAACTTTGAGTAAAATACCTGCTCACATTGACTTGGAAGAACATAGGGCTCATCCCCAACTCGTTCAAATGACCTTCTATTAACCATTGTAAATCCATTATCATGTTCAATAACAATTCTATCAGGATCATTTTTATTCAGTCGTAGCCTATACCATTTGATGACGAACATAACTAATTTGAAGGAATTAAAGTCACACTCAAGTATATCATCCAAAATGTCATAGCATCGATTTTGAGACTCTTGAGGATGTATGTCATTTCTAGATGAAATATTGGTCACCTCAAAGACTGCAATTATCCCAGAATCACAAGTTTTCTTCGTGTCATCCAACTATTTGATACAAAATTTATGACCATTGCAGCACATAGCCTTGTGGTGTTTGACCTACAATATGTCTAACATATTAAAATTATTGCATCATGAGTTGATAAACATATAGGTGATTAATAAAATTATACGTACCTGTTGATCTCTTAAACCATATGCTAAATCAATTTCCCTTTATGTAACATTGGAATCTCCATTACGATGAGCTTCTTTAACCAATGAAGCGACACCATCCCATGTTAATGTGTGACCAGAATGTTGACATCGTTCAATCCACACCGTCATCCAATCAAGATTGTTTGCAATATACAAATGTAGCGCATCCCACTCCCGACCAACTGTACAAATAATTAATAGACCACTTACGAATGATTTATTTAGAAGATGAAGAATTAATTTACTACAATAACATCTTATAATTACCTCTCACTTTCTTCAATCTACCTTTCCCCATCAAGTGCTCCCCTTCGAATTTATTAATGGGGTTGGGATCCCAAATGCGATCTACGTGGATTTTTGCTACAAACTTAGGAAGATATTCAGTAATGTACACCATTTTGGTATACCATATATCCCTCCACCATAGAACCCTCAGGATGTGCTCTTTGTCAAACCAAAGCCTTCAAAAATTTCAAGTGCCTCTCAACCATCCACATTGACCTAGTGTGTACAGGTCCACACAATTCAATCTCCTCAACTTGGTGTATAAGGTAGTGTTCTTGTGCATTGAAAAAAGTTGAAGGTAGACACTTTTGCATTTCACACATTAGATGAGGGATTTTTCTCTTCCAATATTTTATATCTTCCTTGTGGATTTCTTTAGATGACAACCACCTAAAAGAGATTGAAGATGCAAAAATATATAAACGAGACTTTATAAAATAATATACAATATATTACATAACAAGTAAAACAAATGGCAAATATAATATCTATACAACAAATTGAACAAACATCACTACTTACCTCATGTATTTTCCAAGATCATATATGACTTGCTTGATATTATTGTCGAAGTGGTATGGGAGAGATAGAGGTAGAACGTACTGCAATAATTCTAAAATGATATTTTCATTGTTTTCTAACATAATACAATCAAAAGTACATGCATAGTATACAAATATATAGTAAATACACAAGAACATGAATTACCTTAATGAAGGCATGCCAATCATGTGTTTTCATCCCTGGCCCAAATTCACTCTTCTTTGATATGAGACTGTTTATGTTCACAGCAAATCCTGTGGGAAATCAAATTTTTTGTATGACTTCTTTTATAGAATTGCTTTGCTGCTCCGTTAATAACCAAGGAAGGGCACTTATATTAATCTGATCTCCATTGCTATTTGATTGAATGACATTTTTCATTGCATGATTGGATTCCACAATGTCACTACAAATTTTGACAATTTTTTCTTTGTCATGCCTTCCATCCAATATTTTCCATAATGTCTCTGTTATATTCTTTCCAATATGCATTGTATCAAAAAAATGCACAATTTGTAGCTGCTTGTAGTAAGGCAACCTACTGAATTGTCTGGGATAACTTTTTAGTCCCTTTGGAAGGTGGCCATCCATGCCTTGATGACCTTCAGTATCATCAATTACATCATCAGTAAACAAAACATGATAGAAAAATTCAAATTCCAAACATAAACCATTAGATGGAATGACATTACCTTGATGATTAATTCTATTATATTCCAACTTCCATAAGTGAGGAGTCATTCTTTGTGGCTTTGATGTAGTCTCTTCTTTCCCATTGAAAAGATGTTTTTCAGTATTCCGGTACTTATGATTTTTGTGAAGGAAGTGCCTATACTCATCAAACACCTGCTTTCCTAAAAATTTTGAATGACAGGATTTCATCTTTGGACCAAAAACTGGACATGCAAATTTTCCCTTCGTTTGAAGACCTACAAGATAATGTATAATTCTATTAAATCTATTAATTTTTATAATTATAATTATCATGCACAACTTGAACACTATAACGTACCACAAAAATGTGTTAGCCCTGGGGCATCATGTATTGTCCATACAAGCATTGCATGGAATTGAAATTGTCTTTGTCCTATTGGTCTAGAGATGTCATACATGGTCACACCATTCCATAACTCCAGCAACTCATCGATAAGAGGCTCAATATATACATTCATATCTTTAACTGGTACTTTCCTAGTGGAATGAACAAAAACATTACATAATTATTATGACCATTTTATTGCAATATTTATAATTAAATGTAGATGACTATTAAATGATAAAATACCTGGAACAATCATTGCCAACATTATGTGCTCCCTCTTTATTGACATCCGTGGAGGAATATTATTGTTGATAACAAAAATAGGCCACACCGAGTAAACAGATCTCAACTCTCCAAATGGATTGACACCGTCCACTACCAATGAAAGCCTGAGATTACGAGGTTCTTCTTTAAAGTGTGGCCAATTTTCCTCTATGTCCATAAATGCTGAACCATCCGTAGACATTCGAATAATGTCATCTTGAATTTTATTGCGTGCACGGTAATCCATAAATTGTGCCAAGCTAGTGCACCTGAATAATCATTGCATACGTGGAATAATGGGAATATAATGAAGAACCTTGCGAGGCACCTTTTTTGTTATTTGATCTGTTCGATATCTACTGATATGACATTCAAGGCATTCTATTCCAAATTCATGTTGTTTATGATATATAATATGATCATTAGGACAAGCATCTATTGTTTGATACTCCATTCCAATATCTTTTATAATGGTAGATAATTCTCAGTATGAGCAAGGTAGAATATTTGATGGTGGTAAGAAAAACTCACCTATCAATCTATAGCTAAAAAAAAAGTTTGAGGTGTTAATATAAAGAATATTAATGGTACATGATTCACCATTTATTAACTATAATGACATGTATGACACACCTTAACATACGTGAGATTGTTATGTTGGATAAACCATTCATAACCTTCAAGTTCACCAACAAC
This sequence comes from Cryptomeria japonica, assembly GCF_030272615.1. Lineage (NCBI taxonomy): Eukaryota > Viridiplantae > Streptophyta > Pinopsida > Cupressales > Cupressaceae > Cryptomeria > Cryptomeria japonica. The sequence continues at coordinate 463,981,413 of NC_081410.1, read as the reverse complement.
AATACAGTAGAGAGAAGAGTTGTTTGGGAGCCTTTGTAAAGGGGCTCATATGCCTTCTCAAGAAGAGGTAAATCATGAACATCAAGGTCATCCTGATCATCATGAACAGCTGTGCTAGTACTAAATGTGTCATGGATCAATGTATTTGTACCATCATCTTCAATTGTGTTTTTTGGTGCATGATTGTCATCTTCCATGGGATCATTATCTTCAGCTTCGATATTTACACCTCCATGTTCCTCCACTTCGAAAACCATATTCTCAGGGTTTTGTTGATCCATACCATGTGCTCCGGGGTGCTCCACCTATACAAAATTGATATACATAAATAAACCATGATCATGATCTCATTATCAAGTGATTTCTTATGTATATAAATTGTTAAAACAATATAATGAACAACTTACCAGTGGATGATAATCATGTCCCCCTTCAATGTGACCATGTTGCCTACAATGTTTCTTAGTTGTTTTGATTAGAAGTCTTCTAGTCTTTAAGCCCTTACAAATTTTGCAGGGACAATAACATTTCCCATCACCTTTTCTTTTCAAGTTAGACCATAATCTAGCAGTTGTCTCCTTATTTTGTTCTTCGCTGATATTATCTGACATGGTCTTTCTTCACAGGCAAAAAAATCAGGCTATGGAAACTTCAGTGCAAAAGCTTCACAAAAATTGTAAATTGAACCAAAACCATTTAACTCTTCTTTTTCATCTTAAAACATTGAACTTAATAGAGAACATATTTAATGTAGCTGATTGTGTGAATTTCTGAGCATTGTGTCTGCAAATTCTTACTAAAAGTTTGCCTGTTGCAGACTTTCTGAGAGACATTTTTGAGTATTCTAAGAAAAGCATTTATTTTAACATACACTTATTCATCCACACTGTAGGGATAACAATACAAGGCTCACATATTGGTCTAAGAGGATGCCATGGTCTCACAAAGTAACCAAGAACCATATGAAATGATGGTCTTGAATCCACACACAACTAGGGAGGATTCATACGATTATGTATGACTTCCCCCTTGTTTGTTTAATGGGATTAGCCTCCAAGACATAGCCGTCAATAATCACTAAGAATGTACAAGTGGATCGTAGCTACCCATACAACAAACACTTACCCCTATCCTCAAATTTTCCCAATGTTTGATTCCTTATATACACTCATCCAAGGTTATCTACGTCTATCTTGGTGAGCAATCACATCACAACAAAGAAGGCAACATTTAAAAATAGCAAGAGTTTCACTAAACTACCAAAGATCATAAATATTGAAAGAAAGAAAAAATAGTACCAATAATAAGTCAAATAAATGTGTTCAATTCCAATAGAAAATCAAACATAGCCACAATAACTACACAATATAGGAAACCCACAATAGTGATTAAACTAATTCAAAGAAGATAAAATAAAATTGTTGGCCCATGCAACAAAGATGAGAGATCATCAATAATTGAAGGAAACTTCACAATCCTTAAAAGTGCACATTACATAACTATACAACTAGAAATTGTGGCTAAATAGAGTGAAGATTCATCATGACTCCAATAATAGTCCCTCATGTGTGCATTTGTGGCATGAACACAAAAACTCCCACATGGCATGGCCATGTACCTAATGGAGAAGACATGCCTAGGCTACATGCCCAAAAAACATGACTATAATAATAGTCCCTCATGCATGCATTTGTGGCTTGCACACTACAAATCCTAACATATCATGGCAATACACCTCATAGAGAAGACACACCTAGGGCCACATTGCACATAGCAATGTGCCTCACAAAGAAGACATGCATAGGGCACATGCCACATAGCAATGTGTCTTATGGAAAAATGTGCATGCATGTCACACACCAAATCTATATGTATACATCATGAGGCACATTCATATGTTATCAAATGCAACCTATTGTATCTAACATGAGTTCCTCTCTACATGTGTGCAAATCTTCCAACACTAATCGCCACTAAGAAGGAGTAATATAAAATGCATCTTCAAATATTTGTGTGTGTGTGTGGAATTGTGTCTTTGAACCCAAATCGCTACCATCAACAACATGTAACCATCACCTACACTATATCAAAACATAAGTATGGTGTGACATCATATCTATTTGCATAATTTCAAAACACATGCAAACATGAAAATCATCATAGCATGACAAAAGTCAATCTCCACATGTTGGAACAAAGATATAAATAAGATAATAGGGTAAGAGGAAACCCATACCAAGAACCACATACCAACTATCGGCAATGCCATCAAGATAAATGTAGGATAGGATACCACTATGAGCCATCCAATGGTCCATTCTATGAGAAGAACTAGGGGATACTATCTAGGATAGGATACCACTATGAGCCATCCAATGGTCCATTCTATGAGAAGAACTAGGGGATACTATCTTTGAAAGGTGTGGTCAATAGAGATAATCCCTACTAATGCCACAACATGTCACCATAGCTTCTTGAGTTTTCCATTCTTCTACTTAACACCACATTTATTGAGTTTTTCAATAGTGAGGTTGGTTCTCAATAGGATGCACAAACATGTAAATACACAAGCATGGTTTCATCATACTTGTATTGTATCATACTTGTACAACAATACAAAATCATTTTTCTAGTTAATTACTTAGTGTAAAAATAACTCCATTACATAACATAGGGTAATAATCACCATAAGTTTTCAAATAAACTGCCCAAACATCAATTGGAGTTACCCTTTCTAAGGTACAAACATAATTTATTTATAACTTCAAAATTAAAATAATCACAATACATCCAAATAAGTTCAATAGTGCATGGAAATACACAACATGATCCATAATTAAACCCATAAATTACCCTAATTGGATATGCTAATAAAATGGTGTCTCAAATAATAGAGATTATGTTGGACCTATAATAGAGATCTGGACTTTGTTTCATCATACTTGTATCCAAATACACCATCTATAGATAGGTACTCAGTACCACAATCTCATGGGTACCGTTTTAGCTGAATTTACCCTATATTTAGGTGAATCTACCCTTATATCATTCCTTGATCTAGTATGTCATTCCACCAATCAATAATTTTTCCATATTCTTGGGAGAATACACTATCCCTTAGGTGAATATGCCATATCCTTAAATGAATCCTCCTTCTCATCATCCTAAGTCCTCTTTTTGTTAAGTCTTATCCCTTCATCTTTAGGAAAATCCACCTATCCTTATGTGAATCTACTTTCTCTAAGTCCTCTTTTTGTTCAAGAAGACACACTCAAGCCTTCATCACATTCCATAAAAAGAAAATCATTATTCCATATAATTGGAAGGAAATGATATATTGCAAAGATTACTATGAAGGTCTAAAATAGTAAAAGAGATGAGACTAATCTTTTATTTCTACTTACAACAGTGAATTGGTTGAGATATACTCATAGACAAAGTGAATGACATGTATGAGAACAACCTCAATAAAGGTAAAAAGGACAATAAATAGTAGTGATAGATGACAATGCATTGAATGTGCCAAGAAAAAGACAGTGGAAGCCATGGAGAAATCACTATCAAAACAAAGCCATTAAATAAAACTATGTTGGTGCAGCTTGAGAAGCACAATAGAACAATGAAAAAAGAACACTACTTGGTCCTTGAAAAGCATGTAGTCGCAATGATTGAAAACCACAACGACAACATAGAGGGCATGAATGTTTGGAGTATTTCCGTTCTTAAGAATCTCATGATAGTCCATTATTAGGACAGGTGAAGTGCACTATGAAAGTGTCTTAAAAAGCTAATATACCCATAAGTGATAGTGCCAATGCTTTGAGTTCAAATCCTCATGAAATACAGTCATGTTTATCTCAATGTCGGCCCTGAGACCCAAATTTCAACCACAAAATTGCATCTATAAACCAGATCAGGATTTTTATTGTTGATAATGCAACATTCTCAGTTAAGTTAAGTTATCCATATTATTTGATGTTACCAAATTTGTCCCTTCAACTTTGAAGATCCAATGTATACATGAATTGTGGTCTCAACATATTGTGATAAACAAACGAGAGGAGGTATCATCCAGACACAAAATTTCTAGGCATTTCTCAAATGCATGTGAATTTTCTATTGAAGAAATAATAGTTTGTCTTGATCCTATTTAGAATCCCCAATTGTGCTCATTCAAATATTCTAGGGCTCTTTCACCACCTATACCAAATGCTATTATCGAGACTTACCCCCTTCACAATTTTTCTAGGATTACTAAATAGTCACACATTTCAAGATGGGGTATAGTCTTTGATTTTAGTGTGATGGATTTCTTTTTTCCTTGGTTGGTTGTTTTCCACCCTCATCTTTGTAAAACTATCCTAAGGGTGTGGAGAGCTTCATTGCCAATATATCTATGTCATCAATGGTATCCATTTCCTAAAAATCTCTTTTTTGGGTTGACTATTCATTCTTGCTCCCTTTCCTTTCCTATTGCTACTGTCAATTTGAAACGTTGGAGCTCATTCTTCCCTTTGGTGGAGGTATATCATTTGAATAAACCATTGTTGGAAGGTAACCTAAACATTATGATAGGGGAAGTCCTTTACTAGGTTTGTTCAGTAATGGCTAAGGAGATTGGAGATCAGGTGTTGGCAGAGCTAGAGACGTCCCTTTTCCAACACTCTTCATCCACCATTTGACAAACACCTATTGCTATAACAAAGAGCCCAATTATGAGGACTAAATGGAAAGTTGGAGCACCACCTAAGAGAAAGAAAACCCTTGAAGATATAAAAAATGGTCTTCAAACTACATTCAATGACAAAATGCAGTCTTAGAGAATTTTCTGCTCTCATAAGTATCCATGAAAATAATATCCTGAAACATTAGGGACTTAAATGCCCCTAACAGGAGTCAACTTATTATATCTCAAATTGAGTCTGGTGGGCTTGACATTATTCTCCTATAAGAAACAAAAAATTTAGAGCTAGAAAAGGAACACCCATTCACTAAATGAAATCATTGGAGCTTCTAGATGTTTAGCTATTCTATGGAATCAGAAAAGAGTTCAAATTACTGAAGTTTCCTCTTCAACGAATTGGTTTCATGTTCTTGTATCTCTCTTTTTTATTAATTTTGAACTATCTAACATTGATGCTCCCAATTCTATAGTGGGGGGAAATATCATGGGATGTTATTTTAGTTATATTAGCACTTCACAATAATGAAGGTGTTGACCCTTGTCATAAGATTTTGTCATTGGTGTCAGAAAGGTAGTTTGCATTTGGTATTGGATGCTTTTCAAGTATCCATGTGGTATTTGACTTGATACATGACTAGAGCGTGTTTTTTCTATACATGATGATGACTTGATACATGACCATAGCATGTTTGGTCTCAATATGATAGTGCATTTGATTGTTTTTGGTGGGTTTTAGTGATCATGTGGAAATATGAACAGGATTCATATTATAGTGACATCAGTGAACAATCATCTCTTAGCATGTATCTTCATTGACTTTGGTTTCTATAGAAAAATATAGTGATCATATGCAAATACAATTACATGGTTTGAAAAAGGATACATTACCATATGATATAGGCTGACAAAGATAAAATTTAATATGTACTTGGATAAAATTTAATATGTACTTGGAAAAGGGTCTTATTAGTAAGACTCATCATTCATATGTTTACTCCAGTCTATGTTTATATTGCATAGAATATCAAATTTGGTGATACTATTTGAATATGTGAGCATATGTTATGTGGTTTTGATCATTGGCTAAGAGAATTGTTGCCTAGTAGTTTTCTAATGGCATTGAATATAGTGTCTAAAAGACTTTGGGCTTGAAACACTTTCTAAAGGCATTAAAAGAATGGGTCACTTTATGTCACTAGAAAATGGGAATATATTATACTTAACTTTTTTTTATCATCCCATCGAAATTCATTTACAATAGCTCGAGCTCTGGCTATGACACATGATAGTTAGGGTTCTTGCTTCTTAGATGAGGAAGAAATTTGGACATTCCATGATAGTTTGGTAAGGAAGTCAATGACTCGTTGAATAGTGAATGAAAGGCATTGGTTTCAGTTGCAATGGATATTTATGTGTATCTTTTCATTATTCTCATTTGGTTTCAAGGTTTGAAAAGTAAAAGTTTGTTACCCTGTTTCCCATTGATTGTTATATTTTCAACTATGTAACTGGTAGCCCATATCTGATAAATATACAAACTGGTATGTATATTTATTGTATGATTAAGGGTTGTTTTTGTAAAAATCCTCGTTACTGTCATGTCTAAATATTATTAATAATTTGGTTCAAAAACATTTTATTAACTCATTTCGAGTTTTGCATGTGTGGTGTCTATTGGGTCAAGGGTTTCATGATCCATAACTGTTGTATTTTGTTAATAAAGTTTCTCTGCAATGTTTGCCAGCATCCTCCCTGCGTGTGCCAAAATAGGAGCTTTGGAACAAGGTATGGACATCCATCAAAGCATAATCGAAGGGGTTTTTTTGTCAAAAATTAGTTGCAAATGCTCCAATAACAAAAATTGCAAAATGGGGTAGCATACACATAGCATGTGATTAATTCACAAAATGGATTAATTCGCAAAAAAAAATTAGTCTCAATATGATTGCAGAAAAAAATTAGTTGCCCTTACCTTGCTTGTGCAGAGATCACTCCGGCGGGGGGGGCGGGCAGGGAGGCAAGACGGTCACCGCTTGCTTCAAATTGCTTCGATCAAAATGAAAATGTGTTGTATTTTTTTTTTAATAAAATGCCCGATGTCGTCGGAATTTCGACGAACACGCGCATATTTGTTTAAAAAAAATCAAATTTTCACACAATGCTCCTTGTCCATCAGAAACCTCCATCAGAATTTGACCCCAAATGTATTAGTGTACCATATTCTTGTACTCACATTGTAATATAAAGTGTCCTGGGGGGTTGTCTAGAGCCTTTGTTGTTTGCCAATCATAACTTTCTCAAAGTGAGTGTAACTTGATGACAACATATGAACTAATAGGATTCATGCCTCACGTGTGTGTAGTTCAATGCACACCCTTTGTTCAGTTGCAAGTACTATCCTGGTTACTTCAAACCTTGAATTGGTTGGTGACACAATTTTAGTGAACTATCAGTCTTCTCCCTATTGGTTCCCAAATCAATAGATTCTAAGTCCTAGAGGAAAAGCCACTAACTCATCAACAAACTTAGAATAGGATTTGGCCAACAAATGAGATTCAATTACAAAACTAAAATCTCCTACAATTTTAGCTCTACAAGACCAAGGTGGGTGTACTTAAGTAATACCTAAACAACCGATGACTTCCAACAACCCTAGCATTACAAGATTCAATAGATATCCCAATATGTTTATGTTGGCAATTGACACTCTATTGGTTGGTTTCACTATGTTGTCATTCATGACAACATAGCAACATGTTTTTGCCTTTCGGATTCATATGGTATACCGGTAGGCACTTCACATATTCTACGCTGGCATCGGCACCAACACCGACACCGACAAGGTAGAAAGATTTCATTGTCACCGGCAATGAAGGCTGACATGGCATAGTAAATGTTATCGGCATCAGAGGCCAAATTATATTAGATCTGACATCGACAACTTGCTTTAATATTTATACATTTATGTTATCTTACTGACATGTAATTTGATATTGCATATATCTTTGTAAGCTGACATAAGGCATAAATTTGTATAGGGTACATAGGGCAGATTGATTAGATCATTTTGTAATAAGGATAGAGACATGGTAATGGATATGTAAATGTAATATGATGCAAAATATATCATAGAGACTGTGTATGTGAGGAATTTATTGTAAGGGTTATTCCGGTAAAGGGGTTTAGGGTTTCAACTAGACAAACAGAGCTTAAACCATAACTATATTCTGGCATAAAATATGCTATCTTAGCAGTTCACACCTCTCTGGATTGTTGTCTAGAATTTTATGTAGTCAGTGAGGCTCCTATTGTGATTGAGCAGTGTGCTCTAGGCTGTAAGCCTTCCTGCAAGTGCAGCCGCCTCATATATTGTAATATCTCTTCATTTGGCTAGTGGATTGATATTGTGGGTCACAAATCCCACCATGGTTTTTCCTCATTGAGGTTTTCCACATATAAATCTGTGTGTTATGGTTCTCATTTATGTGTTTGGCTTATTATTTGCTTTACTTCTTTTAATTATGTTTATACTGGTATACTGGTTGGTACATGAATGTTTTATTAAGGCTAAAATCTACTATTCTGGTATAACACTGATTCACCCCCCCTCTCAATGTTATTGGCTTACAACAATTGGTATCAGAGCCTTTTTCCTCAGAGGAAATTCAACAGCTTGAGGAAGATCCTATAGCATCCTAAAGTTGTGACACTTGCAATTTCTACTTGTGTGGGAGAAAAAGTGACACTAAGCAAACATGCCCTAATCTCACTTTCAACCACACACTTGTGGAATACGAAAGAGCCTAGAGGTATCACACAATTGGCTACTTCTTCTTGTGGAAGAGAGAGCCACGGGCTACCTATTAGGATTTCTATTCCTTTGTTGCAATTGAAACATGAAATGATGCAAGTTCAATCCCTAACCCCAAAGTGCAAGTATGAACTAATAACAGGATTGCAGAATTGAACTTAAACAATGGAAAGCTGTAAACACAAGGACAAGGGAAGAATGCAAATGCATACTTGGTGTTAAAATCTGACTGATAATGTTCGGGATGGGGGCGCGGGCGCCACTGTCCTGATTCTGCCCCTGAAACTACTCCGGAAACTGCTATTTTGCACTCTGGAAAAGCTGTCAAAAATGCTGAAAATGCTGTCTGTCAGGAGGACCAGGGCACCCAGCGCCCCTGTCCCAGGGACCAGGGCACCCAGCGCCCCTGTCCTGGCAGGACCAGGGTGCCCCACGCCCCTGTCCTGGTCTTTTGCTTTGAGATTTGGTGTGTTGTTTGGTCTCCGTCTGCTTCTTCCGGATCTGTAACTTGCGGCGTCGTCCGAGTCCCAAAACCTGCACTTATATCTGAAAAGGTGTTTGGGCGGCTATATAGGGTTTTGCCTTAGTCAAACCCCCGCTTCGGTGATTTCCACCTCCACGAATAGACAAGTTGTATTGTAAAATGTATTGTGTGTGCAAACCTAGTGTGTGTGCAAGGTCCTTAAATGCAAGAAAGCAAACTAGAGCAACCTAGAAAGTAAACCGTAATTGCTTGTAAATGATAATGTGAATGCTCTAAATCAAGATGCAAAGTGATCTAAAGCATGAATAAAGGATATATTGAAGCTTATGCAAAGACATGAAAACAACATGAAATCATACCCAACCCTCAAGGGAGGAGTACAAGCCAATCTTCAATCGGTAATCTCCTATTGTTCTTCAATGTCTTCCAAGCCCTAAATGGATGAATGAAATTGATGAATGCTTGATGGATGGATGTTGAATGTTATTGAAGTCTTCAAAGATCTACTCTTTCACTGCATAGAAGGTCCTCCAAAGCCAAAATTCGGATCCTTTCAAATGAAGAAAGAGAGCTCTTATGTATGAAACCCTAGGTCTTAATTTCAACTTTAGGCCGACTTAGAGATTGAATCTCCCACCAATTTCTTAGGGTTAAGCTTTACTTTATGATTGGATCGTGCTCCTAAAATTTTGGGAAAAATGTCCAGGACCATGTTGCACTCCGGGCGCCATGGTCCCGACAACTTTTCACCAAATTTTCAGGACTGTCGGATATGATGATTTTAGAGAGAATCCCGAAGTTACAGGTGATTTCGAGATGTTTTGACCCCCGAAATCAAGCCCCCAAGTTCAAAATAGGACCTAATTAGGGTTTTTGATTAAATGATGTATTGGAAGAATAAAATGAAAGGGGCACACTTTAATGAAAAGGGCCCAACTTTATGATATGGGAGATGATAAAATAGAACCTTAGACCTAATTAATTTGATTAATTAAGTGCTAAAGGGGAAATGCAATGCAAAATGCAAAATGCGCCAAGGCGGGTGCTAAACTAGGTGTGAAATTGTACCACCCTAGCAAGTGCGTACAATTTACGATGCTACATTTAGCCCCCACTTTAGTGGTCATATGAACACTACGTGCATATGCAAGCTAAAGTACAGAAAAGTAAACATTATTTGAAAAAGGATATATCCATAAGTCTGTCGAACGAAGCCCCCAGCGGCATCTACAGTACACAGTTAGGAACCGTACCCTACAAAACACATGTTAGATCACAAAATCACCTAATGCTTACTAAGGAAGGTGATGAAAATTCGAGGGTAGCTATATGCCCCCCCCTGTTTCGGCTTGCTAATTTTAGTGAGTTGAAATAGGGTATCGTGTTTACCACTTCGAATTGTTAAAGAAAATTGATGACAAATGCTCACAAGAAGATTTGATATGAGATCAAAAACTAATGGAGAATCATTTGGTAAGAAAGAGGACTAAATCTCAATTCCAACACAACAAAGAGTGTGAGGATTTGGGAGTTCTCTAACACAAGATGAAGGATGTAAATGGAAACAAAATGCAAAGAGAAAGAAAGGAAAAAAAAAGCATGAATACACACATTGGTGATCCATGAGAAGAATAGTGAGAGAGAAAACATGGACTTCTCGCCCCTAGATCTTGTCTAGGTGATCCATGAGAAAAAGGACATGGAAAACTAGCCCCTAGAGTCTGTCTAGGTGATCCATGTAAGGGAGGAGAGTGAGAAAGTCTAGCCTTATGCTGCTAGTTCCACTCCACCTCGTGCATGTGTGTGTAAGGGAGGTTAGAAGCATCTCATAGGAGTCTATGCCCGAGTATGCTACAACCTGTATATGTATAGTAAAAAAAGCGTGACATCTCGCTCTAAGAGTCTGTGCTCTAGTTCCGAGAATGACCCATTGCTCAAAAAGTGTAATGTTTATGTCATAAGCAAAGTAGAACAAGGATACCTACCTTCATCACAAAAGAAGATACCCCAAAAATGCAACAATGTCATAGATCCAAGCAAGAGAGTTTCGCACTCTTTAAGCAAGGATAAGATAGTTGAAAAGGGATTTCTTGTAGTATGTGTAAAAGAGATCCTTAGAGGAGAAGAGATCTTTGTACAAAAGATACCTATCCCTGAGAGGAATTGTCCTAGACAAAGATAACATGTTATAGAATAAGACAAAGAAGAGAATAAGAATGCAATACTTCCTTCTTTTGCGAGGTAAAAGTGATTCTTAATGAAGGATGACGCTCTTTTTAACCCAATTGGGAGAGTGAATTCATTATGGATGTATTTTACCAAGTGCAAAAGAGGTTGTAGTCAAGGACTTACACCTCTTGTAAGAGAGAATCCTTGAACAAACAACAACAAATGCATACAAGGAATAACATCAAGTAATAAAGTTCACACCATCCACGAAATAGGAAAAAGTGGATAAAAATAAGAAAAGATCATTGCCTCCCAAGGATAAGGTCAATGAGAAGGACTTACACAATATTCTAGGGAGAGATTTGGACATAAGCAAAAGAAGAGATGTATGAAATCACTCTTGTCCCCATAGGAACAAGAAAATTAGGCTATTATGTTGCTTCAAAAAATATGATTGCACTTGAAATTGTACCATCATGAATGACAATGAGCCCCCAGTAAATGAGCTACCAATGTCACATAATGATGAGCAACATAATAGCCATTAATGTTATTTAAAGACATGATAGACTAAATGAGGTATTTGAATATGACATGTTAAATGCTCAACTATAAGTGAGATCAAAAACATGTATAAAATGATAAAAATTGAAGACGAAAAGTCACAAGAAATCTTAGAAGAGGGATGAGTGTAATTTATTAGAGCCTTATCCCTAGAGGAAAGGACTTTATGATGAATAGGAGAAAAAGATTCATAAGCAGATTTAGAAATTTGAGGGGAGTCATAAAGAGATTTGTTCATTGCCAAGATTTCCTTATGAGGGGAATGAGAGTTGATAGAAGTAGAAGATGATTTAGTTGAAGTGAGATCATCATCACTACTAAATATAGCATTCACATTGAGAGATGGTCTTTTAGATGCTTTGGTACGTTTGCAGGGATTATAGCCGAGTCCAAAGGCATAATTGTGAAAATTAGTCTCTAGAGGAACTTTTATCCCTTGTTCATGAGCACCACAACCATTTCCATGATACCCATACTTAGCAAAAATGTGAAAACCATGACCATAATGATCAACCATTTCAGGAAGAGAAGGTGGTTTTTCATAAGACAAAGAATCAAACTCTTCATAATTAGAGGTGTGAGGAGAAGAAGTTTGACAAGCGGCCACAAAATTATTGCTCATAGCTTCAGGTAAGATTGATTGATTTTTAGTGTCTTCCTTCTTTTTAACTTTAAACTCTCTAGGAGGAACCCTATACTCACCTACAAAGGTGGGATTAAAGTCAAGAGATCCCCAATCGTCTTCTGCGAGAACCTTCTCAAGATCAAAAGCCTCTTCATGTGTAGACTCAAGTCGAGAAGGATCTTCTTCAGGAGCTTCAGACTCATCCAAAGAATTTTGATTATTAGAGGGTGATGATTCATCCATAGGTATCTTGTTTAATGAGTCATCACTAGAAGAGGAAGGCTTAGAAGAACTCCCTTTGGAAGTAGATGTTTGCAAACAAGCCTGAAGATTAGTATCACCTATCAAGGTATATGTCTTATTGTTATAAATGAATTTAACTTGTCTATGCAATGTAGAGGGGACAGCTTGCATACTGTGAATCCAAGGTCTCCCTAATAACAAGTTGTATGTTAGATTTCCTGACATAACATGGATAGGAGTAAGCAAAGTAACCGGTCCCACTGTGACGGGTAAGGTGATAATACCTAATGAAGACTTAGCCACATTATCAAAACCTCGAATGGGACGAGAGTCAGGCTCAATAAGGGATGTATCCACATTCATCTTATGCAATAGATTAATGCTACACACATTAAGGCCAGAGCCATTATCCACCAGTGTTCGTCTTATAGCAGTGTCATTTATGATAACCACAATCATCAAGGGATCATATTGTTGTTGAATTTCACTAGTAGGCAACTCATCTTGAGTAAACACAACTTGAGCTTTAGGATTCATCATAGAGTTAACCAAATACACTATTTTACTAGATGTATTAGGTGGAGGAACATTCAAATCTTTCAAGGCATCTTGTAACATTCCATGATGAACAGAAGAAGTTTGGATCAAATCCCAAAGGGATATCTTAGCAGGGGTAGTTTTAAGTTGTTCTATGAGATCATAGTCCTTACTAAGCATTTGTGAAATACAAGGAGCTTGAGGAAGAATAGGTTGGGAAGGAGGAAGCGAAGTGGGGATAACTGGAGGAGGATTAGGTTGTGTATTGTTTCTTGTATTATAAGTATGGGCAACCACATGATAACTCTCTCTAGTCATTTGCTTAGCATACTCATAAGGGCTCTTAGTAGAATAACCTCCTTGCACAGTAATAATAGGTTTCTTAGGAGTGCAAAAAGAATCATTAGCATAACCGCCTTGAACCACTAAGATAGGCTTATTTAAAGGTTGAGAATTTTGAGAAGGACAAGCACCTTGGACAGTGAAGAGAGGTTTGTTAGGTGTCTCATTCACATGTATCAAATTGATTGAGGATGGTTTAGAGGAATGAACAAAAGTGTTGGAAGAATTATTGATAGTCTTCTCTTGTACTAAAATCTTATCACGGATCAAATCAATTTTAGGAGAGAGACAAGGGATAGGCATTGATGTTCTAGTAGGAAGAGTAATACTAGGAAAGGTTATATCATCCTTTATCATCACAGGATCTACATGGGGAATAAACTCTCTAGGAGAAGGATCAACACTACTCTCTAAAGTCTCACTTTTGAGAGGGAGATCTTTGAAAGAAATGTTAACCATCTTGCTTTGAACTAGGGTTTCCTTATGAGTAGAACCAAGTTGAGGAGAGGGAGATGCTTTATTTTTAGAGGGAGAATAATTGAGATTCAAGGAAGGAGAGAAACTATCAAGGGAGTTTCCAATCTTGATTTCATCCCCTTTGGCTAGGGGTAGAGAATAATCTATACCTTCTTCTAATGGTTCATCCCAAATAGTGAGGTTGTTGAAAGGAATGTTTGAAGTGTTGTCAATTTCGGGAGAGGAGATAACATTGTTTATTAATTCTGCATCCTTAGGAGGGAGAGCATCAATAGATGTGTTAAACTCATCCTCTTTCCTCAAAATATGTTCAATAGGGGAGAGAGAATTAAGGAAATTGCTTATTATTTCATCTTCTTTCTCTAAGGGATACTTATGGGTAAGACCAACTTTAGGAGAAGGGTAAGCATTTATCATTAATTCATCATCTCTAGTGGGAATTTTGTTGGAAAAGGAAAGGCCATCACTAGGAAATGTAGGGATAATGTCATCTTCTTGCACAAAAGGATCCTCATGAAGGGAGTGTTTTTTAGGGGACACAAAGGCATCAAGGGCATCATTCAACAAAGCATGATCATATCTATTAAAAGGTTTATCTTTTGATTCAAAAGGAGATATCTCTTCATAGAGGGGATCATTGAAAACAACCATGTTACTAGATTTAGTGGAAGAGCTGATAGGAATGTACCCTTGAGAGGAATCATTCGACTTATCTTTCTCATCACAACGAAATGGCATAGTAACAATGTTTATGAGTTTTTGGTAAAATGAAGGTTTGGTATATTTAGGTTTCAAAAATTCATCTAAAGCTTCATCTAACTCATAATTATCACAAATATGAACATCTTGCAAATAAAAATCAGACATTTTGAAATTGCATAAAATTTTAAACACACAATGCAAAGAAACACACTTTTTTTTTTTCTTTTTAATGAAAATGAAATGAAAACACACTAAATCTAGATCTAGATCTAACAAATGCAATGCAAGAGGAAGCAATGATAGATTCACATCGGGTTCACCAAAATGTGTGGGAGAAAAAGTGACACTAAGCAAACATGCCCTAATCTCACTTTCAACCACACACTTGTGGAATACGAAAGAGCCTAGAGGTATCACACAATTGGCTACTTCTTCTTGTGGAAGAGAGAGCCATGGGCTACCTATTAGGATTTCTATTCCTTTGTTGCAATTGAAAGATGAAATGATGCAAGTTCAATCCCTAACCCCAAAGTGCAAGTATGAACTAATAACAAGATTGCAGAATTGAACTTAAACAATGGAAAGCTATAAACACAAGGACAAGGGAAGAATGCAAATGCATACCTGGTGTTAAAATCTGATTGAAAATGTTCAGGATGGGGGCGCGGGCGCCACTGTCCTGATTCTGCCCCTGAAATTGCTCCGGAAACTACTGTTTTGCACTCTGGAAAAGCTGTCAAAAATGCTGAAAATGCTGTCTGTCAGGAGGACCAGGGCGCCCAGCGCCTCTGTCCCAGGGACCAGGGCACCCAGCGCCCCTATCCTAGGGACCAGGGTGCCCAGCGCCCCTGTCCTGGCAAGACCAAGGCGCCCCACGCCCCTGTCCTGGTCTTTTGCTTTGAGATTTGGTGTGTTGTTTGGTCTCCGTCTGCTTCTTCCGGATCTGTAACTTGCAGTGTCGTCCGAGTCCCAAAACCTGCACTTATATTTGAAAAGGTGTTTGGGCGGCTATATAGGGTTTTGCCTTAGTCAAACCCCCGCTTCGGTGATTTCCACCTCCACGAATAGCCAAGTTGTATTGTAAAATGTATTGTGTGTGCAGACCTAGTGTGTGTGCAAGGTCCTTAAATGCAAGAAAGCAAACTAGAGCAACCTAGAAAGTAAACCCTAATTGCTTGTAAATGATAATGTGAATGCTCTAAATCAAGATGCAAAGTGATCTAAAGCATGAATAAAGGATATATTGAAGCTTATGCAAAGACATGAAAACAACATGAAATCATACCCAACCCTCAAGGGAGGAGTACAAGCCAATCTTCAGTCGGTAATCTCCTATTGTTCTTCAATGTCTTCCAAGCCCTAAATGGATGAATGAAATTGATGAATGCTTGATGGATGGATGTTGAATGTTATTGAAGTCTTCAAAGATCTACTCTTTCGCTGCATAGAAGGTCCTCCAAAGCCAAAATTTGGATCCTTTCAAATGAAGAAAGAGAGCTCTTATGTATGAAACCCTAGGTCTTAATTTCAACTTTAGGCCGACTTAGAGATTGAATCTCCCGCCAATTTCTTAGGGTTAAGCTTTATTTTATGATTGGATCGCGCTCCTAAAATTTCGGGAAAAATGTCCGGGACCATGTTGCACTCTGGGCACCATGGTCCCGACAACTTTTCACCAAATTTTCAGGACTGTCGGATATGATGATTTTAGAGAGAATCCCGAAGTTATAGGTGATTTCGAGATGTTTTGACCCCCGAAATCAAGCCCCCAAGTTCAAAATAGGACCTAATTAGGGTTTTTGATTAAATGATGTATTGGAAGAATAAAATGAAAGGGGCACACTTTAATGAAAAGGGCCCAACTTTATGATATGGGAGATGATAAAATAGAACCTTAGACCTAATTAATTTGATTAATTAAGTGCTAAAGGGGAAATGCAATGCAAAATGCAAAATGCACCAAGGCGGGTGCTAAACTAGGTGTGAAATTGTACCACCCTAGCAAGTGCATACAATTTACGATGCTACACTACTGTATTTGGGTCTTCACGATGGCGGTGCAATGTTGAACCTGAATGAAGACCCTGAAACCTGTTTATGACATCAAAAACTGCATCTTTCTGCACCTTGGCCTAATCATCCTTGCACCCTGCTATCCCAGGAGGTGGGACCATGGCGCCCAGGCGCCCTGGTCCTTCAGGACCATGGTGCCTAGTGCCCTGGTCCCTGGCCCTATTTTGGGCCCGGTCTCTTGTTGGGCATCGGGTCTTCAAGTTTGCAATTTGGAAAATAATGCTCCTAGGTCGGCCTAAGGTTGGAAAAATCAGTCTCCTAACCCTAATTGACAAGTATATAAACTACATTTCCCCTCCTAGAAGGAGAGGGAGTAAAGAAAAAGAAAAAAAAAACATATGTAGGCAAGAGGCGGAAGCAATAGGCAAACATTCAAACATTCAAGCATTCAAGCATTCCTTCAAGCAATTGAGCATTCTAAGTCTCCATTCAAGGCTAGGTGTTGCATTCAAGACAAGGATTCAACCATTGAAGAGGAGATCACTTACAACATACAACAACATTACACCTTCTCATGTAAGAATACAAACATTCTTACAACAAGATATCAATAATTGATTACATTACAAACATTTACATTTACAACATTCTCATTTCTTGGTTAATTCCAAAATGGGGTTTGACCTGAAGGAAAACCCCTCATCCCTAACCCCCCAATCGTCCTCTTTTTTCTGTGTGTAGGTTGCAGGTACGCGGCTGTAATTGAAGATCTGGAATCCTTGTGCAGAGACGAACAGATCCCCCTTCGTTTCGCAGATATTTCAGAGGACCGTGTGCACTCCGGGCACCATCGTCCCATCAACTTTCGCTCAAATTTTTAGGATAGCTTTGTCTCGACATTTTACTTTTGATTTCAGGTCCATAGCTTCATCCCGTGTCCTTATCTATGTCTACAAGCGAATCTTTCCTACTTTACATACACTCCTAGTTCAATCCTTCTATCTACATTCTTTACAAAAGAGGGTATCCTTGATGTCTCAACCCTTGAAACTCATTTAGAATCCAGTCTTGCATTGTGTGGGATTGGATCTTGTGGGTTTCAACCCCTCTTTTGAGTGTAAAGTCTCTCCTAAGTGAAAACCGTCAATCCTAGTGACCTCCTTTCTCTCTCCTTGGAGTGGGGGAACACCTGGGGTTCGATTTTCTACTTTACATTTTGGTGAACCTGACGTGAACATCCTAATTCTGATTATTCATGGTTAGATCTAAAAAAATTTTGCTTCCTTAATTACATTTCCATGTTTGATCTTTTGCAAATTTTAGAGGTTAATTGCATAAAAACCCTAAATTCTCCTTTTAGTAATTGAGCTTGTGAAATGTTTAATTGTTAATGCTTGTTTTAGATCTACCCTTCTATTGCAAATTATCAAATCATATTTGTGCTTTAATTCTGAAAATTAAGTGGTTAAGTGTCAAAACCCTAATTTTTAAAACCCTCTTGATTCGACCTTTGACTGATGATTTCACTGATCAAAACACCTCCAAATCGGCTGTAACTTTGGATTCCACAACAAAATCATAATATCTCTGATCCCTAAAAATTTTGAAAAAAGTTGCGAGGACCATGTGCACTCCGAGCGCCATCATCCCCGACATTTTTTCTGAAATTTCAGGAGCTAGATCTTAGTGTATTTTTCTGCTATGATCCAGAATCTTGGCTGATTTCATCAATTCTAACACTTTCAAAATTAAAGTCAAAGTTGGTCTAGTGATTGCTTGGATTAAGGCTTATAATTATTCAAAAATTGTTGAAATTGAAATTTTGTGTTAAAATTGTATTTCTTACTGTCCTAAATCTGAAAAGTGTGTTGGCATTCATTCAAAATTTCAGTGCTTTATTCAAATTTCTACAATTTGTGACTTGTGAAATTAAGTGTTTAATTGCAACAACTTTGATTTCCGCTTCCAAAATTGAATTTTGCATGAAATTGAGTCAACTGTTAAATTTCAAAGCTTGCATTGCTTTTAGTATTCCCTCTAAAATCATAAAATTCAAAATTTCAGTTTCCCTCTCTTTTTCAAAATTCAAATTTTGCATTTTTCAACAATCTTGGTAGGGTTCAATTTTGAGATTGAAACTTTAATTTGGCCTATCTAAAGATCGTAAAATCACTCAATTTTTTCAGATTAGCTTTAAAATCATCATAACTTGCATCCCTGAAAATTTCGAAAAAAGTTGCAGGGACTGTGTGTACTCCGTTTGCCACGGTCCCTAACATTTTTTCTGAAACTTCGAGAGATTGTCATGATTGCATTTAATAGCTTAAATCTAGGAGATTGGCTGATTTTATTGAAATTTGCTACCTCTAAATTCGAAAATAAATTCAAAATCTTCTCTCTCTCTCTAGTGCATGAGTTTTACAACAATAAGCCCTACTTACACTATTCCCGTTAGACGAAGCCTTAGAATCAAGTCTTTCCAAGGTTTAATTACCAAGGAGATGGAACCTAATTTGAATAGCCTTTTTAACGAGGACACGGGTAATTCCTCTAATCCTCTTAATGATGAAGAAGCTCTCCATGAGGTTCCTATAGAACAACTTTCAAAATTGGATAACCAATTTAATGATTTTCAACAATGGATGTCTCAAGAATACCCCGATAGTCAAGCTCTTTCATTAATTGAGGGTCTAAAATGTATGGTTCAAAGTGATAAGAATGGAATTGATATTTTGTGTGGTATTGCACACATCATGGATTCAAATGTGATGCCGATGAAGAGTTGTGCCGAAACTTTAGGTTATACACAACCTCCTACTCAAGTCAATCATTCTATTCCTTTAACAACTTCTATTGCTAGTATACCTACTTTTACATCAAACATAATGACTACCTCAATACAAAACATTCCACCTATGATCACCAGTCATGGGGGCAATCCTTCTTCTTCAATCAACCCTCTTCCTTCATTCAATCCAACTTCTTCACTCATTCCTTCAATGAGTGTCCCTATTACATCTCCACAAATGAACATGATGCAAGGGGGCAATTCATTTAACCATTCCATTCCTCTTTGTAGTACTCCTTTTTTCCAATCATCTCCTATGACTAACTATCATAGTGTCCCACCACCTTACTCTCAATCAATACCTTCTTTCAATAACATAATACCTCCATCACAATCTAGCATGTCTAATATGAACTCTTCGACTGAAGCGACCATTAACAATCTTGCACAAACTGTCTCTTCTTTACAGCAACAAATTGCCTCTATGAACCAATCTAAGTGTAGTGTGCCCACATTTGATGTTGCGAGCCCACTTTCTCTTGACATTGTTAGAGCTATCCCCCCTAAACATGTTGAAATCCCACAGTTGGAGCTTTATAATGGTAGAGGTGATCCTCTAACACATGTTAAGACCTTTCAAACAATATGTACCAATTTTGCTCATGACCAAAGGTTGCTTGCAAAACTATTTACTAGAAAATTAAGAGATAAGGCTCTACAACGGTATTGCTCATTGCCTTCCTATTCTATTACTTCTTTCCAACAACTTGCAAATGCTTTTATTCAACAATTTCAAAAAAATATAGGTCCTAAAGTTACTTTGATTGATTTAATGCATTGTAAACAAGGTGTTAAAGAAAAAGTGACTGATTTCATTGGTAGATATAAGCATTTGTGTGCTCAAATTTCTTTTCCAGTACCTGATAATGATATTCAAAGAATCTTTATTTCTAATTTACAATAAGATATTAGAGAAAAACTTCTATTTTCTGAGTTTACTTCTTTCCAACAGTTGTGTGCAACTCTTCACAATTATCAACTGACTGTGAGTCAAATGGAACAAGCAAATCCTATGGCTCCGAGTGATAAGGGTGATAGTAGTCAACAACCATTTAGGAAGTTTAAACCGAACAGAGGGTTCATTAAGTTCAATGAAAACATCATCAACAACAATGTGAATGGAGCATCAGGTGTGCCTCCTATTTCTAAGTTTTTCAAGAAAGAAAGAAAGTTTACTCCTTTGAATGAATCATTGCATAGTATTATGAATAAGTTATTGGAACAAAATGTGCTTACCCTCCCTCCTATAAAGCAAATAGGTCCTGCAAAGATTAATTCACCCTATTTTGATAACAAATCTTTTTGTCAATTTCATCGTCAACCTGGGCATGATACTGAAAAATGTTTTGCTTTAAAGGGTAAAATTCAAGATTTGATTGATAATAATACTATCTCTGTTTCAGGTGTGAATGATAAAGGCAACACATCTGTAGCTCTTCCTAACCAAAAGCTTAAGATTTTTACTGATCCATTACCTTCTCATACCTCTAATGTGATTGAGACTAATGATTCCTCTTTCTCACCTGATGGTCTTGTGTCTATGACTCTGAATGTGATTAACTTTGTAGAGCAGCAGAAAATCCCTAAAGAACCTTCCATCACATTTGATTCCAGTGAAACTATCAGGGCACCTGATGGTCCTTTATATATAGTTGCAAAAGTAAAAAATACACCTTGTCGTGGAGTGCTTATTGATCCTTCTTGTATGGTTAATGTCATTACTGAAGAATTTATGTTTACTTTGCAATTGAATCAAGTGATCTATGACAAAACAAATGTGGTTGTGAAATTATTTGATGCATTTTCTTCTCTTGCAATTGGTTCTATTGCATTACCTATTGAGGTCCATAACAAATCCCTTGATGTGATCTTTGCTATTATTCCATCATCCAAAAAATTTTGTGTGAAGCTAGGCTATCCTTGGCTATCTTCCATGAAAGCTATTGCTTCTCCTATTCACAAGTGCTTGAAATTTCCCCATAATGGTGAAGTTGTTACTGTCAATCATAGTCTCTTTAAACCAGCTGAAAGAACTTCTAGCGTTCCTATTGATTATTTTTGGCCTAAACAATTCCAATCCCTTCCATCGTGAAGTGATCATCTTTTCAAATCTTATCAAAAGTGGAAAAAAGATATGATCTTATCTCTAAGTGAACCTAGAACACCCAAACTTGATATTCCCATCGTTCTTGAGAAGGAAGTTCTTCCTTTGAAAGATAAAACTAATGTCTTTCCTCAAGAAGATTCCCAACCCATCCCTATGGATGTGACTATGTCTATGTCTAATAAACTTTCTAAAGGTAGACCTATACCTCCTCATCATGATGGACTTGGTCTCCTTCCTAAACCAGATATCCCTCCTTTATATGGGGTAGTTCCTCCTCCTTCCTCTTATAGAGAGAAGAGACCTTCCTCTTCTCCTATTGTCCAACCTAAGAGACCACAACCTAAACACCCAAGTGATAAGGATGAGAACATTCCTCCTCCTCAATCTTCTCAACTTCCTACTAAGACTAGACGAAATCGCTCTGCACGTGAACGCCGATGAAAGCGTCATCTTAGAGCTTGTGTAGCTGCTTCTCAAACTTTGCAATCCCCAAAAACACCTTCAGCTAGTATTATTCCATTTTCTCCTCAGCCGAAAATTGAGCCAAAATCTCCTAAACATAAGATGCATGATGGTTTTGATCCTGTGCAAGTTAAAGATCCTATTTTTATAAATCTTGATGAGGATATAGATGAAAATGTTATTCATGATGAAAATGTTACTCCTCTTTCTTCTAATAGTGAATATGAATATGTTGATATTGATAACCATTTATCTAACGAATTTTCTAAAGCACTTATCCTAGCTCCTAGACAAGAACAACATGGTTTGGAACATGAACATAGCCCTTGTTTGGATCTTGTGATAGCTCCATCTGCTGTGTTGGATGTTCCTCCTCTAGCGTGTTTCCTGCCTTCTCGAAATATTGATCAGCAAGATCGGGGGGTGGATGACGTGCTAGACTAGTTCATTAGCATAGCAGACTCTCTCCTCCTCTCTTGATCTCTTTTGTTACTTCTTCTATGTGTTATTCTCATTCTTCTATTTGTTGTCCTAAATGTTGTCTACTTGAGGACGATGCAAAGCATTGAGATCTCTTTTGATCTCTCTCATGTTGACTCAAAAGACACATGTGTTCCCTCCTTCTAGGTGACCTTCCTTGATTAGGGAATGAAGAACAATTATGCATACATACATATGATATACATGAATTATCATACAGCATACTGACCCCAAGGAAAGCGAAGTCACCTCATGCTTTGTGTTTTGTGTCTATTATCTTTGGGTTTATCTCACACTTGGGGGCTAAATCTTTGTGATAATGTGCTCCTTTCCCTTCTCATTTCTTATGTGTATCATTACCTTAAAGCAATCACCCCCGATGAGGCATGTGTGATTGCTTTAAGGTAGGGGGCATACACTCCATTCATATCTCTTCAAGATACTTGAAAATTTCTTAGTGAACTTAGCTTTGCCTTGAAAATTGTTGGTATTTTTTCTTGCATGACTCATAGTGAGGGAACCTTACTACTGACAGTCATGGTTCTCCCTCATGATCTCCCCTTTTACTTTGTCAATCGAAGTCGTAAGATCCTTAGTCCACTGGGGGCTTGGTGTATCTTGCCTCCTTGACATGGTGAAACTCTTTCAATGTTGTTTCCTTGTACTTTACCGGAAGTATGGGCGTATGCTTATACTCCCGCTAAAGTGGGGGCTAAATGTAGCATCCTAAAATTGTGACACTTGCAATTTCTACTGCATTTGGGTCTTCACAATGGCGGTGCAACGTTGAACCTGAATGGAGACCCCGAAACCTGTTTACGACATCAAAAACTGCATCTTTCTGCACCTTGGCCTGATCCTCCTTGCACCCTGTTGTCCCGGGAGGTGGGACCATGGCGCCCAGCGCCCTGGTCCCTGGCCCTATTTTGGGCCCGGTCTCTTATTGGGCATCAGGTCTTCAAGTTTGCAATTTGGAAAATAATGCTCCTAGGTCGGCCTAAGGTCGGAAAAATTAGTCTCCTAACCCTAATTGACAAGTATATAAACTACATTTCCCCTCCTAGAAGGAGAGGGAGTAAAGAAAAAGAGAAAAAAAACATATGTAGGCAAGAGGCGGAAGCGATAGGCAAACATTCAAACATTCAAGCATTCAAGCATTCCTTCAAGCAATTGAGCATTCTAAGTCTCCATTCAAGGTTAGGTGTTGCATTCAAGACAAGGATTCAACCATTGAAGAGGAGATCACTTACAACATACAACATACAACATTACGCCTTCGCATGTAAGAATACAAACATTCTTACAACAAGGTATCAGTACTTGATTACATTACAAACATTTACATTTATAGCATTCTCATTTCTTGGTTAATTCCAAAACCGGGGTTTGACCTGAAGGCAAACCCCTCATCCCTAACCCCCCAATCATCCTCTCTTTTCTGTGTGTAGGTTGCAGGTACGTGGCTGTAATTGAAGATCTGGAATCCTTATGCAGAGACGAACAGACCCCCCTTCATTTCGCGGATTTTTCGGAGGACCGTGTGCACTCTGGGCGCCATCGTCCTGTCAACTTTTGCTCAAATTTGCAGGATAGCTTCATCTCGACATTTTACTGCTGATTTCAGGTCCGTAGCTTCATCCCGTGTCCCTATCTCTGTCTACAAGCAAATCTTTCTTACTTTACATACACTCCTAGTTCAATCCTTCTATCTACATTCTTTACAAAAGAGGGTATCCTTGATGTCTCAACCCTTGAAACTCATTTAGAATCCAGTCTTGCATTGTGTGGGATTGGATCTTGTGGGTTTCAACCCCTCTTTTGAATGTAAAGTCTCTCCTAAGTGAAAACCATCAATCCTAGTGACCTCCTTTCTCTCTCCTTAGAGTGGGGGAACACCTAGGGTTCGATTTTCCGCTTTACAGATCCTAAAACCAGAATCATTGAATATGGCTTTGGAGAAGTAGCTTGAGATGGAACTTGAAGATTATGATGCTAAAAGATGGAAGAACTTAAAGCTACAAGATGAGCTGAATTCTGCTAAGGAATTCATTCTCATCCTACAAGAGAGGCTATCATCTATTCAAGCTAGGAGGAAGGAACTTTTGCAAAATCAAGATGATGAAGAGAAAAATGCACTTAAGGAACAATGTCACAAATTGAGTCAGGAGAACATGGTTATGAATAATGAAATGCAAGCTATGACTATAAGGATGTCTAAGGAGATTGAGGACAAAAAGAAAAAGGAATTATATCTTGTTGTATCCCCAAAGAACAAGTTTCAAGAATGTGGTAGGTTGGCTCATGAAAATGATATGTTGAGAACTAATTTAGTACAATCCCAAAGCAATGAGAGAGAGCTTGAGAGACAAATGATAATACTAAGAGATGATTTAACTACTGCAAGTGAGTACAAAGAAAAATTCAAGATCAGCTCAGCATAGCTTGATGAGTTACAAAAGAGATAGAGGTAGATTGGAGATTCCAGTGGACTTGGATTTGAGCAAGGACAGAGTTTCGGTACTGCTAATGAAGATCAGAACCATAAGGCACCAATAAGACAATTCAATGCTTATAAATTCAATGGTAGATGTTTTATTCGCAATAAATTTGGTTACAGGGCTAGGCAATGTAGAAACAGAGCAAATCAGAACCCTGATTCTACTCCCGATAAATGTTCTGAATGCAATAAAATTGGTCATAAGACAAAATATTGCAAAATGAATGTAAAATGCTATGCTTGTGGAAAATTTGGACATATGGCTAATCAGTGCAGGTCAAGCAATTTCATCGGTTTTAGCAAAGCAACTTAGATGAACAATGTTACATGTTATGCATGCAATAAAATTGGACATATTGCTAAGTTCTGTAGAAGCAGAAATCCACCAGTTAGTAATGGAGGATAAAATGAAAAAGGAAAAGAGAAGGTTAGTAAAATCCAACATGATCATACTTAGAGATGGATTAAGAAGACTGAAGAGCAATCATTAGATGGGAATGTCCCGGTTACCTATCCAATAGAAGAGGTTGCTCCTACACCAATAGTGAGCTCTAGTAGTAACTAAGGCAGATGCCTTAGGGGTAGGCAAAATTCATGAAGATGATGCATATGCCCCGGGAAGAGGTTCCAGAAGATATTCCAAATATTGGAGAAAATTGTCCAGCATGGATATGTTCTGAGCTAGATCCAGTATCTTTCATCGGTAGTCATTTATGTCAATGGAAGATTAGGGTTTTTCTTTCAAAGGATAAAAGGTCGAATACACTTCATTGTTAATCACCTTGCATTCAAAGCGATTCAGAGTGACTAAGTGCGATTAGAGGCTATTCAAAGGCAATTAGATTTCTTCTTGAGCATTCACATTGGTGTCTGCAAGAATTTGTTGAAGCTTTTCACTGAAAGTGAGCAAAAGGTATTTTTATTGAAACATGGAATCAAGATCATCTTTTGTTCCTATTTTTGTTGCAAATCCAACTGTAGTGGAGGTTAAGGACTTCCCTAGGCCAATTTTCAAGCGGTATCCACATGTGGCAACCAAGGAAGATTCAGTTGGAGCATTTTCTCACGTTCTGGAGGGAGTGGTGTATGTAGAAGATGTTAGGGCTTACATTCATTGTCATATATAGGACTTAGGAACTTCAAAGATCAAGGGGATGTTTATGAATGAACTAATGGGAGAAGCTGGAAAGATTAAACCAACATATCAACACATTGAAGATATAGGGTTTACAGATATTCTAGATATTCTAGAGTTTGAGGATGAAATAATCAAATATGTACTGAGCAGAGTACATGGGGAATTCATATGGCTGGATAGACCTTATAAGATCACTAAGGAATTCATCCAGGCAATTATTGGTTTACCATCGGTTGGGAAACATCTGGATAAGAAAGTGTCAAATGACTTTGTAAGGTAGATCACCGGTGCCACATCTGACAAGAGATCGATGAAAGTGAGCACTATCACTGATACCAACATCAAGTTTGGCAGCATGGTCATAGGATACAAGGTAACTCAGTCAAACCGACTGAATTATGTTTCCAATTCATGTATTTTGGTTGCATATAAGATTATGAGAGAAAATGTAAAGTTAGATCTTTGCGGTTGGATGCTTGAAGAGTTATTGATCAACTTAGGAAAGATTAAAGGTGAGAAGAAGGCCACCTTCCGGTATAGAAATTTATTAGTCTTCTTGATATTATACTTTCTGAATGATACACCCGGTTCTAGTAGGAAGCAATGAGATTTTGACATTCTGGTAGGAAGACAGTTAAAACAATCAATTGTTGCATTAGGAAGTCAAAGAGATGATAAGATATGGGGTTATTTCAAGGATTTTCAAAAATATATGAGGTCTAGGATAAGAATACCTGAGCATATAGTAGAGAAATATTCTACTACCATATGTTTTATAGTTAAGAAGGATGTGACTCCCATGGAGGCAGTCAAGCCCCAGAAGATTTGGATAGAGGAAATGGGATATGAGGTAGATGCATTAATCCTTGATGCCGATGCAAAAATTCTAATTGATGCAGAAATAGATGAGGCACAGAAGCCCTATGGAACTACACAACAGAAGACTCTAGAGGTTGAAACAGAGCTCAACTGGAAGAGAAGGGAAAAATAAGAAGGAAAAGCAAGTAAATTTGTACAGGAGGTCTCAAAGGACATAAAGGAACTTATTGATGTTGTCCTAGAGAAAGGGAGAAAGAGGAAGGATCCAGTAGTTCACATTGAACCTATAACTATAGATTCTGAATCAGAGGATGATACACCTTTAGCCTTCAAGAGGGTTGTTAGGAAGAAACCAGAAGAACCTAAGGTAGAAGTAAAGAAGCAACCAATTAGAAAGATCACAATCAAGTTACCGGCTTAGAAGCAAGCACCTAAGGCTACACCTATAGGTGCATCCGATACTATCAAGAGGAAGAAGAAGGATGGCACTGATTCTGGTAAGGTTACACCTAAAACTTGTGTAGAAATTGTTGAAATAACTAAAGATGGCATGATGAAGAATGTTAAGTTTTATTATGACAAATTAGAGGTTGATGAATAGAGAGAGGTAGAGGAAACAATTCTATTATATTTGGATATCTATAAGAAAGCATTCAAAGAGATAGAAAATCAAATACTGGTTGAGTTATATAACATGTTAGATGCTAGAAGGTTATCTGCTATGCAAGAAGATAAACACATTAAAATGCAAGAACTTTTAGCTATCTGTGTTAGAATAGCTCCAGATAAAATGGATAGGACAATTGAGGTTGTAGATAGAAAGGTATTCAATAGCAAACACAGGATAACTAGCCTGATGCTAGGGAGAATGAATGAAGTGATAAAGGAAACTAAGAAAGCTTGGATTAAATTTTTGGGAGAACACAGAGGATTCTTTACTTCACTAGAGATAAAGATAGATACTGTAGATACACTGGTTGAAGGGAAAGGAAAAGGGATCATGGGTACTCCACCCTCAGTTTTGAAGAATATCAAGATAGTGGAAATTGAGCCACTGATAAACACAAATGTACAAACAAATAAAACACTGGTTAATACTGAGAACATTGTACAGGATACTAACATTGAGGAAAATTGTCCTCCAGATACTAATGTAGAGGTTGAGAATATTGTTCCTAGAGAGGAACCGCCAGTTACACAGACTGCACTAAGTGGCAAAGCCACCGGTGCAAGTGAGGAGGTAATAAAGGATAAAACATCAGAGGAGAAAATATGGGAATCTGGTAGGGAACCAGTTGTTGGCACATCATTATTGAAAATTGACACTTCTCTAGTGGAAAAGAAAACCATCATAGAGATGAGTCCCAAAGAACTAATGATGATGGTTGCTCAGAAACTGATGAAGGAGGGGACCACAAACAAGGGCATTATAGATCAGTCAATAACTATTTTGCACAGATTGGTCCCAGAGTGTAAGACTGAAAATAAAGTGATCCCTTTCAACAAGCTTAAGGTAATCACTGAGCACATATCAAAAGACTTTCAATCTTTATAGCAGATCTCTAACCGACAAGCACTTGAAAGATTCACTCGGGCCAAAAGAGTCGCTTTTGATCAGATCATTGAGAGAGAGAAGAAAAAGATTGAGGAGAAGCTAATTTTGATAGAAAATTCTTTGAAACAATGCACAAACATATACAAGGTATGTTGTAATACTAAGATACTTACAACAAATATAGATAAAAAGATAAAAGAGATACAAGTGAAAATTGCTAGTATTTCTAACTCTTTTGATGGACTAATTTCACTGAAAACATCAATTGATGGAGAAATTTTGACTTTGGAGATCCAAATTTCTGCTCTTGAAAAAGAAAGAGATAAAATAATTCAGAGAGCCAAAAGTCTAAGAGGTTTGGTGAGTCCAAGATTGGATTCACTTTGTGTACATAAGAAGGAATGCATGGATATGCTGGGAATGCCCGCACTGACAGAGGACAATGAGAAAGAATATTTTGCATATTTATTGAGTGGACTTGTATCTATCTCTGACACATTCATAACCAGTTGGGATACTTATGTGGAGTTACTGGAGAAATCTTATTCGAAAATCTTGAAACTGGTCAAGCTCTGGTAAGACATTTTTGGAGATATTAAGTGTACAGTACTTATTCTTTGACATTTTTTTTGGGCATTGATGTCAAAGGGGGAGTAGTATAGATGTGAAAAAGGACAAAGGGTTGTATACATTAGGGGGAGTTACAAAGGTTTTGGAATTTTGGAGATATGGAGTATTTTGCATATTCAGCTCAGGGGGAGTAGTGCAGGATGAAACTGACAGATGAAACCTTGACCACTTGTTCACATGAGTGTTGCCATCAATGCCAAAGGGGGAGATTGTTGGCAATTGACACTCTATTGGTTGGTTTCACTATGTTGTCATTGATGGCAACATGTTTTTGGGTTCCGACTTCATATGGTATACCGACAGGCACTTCACAGATTCTACATCAGCACCGATACCGACACCGACACTGACAGGTCAAAAAGATTTCTTTGGTCACCGACAATGCAAGTCAACATGGTATAATAAAGGTTATTAGTATTGGAGGTCAACTTATCTTGGATCCGGCATCGACAACTTGCTTTAATGTTTATACATTTATGTTATCCGACCGACATGTAATTTGATATTGTATATATCTTTGTAAGTCGACATAAGGCATAAATTTGTATAGGGTATATTGGGTAGATTAATTAGATCATTTTTTAATAAGGATAGAGACATGGTAATGCATATGAAAATATAATATGATGTGAAATATATCAGAGAGACTATGTCTATGAGGAATTTATTGTAAGGGTTATTCCAGTAAAGGGGTTTAGGGTTTCAACCGGAACAAACAGAGCTTAAATCAGAACTGTATTCTGGCATAGAAGATGCTATCTTAGCAGTTCACACTTCTCTGGATTGTTGTCTGAAATTTTAGGTAGTCAGTGAGGCTCCTATTGTGATTGAGCAGTGTGCTCTAGGCTGTAAACCTTCCTGCAAGTACAGGCCCCTCATATATTGTAATATCTCTTTATATGGCCAATGGATTGATATTGTGGGTCACAAATCCCACTGTGGTTTTTCCTCATTGAGTTTTTCCACATATAAATCTTTGTGTTATGGTTCTCGTTTATGTGTTTGGCTTATTGGTTGCTTTACTTCTTTCAATTCTATTTATACCGGTATACCGATTGGTACATGAATATTTTGTTAAGGCTAAAATCTACTATACTGGTATAACACTGATTCACACCCCCCCCCCCCTCTCAATGTTATTGGTTTCCAACAATTTATGCCAAGGAAAGTGTATAAAACTTAGACTTGGCTACTATTCTGGCTTGTCAACTATCACTCAACAATTGGGATGCATTTTCTACACTACACATATTCCTGTGAACTGGAAAAAGAAGAAGGATATATTGAATATGGAATGATTCTAGAAACTAGCAATAAACATATAGCTAGTGCCTTCATCTACTGGGCAACAAAGTCTACTTTCAGTAGGCAACCTTATACCCAAATAGTTTGAACTATAATCAATAAAAACTCAACATTAATGCACTAAATCAGCACCCATTAACTTAGTTCTTCATGTAATCATACTTAATGATCCTGCATGTAAAAGACATTACTCATCATCATACTCAAGCATTTTAATCTCTTCCTTGAAGAGAAGCAAAAATAGAATGAACACCGGAACTTGCTAGGACAAAACAAACAATCCTTGATCATTCATTTCATAAATAATGTTGTTACAAGTTGGAGACAATAACAAGAAAAACTAATACTCTTTACTTGCACTGGTGATTACAACTACTTAAAAGTATAATGCATTTCAAACTGAAAAATATCTCTCTAATTGTCATTTAGACCTGCATTATACATAGCTCTCTATTGGAGCAGAAATTTGGAACTTGGAACCTAGAACTAACTCCTAGAATGAGAAAAGAAAGAACAATAAGATGCAAAACAAAACACTAGGGAAACCCTAGAATGCATCTCATTGGTCCACACATTTTGAGGAATTTAAAGTTCATCGAGATCTGCACCTCATATCCTTGGTTTTGACAAATTTAAAAAATCTACACTTTTTCCATTGGTTCTCCTTGGTCTTCACCTTGAGCTTGTTGAATGCCCTGAAAATTTGAAAAAATCACCTTCCAGTAGCTTGTCAAAATCAAACTTTGCCATTGTTCAAAACTTTCTATTTATAGTTTGTTGTCTTGCCCTATTTCATCTTTGACTAAAACACATTTATTTGTTGCTTTTACCCTCTTTTGGCATACATGAAAATATTGGCTTTAGAGAAACATTTCACCTCTCATGAAAATAATTTCCTCTTTTGATTTACCAAAAGAAAATGTCCCCTTTGCTGTAGCTCAACATGTGAGATAAAAAAGAATAATGTCATCTTTAATTTCCTGATGAGTGCAAACTTCACCCTTAGTCCATATAAAATGGATTTCATCCAATGTGAAAATATAGTCAGCTATGTCATCATACTTTTACCATGTTGCTAGTAGAAAATTCCTATTTTGCAATAAACATGATTTTCCACCCAACATATGCTTATAATAAAAAACTTTACCTTCATTGGTGAAATTATTGATCTTCTTTGTTGTAGCATTTTACATTTGCCCCTTCTCTCATTGTAACTAAAAATTATCATTTACACTTCACCTTCTTCATTGCACATGTAAATGCACTTCCTATAAATTATAAAATAAAATGAAAATCATTCTATTTATCTTGCCTTACTCATGTGAAGTGAACTTCGTGGTAAAATGTAACTCTTTCTCTTCCATTCAAAGTTCTACAAGAAACACTTCATTGTGGAACTTTATAAAATGATTTCATTTGTACTGTAATTTCTTACAAAATATTCATGTATGCTTTTTACTTATAAACAAGTTTTCACCTTTTCAATTCTTGCATGACTTCTCATATGTACAAATAATATTCACTTAATCACAATGTCATATTTTTCTTTAAGTGAAAATAACCCTTTTCTCGTAAGAATTTACCATGATGACAAGTTTAAACTTACCCCTTCACCTTTTGTAGAGTTTGCCCCTTCAATGAAAATATTTCTTTTATTTATTGAACATATATACCTCAATTTTACCTTTATAAAAACCCTTTGGAAATAGTCAATAGTTGAGAAGAAGTCCTTTCAACATTTCTGGGTCGTTTTTCAATTTGTAATGATGTTTTTGAGTTCATTGGTGACACAAAAATGCACAAAACAACAGTAAAACCCTTTCCCATACATGAGAAAAGGTTTGGGCACTATTTAGAAGGCATAAAACTTCGTTTGGAACTCAATAGTAGCCTTAAAAATCTGCATAAAACTTCATTGGGATCCCCTCACCTGAGCTTCCCCGTGCAGATCTCTTGCCTGGATTAAAAAGTCGTGCGGAAGGGAAGGAAATAACAATGCTTCCCGGGCCTGCCACATTACCTCCTTTTAATTGCAAAGGAAAATATTTCTTTCCCCAAAAATGCTTCTCGGGCCTGCCACATTGCCTCCTTTTCATTGGTTGCATAGTGATTTGAAGGTCACTTATGCAAATTTATTTGTCATTTATATTTTTTATTGACATATGTTATTTCCATTGTTGTCATCTAATCATTATTCGAGTAGTATCGTTTGGGGCACTCATGCAAATTGTTGTCTTCATGATCTTGATCATCATCTTTTTCAGAGGAGGATCTTCAGTTACAACACCATATCAGTCTTTCACAATTGTCTACAACTTTGATCTTTAGTGATGTTCATCATTCTTTTAGGACATCATTTTGGAGGCTTCTTAATCCTTAAAAGTTCTCTTTTTGGAGAGGAGTTTTCTCCCTCAAGGTTTTTCTCTTTTTCTTTGTTTGTGAGAGAATGATTTGTATTGTAGTTGTACATGGGTACCTAACATGGATTTGTTTCCAGACCCATAAGGCATCTCATATCAAATGCCTTACTCCCTAAGTTGTACTTAAGGGGGATGTTGGAGTAAATAGTTTTTACTATTTAACTTTACTTAAGTTTGACTTAAGTAACAACATTTATCAGCTAGACAGATAATTATAGAGTTATATTTGGACTCTAACTCTTCCAGATGGAGACACTTGTCCAAATATTGTGTACTCTCATCACCTACTCTTGCCTATTTAAGCAAGGCTCCTTGTACATTTGTGCTCACCTCATTTCAATACAATCTTATGTGTTGAATCTCTCTTAGTTATGGAGGATTGATCCAGGTGTATATTTTCACCAAAAATTCCAATGTTCTAAATTCTCTAAAAAAACATGCACCATGTCAAAGTGCTTGGTGAAATGAACCCAAAGCAACTTGAGCGGGCTCAAATGGAGTTCGCACGTAAAAATTATGGCCAGTCAAAGTTTGGTCAAACAAGGAACTCAGGTAGGAACTTTAGCCATAAATTTGATCATCTTGGAATAAGGAGAGAGTGACCTCAAATCGAAGGGATAGTCGAGATAATTTTGATACCATTTGAATCACGTCAATTGGAGTATGTATGAGCAAGATATGGCCAATCAAAGTTTCCAAAAGGAAGGGTCGACCAAGTATAGATGTTAATGTGGTAGGTAGAGGTGTTAATGATGTGGCATGTACAGTTGGTATGATGACTTGGCAGAAGCAGTGAGTTGGCGCTGATATGGGCCAATCAAAAAATATTTTCGGAAATGTATATGGGCTAATTTCTATTTACCCCCTATTCAAAGATTGAGCGAGTTAAATGGGAAGGTTGTTTGTTAGAACCACTGACCTCCCCCTCCCCTTATAGCACTCCTAACTGCTACATTAGTAGTCTCTTCGAAAACA
This sequence comes from Cryptomeria japonica, assembly GCF_030272615.1. NCBI lineage: Eukaryota > Viridiplantae > Streptophyta > Pinopsida > Cupressales > Cupressaceae > Cryptomeria > Cryptomeria japonica. The sequence continues at coordinate 463,947,526 of NC_081410.1, read as the reverse complement.
TAAGGGGTAATGATTATTTTTATTCATCCTAGTGAATGGTGGCCCGATAACAAAGGGTTTGAGCCCCTCAAATAGCATTAAACCCTTTATTCATGCAAACTCAAAATTGTAATATGATAATGATATAAGGGGCTCGAATTAAGTGGAACCATAAAAACCTATAAGCCCAATTTTTTAAATATTGTAGGGGCTTAATTTAAGAGATTGGGGAAATATTTTGTTAACCCTATAGAATGTAAAAGTGTATATAAGGGGGGAATTGTGAGAGTTTAAGGAGAAAAATATTGGAGAGCTACATAACTTTGAGAAGTTAGCTTGTGATAGTGAATTGTTCGTCTCTGTGCATTGGTAGCTAAGTCGATCTTATTGTACTTGAGACAGAAGGACTTTTATAATTCATTATCGTCCGAGGAGATGTGGGGAAACTTTGTACCAAGTTGAGGACCTTATAACATTTTTCTGGAGCATAATCAAGGATTGGTCTCTCTGTTGGAGAGGGACTTGGAGACATAGTCGTTTGGTGAACGCCATTATCAAATTGTGTTTTCTTGTCTTCTCTTCTTTCTTTGTTGTTAATTCATTGTTCAATTACTGTGATGTTTATTTAAGCATTCCAATTTTAATTTGAGTTTTTAAGACCTTTAGTTACTCGTTTCAATAAGTTAACATTTCACGTGCAACTATCATAGATCCTAATAAGTAGATCAAGGATGTTCTATAGATTGTCTCCTGGTTGGGTAGAGACACCTAAAGGAATAAATTATATTATTTTAAAAATATTTAATGAGGACATATTAGTTAGAAATAAGATCACTTGATAAGACCATAATTAAGGTTGTCACTTAATTATAAAATCATTAAATAGGGTTAGTATATGACTCAATTCAAGGTTTGGGGTTAAGGTTCAATTTGGTTGAGTGTTAAGGTTGGGGTTCAAATTGGTTTAATGTGCAATTTGGTTTATGGTTAAGGTTAGGGTTTAATTTTTTAAAATTTGGTCTACAAGGTGATTATTTCTATATCTTCAACATGATTCTCCATGACCTAAATATTTGGGTTTAATTTGATCTAGTGTTTAGGCTCAATTTGGTATAGGTTAAGTTTGAATTTGATTTCAAATATAATTTAGCTTAGGGTTCCATTTGGTTTAGTGCTATGGTTCAATTTGGTTCAGTGTTAGGGTAAGAGTTCAATTTGGTATAGGATTAAGGTTAAAAGTGGTTTTGTCGTAGGGTTCAATTTGATTTGATTAGGATTAGGATTAGAGTTGGGGTTAAATTTGATTTATTGTTTAGTTAGTTTTAGGATTAGGGTTCAATTTAGTTTAGTGTTAGGGTTAAAGTTTATTTAGGTTTGATATTTTATTAAGTTTATGGTTAGAGGTCAATTGAGGGTTAGGGTTACAATTAAATTTATTTTAGGGTTAGGGTTTGATTTGGTTTAGTATTAGAGTTAAGTATTGATTTAATTTAGGATTTGGGTTCAATTTGGCTAGGTATTATTTCAAGGGACCTCTTGATCTATTTTTCTTTCTTTTTTATAGATGATGGTGTGATTCAAAACATTAATTCAAAAAATCATCACCTAACTAAATTTGAAAATATTTTATAATAATTACATGATAATTTATGAATCAATATTTCTAGACTTTTCAAGATCCATTTTTTAAAATGATAGACTATATTATGTATATGAAAAGTAAAGAATTTTTACCCGCCTTCATCGCATGCCAAGACTTAGTATTGAATTATTTTTACTGTCCATGGAAAGATATAGATATGTTTTCCCACTTTCTTTGCTAATCATATTGGTTTGCATTAGCGAACTTATAAAAGATTATATATTATAAGAAGAAAGAAATCTTTATATATTTTTACAAAATAATAATTTCCTTACTATATTCATATTTATAGATATGGAAAAATAATTCTAATATAATCTTAATTTATTTTTAGTAATTAAATTATAGAAACATCATGGAATTGAGAATTGAATGAAAAGGCAAGTAATAGATATATGAAAAATAATAATTTTGTTACTATATTGATATTTATAAATCTTAAAAAAATACTTTTGACATAATCTTAATTTATTAAGTACTTAAATTTTAGAAATAGCGTATAATTAAAAGTATAGAAACATCTTTATTCTTTTTACTTATTTATTTATTTATTCAAAGAGTTCAATTTAGTTTTTGGTTAAGGTTTATTTTATTTTAGTGTTGTAGAGGTAAATTTGATTTAGGTTTAAGGTTTAATTTTATTTAGAGAAATCAATTCCTTTTATTTGGATTATTGTTGGGGTTTAGATTCCATCTTATCTTTATTATGCTCACATTATTTACTTAAGTGTGTCTATATTTAGATTAAATAAACACCATATAGCCTTTATTCTTGGAGTTAAAATTATTAGAAAAGTAATTAGGATTAATGTATTAAAGGTGATTTATTGTTGGCAACAACAAAGAAGGAAAACTAAGAGAGGGGGGGGGGAGAGGGGTGAATCAGTTTTCACCAAATTAAACAAATTAAGCACAATCTCATATATGATCAACATCAACAAAAGGAAAGATAACATCAATAACAACAATAGACATAACACTAATATTTTTGAGGTGGAAAACCTGGTTAAGGGAAAAACCACAGTGGGAACCTACCCACAATAAGATGATACTCTGTAGTAGTATGTGTAAATATTACAATGGGGAATGCACATGCATTTAGGTACACTACCTAGAGCTCACTCCTGAAATTATAGTGATATAGAAGGCTACAACCCTCAGGGAAGGTCACTACCATACAAATAAATTCAGACTACAATCCGAAAATGATGAACTACAAAAATAGCATATGCTAATGCTTGATGACAGTTTCGGTTAAGCTCAAATGTCTGTCCTTCACCAATATCTACTCAAATCACCACATGAAAAGATGAATTCACTTGATTGTACATACACCACTCTATGATAATGCAAACTCAACAACCATCACCAAACTACATGAATATTACACCCATTTATACAAATCATCAACCTTGACTACAAGGTCGGCCAAACCCTTAACACCTAATTACAAAATTATATCTCACAATACATAAATGAACCACTAGACCAATATAATATCATATACGATATAGCATGAATCTAAACCAAATCTCCAAACATGCATCACCACCGAAAATCCTGCCAAGATCAACTGCAACATGTTATACTACCAAAAATACTGCATAACACGAAGAATATCACTGGACCTAGAAGATCTTCAATAAATCACACAAGGATCAATGTGGACTACTAAAACAAATAGGACATGATTAGGAAACATCGACAAGAACATTAGAACCATCCGCAATAGCTGCACCAACACCACTTATGCAAATCTTCATCGATCAACATGCTAACACTCAAGAACACTTAACAACAACTCGGATAAGAAAGATAGCTTCTAGAGCACTAAATCATGAACCATCTGAAATGAAGATACACACAAATATCCCAAACACTCTCCCAAATCCGCAAAACAAGATATGATCATACCGGAGCACAATAGATCGATCACCAGAATACTGCAACACTGAACACTGAAAACTAGTCTCCATACTAGAATCCACAACTTGAATTAATTGATTCTCAACAATCACTGGATCATCAAAAAAATTCTCTACAACTCCAAAACACATGAATATATTGACATCAATGACAACAACATATCCTAGTAGCAACAATGTCCAACAATCTCTCCCTTTGGCATTGATGGCAACATATGAATGTGAAAAACAATCAATGCAAAGGAATAAATCAACACCAACAAGTTCCAAAAAACTCCCTCTAAGATCATGCACACAAAGCTCCAAAGGTCAGGTAGTTTTTCACATGCTTCTCTTCCCCTTTGACAACAATGCCAAAGACATGAATAGATCATGCTTCTCTCCCCAAACTAGATAATCTCTCCCCCTTATGATAAACTCACAACTTTGAACAACACACTAATAACTGCTTTGGTAGAGTAGCATTACTCTGGTAGAGTAGCAACACCAACTCATCAACCTAGATAAGAAGATGAGACTTTAAAGTCCACTCGATTGATGCATCTCCATGCACCTAGTTCTCATCAGAAGGAAAAAACCCCTAACTTGTCTCTCAAATACATAAATGTGTCTACATGCAAAGGCTTAGTGAACATATCTGCAATCTGATCCTTTAAAGATACATACTCTAGATTAAATTCCTCATCACTAACTTTCTCCCTCAAGAAATGATACTTAATTGATATATGCTTTGTTTTAGAGTGCAGTTAGTATTAATAGCATTTGAATTCTCACAATAGATAATAGTAGGGTCATCATACACAACTCTAATATTTTTCAACATCTGCTTCATCCAAACTACCTAAGTACAGTTGCTAGCAACAACAATGTATTCAGCTTCAGCAGTAGATAGAGATATAGCATCTTGTTTCTTACTTGCCCATGAAACTAACTTATTCCCCCAAAAGAAATCTCCACTGCTAGTGCTCTTCCGGTCATCTACATCACCTACCCAATCAATGTCAGTATAAGAACATAGCATGAAATCATCATTCTTTGGATACCACAATCGATAGTCAATAGTTCCCTTCAAATATCTAAAAATCCTCTTCACAACAGCAACATGAGTCTCTTTAGGATCAGATACATCATGCATAATATTTGGTTTAGTCTGAGTCAGGTACATCAGTCCACTAACCATAGATCTATACAAAGTCTGATTAACTTTCTGAGATTCATCTTGCTTAGACAACTTGCATCCAGTCACCATAGGAGTTCCAATAGGTTTAGAATCTGCTAACCCAAATTTATTCAACATTTCTTTCACATACTTAGATTGAGAAATGAAAATACCTTTATGGGTCTGAGTAATATATAATCCTAAGAAGAATCTCATCTCATCTATCATAGACATCTCAAATTCCTTTTTCATATCATCAACAAACTTCATACTCAAATCATCATCACCACCAAAAATAATATCATCCATAAACACTTCAACAATTAAAATGTTATCATTCTCAACCTTAAAGTATAAGTTACTATTAGGAGCACCTTTAGAAAATCCCAACTTCATCAAATACTTATCTTATCTAGCATACCAGGCTATTAGATTGTTGAAGTGTTTGTGGAAGGTTAAGCTCAAATGTCTATAGTTCACCAATCTCTGCTCAACACACCACACCAAAAGATGAATTCACTTGATCACACATACGCCACTCTCTGATAATGCGGACTCAACAACCATCACCCAATTACATGAATATTACACCCATTTATACAAATCATCAACCTTGACTATAAGGTTGGCCAAACCCTTAACACCTAATTACAAAATTGCATCACACGATACATAAATCAACCACTGGACCAATACAATTTTATAGATGACATAGCATGGACCTAAATCGAATCTCCAAACATGCATCACCACTGGAAGTCCCACCAAGATCAACCGCAACATGTTATACCACCAAAAATACCGCATAACACAAAGAATATCACTAGACCCAGAAGATCTTCAATAATCACACAAGGATCAATGCGGACCACCAAAAAAAGTTGGACATGATTAAGAAACACTGACAAGAATGTTAGAACCATTCGCAATAGCTATACCAACACCACATGCAAATCGTCATTGATCAACACAGTATCACTCAATAACACTTAATAGTAGCAACTTGGATAAGAAAGATAGCTTCCAGAGCACCAAATCATGAACCATCTGAAATGAAGATACACATGAATATCCCAAACACTCCCAAATCTGCAACACAAGATATGATCATACCGAAGCACAACGGATCGATCACCAGAACACTACAACACTGAACACTAAAAATCAGTCTCCAGACCTAAATCCACAACTCAATTAAATAAATTGTCAGCAATCACTAAATCATCAAAACAATTCTCTGCAACTCCAAAAGATAGGAATATGTTGACATCAATGACAACAACATATCCTAGTAGCAATAATGTCCAAAATTTATAATAAGAAATTAAATAATAAGTAAAAGTAATCATTAAAGTGTTTTGTCAATACCTATAAGTTTATTGGTTTTTATATTTTACTATTAATTGATATGAAAACAATTATTAAATTTCATTTATTAAACTAAATTAATGAGTGGTTCCAATGGAGGGGTTCACCTCACAATGGAACGGTTGTTGCAACACCATGTTAATATGGTGGTTTTTTGTTTGAATCCCCTTAGTCCCGGTGGAATAGGGGATTGCAGGTTAAAGGAGAGACAGTGTGCAGGAAGAAGGAAGTCATGAGGTGGCGTTGACCAAGGAGCTGACGAGGTCAACATGCATGAGGGGGGTGTTAAGACCCTAATACACTACACACCAAACACACATGATTTCCGTGCACAACCACAAAAGTAAAAAGAGTAAACAGAGGGATAAGGATATAAGAGGTGATGAGAGATAAGTAGATAGAAAGCAGAGAGATAAGGTGTGCCACAAATGAGGTGGAATATGGAGTGATAAGTAGTATGAACAACTCTAGTAAAATCATCACGAGTCAAATCTAGGAGGTTTTAATGCCTTAGCGTAAAAAAACCATAGGGATGGAGTCCCCCATTGTGACTCCACTATTTCAAAGCTCCAGTCAAAAGTGATTACAAACCTAATTACCAATCAAAAAAAAAAGAGTGGTGCTAATGAAATAGCTCCATAATCAAATCTTTAATTATTGGTATTTTATAGATAAGATTTCTAATCATAATATTGATCTAAAACTTATTTTAACTTCTTGAAGATGTATCATTTGTGTTAGTCACAATTTGTATTAAAATATTATATAGGATTTTAAGAAAACACGATGGCTATTATTTATATATGTAAGTGATTATCTATTAAAAGAACCAATAGAGCTTGAATGACTAATTTAATTTATGTGTACGATTATTAGTTTAGTGGGACTATGTTCACTTGTATTATTTTAAGTACAATATAGCTCTAGTTATTTAATGGTAAACTCAATTTGTATATGTTAATGAAGGGAAATTTAGTGTCAATTTATTTATTTCATATTTTGTCATGGGTTTTTTAATCATATCTTTAAGTGAATACTTCAATGTTGAGTAAAAAGTGAAAAAAAAAAGAAGTTTTGTGTCATGTTCTCATGTGTTAAAATGGGGGCATGACACAAAATTGAAGGACTTCATGAAAAATATTTTGAGTTATAGCAGTAGAGAGATAACATTATTCTTCTCTTAGGTAAGTTGCGAAATTTGAACAATCAAAGCAATTCCAACATGAACCGAGCCCTCTCTTGAGCCACTCAATTCACATATTTTGTACCCAGGTCCTTTCAAGAGGCATATCAAATGCACACATCTATGCAGGTACACATTGAGTTCCTATCAGAGGCCATCTCTCACTAGGATAAGCACAAGGACTCCTAAACCATGCACATTCAAAATCTTAAGCAGTTCTTTGGATGACAACAATTGTCTCCCTTAGGGGGAGTTTTAGTTCTTGTTATGCACTATTTCTATATTTTTTGGCCCTTTAACATTGTTTTCAAAGGGGAATTAATGTTAAGTCTTAGTTGTACAAGTCCTTAGGAATGGTCTTCTCCAATTCAATTAATGTCTTACTAAAATTGTGTAAATATAATACAACTGCTTCCTCTACCTTTTTTTTATCAACCTCATCTAAATTGTCATAACAAGCTCCAATATTCTTCAAGTTTCTATCAACTATTATTTCATCTATTAGTTGATCTATTGATAGTTGAGGAAAAATTGTGTACTCACCTTGTAAGTCACCAGACTCAAGTTCTTTATCAAGTTGACTTCTGGCCCGTCTACCTTTTTTGGATCTTCCGATAGAAGTAGGATCAGATTTTGCCTTCTTTCTCTGCTAGGCTCCACTTGGACTATGGCTTCCTCACCTCTCACAAACTCACCTTTCTTCTTTGCCTTTCCTGCTTCTGGCTCAGACTTTATTTCAGAAGCTATAAGAGATACTACAACATTGGTCATTTTAGGCTTCTCCGTCTACTTCAACACACCTTTCCCGGATGGGCTAGGTCCTGCAGATTGTGCCACTGGAGTAAGAGAAGACTTGGTCTCCTTAGGTTTGACCTTGGAGGGAACCAGATCAACCTTAGGTTTCTTGGTTTCCTCTCTGGCCTCCTTATATGCATACCTTTCTCTTTCTTTCTTCACCTCCTCCTGGGTGAATCCCATCTAGGCTGACACCTCCTCATCCATCTTTGTAACTTTCCTTTTTCTGGTAGGTGCAGTGAATTGATTGTGAAATTCAAGGTATTTCTCCTTGAATGTTCTAAATATCCCTTCCTTGGGATCCACCAATTGACTCAAAATATGTTGGGCATGTTGGTTCCTGAAAAAGGGTTTACACTAATAACTAGTAACTAGGTTGATCATTCCATTACCTATGGAGAAGCCAACTCCAATTATCAGTGGTCTTGGACCAACTAACAAGGATATTTTAAACCCTTATGCACTTTAGGCTTTACGAAACCGGGGAGGGTGATCCCTTAATGTACTTACAACATATGTAACAAATTTTTCAAATGGCAATGAAGAACAACATTAAAATAAAGAAAATAATCTCATAAAATTGGCTCAACAAAGAGGGGGAATGCTAAAGAATGGCTAATTCTCAGTGATCCTCAACCAATTTGGAGCATGAGATGAAAGAAAATACACAGAACCACTTCCAAATAACAAAGAAAATAAAATAATATATGGGTGTTTGATGTATTCTGAAAATGAAAAGAGATCTGCATAGACTAGTGCTTATCCTAAGGCATGGAGTCAAACAAGAGAAAGCAAACATAACTCCATTAGTGAATATAACATAACCATTAGATCTTTTCCATATTAATGCCTTACATTAATAGATCTACTCATTCTATTGCAAAATTCTTCTTATAGATCCAAACTATCTACTCAAAACACTACAAGTTGTTTAAAACAATTTAATTCTTCCCTTGGAAGAAAGCAGTAAACAACAAACACATTTTAGGAAATCTGAAAAGATGAACTCAAAACACCCTTGATGCTTCATATTCAAACGCAAATGAGTACATAACCCTGGAGATAATCCTGCAACATTAAACTCTAAACACATGAACTAGTTAACATTCATTCATAGAATCACAAATTTACAATCTACTAGCCCTATCTATGACCTTCAGACTTCACATTGACTCTATTTTGAGACCACTCCTCCAAAAGTTCAAAACTTGTACAACAAAGAAGAAGGGAGAATTAATAGAGGAGAAGAAATTTTGAATTTTCTCTGATGCAGCCACATGTCCCTTCTCCATCACCGATCTGCACTTTGCACTACTGCTTTAACATTAAATTTCCCCCCATATGTCTTTCTCGAGAAAACACTTTCATTTGAGAATATTTTCTTTGCTGTAGTTTTCTTGTTTAATTTTCAAGTTTTACCCTTTTTACAACTCATAAAAACAACCACTCTGCGTCAATTTTTACATATAGGTAATTTTTGCTGGGCAGATCAATACTTCATTTTTTATTTAATTTTGCCCCCTTTTTGGTCTGGTGAATGGTAGGCTAACTCTTTGAACACCTCCAAATTGTTGGTGCCATGTGTCATCTTCTTATTTGTCCTCATGTCTGCCAACTGTCCACCTCATCACCACATGACTACCAACCCTTGCAACCTGCTCCTGCCGACCTGGACACATGGGAGCTCTGCGTGGTGTCGCAATTGATATCCTCCTTGCATCTCACAATCGCAGGATCATGATATGATGCCACGTGTCACCCTGTCACCCTCAAGCTCTAGGCCAACTACCTCCATGCTACCCAACGCCTTGGACCTTAGCTGCCACCTCATTGCCACGTGCTCTCCTACAACTCATCCATGTCAAGTTGCACCTTGGGTCTACACGCATTGCAAGGAGAAAAAGTTGCATGCCTTTCGCTCACTTACCAAGTGAGCGTTGTGGCTTTTAAACCACATGAAGGTACGCTATGAGGTCAATGTGGGATAAATGCCCATGCATAGGCCTGCAACAAAATTATCTTGAAATGCACTCCATTTGACCCCCCAATGTGAGTATCCACAATTTACAAACAACTGCGATTGAAGAAGACCATGGAATTTGAAAATGGAGCTTCCATTATACTATCTTGAGATTCTAAACCCTTTTAAATAATACATGCTTTTCATTTCTACGAACTTGTCAAACAATGAAATTACGATTTCATTGAGACACATGCATGGCTCATGTGCAACATCCATGCTCATACCTTTTGCATACATACTTTCCAAGCACAAAATTTACTATATCTGACAAGAATCCCTTATACTTCGGCTAATATCGATGCCTGTTCCATGGCTCCCAAATTCTGTTTTCCTTTAAAATTTGTAGGTGTATTCAATCACAAAGTTGCAACCATATCCATATCCATTGTTGATGCTTTTATATTCTGCATATACAGCTACCACAATATTCCTAACTATAAATTTCAACATGGCAACCTCAAATTTTTGAAGAAGATTTGAGAGTGACAACAATGGCTCTAATTGGGGATGTATGCCTCTTGTAGGCGTAGCAAGATTCCAGAACTCTAGGGAAGTAGACCACATACCATATCCATTGGGCTCCTCCTTCATTAAGTGAAAATCAGACCAAACCTTTTAATTGGTAGCCCTGGGCCACAAAAATAAAATACTAGTATTTACACTTATCAAATATATGATTTTCTTGCATTATGACTATTTTGAAAGTATCACTGTCGTACATCTGATCATACTCATCAAAATTGACACCCTCCATCATGCCATCAAGACCATTTATCTCAACCCATTCTTTATGAATCTGAACTTTGTCATGAGACATCATTTCAAACAAATTGAATTCATATGATAAACAATTTCCACATTCACTTTCTAAAATAGGAAAATTCTGAAAACAACATTCTCCAAAATTCAGCTCCATATTATGTCTCATGATAACCCCATCAAACTAGAGAGATAAGTGGAAAACTTCATATTTTGTTATGCAACTGGTATCATGAATTCTGATTTTTTCATTTGTTTGCATCTTTATCATACACTCATCATTCGAACCTTCTTGCAAACTTGGTAAAAAACTATCATAAGCATCAAAGGAAAAGTTCTCATAATCTAGCCTAGATTGTATAGGCAACATATCATAGTTGCAAAAACTCATAGATGATCCTTTGATCTCATCATCTTCATTGGAAATTTTAATGTGTTCCAAGCATAAAATATATATGTCATCAGCACTAACATTGCACATAAACACATCAAACTTAGATTTCACAACACATCAAACTCAGATTTCACAATTTGATATGTCTTTATTTCCATATTATTATCATCAACAACTGAGCACCCACATCCCAAGTCATTCACCATAGTAGTAGCTGATTCATAAATGTCCATATATGAAACATCAGTATCTAAAGACCAATCTAAATCACTAATCTTTTTCATGGATATTTTCATTGATTCCAAATATGCAGACCAAGAAATGTTGGCCAAGACATATCACGAACCCAAATCTATCACCTCAAACATGTTACACCTCTAAAAATTACGCCTCAAACATTCACAACACTCTACAAGCATCTAGTCGGCCAAGAACATTAATTACACCATCGAAGTGAATAAAATCATCAATCATGAGCTCAATGATCAATGCAAACCACCAACACAAAAGGCACATGATCCAAAAACATCCACAAGTATCATGAATCACCATAGCAACATCCGTAACAACACAAATTGTTAGAATCACCAACATGTTCATATTGAACCTCAAGAACACTAACTACAACAACTGTCAACCTTGAAAAATCACTTGCGGACCTCCAAACCATGAACCACTTGGATTGAGGACACACACCAATGTCCCAAACATTTCTTCAAACCCACAAATCAAGATATTACAATGTAGAGCAATGCAAATCAAATACTATCACTTTGTCACCTCTGAACAACTAAAAATCCAGCCACAATATAGATACTCATAAGTCAATCAAATCTTCATGTGAGCCTTTGAAACTTGAACTGAATCCACTATAGACATCCCTCTAAAAACCCTTTAATCTACAAACTCTAATCTTCAACATGTTGAATAAACTAACTCATTGAACTATTTTGCATCATTGTCTCAAACACAGAAATATGTCGACATCAATGACAACACATCTCTAAACTATCTCTCAAGCACATATTGGCAGCATTCTTCCAACAATCTCCCCATTCATCTAGCAGTATGTACCTTGGTTTCCTCCTAAAGGTTGAAACTATTGCTACACACCAAACAACAATAGACAAATTCTAAAAAATAGACTGAAAATCATTTCTCAATCGCACTTGGTGTGCCAAAAATTATTGTCACTAAAATGTGCACCCTTGTTGAACCTAGTTCAACCATCTAGTGAGACATGGGATGACCTCTAAGGTTGTGGGTAACCTATAGGCAAAGGTAAAACTCCAAAGAAGGCTGGTTCCCTATGATTCCTCAGCTAAAACTACACTAAACTATATTTTTTAGAGGAAAAGGGGAAGAAAAGATTGAAAATGCTTCTAAACTACTTTGGAAATAAAAATTACAGCTACCTAGGTGATGCAACCAGTTTAAGTATGTTGACAAATGCACACTCCAATGAGACATTGTAGGTGATTGAAGGTTTTGTCATTGATGGTAACCTTACAATCCCATGACATTGACAAGGCATTCCACCGGCACTAGCAAGATCAGACTCTACATCAGCACTCAGACCACTGACACCGATAGTGAAAGGAAGCCTACTAACACAGAGACTGACAGGATTTTTGTTGTAATATATTTTGTTTATTATTGTAAAATCATTGTAAGCCAAATTGGCAAGTTGTAAAATGACTCTTATATAAGAGAGATCATTGTAGAACATTTTGATATATATGAAAGAAAATATATAGGTGAAATAAGGCAGACCTATTATGCGAATTATAGATTAAGGGTTTATGTAAGAAGCAGAGAAGAAACCAGTACTGGATCTGGCATTATAGATGCTATTTTGAAGCAGTACAAGACACTGGATTTATATAATCCATTTTGTAAGTCATTGAGACTTCCCATTTTGTATTTGAGCAGTGAGCTCTAGGCACTTGGCCTTCTTGCATGTGTAGGCCCCTATTGTAGCAGTAATATTCTCTTATTGGCCAGTAAGTTAATATTGTGGGTCACAAATCCCACCGAGGTTTTTCCCACACCGGGTTTCCTCGTTAAAATATTGTGTTATGGTGTGCTTTTCATGTGGTTGCTGTTATCTCTGTTTATTGCATTACTTTCTATATACCGGTATACAGTATTAATATGTTCTGCATGTTTTAAGTTAAGAAATTGCTCTAATTGGTTAGATACTAATTCACCCCCCCCCTCTCAGTATCTATGGAAATCCTAACAATTGGTATCAGATCTTGGTCCTCTATTTTCAGAAGCCTAACAACTTGAGGAAGATCTTGACACCGGTAGAGATGGAAAGCCTGATGAAGCAACTTGAAGCAGCTCTCTTAGACTATGATGGAGAAAAGTTGAAAAATATCAAACTTGAAGATGATCTAAAAGCAGCTCAGGATATTATTCAAGCACTTCAAGAAAATCTTACTATTGCAAGAAACAAGAGAAGAGAACTTTGTGAAAAGATGCAATTTGAGAATGATGAAAAGGAAACTCTTAATGATATGATAAACAAGCTGAAGCAAGAGAACATGACAAAAAAGAATGAGATACAGGATATGACTATGAGATTTTGTAAGGAAATTGAAGATAGAAAGAACAATGAAGAAGATTTGACTAGAAGACTAAGTGATGCTGCAAATGAAAACACAAGAGTTAGCTATGAAAATGATTTGCTGAAGATAGATTTGATGCACACACGGAATGACTCAAATGAACTGATGCGGCATAAAGAAGTCTTAGAAAGAGAACTATATACTACAAATCAACATAAAGAGAAATTCAAGAAAAGCTCATAATAACTTGGCAACTTGTTGAAGAATCAAAAACCTAAAGGTGACACTTGTGGAATTGGCTTTGAAGAAGGAGAAAGCTCTGGTACTGCAAACACACAGGATCATAGCAAACCAGTAAAACAACCTACTACTTATAAATTCAATGGCAAATACTTTAACTGTAACAAGTATGGTCATAGAGAAAATCAATGTAGATCTAGAAGTAATCAGAATACCAATGCACCCACTGGTCAATGTTCAAAATGCAACAAAATTGGTCATAACTCTGAAAATTGTAGAATGAATGTAAGATGTTATGTTTGTGGAAGATTTGGACACTTATCTAATCAATGTAGAACACAAACTAGCATAGGTTATGGGAAGGCTATTCAAAAAAATAATGTGACTTGTTATGCTTATAACAAGATTGGACATATTGCAAAATTCTACAGAAGTAAGGTACCACTGATAGACAACAAGGGTTCTAGTTTGAAAGGAAAAGAAAAAGTTGAAGAAGTTAATCAAGAATTCTCAAAACAATGGATTAGAAAGTCAGACCTAAATGGTGTTTGGAATACTCCTCCACCGGTAGAACCAACCAACACTCCATCGGCAGAACTGAGCAACAATCCACTGGCAGGAGTCTCTTCATCTAATTGAAGAAAATTCTTTTGAGGGTTTAGTAATCAAATAAAAATCATGCTATCATTCCCTCGGTTGATGGTGAGAAGTAGAAATTACTTCTATACCGGCAAATAAAGTTAAGTAACTACTTAACCAACATGCATTAAATGTGGTAGTTGGCGAATTAACATTATAAATTAGTGATTTTGGCTCCATTTTACTTCACCAAGCATTCAAACATTCGAAGAGCGCGAAATTTCCAGAGCTAAGACATTTCAAGCAAAGAGGCAAAGCATTTCAGGAATCAATCTTTCCAAAGGTAGAAAAAGGTATTTATAATCATGGCATCCTCTTCTGTACCTGAATTCATAGAAAACCCTACTGTAGTCGAGGTAATCAAATGCCCTAGGCCCATATTTCAGCTAGTTCCCAAGATAGCTAAAAAGGATGATAATGTTGGTGCATTTTCCCAAATCCCCAAAGGAGTTATTTTTGCAGAAGACCCTAGAGTGTACATCCATTGCCATATAGAAGAATTAGGTGATGAGGAAATCAAGAACATGTACAAGACTGTCATATGTGATGATTCCGGTAATGTGAAACCTGAACACAAAATTATTGAAACCCTAAGATTCACTGAAATCCTCAGCATTCCGGATTTCCCTAAGGAAGTTATTAGGATATTATTGAGCAGGGTACATGGTGCATTCTTTTGGCTAGATTCGGTTTATAAAATTACCAAGGAAGCTGTGAAAGCTGTAACAGGGTTACCTTCCACCGATAACAGACCAGACAAGACAAAGAAGGTCTCAAATGACCTAGTAATGAACCTAACAGGTGCAACATCTGACAAAAGGTCTTTAAGGGTGAATGATGTAACTGACATAAATGTGAGATTCATTAGCATGATTCTAGGTTACAAAACAACTCATGCAAACAAACTAAACTCAGTTTCCAGCTTATGCATAAAAAGTGCTCATGATATGGTTAAAGATAATGTGAAAATTGATGTATGTGAATGGTTAAAGGATGAACTTATTGACAATCTGGGAAAGATCAAGAAGGATGAGATTTGGATGGAAGCAGTTATCCCAAGAACAATTTGGGTTACTGAAATGGGTTATGAGACCGATGACCACATCATTGAAACATATGCAAAAGCCCTTCTGGAAGCACCCAAGGAACCTAAAGAAGAGGTATTTGGTAGTGCTAAAACCATTGAAAAACAGATCCAGTCAAAGAAAAATGTAAAGAAGGTTGAGGCAACAGTAAGAAGGAGATCTCGGCAGACAAAGGCTATAAAGGAAGATGTACTCAAGAAAACCGACATCACTGAAGATGAGTTAGAAGCATTGTAGCCTGAAACTCACCTTTCACCGGTAGCTACTTCTTCAGAAAGTGATATGCCTGTAGCATTTAAAAGAGTTGTAAGGAAAAGGGAACCTTCACCGGTATCCACACCTTCACCTAGAAGAACCAAGCAAAAACAATAGGCAGTGAGGCCCTCGGTCAAGAAGTCTACTCCTAAGAAAAAGAAGTTGACACCAAAGAAAAGGACTCAACAAAATATTACTCCGATTGACAGACTGTTGGATGAAATCACAGAAGAAGGAAAACTTAAAAACATCAACAAACTATATGACTCACTATCAGTTGATGATAAAGAAAAGGTTGAAAACAATGTTATTTTACACTTGGATATGTACAAGAAGTTCTTGATGCAAGTCATAGATGAACTACCAGATGAACTATTCAAGAGACTGGAAGCAAGAAGATAGGCTGTTGTAGAGCTTGACAAGAAAATAAAAGTTGAAAAATTACTTGTTGTCTACCCAGTTAACTCTCTGAAAGAAATAGATGATCTAATTGCAGAGGCTAACCAGTCAGTATTCTCTACTGTACACCGACATATTGCGCTAATGGTTGGAAGAGTAAATGAGGTTATAGAAGAAACTGAAAAATGCATGGGAAATATTCCTTGTTAAGAAGGAAAAACAGGAAGAGTATAGAAACCCTAAACCAATCAAGGTATATTAGAAAGACAAGGATAAGGGAAAAGGAAAGGTTGGTGGACCTCCAAGCATCAAAATAAGAGATAATTTATCCCCACCACCTTTGGTTACTCCACCGATAACAACAAGTAAAGATCAACCAACTGAAGAGAGTATGGATGTATCACAAGGGGATACAAATCCTAATTCTGAGGTATTATACACAGTTGATGTTGATACTCAGAAAGTCAACATTATGATAGACAAGGACACAACTGGTAACTAATGAAATAGATAACGCACAAGGAAAACTGATAGATGGTAACATAGAGCAATAGGCTCCCTCTCAACAACAAGATCATGTGGAAACAGTGCCACCGGCAATAGGAGAACAACAAAAACCTTTTCTTAAGGAAATGGAAACATAGACTGACCTACTAGAGGTCACTACAAGCAAGGATATTGCTCCCACCAGCAGAATCAAGAGTGTTGACCCTTCAACTGCAAGATTTAAATCAATAAATGTAACTGAAGTTCTTTTAGATTCTATAATGAAAATAACAGATTGTACTTCATAGGCATATAAAGCTATAGATGACACAATTCCAATTTTGAAGATGATAGCTCCAAAATTCAATGTAGATAATAAGGATTATTTGAGTCAACTCGACACTTTGTCTAAGTATATTACTAATAACATAGTGACAATTGAGCAAATAAAGGAAGAAGCATTCAAAGAGAGGTTAGAAAAAGAAAAAGAAAAATTCTTTGAGGAACAAATAAAGAAGTGTACAAGGTAGTTTGACACACTTCTACCGGAACTATGCAGCACACTTAAGGAGTTCAAAACTTTCTACAGAGACACTTGTAAGAAAAACTTTTTGACAGTTGACATAGACAAGAAAATGAGCAAGATACAGGAGGAAATTAATAAGCTAGCTGAAAATTTTATTAATTTATCTGATTCATTATCAATTTTTTAGCAAAAGATAACAGGTTTTGAGGAAGAGTTACTAAAGCTAGAAAGAGAAAAGGAGAAAATAAAAAGTAAGGCTAAGGATCTGAAATGGAGATTAAGTCCAAATTTAGACTACTTCACATGTTTAAGGAAAGAAATATCTGATGCATTAGTTCAAGGACAAAAAACACTAGCAGAGCAAATGCAACACCTCACTGGTACAGTTCAAAGAACAGACACAGCAATAAAAGATAGTAAAAAGTTTCTTGAAAGCCTAAATTTGGTTTTGGCAGATATTTTTGAAATTGTAACCACCCAGTTACAAGGTTGAGACAAGAAACCATACTCTATTGACACTTTGACAACCTTTGTCATTGATGCCAAAGGGGGAGTAGTGGTATGAGAAAATAATCAGCTAAAGACTCATCTGCTCAGGGGGACTTCACACATTTTTGGTAACATATTTTTGTACTACACATTTTCAATTTTCTCATGAGTGTTGTCATCAATGCCAAAGGGGGAGATTATTGGCAAATGCACACTCCAATGATCCATTGTAGGTGATTGAAGGTTTTGTCATTGATGGCAACCTTACAATCCCATGACACTAGCAAGGCATTCCACCGGCACTAGCAAGATCACACTCTACACCAGCACTCAGACCATTGACACCAGCAGTGAAAGAAAGCATACAGGCACAGAGGCTGACATGATTTTTGTTGTAATATATTTTATTTATTATTGTAAAATCATTGTAAGCTGACTTGGCAAGTTGTAAAATGACTCTTATATAAGAGAGATCATTGTAGAATATTTTGATATATATGAAAGAAAATATATAGGTGAAATAAGGCAGACCTATTATGCGAATTATAGGTTAAGGGTTAATGTAAGAAGCAGAGCAGAAACCGGTACTGGATCTGGCATTATAGATGCTATTTTGAAGCAGTACAAGAAACTGGATTTATATAATCCATTTTGTATTTGAGCAGTGAGCTCTAGGCACTTGGCCTTCCTGCATGTGCAGGCCCCTATTGTAGCAGTAATATTCTCTTATTGGCCAATAAGTGAATATTGTGGGTCACAAATCCCACCGAGGTTTTTCCCACACCGGGTTTCCTCGTTAAAATATTGTGTTATGGTGTGCTTTTCATGTGGTTGTTGTTATCTCTATTTATTGCATTACTTTCTATATACTGGTATAGAGTATTAATATGTTCTGCTTGTTTTAAGTTAAGAAATTGCTCTAACCGGTTAGATACTGATTCACCCCCCCCTCTCAGTATCTGTGGAAATCCTAACAAAGTATTACACATCCACTAAATTTTTGGCATAAAATTTCTTAACTATTTAGAATACTATTGCACAACTCGAGTTTTGCATAGATTCATACATCAAAATTTTACATGAACTTGAGAAGGAAAATCTAGTGTTTTCACCACTAAAGTTGACTACACTCCCTACACAAAAAGTAACTTGCATGAATGAATAAATTTTCCTATCCTAAGGTGCTACAAGTAAGATATTCACTTGAGGATTCAATGAAATCACAAAGTACATATCTAACATGAGTTTGCACACAAAGAAAGATAACTCTTGAAGGTAATAAACTAAATTTTTATAAATAAAAAGATGCTATTACAATCGTGGAGTCTGTTTTTTTTTAAAATTACTTGAAAACAAAGATACAACAATTGTTTCAGTCACACAATAATTGATTTTGAGTTACAACATTGTGATTTATGCCTGAAAGAGATCTAAAAGCTACAACACTTTACAAAAATGAAAGCAAGAACTAAAAAATTCAAGGCCTAGTAGTTTGGTATTTATAAATTACAATGCTTGTACAAGTTGCAACATGTGCAATTGAGAAAATGTGACACGTGTCCTTACCTTGATGGTTGAAGAAGTCCTCTTTCTCTTCCTAGGTCAGTTATAATTGAAAATGGGTCATAAAAACTCTCCAAATTGCCTAAAACTGCATAATAAATGAAGAAAAGACTCCTTTGACTTTCATCTAAGTTAGGCATTCAATTTTGTCCCTATAAACCTGGAAGTGGCTAGAAAAAGATTTCATCTTGCTAGATAATGCACACAATTCTCTCTAGATACCCTCTACCTACCCTATATCAGCTCCATGCTTCCTATATGCATGCTTAATGTCTCCAAATTGATCTCCAAAAACCATAGGACATGTGCTCCTTCCTTCTTGTTTTAAAAGTTGAGAAAGTCTTGGGGTTAAGATAAAATAGATTTTGAGTCATAAAGTTCTCTCAAACTGCCTCAAACTAAATAATAATTGCCTCAAATTGTGCCTTACATGTGTACCCAACCACCAAGCATACTTCCCCATGTCAAAATGATACCTAAGAGATCAAAATTCTCCTCTTTTCCTCTCCTTGTATGTGTTATCCCTTGTAGGTTGTGATAGCACATTTAGTGAGTGAAAAAATAATTTTGGAGTGTCATACTAAAAATTATTGTCCTCTTTTGGGGTGACTATCCCTATCAAGCACTAGCTTCTCAATGGTTATTTTGATAGTGTTCTTATGCTTCTTGTTAATATTTAACTTCTCATCTTTGATCTGGATGTGTCACTTAAGCATCTAATGGTTGCCACTAAATGTTCCTTTGAATCCTTATTGACTCTCTTCTCCTCTTAGATCTCTTTTCCATATTTGCAATCATTGATTGGGATTAGGCTTTTGAGATTGCTAGAAATCCTAAACATGGTTAATACTATGAAATAATTTTTTTTTATTTGATGACTGCCATGGTGTCTTTTTATGGTGATTCAAATGTGTTTCATGAAAAGAAATCCACAAAGGTTTTCTATGTGTCTAGATGGTTTTAATCCATTTCAAAACACCAGGACTATCTGTAACATCCTAAAATTGCACCCCTCACAATTTTTGACTGCATTTGGGTCTTTGCCTTAGTGTTTGCACCCATCGGCCTGATCAAGGGCCCAAATATGCTCATGCACATCAAAAACACCTTGCAACTTAACAATTCACTCAAAAGCCACCTTGATCCTACCCCAAAATAGGGTGGGACTGGGGTGTGGCACCCTGGTCCCCGTTAATGGGGACCTATCTTGGACCGCTTCCCCTCGACCTATCTCAAATTGAAGTGGGAAAATCACCCCTATGTCATCTTAAGTCAAAAAATCAGTCAATTAATCCTATTGAAAAGTATATAAGATGGATTTCTCCTCTCATTTGAGGATCCACAATCCAACAGATACACATAAGAGGTCATCAAGCATTCAAGAGATCAAGCATTTAAGCATTCAAGAGCAATTGAGCATTTTTCAGTCGTCCTTCAAGCTTTGGAGCAACAATAGAGTCAATATTTCAAGCATTGAAGAGGAGATCAACATTCTAGTTCATGAAACCGTAATTCCATGTGGAAGAAAGCACAACTTCACAAGGAGGTATAAGCATTTCATTTTCAGTCAATTCAACATCCCCTCAAAGAAGGGGATTTCTATTTTTAGTCATTTCATTTACATTATTTCAACCACTTGGTTAATTCTAGAACCGCACTTTGACCTGAAGGCAAACCCCTATTCCCAACACATTTCCCTTTCTTTTTGTGTGTAGGAAACAGGTGCACAATTGTAATTCAAGAATTAAGCTTTATTCGTAGAGATGAAAAAACCCTTTTTGATGTGCGGAAAGTTCAAAGGACCGATAGGAGGGCGACCATGTCCGGACACATGGTCCCTACAACTTTTGCCCGATTTTGTGGAGCAACTCCAAATCATCTCAAACTTCTTAGATCCAAGTGCATGACTAAAGCCCAAATTTGTAGCTCATTGTTTTCTTAAACTTTGTCTTCATTTCCAGCACTTAAAATTAATTCAACTAGTCAACTTACAAAAGAAGGTCAATTGCATTTCAATCACAACCAACCTACTTAGTATTCAGTCCTTTCATCATTATCTAGTAGATTCAACCCCTCTTTTGAATGTAAAGTCTCCCTCAAGTGAAAATTGAGCTTAGTGAATTTTACCTTCCAACGTGGATAATTGGCTAAAGCTCCCAATTTTCCACTTTACAAGTTTAATTTCCTTGAAATTTTAAAAAATTTAGAGGTTGAATTCACAAAAATCCTAATATTTAGATTCAAAATTGAGCTTGTCATTTGTCTAAATTGGACTAATTGTTTCAGATCTGAGAACTCTTCATTTTTACAATTCAAGTTTTCATTTGCATATTCAATTTTCAAAAATTTTAAAATTAAGTGGTTAAATCGCAAAACCCTAATTTTTAATTTGAAAATTGACCTTGTGGATTTTGTAGATCTTGAATTTGGTCTTTGATTCAATCTCAAATATTCATTTTCCCTCCTTGCAACATTCAAATTTTTAAATTTAAGTTTTTAAAATTAAGCGATTTATGCAAAAAACCCTAATTTTTAAAATTTAATTAATCTTGTGCAATTTCAAATTTTCTTTTAGCAATTAAATCTAAAGCCTCTTGTCTTACTTCTAAACATCATAAAAGTTGGCCCTTAAGTGTGCCCTTTTTGTTGTTCTTTCAATTAATCATCTTCTAGAACATCCAAAGTGTGTCTTATTTCAATTTTCAAGGCTTATTTCCGCATATTTTGACATCTCCAATTCCCATATCCTTCTGGAATTCACATTAAAATCACAATCTTGCTTCCCCAAAAATTTGGTAAAAAGTTGATCGGACCGTGTGTTCGGATCAAGTTGCTACCAACTTGGTCCCGACGTTTTCTACTCAAATTTTGGGAGCCTATTTTGACTCTATTTTACTACACAATTCCAGATATTTGTGAAATTTTATTGATTTTAGGTCACCCTAAGGTCGAAAACAAATCTAAATTTCAACATTTGCATTTTCAATTTAAATTTTAAAATTAAGTGTTTAACTACATATAACCTAATTTTTAGAAATAAATTGGTTTCTTCAGTATTTCAACATTTCAAAATTTTAATTAAGAGGTTAGATTTAGACAACCCTAATTTTAATTGTGATTTTACCTCCTTTCAAACTTTTAAAATTAAGATGTCATTTTCAATCCTAATTTTAAATTCAAATTTCTATCTTCTAGGGGATAATTTCAAATTTAATTTAAGAGGTTATTTTAACAAAACCCTAATTTTAAAGTTCAAATTCTTAGGAGATTGAATTACTCTTTCCAATTTCTTTTCCCTAGTGCATGAGTTTTACTACTATTAGTCCTACCTATAGTATCCCCGTTAGAAGCTATAGAATTAAGGCTGCCCAAGGTTTAGTTACCGAAGAAATGGAGCCTAATTTAGCTAGCTTGTTCAATGAGTAATCACTAACTAGGGTATCCATTGATCAATTGGCAAAGATGGACAATCAATTTGGTAATCTTCAACAATGGATGAGTCAAAAATACCCAGAAAGTGAAGCTCTCCCATTGATTGAAGGATTAAAAAAAATGATTCAAAAGTGATAAACATGGTGTTGATATCTTGTGTTGTATTTCTCATATTGTTGATTCTAATATCATGCCTATAAAGAGTTGTGCTGAAAACCTAGGTTATACACAACCTCCTAGTCAAGTTAATCATTCTGTTTCTTTAACAACTCCTATGACTTGTGTTCCTACCTTCACATCAAATATCATGGCTAACTCTACACAAAATGTTATACCTACAATGTTAGTCATGGGGGCAATACCTCTTCTTTCATTTCTCCTACCACGAGTTTCCCCCTTATTACCCAATCACACTCACCACCTATGAATCTTAGTCGAGGGGGAAACTTCTTCAATCACAATTCTTTCATTCCTCCTATGAGTCTTCCATGCATTACCCAACCTTCTCCATTACCTACTTATCATAGTGTTCCACTACTTATTCTCAATCTTTTCCTTAATTCAGTAATATTACTCCACTCTCTCAATCCAACATGTCTAATTCAAATCCTTCTACCAAAGCTACAATCAATAGTCTAGCCCAAGCAATGTCTTCCTTACAACAACTGTTAGCAACAATCAAGAAGGAAGACTAAGAGAGAAGGGGAGGGGGGGAGGGGTGAAACAGTCTTCATTGAATTAACAACAAGTTAAACTCCAAAACATAAACTGATAAACTGTAGCAACAAATAGATAAGAAAAATAATAGCATAACACACAACACCAAGATTTGTATGTGGAAAACCCAGTTAAGGGAAAAACTATAGTGGAAACCTACCCACAATAATATGATACTCTGCAATAGTATGTGAAAATATTATAATGGGGAATGCACATGCAGTCAGGCACACTTCCTAGAGCTCACTGCTCAAAAGATATATGCCCGAAAGGCTACAACCCTTAGGGAAGTCTCACTGACTTACAATATGATTCGAACTACAATCCAAAAGGAATGAACTGCAATGATAGCATCTACAAATGCCTGATGACAGTTCTGGTTAAGCACAATTGTCTGCTCTGCAACATCAAACACACCTCAACACTTTGCTGAATGATAAATCCTTGTTCAAACATTATTCTCTCTCTAATAATGTAAACACAATACCAACATCTAAATTACATAAGCATCTCACTTATATATACAAATCATCAACCTTGACAACAAGGTCAACTAAACACTCAACCCTCAACTTACAATTACATAAATTACATTGCATGATACAAAGATCAACCATCAGACCAATATTATGATTTATATTACATAGCATTGACCTAATTCGAATTTCCAAATGATTACATCCACTGGAAATGCCGCCAAGATCAACCACAACATGTTACACCACCAAAATTACTGCATAACATGTAAATCACAACCGGTTGATAGTAACCACCAAAACCTCACACAATGATCAATGCAGATCACCAAAACAAATAGGACATGACTAGGAAACACCAGCAAGCACGTTAGAATCATCTAGAATAGTTGCACCAACACCTCTTTTCAAATCTTCATCGGTCAATTTCTCAAAGCTCAAGAACACAACCAATAAATAATTGTCACGAGGAAAGATAACTTGTAGAGAACCAAATCATGAACCATATGAAAGGAAGATACACAAGATCACCCCAAACAATAATCCAAAGTCTCAGCACAAGATCTGATCACACTAAAATATACCGAAGGAAATACCGGATTCTGCAAAATAGCGATCAACAAAACCAAACTACAAAACTAGATAAAAAAATCTTCCCAAACTCACCAGAATAACTCATAGGAATATGTTGACATCAATGACAAAAACATATCCTAGCAGCAAAAATGAACAACCAAATCCAACAATCTCTCCCTCTGGCATTGATGACAACATATGAATGTGAAAAATAGTCAATGCAAAGAAAGAAGATATCACCAACAAACTCCCCCTAAGATCAAGATAGATGAAGCATTTTTCACATGATCTCTCTCCCCCTTTGATAGCAATGCCAAAGATCTCCAAAATAGAAAATCAAACTCTCAATACAGAATCATGAATCTCTCTCCTTGGGATACACAACCAAATCAACAAACTACTCCAACAGAGGAGCAACACCAACTCATGAATCCAGATAAAAGAATAAGGCTATGAATTCCAACGGATTGATGCAACTCAATGCATCTAATTCTCACCAGGAGGGGTGAATACCCCTAGCTTGTCTCTCAAATAGATAAATGTATCTACAGGCATATGCTTAGTGAAAATATCAATAATTTGTTCCTTTGTAGATACATATTCCAGCTTCACCTTCTATTCACTGACTTTCTCTCTCAAGTAATTATATTTTATTGATATATTCTTAGTCTTTGAATGTTGCACTAGATTCTTAAACATGTTTATAGCACTTTAGTTATCACAGTATATAACATTAGGCTCATCATAAATAACTCTAATATCTTTCAACATTTGCTTCATCCAAAATATCCGAGTCCAATTACTAGCAGAAACAATGTACTCAGCTTCAACAATAGATAAAGATATTGAATCTTGTTTCTTGCTATCCCATGAAACCAACTTCTTACCTGAAAAGAATTCCCCACTGATAGTACTCTTCTAGTCATCAACATCACTA
This sequence comes from Cryptomeria japonica, assembly GCF_030272615.1. Lineage (NCBI taxonomy): Eukaryota > Viridiplantae > Streptophyta > Pinopsida > Cupressales > Cupressaceae > Cryptomeria > Cryptomeria japonica. The sequence goes on along the minus strand of NC_081410.1, from coordinate 463,921,906 downwards.
ACCCAATCTGCATCAGTGTAAGAACATAACATGAAATCATCATTCTTTGGATACCATAAACCATAATCCTCAGTTCCCTTTAGATAATTGAATATTCTTTTAACAACAGTGATATGACCCTCCTTCGGATCATCTTGATATCTATCAACCATACACACAACATGCATAATGTCAGGTCTAGTTTGAGTGAGATATAATAATCCACCAACCATAGATCTATACAAACTCTGATTAACTTTAGGAGATTCATCATTTTTAGACAATTACAACCAGTCACCATAGGAGTTCCAACTGGTTTGGAATCATTTAGTGCAAACTTCTTCAACAGTTCCTTTACATACTTTGTTTGAGATATAAAGATACCTTTTCTTGTCTGTGCAATTTGCAAACCTAACAAAAATTTCATCTCACCAATCATAGACATCTCAAATTCTTTTTAGATATCACCGACAAAATTCATACTCATATCATCATCACCACCAAAGATAATGTCATCAACAAAGACTTCAACAATAAAAATGTTATCATTTTGAATCTTAAAGTACAAATTACTATCAGTAGCACCTTTGATAAATCCCAATTTTAACAAGTATTTGTCTAACCTAGCATACCAGGCTCTAGGAGCTTATTCCAATCCTTAAAGTTCTTTCTTCAACTTACATACCATGTCTTCATCATCCAATAATGAAAATCCATCAGGTTGTTTAATGTAAACTTCTTCTTCTAGACCACCATTAAAAAATGTAGATTTGACATCCATCTGATATACCTTGAAATTTTTATAAGCAACATAAGCAAGCAACAATCTAATAGCTTCAATTCTAGCAACTGGAGCAAAATTTTCTTCATAATCAATCCCTTCTTGCTATGAATATCCTTTGTAGACCAGTCTGGCTTTATTTCTAACTACTTCACTGGCTTCATTCAATTTGTTCCTAAAAATCCATTTAGTACCAATAAGATTTTTATCTTTAGGTCTAGGCACAAGTTCCCAAGTGTTGTTCTTATCAATCTTATCTGACTCTTTTTACATGGCTCTTATCTAGTTATCATCTTTATAGGCTTCAACAACATCTTTAGGTTCAACTTTTAAAATCAAACATTCTTCTTCTACAGCTGACCTTCTTCTAGTCATCACACCTTTATTCTTATCACCAATAATCTGATTCTTAGAATGATTCAATCTTACATACCTCAGAGTCTTCTAATTTTTCTGATCCTTAGGCTCCTGCACATGATCACCAACAACAACAAAATCCAAATTTAAAGTTTCTACTTGATCATAATTCTTAGTCTCTTCAAGCTGAATAGGGGCTAAAACAACATGTTGACCTTCATCATAAGCTTTGATCTTCTTCCCAAGGTTTTCATCCACCTTCACATTTTCACTCTCAACCCTCTTTCTCAGTCTCTTGTCATAGCACTAGTAGGCTTTGCTATTTGTAGAATATCCCAAAAAGATACCTTCATCACTTCTAGCATCAAACTTTCCAATATCTTCATCTCTCTTGATATAGAATTTGCTACCAATAACTTTGAAATATTTCATAGCAGGAACATGACCAAACCAAATCTCATAAGGGGTCTTATCGGTATCACTTTTGACATGAACTCTATTGAATATATAGACTATAGTGCTAATAGCTTTTCTCCAATAGACCTTTGGAATATATCCTTTAATCAACATGGTTTTTGCAGCATCCAAAATAGTACGGTTCTTCCTTTCAACAATCCCATTCTATTGTGGGGTCCTAGGAGCATATAGCTATCTTCTGATTCTATGCTTCTCATAGAAAGAATTGAACTCATTGAAACAAAATTCTCCACCTCTATCAGATCTCAGACACTTCAGCTTCAATCCAGACTTAGTTTCAACTTTAGCTTTGAATATCTTGAATTTCTCAAATGCTTCTGATTTTTCCTTAAAAAGACAACCCACATCATTCTGGAATAATTATCAATTAGCAGCATAAAGTATCTATCACCCTACACACTTCTAACATTTGTAGGTCCACATAGATCAGTGTGCACAAGATCTAACAATCCATCAAATGTATACCATTTTCTCTTGAAAGAAATCCTTGTTTGCTTACCCAACTGACATTCCTTTCATACCAGATTAACAGGTTTAATAATCTTAGGTAGATCCCTAACATCTTGTGTAGAACTGATCTTGATCAATGAATCAAAGTTTACAAGGCACATTAATCTATGACACAACCAACTCTCATCTATCATAGCAATCAAACAACTTTTCTCACCAGCATTCAAATAATTTTTTTCACCTTTAGTCTTAGTTCCAGATGCAATCTCTACACCAGAGGCATTCAAGATCTTGCATTTGTTGGGATTATGGATGTATTGCATTGGTTGTCATTGATGTCAACACTTGTCAACACTTATCAGTACTAGAGATCTTTGTTTATGTTACTAGCATTTTCAGTGACTTAGGCATAGTCACCGGTATTTGGTTCACCGATAGGTTATATTGTTCACTGACACAAAAGATGACTTGTTATCATCTGGAGATTACTTGGTTATGTCGAAGATATGGTTTGGACACTTGGTTTTGGTGATTTGGTTATTTATCTAATTGAGTTTACATATTTGTTGTTACCGGCAAATTGGTCTAGGTTATGGACTGGCAAGCGTTATCTATTCCAAATTAGCACGACACGTTATGGAGATGATTTATTGATTGGTTATTATTGTAAATGCATTAAGCCAACATGATGCATCACATATTGATTCATTTGCAATTGATTTAATTGTAATATTCCTAGTGAGCTGACCTACACATTTGGTTTTAGGTTTTGGTATATATGTAAGATCTCATTTGTGAGATTATGTAGAAGTGGAAGAGGAATATAAAAATGTATATGTGAATATATGCAAAGCTACTCACATAGACATCATTTGAAGATTAAAGGAAGGTTATGAAGAAGACAATTAGAGCTTAACCGGTATTGAATCCAGCATATGAAGATGCTATTTTGAGCAGTGCATTATCATTGGATTTAACCATCCAATTGTAGTTAGTGTGACTCTCATTTTGTGATCGAGCAGTGAGCTCTAGGTAGTTGGCCTTTCTGCATGTAGATACCCCATTTGTACATCCCATTTGTACACACATACTATATGCAGGAGTATCATCTGATTGTGGGTAAGGTTTCCACCATGGTTTTTCCCCTTACAAGGTTTCCATGTACAAATATATGTGTTATGTGTTGTGGATGTTATTTGTCTTTCTGTTTCATGCATTACACTTTATCGGTACTGTTATTAACTGTCAAACTGTCAACGGACATTAAGTTTGGTTTATCAGTATTATGCATTAAGTTTGATTAAGTTATAGTTTGGTTAAAATTAATAGACAAATGATTCACCCCCCCTCTCAGTTGCCTCCGGGTCCTAACAATTGGTATTAGAGCCAAGTCCTCTTTTTGCAAAAGTTTAACAGCTTGAGGAGATTCTATGGCAACTAACTATTTCAGGAAGGACAGTCCGAAGCTTGATGGAACTAGCTATGGTATATGGAAGATCAGAATGGAGACACATCTAAATTGAATTGGAAGAGACATATGGGATGTTACAAAGATTGGCTATGTTGGTCCTACACAGAGTCAACCTAATCCACCAAACTTGGCTAAAGATTAGGAAAATGATTGCAAAGCAAGAGAAGCACTTTTGACCGCATTGTCAGATCAGAAAATCATGGGATTATTAGACCGATCTACTGCTAAAGCTATTTGGGACAAATTAGAGACATTGAATGAAGGTGATACCACTGTCAAAATTGCAAAACTGGAATGCTTCTGAGTCAGTTATGAAAATCTAAAAATGGAAGAAGATGAAAGGATTTCTGCTTTTATGGAAAGAGTTAATGAAATTGTTTTGGGTATACAATGTTGTGGAGGATCCTTAAGTGAAGATGAAATTGTTTCGAAAGTTTTAAGAGCATTGCCACTGTCATACAAAATGTGTTGGTATTTTGGATATGTTGATATGGTTTTGTCATTGATGTCAACACTTGCCAATACTTATCAGCACTTAGAGATCTTTGGTTATGTTCACCGGCATGATCAATGAATTATGCACAGTCACCGATATCTAGTTCACCAGTAGGTTATATTGTTCATCAGCACTTGAAATGACTTGGAGATTACTTGGTTATGTCAAAGACATTGTTTGGACACTTGTTTTTGGTGATTTTTTCATTGGTCTAATAGGGTTTGCATATTTGTTGTTACCGGCAAATAGGTCTAGGTTATGGACTAGCAAGCATATCTATTCTAGATCAGCACGACACGTCATGAAGATGATTCATTATTATTGTAAATGCATTGAGCTAACACCATGCATTACATATTAATTCATTTGTAATTGATTTAATTTTAATATCTTAGTAATCCTACCTACACATTTTCTCTTAGGTCTTGGTATATATATAAGATCTTATTTGTGAGATTGAAATAAGGATAGTGGAACGGGAATATAATAAGGTATATGTGAATATAAGAAAAGCTATACACACAGACATCATTCAAGATTGAAGGAAGGTTTGAAGAAGGCAAATCAGAGCTTAACCGGTACTGAATCTAGCATATGAAGATGCTATTTTGAGCAGTACATTATCATTGGATTTAACCATCCAATTGTAGTCAGTGTGACTCCCATTTTGTGATTGAGCAATGAGCTCTAGGCAGTTGGCCTTTCTGCATGTGCAGACTCCATATTGTACACACATACTATCTACAATAGTATCATCTGATTGTGGGTAAGGTTTCCCACCATGGTTTTTCCCCTTACAGGATTTCCACGTACAAATAACTATGTTATGTGTTGTGTATGTTATTTGTCTTTCTGTTTCATGCATTAAACTTTATCGATATTGTTATTAACTGCTAAACTGTCTACCGACATTAAATTTTGGTTTACTGTATTATGCACTAATTTTGGTTAAGTTAGTTTTGGTTTGAAATTAATAGACAAATGATTCAACCCCCCCTCTCAGTTGCCTCCAGAACCTAACAATTGGTATCAGAGCCTAGTCCTCTTTTTGCAGAAGTTTAACAACTTGAGAAGATCTAATGTCTTCTAACTATTTCAAGAAGGACAGTCCAAAACTTGATGGAACTAACTATGGCATATGGAAGATCAGGATGGAAACACATTTAAATTGCATTAGGAAGGACATATGGGATGTTACAAAGAATGGCTATGTTGTTCCTACTCAAGGTCAACCTAATCCACCAACCTTGGCTAAAGATGAACAAAATGATTGCAAAGCAAGAGAAGCACTTTTGAGTGCATTATCAGATCAACAAATTATGGGGTTATCAGATAGAGCTACTGCTAAAGATATTTGGGATAAATTGGAAACATTGAATGAAGGTGATACCACAGTCAAAATTGCAAAACTGGAATGCTTCCGGGTCAGGTATGAAAATCTGAAAATGGAAGAAGATGAAAGGATTTCTGCTTTCATGGAAAGAGTAAATGAAATTGTTTTGGGCATACAATGTTGTGGAGGATCCTTAAGTGAAGATGGAATTGTTTCTAAAGTTTTAAGAGCTTTGCCACCGACATCTATTAATGAATTGAGAACAATGCCTAATGCATCAGTATCTAGAGACACTTTGGTTGGAAAACTTTCAGCTTTTGAACTTGAGGAATTTGGTCCTGTTGCTACTATTAAGAAATATTTAGCTTTCAAGGCATCATCATCATCTGCAACATCATCATCATCATCTGCAGCAAAATCTGATTGGAAAGCCTTTTATGAAAGAGAACTTGAAGAAATTAGAAAGGAGAATGAAGAACTGGAAGAACTTGAAGCACTATTTGCAAGGAAAATGCCTAAAGGTCTAGTTGGAAGTAAGTATGAAGGTAAAGCACCATTTAAATGTTTTAACTGCAATAAGATTGGTCATATGGAATCTAGGTGTCCTGATAGACATGCAAGATTGCAAGAAGAAGCTAAAAGAACATATAAGCCTAACCCTGATATCAGAGATACAGATTTAAGAAGAATAGAGACAAATCTTGTTACTATGCTGATGGAGTTACTAATGATTCTGATGAGGAACCAATAGACAATGGATGGGTTTTTGTTGCTATAATAGATGATCAACTAACACCTACTGTTCAACCAGTAGAGCGGGCCCTGATAGCTAAAATTGAAGATAACAATGAATGGATCATTGATTTTGGATATTCGCATCATATGACTAGTGATATGAGTAAATTCCTATCTTTTCTCAAATTGAATCAGGAACAACAACAAGTAAAAACACAAGTAAAAACACCCCGGTATGTAAGATTGAATCACTCTGAAAATCAAATAATTGGGAACAAGTATCAAGGTGTTATGACTAGAGGAAGACTGGCAAATGAAGTGGTATGTCTTATTTCTCAAATTGAACCAGCATCAGTTAATGAGGCATGCGAAGATAAACACTGGATTAAAGCTATGAAAGATGAATTGGAACAAATTGAAAAGAATAACACATGGACATTAGTTCCCCAGCCTAAAGATAAAAATGTAATTGGAACTAAATAGGCATTCAGAAATAAACTCAATGAAGATGGTAAGGTAATCAGAAATAAAGCAATATTAGTGTGTAAGGGATATTCATAGAAAGAAAGAATTGATTATAATGAAACCTTTGCACCGATAGCTAGAATTGAGGCAGTCAGATTACTCTTAGCTTTTGTAGCATACAAGAACTATAAAGTATATCAAATAGATGTTAAATGTACATTTCTGAATGGTGATCTTGAAGAAGAAATTTACATTTAACAACCTGATGGATTTTCATTGACAAATGACAAAGATATGGCTTGCAGGTTAAGGAAAGCTTTATATGGACTAAAGAAAGCTCCTAGAGCTTGGTATGCTAGATTGGACAAATATCTTTTGAAGGTTGGTTTCACTAAAGGTAATGTTGACAACAATCTATATTACAAAGTGACTAATGATGACATCTTGGTTATAGAAGTTTTTGTTGATGATATAATCTTTGGAGGAGAAGATGGATTATGTAAAGACTTTTTTAAAAAGATGCAGGAAGAATTTGAAATGTCTATGATTGGGGAGATAAAATTCTTTTTAGGATTGTAGATTTCACAGACTGATAAAGGTATATTCATAAATCAATCAAAGTACTTGAAGGAATTACTAAATAAATTTGGCATGGAAAACTCTAAACTGGTAACTACACCTATGACTAAAACTGATAAACTATCATTAAAGAATGAATTAACACGTGTTAATCTGACTAGGTACAAGTCTATGATAGGAGGTTTACTATATTTGACACAAACTAGACCTGATATTATGAATGCAGTATGTATTATTTCAAGATTTCAGAGTAATCCTAAAGAAAATCATGAATCAACAGTGAAAAGGATCTTTCGGTATCTACAAGGAACTACAAATGTTGGTTTATGGTATCCTAGAGATGAAAACTTTGATTTATGTGCATATGCCGATGCAAATTGGGCAGGAGATGTAGATGATAGAAAAAGTACCATCGGTGGAGCATTCTTTCTTGGTAGCAGATTAATCTCTTGGTTGAGCAAGAAACAAAGTTGCACATCTTTATCAACAACAGAATCAGAATATGTTGCAGCAGCAACTAACTATACATAGGTATTATGGATCAAGCAAATGTTGAAGGACATAAAGGTAAAATGCAAGGAACCTATAACAATTTACTGGGATAATATGGAAGCAATTTATATATCAAAGAATCCGGTATTTCACTCAAAAACTAAACATGTTTCTATCAAATTCAATTTTCTAAAAGAGAATGTTGAAGCAAAAGAAGTGAAATTGGTTTATGTGAATACTAAAGAGTAGATTGTAGATATTTTCACTAAGCCTTTGCCTAAAGAATCTTTTGAGTATCTCAGAGAGTAGCTTGGGGTTATACCCCCACTGGTAGAGACTTAGACAATTGATGATTGTCATCAACTGGCAGAATTAACAGAGAAATCTTTTTTCGGCTTTGATGAGGAGAGATACTTCTCAGGGGGAGTAGTTGGATAAATTGATAAGTTAGTATTTTGTGATAAGTTCTTTGAATCTGGTTTTTGTATTGCTTTGGCATTTGATGTCAAAGGGGGAGAGATATCTATGGAAAAACACATTATCTTTTGGGAGAGATTATTTGGGGAGAAACTGTTGAAGAGATTGTTACTCTCTCTATCTGTATTTTGATTTTTGGTTAATGATCTCATTTGGAGATTGTTGGTTTTTGGTTTTTGGCACTTTGATGGTTTTTCCATCTTGTGTTCCCATCAATGCCAAAGGGGGAGATTGTTGGTATTTTGGATATGTTGATATGGTTTTGTCATTGATGTCAACACTTGTCAAATTTTATCAGCACTTGGAGATCTTTGGTTATGTTCACCGACATGATCAGTGACTTATGCACAGTCACCGATATCTGGTTCAGCGACAGGTTATATTGTTCAATGACACTTGGAATGACTTGGAGATTACTTGGTTATGTCAAAGACATTGTTTGGACACTTGGTTTTGGTGATTTGTTCATTGGTCTAATCGGGTTTGCATATTTGCTATTATCGGCAAATAGGTCTAGGTTATGGACCGACAAGCATATCTATTCTAGATTAGCATGACACATCATGAAGATGATTCATTATTATTGTAAATGCATTGAGCTGACATCATGCATCGCATATTGATTCATTTTTAATTGATTTAATTGTAATATCTTAGTAAGCCAACCTACACATTTGGTCTTAGGTCTTGGTATATATGTAAGATCTCATTCGTGAGATTGAAATAAGGATAGTGGAAGAAGAATATAATAAGGTATATGTGAATATAAGAAGAGCTATACACATAGAAATCATTCAAGATTGAAGGAAGGTTTGAAGAAGGCAAATCAAAGCTTAACCAGTACTGAATCCAACATCTGAAGATGCAATTTTGAGTAGTACATTATCATTGGACTTAACCATCCAATTGTAGTCAGTGTGACTCCCATTTTGTGATTGAGTAGTGAGCTCTAGGCAGTTGGCCTTTCTGCATGTGCAGACTCCATATTGTACACACATACTATTTGTAGTAGTATCATCTAATTGTGGGTAAGGTTTCCCACCGTGGTTTTTCCCCTTATAGGGTTCCCACGTACAAATAATTGTGTTATGTGTTGTGTATGCTATTTGTATTTCTCTTTCATGCATTAAACTTTACCAGTACTATTATTAACTGCTAAACTGTCTACCGACATTAAACTTTGGTTGTTAGTTTTGGTTTGAAATTAATAGACAACCGATTCACCCCCCCTCTCAGTTGCCTCTAGGACCTAACAAAATGAAAGTAATTGCTATTAATGAATTGAGAACAATGCCTAATACATCAGTTTCTAGAGATACCTTCATTGGAAAACTTTTAGCTTTTGAATTTGAGGAGTTTGGTCTTGCTGCTACAATTAAGATAGATTTAGCCTTCAAAGCATCATCATCATCATCATCATTGAAATTTGATTGGAAAGCACTTCATGCAATAGAACTTGAAGACATCAGAAGAGAAAATGAAGAATTGGAAGAGCTTGAAGCACTATTTGCAAGGAAAATGCCTGAAGGTCCAGTTGGAAGTAAGTATGAAGGTAAAGAACCATTTAAATGTTTTAACTGCAATAAAATTGGTCATATGGCATCTAGGTATCGTGATAGACATGCAAGATTGAAAGAAGAAGCTAAAAGAACATATAAGCCTAACCCTGAATATCAAAGATATAGATTTAAGAAGAATAGAGACAAATCATGTTACTATGCTGATGAAGGAGTTATTGATGATTCTGATGAGGAACCAACAGACAATGGATGGGCTTTTGTTGCAATAACAGAAGATCAACCGACACCTACTATACAACTGATAGAGCAGGCCTTGGTAGCTAAAATTGAAGAAAAGGATGAATGGATGATTGATTCTAGATGTTCACATCATATGACTAGTGATAAAAGTAAATTCTTAACCTTTCAGGAATACAATGGAGGTCTAGTAAGATTTTGGGATGATAAATCTTGTTTGATTAGAGGAAAAGACACTATATCTTTTGATGGTAAGAACAATACTGACAAGTTTTATTATGTTGAAGTTTTTAAGCATAATCTTTTGAGTGTTGGTCAATTAGTTGAAAAAGGATTTCAGTTACAATTCAAGAATGGTAAATGCAAAATCATGAATAGAACTATTTTGGAAATTGCAACCGGTAATCAGACTAGAGGTAATATCTTTCACTTGACTAATAATGAGAAGACATGCTTGATTGCACATATTGATGAAATTTGGTTATGGCATAAAAGTCTTTGTCATGTAAATTTTGATTGCATTGTGAAGATCAATACAACTAAGGCGGTAAGGGACTTACCTAAGATTGTAAAACCTCACAATCCGGTATGTAAGGAATGTCACTTTAGAAAGTGAGTTAGAGGAACTTTTAAGAGTATTCTAGAGAAATCCAATAATGTTCTTGATTTAATTCATACTGATTTATGTGGTCCGACAAGAACTAGAAGTTTACAAGGAGATAGATATTTTATGCTAATCATTGATGATTATTCTAGAATGTGTTGGGTTACTTTTCTTAGGGAGAAATCATAAGCTTTTGGGAAATTCAAACTATTCAAGGTAATGGTAGAGAATGAAACCAGTAAGAAAATCAAATGTTTAAGATCAGATCAAGGAGGTGAATTCACATCTATGGATTTTAATACATTTTATGAAGTGAATGGAATCAAAAGACAATTATCAGCTCCTCGGACAACCCAACAAAATGGAGTTGTGGAAAGGAAGAACATAACTATTTTGGATGCAGCTAGAAGCATGATATCAGAAGCAAACCTACCTCATGTGTATTGGAGAGAAGTAGTGAATACAATGGTTTACACATTCAATAGAGTTCACATCAAAGGTGAGACCGGTAAGACCCCTCATGAACTATGGTTTGGTAATACTCCTACTCTTAAATATTTCAAAATATTTGGAAACAAATGTTATATTAGGAGAGATGATAATATTGGTAAATTTGATCCTAGAAGTGATGAAGGAATATTTCTTAGTTATTCATCTAAGAGCAAGGCATATAGATGTTTTAATAAGAGATTGCAAAAAATCATTGAGAGTGCAAATGTGAAGATTGATGAATAGTTTAGAGGTAATTCAAGGTCTATGGACTCTGAACTAGCAGTTGAGATAATCACGAATGAACCTACACCAAATACACCAGTATAGAATGTTGATCCAGTCACACCGACATCATCTGAGAATTCCACAGTGAATGAAGAACAACAATAGGTGAATACACCTAGGTATGTAAGATTGAATCACTTTGAAAGTCAGATAATTGGGAATAAGTATCAAGGTGTAATGACTAGAGGAAGACTGGTAAATGAAGAGGTATGTCTAATTTCTCAAATTGAACCAGCATCAGTTAATGAGGCCTGTGAAGATAAACATTGGATTAAACCTATGGAAGATGAATTGAAACAAATTGAAAAGAATAACACATGGACATTGGTTCCCCGGCCTAAAAACAAAAATGTAATTGGAACTAAATGGGTATTCAGAAATAAACTTAATAAAGATGGTAAGGTAATTAGAAACAAAGCAAGATTAGTGTGTAAGGGATATTCACAGAAAGAGGGAATCGATTACAATGAAACCTTTGCATCGGTAGCTAGAATTGAGGCAGTCAGACTATTTCTAGCATTTACAACACACAAGAACTATAAAATATATCAAATGGATGTTAAATGTGCATTTGTAAATGGTGATCTAAAAGAGGAAGTTTACATTGAACAACTTGATGGATTTTCTTTGACAAATGACAAAGATATTGTTTGCAGGTTAAGGAAAGCTTTATATGGATTGAAGCAAGCTCCTAGAGCTTGGTATGCTAGATTGGAAAAATATCTTTTGAAGCTTGGTTACACTAAAGGTAATGCTGACAACAACTTATATTTCAAAGTGACTAATGATGACATCTTGGTTATTGAATTTTTTGTTGATGATATCATTTTTGGAGGAGAAGATGGATTGTGTAAAGACTTTTCTAATAAGATGCGGGAAGAATTTGAAATGCCTATGATTGAGGAGATAAAATTCATTTTAGGATTGCAGATTTCATAGACTAATAAAGGTATATTCATATGTCAATCTAAGTACTTGAAGGAGCTACTAAAGAAATTTGGTATGGAAAACTCTAAATCGATAAGTACTCCTATGACTACAACTGATAAACTATCATTGAAGGATGAATCAACACTTGTTAATCCGACAAGATATAAATCTATGATTCGAGGTTTACTATAATTGACACAAACAAGACTTGATATTATGAATGTAGTATGTATTGTTTCAAGATTTCAGAGTAATCCTAAAGAAAATCATGAATCAATAGTGAAAAGGATTTTTTGGTATCTACAAGGCACAACAAATCTTGGTTTATGGTATCCTAAAGATGAAAATTTTAATTTATGTGCATACACAGATGCAAATTGGGCAGGAGATGTAGATGATATAAAGAGCACCACCGGCGGAGCATTCTTTCTTGGTAGCAGATTGATTTCATGGTTGAGCAAGAAATAGAGTTGTACATCATTATCAATAGCAGAATCAGAATATGTTGCAACAACAACTAATTGTACTTGGGTATTATGGATTAAGCAAATGTTAAAGGACATAAAGGTAAAATGCAAAGAACCTATAATCATTTACTGTGATAATATGGCAGCAATAGATATATCCAAGAATCCGGTATTTCACTCTAAAACTAAACATGTTTCTATCAAATTCAATTTTTTGAAAGAGAATGTTGAAGCAAAAGAAGTGAAATTGGTTTATGTGAATACTAAAGAGCAGATTGCAGATATCTTCATTAAGCCTTTGCCTAAGGAAACTTTTGAATATCTCATAGAGCAGCTTGGTGTTATACCCTCACTGGTAGACACTTAAATAGTTGGAGGATGGCATCAGACCGACAAGAATTAACAGAGAAATCTTTTTCCAGCTTTGATGAAGGAGAGCTAATTCTGAGGGGGAGTATTTGGTTATAACAATTGGTATTTGTAATTAGTTCTATGAACTGGTTGTATCTGGCTTTTGTATTGCTTTGGCATTTGATGTCAAAGGGGGAGAGATATCTATGGAAAAACATATTATCTTTTTGGGAGAGATTATTCATTGGGGGACAGATATTATGTATTTTGATTTCTAGTAATTGATCTCTTTGGGAGATTGTTGGTTTTTGGTTTATTGGCATTTTTGCTTTGGCACTTAGATGGTTTTTCCATCTTGTGTTCCCATCAATGTCAAAGGGGAAGATTATTGGTATTATGGATATGTTGCATTGGTTTTGTCATTAATGTCAACACTTGTCAACACTTATCAGACTGAAGATCTTTGGTTATATTTACCGACATGTTCAGTGCCTTATGCATAGTCACCAGTATTTGGTTCACTGACAGGTTATATTGTTCACCGACACAGAGGATGACTTGTTATCATCTGGAGATTACTTGGTTATGTCTAAGACATGGTTTGGACACTTGGTTTTGGTGATTTGATTATTGATCTAATCGGATTTGCATATTTGTTGTTACTGACAAATTGGTCTAGGCTATAGATCGGCAAGCGTTATCTATTCTAGATCAGCACGACATGTTTTGGAGATGATTTATTGATTGGTTATTATTGTAAATGCATTAAGACAACATGATGCATCACATATTGATTCATTTGTAATTGATTTAATTGTAATATTCTTAGTGAGCCGACCTACACATTTGGTCTTAGGTTTTGGTATATATGTAAGATCTCATTTGTGAGATTATGTAGAAGTGGAAGAGGAATATAATAAGGTGTATGTGAATATAAGAAAAGCTACTCATGCAGAGATCATTTGAAGATTAAAGGAAGGTTATGAAGAAGACAATCAGAGCTTAATCGATATTGAATCTAGCATATGAAGATGCTATTTTGAGCAGTACATTATCATTGGATTTAACCATCCAATTGTAGTCAGTGTGACTCTCATTTTGTGATCGAGCAGTGAGATCTAGGCAGTTAGCCTTTCTGTATGTGCAGATCCCATTTGTACACACATACTATCTATAGTAGTATCATCTAATTGTGGGTAAGGTTTTCCACCATGATTTTTCCTACTTATAGGGTTTCCACGTACAAATATCTGTGTTATGTGTTGTGGATTTTATTTGTCTTTCTGTTTCATGCATTAAACTTTACTAGTACTATTATTAACTGTTAAACTATGAATCGACATTAAGTTTGGTTTACCGATATTATGCATTAAGTTTGATTAAGTTATAGTTGGGTTGAAATTAATAGACAACTGATTCACCCCCCTCTTAGTTGCCTCTGGGTCCTAACAACATTTACCATCTTTGAATTATAGATCATAACCCTTATCAACCATCTATCCAACATTTAAAAGATTATGTTTCAAACCTTCTGTTGGCCATTTGGTGGAATTGATTATGTTTTGCATTGATGTTTTGTCATTGATGCCAACACTAGATGTTTGGATGCTTTACCGACACCCTTCTGGTCCCAGTAGGTTAAGTGGTTTCTGGTTAACTTAGATCCAATATGATCTGGTATAGTCTGGTGATGGAATCAGCTTGTTCATGATACTTATATTCATATTTGGTTAGTTGGTTTTGGTCTGGAGATCGGTTGATATCCTGCGTTCTTAGGAGATTGGTTTCTGGTTCCAGTGAGGGTTTCATCGACAGAGCTTTTGATGGAGATCCTTGATGAATTGCATGAGTGGCATTGGTGAAACTTCTGATGGAGTTTCAAGATGTTGTTGGTGATCATGTTTGATACTTGGCGGATGGAGATCATTGCTGAAGCGTATGGACCTATACTTGGTCCAGGTTGATCTAGGTTATGGAGCAAATTTAATGTAACATGTGGATAGGACCTATTAATGTATTTTCAGGATGTCTTATGTGTTGTTTGGTCTAAGGCCGACATGGTTTGTAATTATGTAATTGGTTTATTGTCTGGTGTCCAACCTGATTATTTATGGTTGAGGGTCTATATATATAGATGTAAGATCTCATTGTAGATTATCATGGTTAATGTTAGAGGTCATGGTCAAGGAATGTAATGTGCAAATAATGTAATATCATTCAAGAAGAGGAGTTGGTCAATCATTGGAGATTGAATAGGGTTTATGTAAGAGGATTTAGTCCTCGGGTATTGAGCTTAACCAGAACTGTACTCAAGCATAAGAGATGCTATCTTTTGTAGTTCAACACTTCTCTGGATTGTAGTGTAGATTTCTATGTAGTCAGTGAGGCTCCTTTTGTGATGAGAAGTGCACTCTAGGCTATTGGCCTTCCTACAAGTGTAGGCTCCTCAATTTTAATCCACACACTTACTATAAAAGTACTATTTGATTGTGGGTAGGCTTCCTACCATGGTTTTTCCCTTTACTAGGTTTTCCACGTACAAACCTTGGTGTTATGTGGATGGATTTTATTTTGTGATTATTATTTATGCTTAATTGGTTTATCTACTATTCTAGTATCAATGTTTTGGGTTCCAGTATTAAAGTTTAAATTGCTAATGGTTCTTGTAATCTATGACAACTGATTCATCCCCCCCTCTCAGTTGTTTTCCAGTTATTGAACTGTCTAACAATTGGTATCAGAGCTTTGGTCCTCTCTACAAAAATCTTAACCGCTTGAGGAAGATCCCATGGTGACTAACAGTTCAGGTTCATCCAGTTCTTTTGGAGCTATCTTTTGAAGGGATATAACGAGGCTTGATGGAACAAATTACATAGTATGGAAGATTCAGATGGAGACTCATCTGAGATGTCTTGGCAAGGAGATTTGGGAGATCACACTGAATGGTGTCACACCCTATAATCCAGGATCTGGAAATCCTCCTCCGAAAAACCTAGACAAGGAGCTTGGGAATGTCTTTAGAGAAAGAGAAGCCCTCTTGTGTGCACTTTCTGATTAGCAAATAATGGGATTAACCGACAAATCATCTGGAAAGTCTATATGGGATAAGTTGGTGACTCTTAATGAAGGTGAACCTACAGTGAAGATTGATAAACTTGATGGTTACTGGGTGAGATATGAAAACCTAGAGATGGAAGAAGATGAAAGGATTACTGCATTCATTGAAAGGGTAAATGAGATTGTTATGGGAATTCAATGTTGTGGTGGAACTCTGAGTGAAGATGAAATTATTTCTAAAATCCTGAGAGGCCTACCACCGGCTTACAAAATGAAGGCTACTACTATCAATGAGTTGAGAACAATGGCTAATACATCTGTCAACAAAGATACTTTGGTTAGGAAACTATCTTCTTTTGAGCTTGAAGAATTTGAACCTTCTTTTCATGCATCTACATCTATAATCAGTAAGAAAGACTGGAAAACTTTATATGCAAAGGAGTTGAAAGATATGAAAAGAGAAGATGATGAGTTTGAGTAACTTGAAGCACTATTTGGTAGAAGAGTACTGAAAGGACCGGTAGGAAGTAAGTATGAAGGAAAAGCACCTTTTAAATGTTTTGTAAGTAATAAGATTGGTATTTTGCATCTAGATGCCCTGAAAGAAATTTAAGATTTTAAGAAAGAGTTAGAAGATCATTTAAGCCTAACCCTAGATATTAGAACAAGTATAAGTACAAGAAAAATAGAGACAAATCATGCTACATAGTATATGAGGAAGGTATTACTGATTCTGATGATGAACCAGAAGAAGACTTTACTAGTGGATCCAACAATGGGAAGTAATGGGTACTCCTAGCTATCAAGGAAGATGATCCAGCACTAGAAGAGAATGTACCCGAAGAGAAGGAACTTGCTGCTAAAATTAAAGACAAGGATGAATGGGTAATTGACAGTGGTTGTTCATATCATCTAAGAGGAGATAAAGAGAAGTTTATGTCTTTACAAGAATTTGATGGTGGTCTAGTTAGATTTGGAGATGACAAAGCATGTATGATCAAAGGAAAAGGAACTATATCATTGGATGGTAAGAACAATACTAACAATGTTTATTATGTTGAAGGTTTGAGGCACAATGTTTTGAGTGTAGGACAATTTGTAGACAAGGGATTTCAATTGATGGAAAATGTGAAATCATTAATAGATCTGGTTTGGAGATTGCAACAGGTACACAGAAAAAAGGTAATATATTTCATTTGAACTCCAGTGAGAAGACATGTTTGATTACATAGATTGATGAGAGTTGGCTATGGCATAAAAGGCTATGCCATGTGAATTTTGATTGCATTGTGAAGATCAGTTCAACAAGGGCAGTAAGGGATACATATAAGATTATGAAGCCCTATAATCTGGTATGTAAAGAATGTCAAATGGGTAAATAGGTTAGATTCTCTTATAAAAGTATACAAGATAAATCAAATGATGTTCTTGATCTTATTCATATGTACTAATTTGTGTGGCCCTGCTAGAATTAAAAGTTTTCAAGGTGATAGATATTCCATGCTAATCATTGATGATTATTCTATAATGACGTGGGTTACTTTTTTGAGAGAAAAATCTGAAGCATTTGAAAAGTTTAAAATATTTAAGGCTAAAGTAGAAACTAAGATAGGATTGAAGATTAAATGTTTGAGATTAGATCATGGTGGAGAATTCACATCTAGTGAGTTTAATTAATAACTTTTGTGACAAGCATGGTATAAGAAGTCAATTTTTTGGTCCCTGGACACCTTAGCAGAATGGAGTTGTGGAAAGGAAGAACAAAACTATCTTGGATGTTGCTAGAATAATGATGATGGAAGCTAGTCTACCTCATATCTACTAGAGAGAAGCAATGAGCATAGCGGTTTATACATTCAACAGAGTACATATCAAAGGAGAAACTAGTAAGACATCTTATGAATTATGGTTTAGCAATACACCTACATTTAAGTATTTTAGAATTTTTTAGTAGTAAATGTTATATCAGGAGAGATGATATTATTGGGAAATTTGATCCTAGATGTGAGGAAGGCATATTTCTTGGTTATTCTAATGAAAGAAAAGCATATAGATGTTGTAGCATAGGAAATAGGAAATCATCACAAGAAAGATAAACATACTAATCTAGCCCAATGACAAAAACTCAAATGCAATGATCTATCCTAATTACATCCAATAAAGACATAAAGATAAAACATTCAAAAGTAAATACTGTGCAAACCATATGCAGATCTGAATGCTTCCTTCATGCGGCTCCATTGTTCTTCTTTCCTCTTCAAATAGTTTGGTTGTGGATCTCACCTACAAGTGCACACACATAATTGAAAGCAAGTAGACAAGATTATTGATCAAGAGTACTCGAAATGTGATTGATTAGAAATTCGATAATCTGATTAGGGATTCAAAATGCGATCAATTGGGATTTGATTGAAGAAATTCATCCAATTTATAGATAAATTGGAGATAGGATCAAATTTAGCATGAAATGGATATTAGAAGAAATTGATTTCAAAATGGGAAAAATGAGTGAAAACAAGAAGGTTATGACACCTTCTATGTCATGAATTATGACATATTGCCAATGCAAAGCTTAGAGGACTAGAACCTTATGACATCTTGCTATGCCAAGAGTATGACGCATGAAGCACAAAAATAGGGAGCACTAAAGACAAGTTAATTAGGTGGAAATTAAAATTAGGAAATTAGAAAATAGGTGGAAATTAGGAATTAGGAAATTTAGAAAATTATAAATTAGGAAATTAAGAATTAGAAATGATGAAATTAGGAATTTATTGAATTAATTAATAATTTCTCATTTATTAATAATTCACAAAGAGGGAATTTTAGGAAATTAGGTAAATTAATTAATAATTTGTCATTTATTAATTAATTCACAAAAAGAGGAATAATTAGTTAACCAATTAAATTAAACATTTAATTGTGACACGAAGACCTAGGATAAATAAATAAATTATTTAACCTAGAGGAAGAAAATGGAGAGAAAATGACAAACAAGGTTAAATGAATAAATCATAAAACCATAGAAGATAAATTAGAAATGCAAGGATGACAATTAGGTCTTGATGTAAAATTGGCTTGATGTCGATTCGATCATGATTTTGAATTGATAAATGATAAGTGTTGATAAATGATTTGATTGAGACTGGTTGACAAAAATCAATGACAAATTGACCAAATTGACATGATTGAAAAGGACAAGGATCGATGACGAATTGATCGCAATATGACAAGATTGACAAGGACAAAGATCGACCAAAATCATGATTGAAGATTGTTGTTGTATGACGCATGAAGCACAAAAATAGGGAGCACTAAAGCCAAGTTAATTCGGTGGAAATTAAAATTAGGAAATTAGAAAATAGGTGGAAATTAGGAATAAGGAAATTTAGAAAATTATAAATTAGGAAATTAAGAATTAGAAATGATGAAATTAGGAATTTATTGAATTAATTAATAATTTCTCATTTATTAATAATTCACAAAGAGGGAATTTTAGGAAATTAGGTAAATTAATTAATAATTTGTCATTTATTAATTAATTCACAAAAAGAGGAATAATTAGTTAACCAATTAAATTAAACATTTAATTGTGACACGAAGACCTAGGATAAATAAATAAATTATTTAACCTAGAGGAAGAAAATGGAGAGAAAATGACAAACAAGGTTAAATGAATAAATCATAAAACCATAGAAGATAAATTAGAAATGCAAGGATGACAATTAGGTCTTGATGTAAAATTGGCTTGATGTCGATTCGATCATGATTTTGAATTGATAAATGATCAGTGTTGATAAATGATTTGATTGAGACTGGTTGACAAAAATCAATGACAAATTGACCAAATTGACATGATTCAAAAGGACAAGGATCGATGATGAATCGATCGCAATATGACAAGATTGACAAGGACAAAGATCGACCAAAATCATGATTGAAGATTGTTGTTGTATGACGCATGAAGCACAAAAATAGGGAGCACTAAAGACAAGTTAATTAGGTGGAAATTAAAATTAGGAAATTAGAAAATAGGTGGAAATTAGGAATTAGGAAATTTAGAAAATTAGAAATTAGGAAATTAAGAATTAGAAATGATGAAATTAGGAATTTATTGAATTAATTAATAATTTCTCATTTATTAATAATTCACAAAGAGGGAATTTTAGGAAATTAGGTAAATTAATTAATAATTTGTCATTTATTAATTAATTCACAAAAAGAGGAATAATTAGTTAACCAATTAAATTAAACATTTAATTGTGACACGAAGACCTAGGATAAATAAATAAATTATTTAACCTAGAGGAAGAAAATGGAGAGAAAATGACAAACAAGGTTAAATGAATAAATCATAAAACCATAGAAGATAAATTAGAAATGCAAGGATGACAATTAGGTCTTGATGTAAAATTGGCTTGATGTCGATTCGATCATGATTTTGAATTGATAAATGATCAGTGTTGATAAATGATTTGATTGAGACTGGTTGACAAAAATCAATGACAAATTGACCAAATTGACATGATTGAAAAGGACAAGGATCGATGATGAATCGATCGCAATATGACAAGATTGACAAGGACAAAGATCGACCAAAATCATGATTGAAGATTGTTGTTGTATGACGCATGAAGCACAAAAATAGGGAGCACTAAAGACAAGTTAATTAGGTGGAAATTAAAATTAGGAAATTAGAAAATAGGTGGAAATTAGGAATTAGGAAATTTAGAAAATTAGAAATTAGGAAATTAAGAATTAGAAATGATGAAATTAGGAATTTATTGAATTAATTAATAATTTCTCATTTATTAATAATTCACAAAGAGGGAATTTTAGGAAATAAGGTAAATTAATTAATAATTTGTCATTTATTAATTAATTCACAAAAAGAGGAATAATTAGTTAACCAATTAAATTAAACATTTAATTGTGACACGAAGACCTAGGATAAATAAATAAATTATTTAACCTAGAGGAAGAAAATGGAGAGAAAATGACAAACAAGGTTAAATGAATAAATCATAAAACAATAAAAGATAAATTAGAAATGCAAGGATGACAATTAGGTCTTGATGTAAAATTGGCTTGATGTCGATTCGATCATGATTTTGAATTGATAAATGATCAGTGTTGATAAATGATTTGATTGAGATTGGTTGACAAAAATCAATGACAAATTGACCAAATTGACATGATTGAAAAGGACAAGGATCGATGACGAATCGATCGCAATATGACAAGATTGACAAGGACAAAGATCAACCAAAATCATGATTGAAGATTGTTGTTGTATGACGCATGAACCACAAAAATAGGGAGCACTAAAGACAAGTTAATTAGGTGGAAATTAAAATTAGGAAATTAGAAAATAGGTGGAAATTAGGAATTAGGAAATTTAGAAAATTATAAATTAGGAAATTAAGAATTAGAAATGATGAAATTAGGAATTTATTGAATTAATTAATAATTTCTCATTTATTAATAATTCACAAAGAGGGAATTTTAGGAAATTAGGTAAATTAATTAATAATTTGTCATTTATTAATTAATTCACAAAAAGAGGAATAATTAGTTAACCAATTAAATTAAACATTTAATTGTGACACGAAGACCTAGGATAAATAAATAAATTATTTAACCTAGAGGAAGAAAATGGAGAGAAAATGACAAACAAGGTTAAATGAATAAATCATAAAACCATAAAAGATAAATTAGAAATGCAAGGATGACAATTAGGTCTTGATGTAAAATTGGCTTGATGTCGATTCGATCATGATTTTGAATTGATAAATGATCAGTGTTGATAAATGATTTGATTGAGACTGGTTGACAAAAATCAATGACAAATTGACCAAATTGACATGATTGAAAAGGACAAGGATCGATGACGAATCGATCGCAATATGACAAGATTGACAAGGACAAAGATCGACCAAAATCATGATTGAAGATTGTTGTTGTATGATGCATGAAGCACAAAAATAGGGAGCACTAAAGACAAGTTAATTAGGTGGAAATTAAAATTAGGAAATTAGAAAATAGGTGGAAATTAGGAATTAGGAAATTTAGAAAATTATAAATTAGGAAATTAAGAATTAGAAATGATGAAATTAGGAATTTATTGAATTAATTAATAATTTCTCATTTATTAATAATTCACAAAGAGGGAATTTTAGGAAATTAGGTAAATTAATTAATAATTTGTCATTTATTAATTAATTCACAAAAAGAGGAATAATTAGTTAACCAATTAAATTAAACATTTAATTGTGACACGAAGACCTAGGATAAATAAATAAATTATTTAACCTAGAGGAAGAAAATGGAGAGAAAATGACAAACAAGGTTAAATGAATAAATCATAAAACCATAGAAGATAAATTAGAAATGCAAGGATGACAATTAGGTCTTGATGTAAAATTGGCTTGATGTCGATTCGATCATGATTTTGAATTGATAAATGATCAGTGTTGATAAATGATTTGATTGAGACTGGTTGACAAAAATCAATGACAAATTGACCAAATTGACATGATTGAAAAGGACAAGGATCGATGATGAATCGATCGCAATATGACAAGATTGACAAGGACAAAGATCGACCAAAATCATGATTGAAGTTTGTTGTTGTATGACGCATGAAGCACAAAAATAGGGAGCACTAAAGACAAGTTAATTAGGTGGAAATTAAAATTAGGAAATTAGAAAATAGGTGGAAATTAGGAATTAGGAAATTTAGAAAATTAGAAATTAGGAAATTAAGAATTAGAAATGATGAAATTAGGAATTTATTGAATTAATTAATAATTTCTCATTTATTAATAATTCACAAAGAGGGAATTTTAGGAAATTAGGTAAATTAATTAATAATTTGTCATTTATTAATTAATTCACAAAAAGAGGAATAATTAGTTAACCAATTAAATTAAACATTTAATTGTGACACGAAGACCTAGGATAAATAAATAAATTATTTAACCTAGAGGAAGAAAATGGAGAGAAAATGACAAACAAGGTTAAATGAATAAATCATAAAACCATAGAAGATAAATTAGAAATGCAAGGATGACAATTAGGTCTTGATGTAAAATTGGCTTGATGTCGATTCGATCATGATTTTGAATTGATAAATGATCAGTGTTGATAAATGATTTGATTGACATTGGTTGACAAAAATCAATGACAAATTGACCAAATTGACATGATTGAAAAGGACAAGGATCGATGACGAATCGATCGCAATATGACAAGATTGACAAGGACAAAGATCGACCAAAATCATGATTGAAGATTGTTGTTGTATGACGCATGAAGCACAAAAATAGGGAGCACTAAAGACAAGTTAATTAGGTGGAAATTAAAATTAGGAAATTAGAAAATAGGTGGAAATTAGGAATTAGGAAATTTAGAAAATTATAAATTAGGAAATTAAGAATTAGAAATGATGAAATTAGGAATTTATTGAATTAATTAATAATTTCTCATTTATTAATAATTCACAAAGAGGGAATTTTAGGAAATTAGGTAAATTAATTAATAATTTGTCATTTATTAATTAATTCACAAAAAGAGGAATAATTAGTTAACCAATTAAATTAAACATTTAATTGTGACACGAAGACCTAGGATAAATAAATAAATTATTTAACCTAGAGGAAGAAAATGGAGAGAAAATGACAAACAAGGTTAAATGAATAAATCATAAAACCATAAAAGATAAATTAGAAATGCAAGGATGACAATTAGGTCTTGATGTAAAATTGGCTTGATGTCGATTCGATCATGATTTTGAATTGATAAATGATCAGTGTTGATAAATGATTTGATTGAGATTGGTTGACAAAAATCAATGACAAATTGACCAAATTGACATGATTGAAAAGGACAAGGATCGATGACGAATAGATCGCAATATGACAAGATTGACAAGGACAAAGATCGACCAAAATCATGATTGAAGATTGTTGTTGTATGACGCATGAAGCACAAAAATAGGGAGCACTAAAGACAAGTTAATTAGGTGGAAATTAAAATTAGGAAATTAGAAAATAGCTGGAAATTAGGAATTAGGAAATTTAGAAAATTATAAATTAGGAAATTAAGAATTAGAAATGATGAAATTAGGAATTTATTGAATTAATGAATAATTTCTCATTTATTAATAATTCACAAAGAGGGAATTTTAGGAAATTAGGTAAATTAATTAATAATTTGTCATTTATTAATTAATTCACAAAAAGAGGAATAATTAGTTAACCAATTAAATTAAACATTTAATTGTGACACGAAGACCTAGGATAAATAAATAAATTATTTAACCTAGAGGAAGAAAATGGAGAGAAAATGACAAACAAGGTTAAATGAATAAATCATAAAACCATAGAAGATAAATTAGAAATGCAAGGATGACAATTAGGTCTTGATGTAAAATTGGTTTGATGTCGATTCGATCATGATTTTGAATTGATAAATGATCAGTGTTGATAAATGATTTGATTGAGATTGGTTGACAAAAATCAATGACAAATTGACCAAATTGACATGATTGAAAAGGACAAGGATCGATGACGAATCGATCGCAATATGACAAGATTGACAAGGACAAAGATCGACCAAAATCATGATTGAAGATTGTTGTCGACAAGACCAAATTTGAGAGCGAGACGAATGAAGAATGTAGAAGAATGACTCGATGCTCACAAATGATAAAGACCAAGTGCGAATCATAGGAGAAATGTTAATGCGACGCAAAAAACCTAAAATGAGGCAATGCGCAAATGTTAAAGTATGACTCCGCAAGCGTTGACCATTTTTAGGTGTCTACAGATGTTATAACAAGAGATTGTGGAGAATTGTGGAGAGTGCTAATGTCAAAGTAGATGAGATGAACAAAAGTCAAATCAGAGTTTATGAGAAGGAACCGGCAGTGGAAATGATTATATTTGAATCGGTAGTACCTTTATCAGAATAGAGAGTTGAACCAGTTACTTCGGCAACATTAGAGAATTCTACAGTAACTAAAGAATAGGGAAGAGGAGAAGAAAGTCAAGATACTCCTAGGTATGTGAGATTGAATCATATTGAAGATCAAATCATTGGGGATAAGAGAAATGGAGTGATGACAAGAAGAAGAGTGGCAACTAATGAGGTATGCTTAATTTCACAAGTTGAACCGATATCAGTAATTGAGGCATGTAAAGATGAACATTGGTTGAAAGCTATGGAAGAAGAATTAGATAGATTGAGAAAAATAACACATGGACCTTGGTTCCGTGACCTAAAAAATAATTTTTTTATTGGAACTCAATGGGTTTTTAGGAATAAATTGAATGAGGATGGTCAAGTTATAAGGAATAAGGCTAGATTGGTTTGTAAAGGATATTCTCAGAAGGACGGAATTGATTATGGAGAAAATTTTGCACCTATAGCTAGGATTGAAGCTGTAAGATTATTTCTTGCCTATGCTGCTTATTAAAACTACAAAGTTTATTAGATGGATGTTAAATGTGCATTTTTGAATGGGGATCTTGATGAGGAAGTTTATATTGAGAAAATTGATTCTTTTTCACTATCAGATGATACAGATATGGTTTGCAGGTTAAGGAAAGCTTTATATTGATTGAAACAAGCACCTAGAGCCTAGTATGCAAGGTTGGATAAATATCTTTTGAAGCTTGGTTTTACTAAGGGCAGTGCTGATAGTAATTTATATAATAAAATCACTGATGATGATATACTGACTATTGAAGTAGTTGTTGATGATATTATTTTTGGAGGTGAAGATAAATTATGCATACAATTTTCTAAGAATATGGAGAAAGAATTTGAGATGTCTATGATTGGTGAGATGAAATTTTTCTTAGGTTTGCAGATTATACAAACTGACAAAGGTATTTTCATCTGTGAAACTAAATATGCTAAGGAATTATTGAAGAAATTTGGTATGGGAGATTCTAAACCGATAAGTACTTCTATGTTTACAAGTGAGAAATTGACAAGAAAAGATGTTTCTGCACCAGTAAATCTGACAAGATACAAATCTATGATTGGAGGTCTGCTTTATTTGACTCATACTAGGCCTGACATTATGAATGTTGTTTGTATTATTTCAAGATTTCAGAGTGATCCTAGAGAAAATCATGAGATGGTGGTGAAAATTATTTCTAGATACTTGAAAGGTACATTAGAATATGGTTTGTGGTACCCTAAGGATGATAACTTTACTCTATATGCATATACAGATGTTGATTGGGCTAGAGATGTTGATGACTGAAAAAGTACTTCTGATGGAGCTTTATTTCTTGGAAAGAAGCTGGTTTTATGGATCAGCAAGAAGCAGTCATGTACTTCTTTATCTACTACTGAAGCTGAGTATGTTGTTGCTGCTACTAACTATACACAAGTTTATGGATGAAATAAATTTTGAAGGATATAAAGGTGGATTGTGATGCACTGGTAGTTATTCACTATGATAACTCTACTGCTATTGATATATCAAAGAATTCAATATTTCATTCTAAAACAAAGCACATATCTATGCAGTATAACTTTTTGAAGGAGAAGGTGGAAGCAAATGAAGTTAGACTGGTTTATGTGAGCACTAAAGAACAAATTACAGATATCTTCACTAAACCTTTGTCTAAGGAATCATTTGAGTACCTGAGAGACAAATTGGGAGTTTCTACCCTTCGGTAGAGACTTGATTGATGTGGTTTGGAATTAGTCTGACATGCATTATCAGAGATACTATTCATTATGGCACTAATGTGGGATGCTACTACTTCGGGGGAGTAGTTAGCTTTGTGATTTAGAGGCTTATGTTTTTGCTTTGATATTTCTGTCAGAATTGATGTCAAAGGGGAGTGATATTTATGTGAAAAAGAAAAAGAAAAAGAAAGGGGGAGAGATATTGATAAAGAAAAAATTCAAAGAGCTATATGTGGGAGGTTGTTGGTTGTCTTCCATAGGGGGAGACTTGTTTGGAATTTCTTGGTACTTAGATGTTTTTCACATCTAGTGCTGCCATCAATGCCAAAGGGAGAGATTGTTGGCCATTTGGTGGAATTAATTATGTGTTGCATTGATGTTTTGTCATTGATGCACACACTAGATGTTTGGATTCTTTATCGGCACCCTTCTAGTCCCAGTAGGTTAAGTGGTTTCTGGTTAACTTAGATTCAACATGATCCGATATAGTCTGGTGATGGAATCAACTTGTTCATGATACTTATACTCATATTTGGTCAGTTGGTTTTGGTCTGGAGATCGGTTAATTTCTTGCTTGCTTAGGAGATTGGTTTTTGGTTTCGAAGAGGGTTTCACCGGCAGAGCTTTTGAAGGAGATCTTTGATGAATTGCATAAGTGGTGTTGGTGCAACATTTGATGGAGTTTCAGGATGCTATTGGTGATCATGTTTGAGACTTGGATGATGGAGATCATTGCTGAAGCGTATGGACCTATAATTGGTCCTGGTTGATCTAGGTTATGGACCAACTTTAAAGTAACGTGTGGATTGGACCTATTAATGTATTTCCAAGATTTCTTATGTGTTGTTTAGTCTAAGGCCGACATGGTTTGTAATTATGTATTTGGTTTATTGTCTGGTGGCCGACCTGATTCTTTATGGTCGAGGGTTTGTCTATATAGATGTAAGATCACATTGTCGATTATCATGGTTAATATTAGAGGTCATGGTCAAGGAATGTAATGTGCGAACAATGTAATATTGTTTAGGTAGAGGAGTTGGTCAATCATTGGAGATCGAATTGGGTTTATGTAAGAGGATTTAGTCATCCAGTATTGAGCTTAACCAAAACTGTATTCAGGCATAGGAGATGCTATCTTTTGCTTAACACTTCTCTGGATTGTAGTATTGATTACTATGTAGTCAGTGAGGCTCCTTTTGTCATGAGAAGTGCGCTCTAGGCTGTTGGCCTTCCTGCAATTGCAAGCCCCTCAATTGTAATTCACATACTTACTGTAGAAGTATTATCTGATTGTGAGTAGGCTTCCCACCATGGTTTTTCCCTTTACCGAGTTTTCCACTTACAAATATTGGTGTTATGTGGATGGCTTTTATTCTATGATTATTGTATATGCTTAATTGGTTTATCTTCTATTCTAGTATTAATGTTTTGGGTTTTGGTATTAAAGTTTAATTTGCTAATGGTTCTTGTAATCTGTGACAACTGATTCACCCCCCTCCCTTTTACTTGTCTTTTGGTTATTTGAATTGTCCAACACCTTCAACATACAAAACATCATCAGTGTTATGCTTTACATCAAAAGAAATAGAACCTCTCCCATGAATTACATAGGCCTTGTCATCTCCTAATCTAACTATTCCACCATCATACCTTTCCATGCTTAAAATTTTTGCTTCTATCACTGGTCATATGATGTGAACAACCACTGTCAATCACCCATTTACTCTTTTCTTCTACCTTAGCAGCCAAAGCTTTCTCCTCAAATGAACAACTAGTGGAATCAATATGCACAAGTCTATCCTCTTTAATGGCAATAAATACAACTTCATTTTCTTCTTAATCATCATTTGTAACACCTTCATCTACAACATAATAACAATTCTTTTGGTTCCTAAAATTCTAATTAAACTTATAAGGCTTATCATACTTTTCATGCTTATCAAACTTATCATGTCTATTATACTTAGCCATTCTCTCTAGGAATCTAGAAGCAAAATGTCCTATCTTATTACAAGAAAAACATTTCAAGGGAAACTTTCCATCATACTTACTGGCACATTTAGGCAATCTCTAGGCAATCAGTACTTCAATTTCATCAAGCTCTCTTTCTTTCTCTGCTATCTCTCTTCTTTCTCTTTCATATCTAGATATCTTGCACTCATCGAGATCATATTTCTGCTTATCGAACATAGATTTTTATGCTTTGAATGTTGTCTCAGACTTTCCTTGTGACTCTCCAAATTCTCTCAGCTCAAATGTAGCAAGTTTTCCAACCAACACATCTCTTGTTACTATAGTTACACTCTGAATTTTATTAATAATGTCAACCTTATGTTTATTAGCAGGAGGCAAAGATCTCAGCACCTTAGCAACAATCTCATCTTCTTCAATCTTTCCACTAGTAGATCGGATACCAAGGACAAGCTCATTCACCTTAGCCATGTATGAATGTATGTTCTCATCATCTCCCATCTTCAATGTCTCATAATTTCCTTTTAAACTCTGCAACTTAGCAACTTTCACTTGACTATCACCTTCATAGAGGATTTCAAGATTCACCCAGATCTCATGTGTGGTCTAAAGTTCCATAACATTTGTGATTTCAAAATTAGTCATGGCACTGAGAAATGCTTCCTTCTCTTTGATGTTATATTCAACTTCCTTAACCTCATCAAGAGTGGATGGTCCATTCTGAGGAACAACATAGGCATTCTTAGTAATCTTCCAATAATCTTCTCCAAGACATTTCAAATGTACCTCCATCCATCTCTTCCACATAGTATAGTTACTTCCATGAAACCTTAGATTGTCCTTCTTGAAAAGAACACCTTGAGCTTCCAACCCAGATCTCCTCAAGTGATTAAGCTTCTATCAGAGGATCTAGCTTTGATACCAATTGTTAGTAGCAATCAAGAAGGAAGACTGAGAGGGGGAAGGGGGTGAATTAGTCTTCACTAAATTAAAAACAAATCAAACTCCAAAATATAAACTGATAAACTATAGCAACAAATGGATAAGCAAATTAGTAGCACAATACACAACACTAAGATTTTAACATGGAAAACCCGGTTAAGGGAAAAATCACGGTGGTAATCTACCCATAGTAAGATGATACTCTACACTAGTATGTGAAAATATTACAATGAGGAATGCACATGCATTCAAGAACACTACCTAGAGCTCACTGCTCAAAAGATATATGCTCAGAAGGCTACAACCCTCAGGGAAGTCTCATAGTCTTACAATATTATTCGAACTACAGTCTGAAAGGAATGAAATGCAATGATAGCATCTACAAATGCCTACTGACAGTTCTGGTTAAGCACAATTGTTTGCTCTGTAACATCAAACACACCTCAACACTTTGCTGAATGATATATCCTTATTCACACATTCACAATGCAAACACAATACTGAGATCTAAATTACAAAAATTACAAATCATCAACCTTGACAACAAGGTTGGCTAAACCCTCAACCCTCAACTTACAATTACAAAAATTACATTGCATGATACAAAGATCGACCACCAAACCAATATTATGATTTAAATTACATAGCATGGACCTAATTCAAATTCCCAAATGATTACATTAACTGGAAATCCTGCCAAGGTCAACCGCAATGCGCTACACCACCAAAAATACCGCATAACATGCAAATCATTACCAATTGATAGAAAGAACAAAAAAATAATGCAAAAATCAATGTGGATCACCAAAACAAATAGAACATGACTAGGAAACACCAAAAAGAATGTTAGAATCATCCAGAATAGTTGCACCAACACCTCTTTTCAAATCTTCATTGGTCAACATCTCAAAGCTCAAGAACACAACCAATCAACAACTGTCATGAGGAAAGATAACACATAGAGAACCAAATCATATGAAATAAAGATACACAAGATCATCCCAAACAATAATACAAAGTCTCAGGACAAGATTTGATCACACCAGAATATACCAGAGGAAATACCGGATTTCGCAAAACAGTGATCAACCAAACCAAACTACAAACCAGATAAAAAACTCTTCTCAAACACACCAGAATAACTCAGAGGAATATGTTGACATTAATGAAAACAACATATCCTAGCAGCAACAATGAAAAACAAAAAGCTTTTATGAATCAATCCAGGTATAATGTGCCCATATTTGATGTAGCAAGTCCATTATCTAATAAAATTGTTAGAGCCATCCCTCATAAACATGTTGTTGGCATTGTGTTGTCATTGATGTCAACTAGTAAGTATAGCATGTCACTGGTATGGATGGTTACCAGTATGCAAGGTGTATGCAAGATGCAAGAAGGAAATGTTACCAATATGGATGTTCATCGATAAGCAAACATAAGAAAGCAACGAGATAACTAAAGATAAGACTGGTTATGTCAACCAATATGTAGAAAGGTGGAGTGCCAACTGGTAAACAGGTCCACCGGTGAGTATGTATGAACAAGTAGAAGATCGATAGTATAAGACCAATACCGGTAGGATGTTTGTGGTTAGTGACTAATCCTTAATGGACATGGTGAGCTAAGGTGGATGCCGACAAAGAAGACACATGGACTCCAGGTGTCAAATGTGTCGTGGTCAGTGAAGTATGAGTTAGTGAGGTAGTTGGTGATTGGTCAACATTAATGTCGACTTCTGAAATCATGGGAGGAGTATAGAGAAATGCAAATTGATGCAAACCGAGGATCAGAGATTTGATCCTTTATCTTCATGATCGATGCAAGATATTTGATCGACCAATTGATCTACATAAGGAAACTACTGTTTACATTTATTATGATGGATAGAAAGCTGAATCGTGTTTTCCAAGTATAGAAAATATGCATTTTAAGGAAGGATTTGGCATGTGGTGTGTCATTGTTGTAGGCTATCAATCTTTGAGATGAGATTTGATATGACCTGATAGGGATTGGGTCGGTGGAAAAAACCCTAAGTGTGCCATCTTTGAATCTATGTTTTGGTGGGAAAGCAAATATATAAATATGCAGATTGAAGGTAAAAATATGATTCCAATTGCTAGACAGGAATGTGCTTGAGCGAACAGAGTGCAGATCAGACTAAGAAGAGTATTGCAACCAAGTATCTGAAGGAGAACTAGTAGCAAAGGTGTAACTGGTAAGGGGGTTTTAGCAGAGGTTGAACCAGTAGATAACAGAGCTGAGGTAAACCGACAGGAAGGCATCCGAGAGTGATAGAGTGAAGGTTTAGTATCAGAGGAAGTCAACAAAGGAAAAGATTGACCGGTAAGGGATCATAGAGAGTAAATTGATGACTAGTAGTGAAAGAACTGGTGAAATAGAGAAAAGTTGTAATTGGTAGAGAGAAGTTGAATAGGTGTTACAAAACTCATTTGTAACAAGGTGTTTTCATTGTAATAAGTTTGTATTTCATTGTATATCATTGAGTTGGTGCTCGGTGTAGGGGTTGGTGCTCCTTTGGGTTGGTGCCCATAAAATTAGGGGGTGGTTCTCCTAGGGTTGGTGCCCTAAATCTTTGTAATATTGTGTTTTATTGTTTGGCTGGATTGGAGCAGTAGACTCCAACAACATTTCTCACCATGGTTTTTCCCACATTGGTTTTTCCTCATATATCCAGTGTTGTGTGATGCATCCCTTGTGTGTGTTTGATTACTAGTGTTTTCATTACTTTACTGGTTGCACACATTTAGTTGAAAATAGTTTGAAATCACTGATTCACCCCCCCTCTCAGTGACATATTGTGTTCTACAATTGGTATCAGAGCCTTAGGTTCCCGATTTGTCAAAGATTTCTCTACCTTGGGTAGATTTTGGTCTAAGAACACAATGGAAAAAAATGAGTCCTCCTCCTCTAAAGCCCCCATGTTTGATGGAACCAATTATGCCTTCTAGAGAAGAAGAATGGAAACCTATATGTCCTCCCTAGGTTTTAATGTTTGGATGTTAGTTAAGAATCGATATACTATCCCTAGTGTTACTCCTATAGATCTGGATGCTAAGAAGGAGTATGAAAACAATGCAAAAGCTAAACATGCTATTCTTAGTGGGCTGTCTAATATTGAGTTTGTTAAGGTAATGCACTGCATATCCGCCAAGGAGACTTGGGATAAACTACAAATATTATTTGAAGGAGATGTCAAGGTCAACGAAGCCAAACTACAAACACTAAGAGGTCAGCTTGAAGGCTTGAAGATGAAAGATGAAGAAAAGATTGGAGATTATCTTCAGAGAGTAGATGAGATCGTGAACACCATCAGAGGAATTGGAGAGGAAATTGCTAATGAATTTATTGTCAAAAAGGTGCTTAGATCACTCACATCTAAGTATGATACTAAGGTCTTTGCTATAGAGGAAGCCAAGGATCTGAAAATCTTTTCAATGGATGAGTTATTTGGCTCTCTAACTGCTTATGAGTTGAGGACAACCAGTGAAGGAATTTCCAAGAAAGAAGTTGCTTTCAACTCCACCAAAAAGGATAAGGAAGTAAGTGCTCATAGAGAATCTAGTGGAGACTTTGATACTGAAGTTGCAAACTTTGTAAGAAAGCTTAAAAGAGGATTCAGTAAGTATAAAGGAAAACTGCCTCTGAAATGCTTTAATAGTCATAAAATAGGACACTTTGCTACAAAATGTCCCTGTGGTGAAACTGATGGAGATGAGCAAAGAAGATCTAGCAGGTCTTCCAATAAAGATAAAGAGAAGAAGATCTACCATCAAGAAGGAAGAGGCTACCAGAAGTAGAATAGTCTATATACCTTAGAAGATGATGTCATAGATGAAGAAACTGCATTAGAAGATGACTTTCATGAGGATGAAAGAGAAGTTAATCTCTTTATGGCACTAGATGAACTAGTTGATGAAGAAGATGAAGATGAAGATATTGAAGCTGAAGTGGATTTAGAAGGTAAGATCATAAGTGCACTTGAGGATTTAAAGAAAACTAGAACATAACTCAAGAAGGTTAAGCATGTTGTTGTAGAGGAATAAGAATAGCTGGAGGAATCTCCAGAGGAATCCAAGAAGATAATTTTTGATCTACAACTCTAGTTGTAGGAAGCTAAGAGGATATGTGAAGTTACATCCTTTGAATTGATAAAGAAGGAAAAGGAGTAGAAGAATGTGGAAGAAGAAATTGTAAGGCCAAGAAAGGAGTGAGAAAAGAGCAAGGATGAATTGAAGATGAGGAGCAAGTATGAGGGCAACACTGAAGCTCTAAACAAGATGTTGAGAAAACAGAAGCATTCAAAAGACACTAGTGGTTTAGAATTTGAAGAAGGACAATGTTCAAATAGCCAAGACACATCTGGTAAGGAGATACAATTTTCTTCCTCAAGTGAAAGTAAAGAGAAGAAAAGATATTGGTAAGAAGACCTATGCTGAGGCTACAAAAAATCAGCCTGTGAACCAGAATGCTCAGAACTAGAAGCGTCACACACCTTACTGGTATGCAAATCATAAAGGCAAGCCCATGGTGGATAGTGAAGGATTCACTAGAATCAACAATATGAGAGGAATACATCCAGTGAGACAAAGGTTTATTGGTCCAAAGCAACAAGATTGGTATGTACCCAAATTTCATGGCTATTGCTACCTGTGTAATAAGTTTGGACATAGAATTACTGATTGTAGACTGAAAAATAAGCCCCCTGTTAATTTTGAAAGTAGAAACTCATTTTCTACTCTTTGGGTAATGGATGTTGTTTGTTATCAATGTAAAGTATTTGGTCATAGGAGTTTTGAATGTAGGAGAAGTCAACCAGTGTCCTACAATAGTTTTAAAGATTCATCATTTAATATCAATATAAAGTGTTATAATGGTCAGAAGTTTGGGCACATTGAAAAACATTGCAAACTTGAGACAACCAAGCCAAAGAAGTTAGTACCGGATCACGACCAGTAGTTAAACCAGAACATGAAATTGCAGTAGACAAGAAGAAGGAAGAAAAACTGGTTTGGGTTGAAAAAGACAAGAATAAGGAAGAATCAAGTCTAATTGTGTAGACTGCCCTGCATACAGAGAGAAGGAACCTATGGATTGTAGATAGTGGATGTTCCAATCCCATGAATGGTGGCAAAAAGAAATTCATTAAGCTTGAAGATTGGAATGGAGGCTCAGTAAGATTTGGAGACAACTCCTCCATCAAGATAAAAGGAAAAGGTACTTCGAATATAGATGGAAAATTGAAGGCCCATGATGTATATTATGTGGAAGGTTTAAAGAACAATTTACTAAGTGTGAGTCAAATGTGTGATAAAGGTTACAAATTCACTTTTTGTTGATGATTGATAGCTTCAGCCGGATAAAATTAAATGTTAAATTGGCCTTAAGGCCTTCAACATTTAATAATATATATCATTATGTTATTTATTATTATTATTGTTAAATTGATTTGATAATAATAATTATTACTAATGTCTTGTTTGCCATGCTTAGTGAATGGGTGTGATATCTTGTGACTGTCATATCTCTCCAAAGAGCGATGACTCTTGACAATGTCACCCATCGATGCATACTAATTGTTATACCTGCATCGGAGATTAAGATAATAGCACATCTGACTGAATTCAACTAATAAGGAATGAATAGAATATACGGTGAGCAATATTAGATCTATGACTTATCAAAAATATAAATACAACAGATGGAGGCAACCAGATCGTATTTCAACATCAACAAATTATATGTATTGATTACAGATCGATCACACAACATTAGATAACTCTAATAATAGATGACAATAGTTGATAGATAAGAATCAAAGTATATACCTACAATAGATCGGTTATAATTCATTGCTGATCCAAACTTAACATGGTATCAGAGCCAAGTTTCCTTCTATAAAGCCTAACCACCTGAAGGAAGATCCGATTAAGATCAGAATGATATCTCCTTGAAAGTTTGTATTTTAAAATGATGAATGGAATCAGATTCGAAGACAGACTTGAAGGTGTCTCAAACTATGATTCATGGAAACTACAAGTGTCCCTTGCTAAAGTTAGAAATTCAGACGTATATTTAGAAAAATATGTTCTCTAGAAGAAACTCAAGATACCTTGTGATTGAGAGGGAGCTTACTAATAAAGATTGACCACTTTTGAGGTAAAATTGTAAATATTGATTATTATTATTAATACTAATAATTTTTTTATGGGCCCTATGTAAATCATAAGGAAGTGACGACTTCCAAATGATTTCCACTTGTATTTTCTGAGGTTATTGGAAGGTGGCAATCTTACAATAACTCAAGATTGTGGATAGAATTGCCGATTGAGGCAATCCACACAGCAACTTGTGGATAGAATCGCCAATAGAGGCAATCCACACAAGAGCTCATGGATAGAATTATCGACTAAGGCAATCCACATAAGAGCTTGTGGATAGAATCACCGACAGAGGCAATCAACACAAGAGCTCATGGATAGAATCACCGACTGAGGCAATCCACACAAGAGCTTGTGGATAGAATCCTTGATAGAGGCAATCCACACAAGAGCTCATGGATAGAATCTTCGACTGAGGCAATCCACACAAGAGCTTATGGATAGAATCACCGATAGAGGCAATCCACTCAAGAATTTGTGAATAGAATCATCGACAGAGGCAATTCACATCTTGAAACTATGGTCCCAAGATAAGCATCATATGATTTATGAATATTGCTCCCAATATCTTTTATCCTCCCTAACTAAGAGGGAGTGCTGATGATTTATAGCTTCAGTCGGATAAAATTAAATGTTAAATTGGCCTTAAGGCCTTCAACATTTAATAATATATATCATTATGTTATTTATTATTATTATTATTGTTAAATTGATTTGATAATAATAATTATTACTAATGTCTTGTTCGCCATGCTTAGTGAATGGGTGCGATATCTTGTGACCGTCATATCTCTCCAAAGAGCGATGACTCTTGACAACGTCACCCATTGATGCATACTAATTGTTATACCTGCATCAGAGATTAAGATAATAGCACATCTGACTGAATTCAACTGATAAGGAATGAATAGAATATATAGTGATCAATATCAAATCTATGACTTATCGAAAATATAAATATAGTAGATGGAGGCAACCAGATCGTATTTCAACATCAGCAAATTATATGTATTGATTACAGATCGATCGCACAACATTGGATAACTCTAATAATAGATGACTATAGTTGATAGATAAGAATCAAAGTATATACCTACAACAAATCAGTTATACTTCATTGCTGATCCAAACTTAACACTTTTGACTCTACCAGTTGCCAGATAAGGAAAGAGAGTACCACTCAGATTGTTGCAGAAGGTAAAAGAACATATGGAAATGTGTACAATCTAAAGGAAAGCTTTGAGTCCCAATGCATGATGGGACAAGTGGATGAGAGTTTGCTTTGGCATAGGAGATTAGGCCACATAAATTTTGATAATCTAGTAATAGTAACCAAAATGGGCTCTATGAGAAATATACCACCCATCATCAAGCCAGTAAGCACATTTTGTGATGAATGTGAAAGAGGAAAGAAGACTAAGGTAAGTTTCAATAATAAAGAACATAATACTTCAAGGTCACTTGAACCGGTGCATACGGAACTATGTGGACCAACCAAAACAAGATCTCTAGCCGGTGAAAGATGATGGTATGATGAAATAATAAGAATCTGATCAATTACTGAGAGGGAGAGGTGAATTAGTAGATAGAAAAACTGATACAAACTTCACCAATCTCAAAATCAATCTCTTAAATTAAACTTAGAACTATCAATGCAATATCACTGTCAAGATAAAAACCCTCAAGATACACCGGTTGACTGTTACAACAAACTAACAACAAACAACTTCAAACTTATAAACATCCAAATGCTTTTACTGACATAAGTAAAAATTTATTTCACAATGCTTCTGGTTATCATGATTTATCAAAGTGGATTAAGTAGTTAAGAAAATAAACCATAAGAACATAACCACAAAAAAATTCACCACTTGACATAATAATTTTGATGTGAAAACCCAAATGGGAAAAACCACAGTGAGATGAGACTCACAAGATAACTATTTGAACTCTTCTAAAATTTACCCTGTTAGGAGCCTAGCCTGTTGAAGCTTTAAAAAAACCCTTGTTAAGAACAAATCCTGTTAGGGGCCACCCGGTTAAGGGATTGACTATAATGCCTTGTTAGAAGCAATACATTTTAAGGAGTAACCTCGGTAGAGGATTTGAAATCCAAGCTAATGGATCACCTGGTTAGAGGATTTGAATAGAACCAAGCTTATTAGAGCTTATCCAGTTAGAGGATTTCAATCTACTACAATTGTTAGAAAACAACAACAGTTTGCTGATATGTTTGAATAGCACTACACTTTCTTGTTCAGATCGTTTTCATGCTTCTATCAGCCTTTACTCAAACTGTAGATACATCATCCAGTTCGACAACCACACACTCAACTAAAACTTTGCCAACTCTGAAACTAAACAACTCATTGACCTTATAAACAAATAAATTAGGTCGGTAACACAACAAAAACCTAATTCTCTCATAGAGATTACAAACATGTCGGTTTAATTATGACCATTGGATTACATAGCAATCTCTGCACATCAATCAAGAAAACCTCGACCGCTCCTTGATCACCACTTCATGAAACTCAGTAACTCATCATGTGCTTTGCATTACATGCAATATATTTGCTCATTCCCTAGACAAAAAATGTTTCATCAACATGCCAAAATTGCTTTGAAACTCTCTTCATACAATAATCATACATGTCATAATCGTTACCACTCATCATCACATCATAAACCAATACAGCCAATCCACCAGACTTAATTGATTAGTGCTTACCAGTTCAACTCTACAATACATATCAATACCAAATCACTCCACAAATTCTTCCTACCAGTTACAAAACATCATTACAACAATATCATTACTAGTTAATTGACATCAATGACATAACATATCGTTAATGCAATCTTCATGAAAATGCCAACAATCTCCCCCTTTAAACCATTATTTACCTCAAATTTTTCAAAATGGAGGGAACAACGCAAGTAGAGGGGGGAAATTTGAATCCTAGAAATGGAGGGAACCATGAGGCTGGGTCCCCTAGTTTTGCTGCCTCTGCAGATCAAGGACAAGTGATGGATGATGAGGATGGGAGACCAGATGGGGACCCATGGCAATGGGACCCTCCTCCCAACTGCAAAAAGATGATAGATTCTCCAAAATTGCATCCCGAGGCTATGAAAGTTGACTCAGAAAAGACCACAGAGGTGAAAGCCCTCAAACCCTGGAGTAGTCTTTTTGCAAATAAACCAACTGGAAAACCTACTAGAAAATCATCTTTTCCCTTTGTGGAAGACATCTCTAATAGAAAAAGGGGTAAACTTGCTATTGCAGTTCCAGATTTGGTTATCAATCATAGCATTTCTTTAATGACATTCTCTTTGGTGGGGAAGTTTGTTGGACCACGACCCAATATTGAGGATGTTAGGTCTTTTGTTAAGAGAAAATGGAGGATGAAAGGTCAGGTTGATGTTTCTACCCTGTCCAGAGGTTTTTTCATTTTTTCCTTCTCTTGTGGGGAAGATATGGAAGCAACATTAAGTGGTGGTCCTTGGATGTTTGGTAAATCTTCCCTATCTATGAGAAAATGGTCTCGTAATGTGGAACTAAATGACTCTTTCTTTGAATCTACTCCCATCTGGGTAAGGCTGCCTGGCTTGCCGCTGGAATTCTAGGTTGAGGATGTTTTCTTAGGAATTACAAACTCCTTTGGGGAGCTTGTTGCGATAGATCCAATGATTGCAACTTGAAAGAGGCTGGTTTATGCGTGCATTTGTGTCAATATTTTGCAGAAGATGGATCTTCCTAGTTCTATTGATATTAGTTCCAAACTTGGTTTATAGGAACAAATAATAGAGTTTGAGTCCCTCCCCTTTGTGTTCTTTTCTTGTAAAAAAGCTGGTCACTGGGCCAAGGCTTGCCCTAGTAACCCTAAAAAACTTGTGATGAATCTCCATAAACAGGTTTGGAAAGAAAAGAATAATAATAAGGAAGTTAGTAAAGTGGAAGGAAGAAGTGGAATTCCTAGTAACATACTACTTATCAGAAGGAGATAGAAATGACCCTCTTAAGACTCCTCCATTGAAGGAAGATGAAAAGAATGAAATCAATGAGTTTGAGATCAAAACAGTTAATACTTTTGAGGCCCTATAGGCTCAGGAGGAAGAGAATGCTATCAGTGAAGAGATTCTTGAAGAAGGTGAGATTGAGAATGTCACTGAATCTCATTATGAGGCCCCTCAAGCTTCAGCAACAAAAAGAGATGAAGAGTGCCTAAATGAATTTGAAAAACATGAAATTAAACTTGGAAGGAAGAACAAGTTTGGATCACCTAAGGTTAATCTAAGTGCATTATTCCAGAATATTGGAGTTGATACACCCACATCATCCCAAAAAAGAGGAGAAATATGGAGTAACATGCAAGATGAGCTCAGAGATGAGCATGAGGGAGAAATAACATGGAATGGAAAAAAGAAAAACAAGAAGGCAGGATGCCCTAATGGGGTGAAAACTAGGACCAGGTCCAAGGTTGATATTGGTGTCTCCAAATCTTCACAGGGATGTAAAACCATGAAATGGCATAGGGATTAGGAGATCAAGCAAAACATAGCTGATGGAAGGCAGTGAACTATACAGGAATCGTACCCCTAGGTTTCCAAATGAAGGTAATATCATGGAACATCAGAGGCCTAAATGGTCTCAATAAATAGGATATATTATGGAATCTCATTCGAGACCATAAAGCAGATATTATCCTGGTTCAGGAAACCAAAATGAGTAAGGAGAAAGTGGAGAAGTTAAACTTCTTTAAAAATGGAGGGGTTTGTGGTAGCAGCTCGAACATGGCATCTGGTGGGGTGCCTATTTTCTGGAACAAGAAAACTATTGTAGGAGAAATGATTGATGAAGATGGTAACATTATATCCATGAAAGTTAAAAGCATCTATGAAGGAAAGGAATGGGTGGTCACAAATATCTATGCCCCTAATTCCAAATCTACTAGGAGCAAATTTTGGGATAAAATCCAGCAGAAAAAAAGATATTTCCCTAAGAAAAGCTGGTTGTTGATGGGAGATTTCAATACTCCTCTGCAAGGTACTGATAAATCTGGAGGAACTCAAGCTCAACTAGATAGTAGATATGATTTGATGGACTTCATCAACGTCAATGCTCTTATTGATATGGACCTAACTGGAGCTTCTTACACTTGGTCTAATCGTAGGGATGGTGAAGACCTCATTCTGGTAAGACTTGATAGATCCCTTGCTACTAATGATTGGATTATTTCTCATACATGCTCCCTGTCAGTTATCAATAGAATTGATTCAGATCATTATCCCATTGCCTTTGTTGCTGAGTCCATTAAGAGTAAACACAGTTTCCCTTTTTGGTTTGAGAAAATGTGGATTTCTCACCCCTCTCTTGAAAAATCCATTGCCAACTGGTGGAATATTGATGTGAATGGAACAACCATGTATAAAGTTGCTAAAAAACTTAGAAACATCAAAGATAACATTAAGATATGGAACAAGGTCTTTGGTGATATTTTTGACTCAAAGAAAAAGCTGAAGGAGGAATTAGAATAGATCCAAAACTCTATACAGAAAGATGGCTATAAAAGTATCCCAAAGCTAAGGAAGATGACGTATTAGTCAAACTTCACAACATCATCTCTAGGGAGGAAACCTATTGGAGGTAGAGATATAGGGCTATTTGGCTGGAGGCTGGGGACAAAAACACTAAATTTTTTCACATGACCTTTTTGAAACATAAAGCTGCAAACAAAATTTCCAGATTAATTGTTCAGGACAAAATTCTTCTTAATGAGGATGATATTAGGGATGAAGCTGTTAGTTTCTTTTCTCAGCTCCTCACCGGTAGCAAGGATATTGATTATACCCAACAATAAGATCTAGTTGACATCATCCACAAGATTATTAATCCTAATCAGAATAAGGTCCTTTCTGCTATCCCCTCTACTGGGGAAATTAAAAAAGTTGTCTTGTCCTTTCAAGGGGATAAGGCTCTGGGACCTGATGGCTTCCATATGTTTTTCTTCCAGGAATTTTGGCATATTATGGGAAAAGACATGGTCAATGCGGTAAAAGAATTTTTTGGTTCAAGAAGAATTCTTAAGGAAATCAACTCCACTTTTAGTTCCTTAATTCCTAAGGTGGCTGGGGCGGATTCAATGGGAAAATTTAGGCCAATAAGCCTATGTAACCTCCTTCTATAAGATCATATCTAAAGTTTTGACTTCTAGAATTTTGGTTGTCCTCCCCTTCATCATCTCCAAGGAGAAAAAAGGTTTTGTTCCTGGCAGGAAGATTTTGGACTCTATCATTCTTGTACATGAGAATATTCACTCCCTCAATGCTACCAATAAAGAAGGATTTATGATAAAGTTGGATCTAGCGAAATCTTATGATAGAATGGATTGGCAAGTTCTTTTCAGAATCATGAAGGCTTTTGGATTTGATGAGAAGATAATCAAAATTATCAGAGAGTTGATCTCCACTCCTATGTCTTCAATTCTCATTAATGGATCTCCTACTAAATACTTTAAATCATCGAGGGGGCTCAAACAAGGAGATCCCATATCTCCTATTCTTTTCACCATCTTGGCGGAGAGCATGAGTAGACTGATCCAAAAAATGAAAGTGATAAATTATCAAAGGTCTTCAACCTTCCTCTGCTAATGTTTTTTGTTCTCACCAACAGTTTTTTGATGATACTATCTTAATGGGACATTCTTCTATTGGGGAGGCTGCTACCTTTAAAGGTTCTCTTAATTCTTATTCTTTGGCAACTGGCCAACAAGTCAATTGGGACAAATCGACTATATACTTCATGAACACTCCTATTATAAGACAATAGAAAATTGCTAAAATTATTGGTTGCAAGGTGGAAATGCTCCCCTCCACTTATTTGGGTCTCCCCTTGGGATTAGTTCCCCCAAATTACTTCTGGAATATGTTAATTGACAAACTCAACAAAAAACTGGCTGGCTAGAAAGGATCCATTTTATCTCAGGCTGGAAAGTTGTAGCCTCTTCAAGCTACTCTCCAAAATCTCCTTATATACGCTCTCAGTCTATTTGGTATCCCAGCTAAATTTGTTGAAGCATTAGAAAGAATCCAGAAGAGATTTCTCTGGTCAGGGGTTGAAGAAAAAAAGAGACTATCCTTGGTTGCTTGGGACAAAGTGTGTAAACCAAAGAGCAAAGGAGGGCTTGGTATTAAAGCTCTAAAATTTTTTAATAAAGCTCTCCTTGCTAAACAAATATGGAGAGCTTATGACATTAAGAAAGATTGGAACCGGATCTGGTTTGACAAATATATTCAGAATTGGCCTCTCCAGGATCTCCTCAACTCTGAAGACATCCCTGTTGGGTCCTTCATTTGGAATAGTATTATCAAATCCATAAAAGTGGCCAAAGCTGGAGCTAGATGGGTCCTTGGAAAATGTGACAAAATAAGGTTCTGGGAGGATCCTTGGATGAACAATGAACCTCTCTTTGATCAAGGTAGTAGTCAATTTATTAAGGAATGTA
The DNA here is from genome assembly GCF_030272615.1 of Cryptomeria japonica. Lineage (NCBI taxonomy): Eukaryota > Viridiplantae > Streptophyta > Pinopsida > Cupressales > Cupressaceae > Cryptomeria > Cryptomeria japonica. The sequence goes on along the minus strand of NC_081410.1, from coordinate 463,878,558 downwards.
AAAGGAGGTTTGGGTCTATGGTGTGTGACTACTAGAAGGAGAACAAATGGGTTAGGCTTGATGTTGTATATGCTAGATTTTCCCTGCTCTAGCAGGAGCTGTTGTCCTTTTCTATTAACAAAGATTATGATGATGTTTTCCTCTAGAAGAGTAATCCAAGAGGTGACTTTATGGTTGCTTCTGCCTACAAAAACACTTTCACTCAGATCAGTAACCTATATGGGGTAAATTTTGGAACAAAATTCTTATCCCTAAAGTCAATATGTTCCTTTGGATTGCTACTCACAATAGGATCCTTACTATTGACAACTTGGTTCAAAGAGGTTTTATGTTCCCTAACAAGTGTGAGCTATGCCAGAAAGAGGAAGAATCAGTTGATCATCTATTTTTTCCATTGGTCCTTCACTTCGGAAATCTGGAGTAAGTTTTGGGTGAATTGGAAAGTGGATTGGGTCATGCACAAGAGTCTCAAGGAAATTATTTGGCAATGGACCTTCCCCACCAAATTTCCTCTTATCAAGAACCTTTGGTCCCTGATCCTCCCCATGACTTGTTGGGGAATCTGGAAAGAGATAAATAATAGAATATTTAGGGAAGCTAAGTGCACCTCTCAGGTGGTCTTTGAAAAATTTTGCAGGGCTATAAAAGAAAACATAAATATTCCTCACAAGAACAATAAACAATGGTTTTTTATAGATATGAATGAAATTGAAAAAGGCATCCTTATTGAATGGAACTTAATCCACAAAGTTTGTAGATCTGACAATAAGACTAGGAGAGATTATATTGTTTGGTGATTTCCTAATCATGAATGGATAAAGGTGAATTTTGATGGGGCGGCTAAAGGCAACCCTGGGAAGTCCGGTGGTGGAGTCATAAAAAATGCTCAAGGTGTCTATATTGCTGCTATTGGTTCTCCTTTTGGGGTCCAAAATAATCATGTGGTTGAAGCTCAGGCTATGCTAAAAAGCCTCCAACTTGCTCAAGCTAGAAGGGGACTCCCTCAACATCATCCAGGCTGTTAAAGGTACTAGTTCTATAGCTTGGAATATTACAAATATAGTTGAAAGTGCTACAAAGTTATTAAATGACTATGTTAGTATTCTCATAACTCACACTCTAAGGGAAGGCAATAAGGTTGCAGACCTCTTAGCTAATAAAGGGGTCAATTTAGAGGTGGAGGTTAAATATATCAGAGAGACCCATTGTAAAAGGGATGTTAGAGAGAAATTATTACTTGATCGCATCAATGGGTCAATTTAAAATCATGACTATCTTTTGGGGTCCAGAAATCAAAGACAGAGTTTGGGGGCAAATGAACTATCAGTTAATGATTGCTTTTAGGCATCGGTTTTATGATCATATGTGTGATGGGGTTTATAATAATAAGTGTTGGTTTTGTGAGGCCATTATTATTATTATCTTTAAAACCACGGATGGGACTCTGTTTTGTTATTCCAAAATTTTGCTTAAGAACTTGTGGTTAAATCTGTAGATTGTGAGATACACCTTTGGGTACTTTGACTTGTTGTTCAATATGGGAGGTAACTTAAATAGGAATGAGTCCTCTGGTTGCAAAAACTGGAAGAGTGAGCGGAAAGTGTGGAGGAGGCTTCATAGATATGGATTCATCGACTATATGGAAAAGTTGCATGGAAGCAGAAATTTGGTGTCTCATGGCTTTGCTAGGGGCTGGAACAGCAACAGAGTCACCTTGTTTGGGGAGACCTAGAATATTGATGAGGAGCTGGTTGCGGAGGTCACGGGTCTTCAGAAGGAGGGCACTAAATTCTATAGAGACTAGAAGTATGCCGCTGAAGCGATTAAAAACTTCCCAGAATCTGAGGATGAGAAGGCTCGGCTTGCCAAGAAAGACAACATCTCCTACTACCTCCCCCAGCAGGTAAAGTCTTTTTGGCAGAAAGTGTTAAGGGTTTTGATGGAATTCCTTACTGTTGATGGTAGATTTACTAAAATCTACAATTATCATTTTGCAATTCTTAATCATTTCCACCATGGGGTTAAGATTTCCCTGCCCTTTTACTTAGTTTCTTCTCTAAATGAGAGTTTAGGTGACCACGCTAAAAAGCCCAATTATTACCCCATAGCCCATCAGGGGCTTATTTTACTCATTTACGAATAACTGAAGGAAAAAGATAGGGCTAGCAAGGATGATTACTTGGTAACTAATGCACATGTTTCTGAGAGTTGTAAGAATTCTGAGTTTGATGATGAATAGTCTAATGCCCCTACCCATAAAAAGTGGAGAACTGATATTGATATTGTGGAAATGGAGGTGCATTATGAATTGGAGGAGGAAAAGGGGAAGGATATTGAGACAAAAATGGAGAGTGAGAAGGTAGAGGACACTGAGGAAGAGGAGGAAGGGAAAAAAGATGCTAATTCTGAAAGCCCTTATTCTAACCCTATGGGTTCGGATAGCAGGAATGTTGCCCTGAACTCTATGGAGGAAGACAACCCTAATTCCGTGAGCACTAAGTAGGGGAGGGATTCGGTGAATACTATTTTGAATACTGCCCGAAACTGCACACTGGAGTCTTTCAATCTCCAGAAGTGGGTTATTAACAACATAACAAGCATTCAGAGAAAACAAAGGGAACTAGAAAATAAGATAAACAATTTGATTAAGGAAACTAATTTAGGGGAAAAGAGTGAGGAGATGGAAACCAGTGAAGCTGAGGAAATTGAGATGTAGAATTGGTCGGAGAAAGACCTGATAAAAGGAGATTTGAAACATCTGGAGGATGTTATCAGAATTGTAAAAGAAAAGGATAAGGTGGATAAAGATAACATCATCACACGGGTTGCTCAAATTGAGAAGGCTTTGTAAAGCTTCATGAACCACAATCTTGAGGTCTTAAGAGTCTAGTCACATAATATGAATGCCTTGGTGGATCACTTAGAGAGGAAAAATCAGGATAAGAACTTGGTAATCATTGAAGATGTGTCGACCTCCAACTCCACTCATCAAATCTCTAGGCAAAGGACCAGGCAGACCACCACTGATATGGAGACCAAAATGAAAGACATCTAGCTGAAACAAAAGAGCAATGATATGAGAGAAGTCGCTAAGGCCATGATGCTTTTGGTTCAAAACGCTGAGGAGTCTATAAAAATTTTCATTTGAAATGTAATGCTAGGTTTTGGATGCCAACTTCTCATTGGCTCCTTGCTATCCTTTTGTCCTAGCTGCTGGTTTTTGTGCTGGTCTTTTGTAGTTGTTTTTGTAGCATCCTAAATTGTACGCACTTGCTAGGGTGGTACAATTTCACACCTAGTTTAGCACCCGCCTTGGCGCATTTTGCATTTTGCATTGCATTTCCCCTTTAGCACTTAATTAATTAAATTAATTAGGTCTAAGGTCCTATTTTATCATCTCCCATATCATAAAGTTGGGCCCCTTTCATTAAAGTGTGCCCCTTTCATTTTGTTTCTCCAATACATCATTTAACCAAAAACCCTAATTAGGTCCTATTTTGAACTTGGGGGCTTGATTTCGGGGGTCAAAACATCTCGAAATCACCTGTAACTTTGGGATTCTCTCTAAAATCGTCATATCTGACAGTCCTGAAAATTTGGTGAAAAGTTGTCAGGACCATGGCGCCCGGAGTGCAACATGGTCCCGGACATTTTTCCCGAAATTTTAGGAGCGCGATCCAATCATAAAATAAAGCTTAACCCCAAGAAATTGGCGGGAGATTCAATCTCTAAGTCAGCCTAAAGTTGAAATTAAGACCTAGGGTTTCATATATAAGAGCTCTCTTTCTTCATTTGAAAGGATCCGAATTTTGGTTTCAAGGACCTTCTATGCAGCGAAAGAGCAGATCTTTGAAGACTTCAACAACATTCAACATCCATCCATCAAGCATTCATCAATTTCATTCATTCATTTAGGGCTTTGAAGACATTGAAGAGCAATAGGGGATTACCGACTGAAGATTGGCTTGTACCCCTCCCTTGGGGTTGGGTATGATTTCATGTTGTTTTCTTGTCTTTGCATAAGCCTCATTATATCATTTGTATCCATGCTTTAGATCACTTTGCATCTTGATTTGGAGCATTTACATTATCATTTACAAGCAATCAGGGTTTACTTTCTAGGTTGCTCTAGTTTGCTTTCTTGCATTTTAGGACCTTGCACACACACTAGGTCTGCACACACAATACATTTTACAATACAACTTGGCTATTCATGGAGGTGGAAATCACCGAAGTGGGGGTTTGACTAAGGAAAAACCCTATATAGCCGCCCAAACACCTTTTCAGATATAAGTGCAGGTTTCAGGACTCGGATGACGCCGCAAGTTACAGATCCGGAAGAAGCAGACGGAGACCAAACAACACACCAAATCTCAAAGCAAAAGACCAGGATAGGGGCATGGGGCACCCTGGTCTTGCTAGGATAGGGGCGCTGGGCACCCTGGTCCCTGGGACAAGGGCGCTGGGCGCCCTGGTCCTCCTGACAGACAGCAGTTTTTAGCATTTTTGACAGCTTTCCAGGTTGCAAAACAACAGTTTCCAGAGCAGTTTCAAGGGCAGAATCAGAACAGTGGCGCCCAAGCCCCCATCCCGAACATTTTCACTCAGATTTTAACACCAGGTACACATTTACATTCTTGTCTTGTCCTTGTGTTTACAGCTTTCCATTGTTTAAGTTCAATTCTGCAATCTTGTTATTAGTTCATACTTGCACTTTGGGGTTGGGAATTGAACTTGCATCATTTTATCTTTCAATTACAACAAAGGAATAGAAATCCTAATAGGTATCTCATGGCTCTCTCTTCCACAAAAAGAAGTAGCCAATTGTGTGATACCTCTAGGCTCTTTCGTATTCCACAAATGTGTGATTGAAAGTGAGATTAGGGCATGTTTGCTTAGTTTCACTTTTTCCACCACACAGTTTTGTTTTGGTCCTATCTTCTCTTGTTTCTTTCTTGCTCATCTATCATATTTTAAGTAGGTTTCAGGTCCCTTAAAACCTGATTTTCCTTAATCAAAAACAATCTCCCCCTTTGGCATTGATGTTAATACAAATATCAATTCCATTGATTATTGTGACTGTGAATAGGAATCCTAGTTTACATTATCAAGTATTCACCTTGTCTTCAGCTTGTCTTCCTTCTCTCTGTCAATCATACAAATCACATAGTTCTTCTCCCCCTTTGACAACAATGCCAAATTGAAAGTAAAACATGCAATGTTAAATTTCACTATTCAACATCAATAACCTGCAACTTGATGCTCCCCCTATGGAAATAACTCCACTTCTACACCAATCCTGTTGTAAAATTCTACAAGTAGCTCTGAGATTGATGTAATGTACATCATGCTTAACTGACCTCATGAAGGGGTACAACCCCTAGCTGACTTCTAAGATACTCAAAAGTAGTCTTAGGAAGAGGTTTAGTAAAGATATCTGCAAGCTGCTCCTTGGTAGAAACATGCTCCAACATCACATCTTTATTCTACACTTTTTCCCTTAAGAAAAAATACTTTAATTCAATATTCTTGGTTTGTGCATGCAAAATAGGGTTCTTGGAAATATTTATGGCACTTGTATTATCACATAAGATCTTTACAGGTTCTAAAATCTTCATCTTAAAACCTTCTGAAATGTGCCTCATCCAGATAGCCTAGGCAAAATTCATGTAACCTGCAACATACTCAGCTTCAGTAGTAGATTGTGATGTACAACTCTGCTTCTTACTACTCCATGAAACAAGTCTTCCTCCAAGAAAAAATGCTCCACTGATTGTGCTTTTCCTATCCTCAATATTTCCTACCCAATCTGCATCTGTGTACACCTTCACAAGAAAAAATGCTCCACCGATTGTGCTTTTCCTGTCCTCAATATTTCCTACCCAATCTGCATCTATGTACACCTTCAACTCAAAGTTTGCTCCATATGGATACCTTAATCCATAGTCAAAAGTACCATTCAAATATCTAAAAATCCTCTTGGTTGCTATTAAATGTGTTTCCTTAGGATTCTTCTGGAATCTAGCAACTAAGCGAACTGCATGAGCTATATCCAGTCTGCTGTGAACAAAATAGTACAATTTTCCAAACATTGACCTGTATTACTTCTCATCAACATATATGGATTCATGTTTCTTAGACAGCTTACAACCTGTAACCATTGGTGTCCCAACTAGTTTATAGTCACTCATACCAAAGGTCTTCAAGACCTCTTTCAAATACTTAGATTGTGTGATAAAAATACCATTCTTCATTTGTTGTATTTGCAAGCCTATGGAATTTTTTTATTTCACCCACTAGAGACATTTCAAACTCATTTTTCATTACATCTGCAAAATCATTGCTCATGTCATCATTACCTCCAAATATGATATCATCTACAAATACTTCACTGACCAGTATTTAATCTCCTTCAGATTTGAGATATGTGTTGCTATCTTCATCGGTTCTTAGAAAACCTATCTTCATCAGATGTGTATGAAGCATTTCATACCATTCTCTCAGTACCTACTTTAATTCATATAAAGCATTATGCAATATGCATACTATGTCTTTCTCATCAGTCAAAGAATAACCATTTGGCTGCTCAATGTACACTTCTTCTTCCGGTATCCCATTCAAAAATGTTGACTTAACATCCATCGGGTATACCTTGAATTTATTATGTGCTGAAAATGTAAATAAAGTTCTGACACCTTCCAGTCTTTCCATTGGTGCAAAAGTCTCACCATAATCTCCTCCTTCCTCTTGTGCATAACCTTTGCAAACCAACCTAGCTTTGTTGCGAACTACAACACCATCTTCATTCAACTTGTTCCTGAATACCCACTTAGTACCTATCATATTTTTATTTACCGGTCGGGGTACTAGGGTCCATGTGTTGTTCTTCTCAATTTGATCTAGTTCCTCCTCCATAGCTTTAACCCAATGATCATCACCAAATGATTCCTTAGCAGTTCTTAGTTCAATAGTAGAGATCATGCATGAATTGTCTCTAATTCTTCTTCTGGTTAGTACTCTAGCTTCCTTATCTCCAATAATCTACTAGGGATTGTGATTGAGTCTCACATATCTTGAAATAACATGATCATTATCTTCAGGTTCATCTTCTTCATTATCATCATCTTCTTCTAAATTTATCTATTCTAGTTGAACTGGTACATCAGTATTTGCTTTACCAATTTTAGGTTTCATAGTTTCTGGTTCCAAAAAAAAAATGCAAGGATCTTCATCATAATCTTCCATACCAGTATTCATAAGGAGTCTTGTCCTTACCTCTCTTTACTAGAATCTGATTCATAGTGTAGACAGTTGTGCTGACAGCTTCCCTCCAAAAAGGTTTTTCTACACCTCCTTGTATCAACATCATCCTAGCAGCTTCAACAACTGACCAGTTGTTTCTCTCTATGATACCATTTTGATGTGGTGTCCTCAGTGTAGAAAGTTGTCATTTGATACCATTTTATTCACAATATCTAGTGAATTCCTCATAAGTAAATTCACCACCTTGATCAGTCCTTAGACACTTTATCTTCTTACCACTCTCCTTCTCAGCTAAGGCCCTGAATGCCTTGAACTTACTAAAAGCTTCAGCCTTATCCTTTAAGAATGTGACCCACATCATCCTTGAGAAATCATCAGTGAATATCATAAAATATCTGTCACCTTGAATACTTTTTGTCCTTATTGATCCACAAAGATCTGTATGAACCATATCTAACAGATGTTCCGCCGAAAAATATTTTCTCTTGAAAGTTGAGGATGTCATCTTTCCCAACTGCCATTCCTTACATAGAGCATTAACTGGTTTGTCCAACTGAGGCAAACCTCTCACTATCTTGGACTTACTCACTTTAACAATGTTATCAAAGTTTATATGACAAAATCTCTATGCCAAAGCCAACTATCATCTATCTTTGCAATTAAACAATTGCTGACTTTAGGATTAAGGTGAAATAGGTTACCTTTAGTTTGCTTCTCGATTGCAATCAGTTCACCTTTGCTCCCATATATTTTGCACATACCGCTCTTAAACTCCAATAGGTATCCTCTATCATTGAGTTGTGCAGCACTCAAATGATTATGCTTTAACCTTCAACCCAGTAGACATCATCTGTAATGCTCTTTCCATTAAGAGAAATAGTTCCCTTACATTTAACCATGCAGGGTGAGTCATTACCAAATCTTACAACTCCACCATCAAATTCCTTCAAAGAAAGAAATTTACTCTGGTCATCAGTCATGTGATGTGAACAACCACTATCAATGATCCAATCATCAGAGTTATCCATTCGAGATAATAACGCCTTCTGATAAGATATTTCCTCTTTAATGGCTACAAACTCAATGTCCTCATTAGCATCGCCATCAGATTCCTCATAAGTGATACCACCATCAACAACAATAAGACAATCTCTTTTGCCTTTACCCTTATACTTCTTGAATTTCTCTCATTTGTGCTCATTATCACCATTAGGATAGTTAGCAGCTATGTGTCTGATCTTGTTGCATGCAAAACATTTCAAAGGTAATTTACCTTTATATTTACCACTATCTCTGGGCAACCTCTTGGCCAACAATGCTTCAAGCTCAACTAAATTGTTTTCTGTTGGCATTATAACAGACAAGAAGAAGGTTGGCATTCCAATTACAATGAGTGATTGTTGGCTTTTCAATAAGGATATTGAGAAGGTTGTTGATGACTATGGATATAACTGATTAAGGATGATTACTGTCTTAATATTATTATTTTGTCATTGATGTCAAGAAATTGATTTTCTAATTTAGTATGATGTTGCCATATCTTAAGAAGTATGATTTGATGAGTATAAAGATGTCGGTAAAAGACACAGAAAGAATATAATGAATAAGGGGATAAGTTATTCAATGGGCAACTACTACCGAGTCAGACAATGATGAGATCATGATGTTTTAGATTGTTTTAACATCATACATATGTTGTAAAATGTAAAGGTTAATACTATACTATGATATCAGGCAAAGAGCCTAGTCGGTAAACCCTAAGGTTATCGCTATCGGTTAATGAAGGCAGAATGTCTACTGAGTGAAGTTTAGTATTTACCGAGTTACAACCGAGCTATAACAGAATGCATTAAATGTTTACATGTGATATTTAATGAAGGAAGTTGATGAGCTAGAGCGGATTAAATGATTGGTAAGCCGTGTATGAAGATTGTTAAAGAATCTATGGTAAAGAAAGATTGGTAGGAAGATCTACAGCTTAGATTGAACCGTAATACCCTAACACAAGTTCCAAGGTGAAAATGCAAGTTCCAAGTTAGGGTAAAACATTTTCAGATCGAAGGATACATTGAACCTGGACAAGATTGAAGATCTGATGGCTATGATTGATCATGGGAAATGTGATCAAGGAGATTAAGCGGTTGGAAGATTGTTTATAAATAGGAAACTGTTGATAAACAATGTATGCAGGCAAGTGTATGCACAGGGATGCTACATAGTGATTACCAAGCATAGAAGCTTGAAGACCTGTTTTGATAATAGAGTATAGAGCCCAGTAGAGGGACAAGATAAGTCCTATGAATTGATTGTATTGAGCAAATAAGAATCTACTTCAACATTTTTAGATGTGAAGTTGCAGACATATTTTTATTACTGTTATTTTGAGAAGTAGTAGTAAATCTCTTAACCGAGTGGACTTAACAGTCTTATTTGTAAAATCCTCTAGCAAGGTGACATTCTTATTGAGTGCTTAAAATCCTTTAACAAGGTCACTTCTAACAAGGTGAAGATCCTAACAGATCTGAGGGAAATCCCTTAACCGGGTCACATCTAGCAATGTGTTTGTAATCTTTAGCATGATTTGCTTTTAACCGAGCATACTCTAGAAGAGTATGTTTCTTAGTGGGTCCAAAATCCCACAGTGGTTTTTCCCTATTTGAGTTTCCACGTTAAATCTAGTGTTATGAGGTTTATATTGTTCATATGCTTTTGAGTTTGCATGTTTGACAGTTTTGGTTATATGACTGATATATATGTTACCAAGGTTGAATCTGATGTTTTTATGGATGATTAAGTTTGTATGATTCACCCCCCCTCTCATCTTGTTGGCTATTGGATCTGTACTTATATTAAGTATCAGAACTATCAATTGGTATCAGAGCTTTGGACTCTGAAAGGAAAGTTTAAAGGCACTTGAGTTAAAGATCCAAAGATGTATAAGAGGGATGCACCGATGCTGAACAAGTCAAGTTTCTCTACATGGTAGAAAAGGATGAAGCTACATCTATCAGGAGTTGGAGGATATGTTGTATACTATTTGGAGAATGATTTTGTCACACCGAGCACCTATCCATTGACTATGGAAGAGATAAAGGCAAAGCAAGAACATATTCAAGCAATGATTGAAATAACATCTGCATTGACCGATTCAGAGTTTAATGATCTAGAAGGCTGCAATGATGCAAAGGCAATGTGGAATAAGCTCATATCAGTATATGGAGGAGATGAACATGTTCAAAGAGAAAAAGTGGATATTCTAAGAGGACAACTTGAATCTATGAGGATGAATGAAGGTGAGAACATAACCCAGTACAGTACAAGACTAAAGGAGATTGTCAATCAAATCAAAGGGGTAGGTGGAACTATTGAGGAGAAAGATATAACAAGTAAGTTTTTAAGAACCCTTCTACCAGCCCATGCAATCTGAGTCTCTACAATCAATGAATTGAGGTCTGTACCCAATATGCCAGTTTCTTTAGATGCTACTATTGGTAAGCTACATGCATTTGAGTTAAGTAACTTTGATAATAGTGGGTCATCGGTAAATAAAGTTGAATCTGCATTAAGTTCTTTTCATACTGATGAAACTGATGATTGCAATGATAGAAAGTATAAGTACTCTGAAGGGAATCACAATGGAGCAAGTGAAATATTTCACAAAAACATGGAGGAGGTACACAAACTGTATGAGGAAATCAGAAAGCAAGAAGAGTTTGAAGCACTATTAGCCAGAAGGCTATCGAGAGGAAAAGGTAAGTATAAAGGAAAGCTACCTTTAAAATGTTTCAATTGTGATAAGATAGGACATATCGCTTCTAACTGTCTTGACAAAGAATCTTGTGAAAAGAGAGATTACCAAGATGACAGACAGAAAGATAATCATTACAGAGGACACCAAGACTTCAGGAGAAGAGATAAAAAGACATGCCTAATAGCTGATGAGGAATCTAATGATGATAAGTCAGATGAAACTGATATAGAGGAAGTTGTTTATGTGGCTATCAAAGATGGATTAGATGAAGAAAGGTATGAAGAAAAAGATTTAATATCTCATATAAATACTAATGATTCTTGGATCATAGATAGTGGTTGCTCACATCACATGACAGGTGATAAACATAATTTTATTAAATTAGATGATTATGATGGAGGCTATGTAAGATTTGGTAATGATGCACCATGTCCGGTAAGAGGTAAAGGATCCATAACACTTCTTGACAATGTTAAATGTAATGATGTTTATTGGGTTGAAGGTTTGAAATACAATTTGTTGAGTGTATCATAGCTAAACAACACAGGTTACTGAATAGAGTTTGAAAAAGGAATTGTCAAAGTTCATGACAAGCATGGAAAGTTAGCTGCTACCAAGACATAAACAAGAGGTAATACATTTCATCTTGACTCAACTCGGAATAAATGTCTATATGAAAGGATATATGATACCTGGTTATGGCATAAAAGTTTTTGTCATGTTAATTTTGATAATCTGATCAAAATAAGTAAGAAGCATTGAGTAAGAGGTCTACTGAGTCTTGGAAAACCTGAGAATGCTATGTGCCAAGGATGCCAAATGGGTAAGATGACAAGATCAAGCTTTACAAGTAAGTCTTAGACTTCTAAGGGAATTTTAGATCTTGTGCATACTGATCTTTGTGGTCCTATGAAAGTTCAGAGTTATTATGGTGATAAATATTTCATACTATTTGTGGATGATTACTCAAGGATGATGTTAGTAATGTTTTTAAAAGAAAAATCAGAAGCTTTTCAAATGTTTAAATGGTACAAGGCTAGAGTTGAAAATGAAACAGGAAGACAACTGAAATGTCTCAGATCAGATAGAGGAGGAGAGTTTACTTCTGATGACTTCAACTTATTTTGCAATGATCATGGTATAAAAAGACAAGTCTCTGCACTGAGAACTCCATAGTAGAATGGGATAGCTGAGAGAAGGAACAGATCTATTGTGGATTGTGCCAAAACCTTGATGATTGAAAAGAAAGTTCCACAAACATTTTGGAGAGAAGCAATAAGCACAGCTGTTTACACCTTGAACCAAGTTCAATTGAAGAAAGGTACTTTGAAGACACCATATGAGATCTGGTATGATAAGAAACCTAATGTTAGTTATTTTAAAATCTTTGGAAGTAGATGCTATGTTCATAAAGATGATAGAAATGGCAAGTTTGATCAGAAAAGTGAAGAAGGAACATTTCTAGGATATTCTTCTAGAAGCAAAGCATTTAAATGTCTGATCAAATCATCTAACAAAATAGTAGAAAGTGCAAATGTGAAAATTGATGAATTTGTAGAAAGAAATGATGAAGGAAATTCCAAAGAACTAGAAGACTATGATGAATTTGTCTATGTGCAACCGAGAAGTCCTACCGAGAAAACTGTTGAAGAAAATGAAGAAAATATCCAATTACCGAGTGATGAAGAAGATCATACAAAGCCTACCGATCCTGTATTAGCCAAGTATGTCAGAAGACATCATGCACCAAGTCAGATTATAGGAGATAAGGATGATCTAGTTATGACAAGAAATAAACTGAGACAAAACACATGTTTGATATCTAAATTTGAACCGAGAATAGTAAAAGAGGCATTTAATAGTGAAGATTGGGTAAATGCTATGACAGAAGAGATTGATCAAATCAAGAAGAATGATACATGGACACTAATCCCAACACCGAAGGACAAAAATGTAATCGGTACAAAGTGGATTTTCAGAAACAAGCTAAATGAAAAAGGGGAGGTCATTCGAAACAAAGCAAGATTAGTTTGCAAAGGTTATGCACAAGAAGAAGGAATTGATTATGGTGAAACTTTTGCACTTGTTGCTAGACTTGAAGGAGTAAGAAAATTGTTGACATATGCTGCTTACAAGAATTTCAAGGTATATCAAATAGATGTCAAATCTGCATTTTTGAATGGTATATTAGAAGAAGAAGTTTTCATTGAACAACTTGAAGGATTTGTTGAAGGAGAAAATAATGATCAGGTATGTAAATTGAACAAAGCTTTATATGGTCTGAAACAAGCACCTAGAGCATGGTATGAGAGATTGCACTCAAATTTGATCAAAATTGGTTTTATAAGAACAAGTGAAAACAACAATATGTACATGAAGAATGATGAAAATGGAATACTGATCTCAGCCATATTTGTTGATGATATTATCTTTAGTGGAAATGACTCTCTATGCAAGAACTTTGGAAATGAAATGAGTAAAGAATTTGAGATGCCATTAATCAGTGAGATAAAATATTTTATAGGTTTGCAGATACTGCAAATGAAAGATGAGATTTTCATTTCCCAATCCAAGTACATAAAGGAAATCTTGAAGAAATTTGGAATGGAAGATTCAAAACCAGTAAGTACTCCTATGACTACCAACTGTAAACTATCAAAGAATGATGAATCTGCATCTGTTGATAAGACACTTTACCGATCTATGATTGGAAAGTTGCAATATGTTGTTCACAGCAGGCCAGATATAGCACATGCAGTAGGTATTGTTGCAAGATTTTTTGCAGATACTAAGGAAACACAAATGACAACAATCAAAAGAATGTTTAGATACTTAAAAGGCACTAAAGATTATGGCTTATTATATCGAAAAGGAAATGTTTTTGATTTAAAAGTTTATACTAATGCTGATTGGGCAGGCAACATTGATGATAGGAAAAGCACAAGTGGAGGAGCTTTCTTTTTAGGAGAAAGACTAGTGAGTTGGCTTAGCAAGAAACAAGGATGTGTTTCACAGTCAACAGCAAAAGCTGAATATGTTGCTGCAGCACTGAATTGTACCAATATAGCATGGATCAAACAACTATTGGAAGGTATAAATGAGCAAGTTACTGAGCCAGTAACTATATTCTGTGATAACATTAGTACCATTAACATTTCAAAGAATCCTATTATGTACTCTAAGACAAAGCACATCTCTATCAAATATCATTATCTTAGAGAAGAAGTTCAAGAGAAGAAAGTGGTTTTGGAGTATGTTAGCACAAAGGAACAAATTGCAGACATCTTCACCAAGCCACTGCCAAAGGACACTTTTGAGTATCTCAGAAGTCAGTTAGGGGTCCTACCCCTATCTTCCATTCACTGACTGAGTTCGGTGAAAGCATCAATTCGATGACTCTACAGAATATCTTTTAGGAGTTGATGTTGATTTACACACTTTAGGAGGTTTTCTAAAGATGTGCAGGAAACAATAAATAGGGAACAAAAATGGAAGACAAAATGCTCTGACCAAGACTGAATTGATACATAACAGCATGAAATTCACTTCTTAGAGGAAGAAATTATGTTTTTTGGTTCTTTTCATTTTTGGCATTGTTGTCAAAGGGGGAGAAGACTAATGTATGGGGGAGAAGCCTACTGACCGAAGGAGAAGACTACATTTCAGAACTGGGGAGAAGACTAATGACAGAGGGAGAGCATTTTAGAATTTCATAGCAATCTGAATCTAAATCAATAAAGTCAAATCAATTGGTTTTTCCATCAATGCCAAAGGGGGAGATTGTTGGCATTATAACAGACAAGAAGAAGGTTGGCATTCCAATTACAATGAGAGATTGTTGGCATTTCAATAAGGATATTGAGAAGGTTGTTGATGACTATGGATATAACTGATTAAGGATGATTACTGTCTTAATATTATTATTTTGTCATTGATGTCAAGAAATTGATTTTCTAATTCAGTATGATGTTGCCATATCTTAAGAAGTATGATTTGATGAGTATAAAGATGTCGGTAAAAGACACAGAAATAATATGATGAATAAGGGGATAAGTTATTCAATGGGCAACTACTACCGAGTCAGACAATGATGAGATCATGATGTTTTAGATTGTTTTAACATCATACATATGTTGTAAAATGTAAAGGTTAATACTATACTATGATATCAGGCAAAGAACCTAGTCGGTAAACCCTAAGGAACCTAGTCGGTAAACCCTAAGGTTATCGCTATCAGTTAATGAAGGCAGAATGTCTACCGAGTGAAGTTTAGTATTTACCGAGTTACAACCGAGCTATAATAAAATGCATTAAATGTTTACATGTGATATTTAATGAAGGAAACTAATGAGCTGGAGCAGATTAAATGATTGGTAAGCCGTGTATGAAGATTGTTAAAGAATCTATGGTAAAGAAAGATAAGCAGGAAGATCTATAGCTTAGATTGAACCGCAATACCCTAACACAAGTTCCAAGGTGGGGTAAAACTGTTACTACTTATCAAATTGCCATTAGTTTCATATCCAAAGTCATACTATATTCTAGTCGGTTAGTATTACCAAATCATGCAGTTGGTATGAACAGTCTAGTTAGTTACTGAAGAAAGCAGTCACAGAACTCAGTATTCACTGAGCTGTTTACCGAGTGGTAAAGTTAACTAACTGAGTTGATATTCACCAAGTGAAACATTTTACTAGATACATTGAACCTGGACATGCACATGAAAACGTGTTACAAGATCGAGGCACATCTAACCATTTTTGCATTGGAAATTGCACTATGAGATTATGTATGATTACAAGGCCAATCTAACCTATGAGATATTTTGTTTAGTTATTCATTTGAAGAATCTTTTTGTAAGATCAAAGCAATGAATCAGATCATCGCTGTAAGAGATCTATATATACAACATGATTCTAGGGTTAGATATATGACATGATATGATGTGATAAGAGATGCAATGAGATAGCAGTGTGTATACATGAAGGAAGACTATTACAGAGACACAGAGAGGTCACTGAGTAGGTTATCAGTGAATAGTCAAAGAACAGAGTAAACAAAAGGGTTTACCGAGTTTCATTATGGGTTACCGAGGTATACTGCAAGCTAGGTAATCTTATTCTGAGCACATAAAATCTTCTTTAACATTTTAGATGTAAAGTTGTAGATATTTGTAATGATTATATTGTAATATTTTGAAGTTGTAAGAGAAACCTTTAATAGGGTAAAAGACTCTAACCAAGTCTATAAATTGTAAATCCTTTAACCAGGTGCTACACTTATATAGTGTTGTAAAAATCCTTTAGTAAGGTAGATCTAACTGATCTTGATACTCCTAACATGGTAAGCTATTAGAAATAGCTAAATGTAGCTCTAACCGAGCATTCTTTATTATTGCAGTAGTGAAGTTGTGGGTGCCATCCCCACCGCAATTTTTCTCTCTAACCAAGATTTTTTACGTGACCAAAATATATGTGTTATGGAGTGAATCATGTATGATTGTTATCTATTGATTATAGTTTTATTTTATGTTACTGTACTATTCTATTTATGCATAACAGTAAGGTTATTACAACTAAGAAGTTTTGGAGTACTGATTCACCCCTCCCCTCTCAGTACATTAGCTTTCTATATTGGGCCTAACAATTGGTATTAGAGCTTGAATCTTGGAAAAGGGTTTAACCACCTAAAGAGAAAGATCTTAGCAATGGAAGGCTACAAACAATCTCGGAGGATTGTGCATCTTCAAGAAGAGCTGGATAATGAAAATAAAGTAATTGCAGACATGCAGAGGCAAATGCAAAAATCTCTAAAAGTAAGGAGAAGATTATCTGATGACTTGCAGGATTCTCAAGAGCTAGTGGAACAAATCGAGGCATCATCTGAGAACAGTATATCTAAATAAATTGAAGAAATGATTGGAATCTTGAAAGAAAAGAACAAAGCATTGGCTGATCAACTAAAAGCAATGAAAAGAGAACATGAACATTTCAGTACACAAATGACTAAAAATCTAGATGCATTAAGGAGAGCTGAGGATAAAGAAAGAGATCTACAAAGAGAGAAACAACAACTTGAAGCTCTAGTATCTGATAAGGATGATGAAATCATAAGGTTAACTAGTATTCAACAAAATATGATAGATCAACTAGGTTATGCTCATCATGAAGCAATTCTGAAGAATGACGAAAATCAATCATTGAAACTTGAAGTATCAAGGTTGACTGGTGAACTTGAAATAGAAAAGAAATCCAAAGAATCATTGGAGAAAAGTTATGAAGCATCAAAGATGTTGGATGAGAAACTGAATACAAGAAGACTCTACAAAGGAAAAGACTACCGAGAAAGGAATTAATACTACCGAGAGAGGAGAATCTTCAAAACAAGCTCGAAAAAGAAATAACATCAAAACGAAGAAGTCTATTTGCTACTACTATGGAAATCAAGGTCATACTGCCAACATATGCCAGATCAGAAAAGGTAAGCAACCGAATATCTCTAAGTCCAATGGATATTGTTATAATTGCAAAAAATATGGTCACATACCTAATCAATGTAGGACAAAGTCTGTTAACAACCATCAGAAGGCAAAATTCAAAGGGTTTTGTAAAAACTACAATAGATATGGACATAGTACCAAGAAGTGCTGGTTTAAGCAAAATAACTACATTAAGTATCCACACTAAGCAAACACTAGAGGTTACCGAACTCACATAGATTCTTACCGACAATATGCAGTAGTACCATGGGATTACAATACAAGGATATGGTGCGAATGTTGTGGAAGATATGGACATATAAGTGCCAACTTTTTTATAAGGTTTGGAATGAACAACCGGAGATCATGGAGAAATCCTGGTATGGCATGTTTTCATAGTCACAAAGTTGGACATTTAGCTAGAGATTGCAGAGATCAACCGAGAAGAGACACTGAGGAGATAAAGGAAAAATTCAAGATGATTTGGAAAAAGAAAGAAATTATGTCTGATGAAGAAAGCACCTTACCTACCGAGTTAGGTGCACATATTTCAAATTAGTCAAGAAAAGGTATGAAGGGACTGCATTCTTTAAAAGTTAAATCATAACAACTCCTATTTTATTATGAACAGAATTCAAAATATGCATAGTTAAGATGCAATTAGAAAAGTTTGCATACTATACAAGAAACCTGTCAAGTCGGTGTATACAGGAAACCTATCAAGTCGGTTAACAAAGCAAAGTTGGATACTTGGTGAAAACAAAAAATGAAGTAAATCAGTAAAAGGGGAACCGAGTGCATTTAATATCTTGACCTAACTTGCATGGAGCTCGATAAGGTATTTTTGAGTACTTAAAAGTGTTTTCGCGGTCATTATCATTCACCCAAGTTTTTGAGAAGTAGAGCAGAGCAAATCAAAGCGACCAAACTTCATTTAGAGCGAATTTCAAGGTATTTACATCAATCTATTCACACTGTTTAGTTGGTTTCTGATCTAGTCAAATTGCTAGTGTCTACCGAGTGTGAAGAGTAAGTCACTTGTAAACCCTAAGGATAACCTGTCTAATTTTACTTGAGATCTACCATGGTGCCCAAGATCCAAGACCTTGTAGTTGTCCAAAATATAGAGAAGCCATCTCTGAAGTATTCCCTAACTCCTAAAGTCACCTCAGAATCAGATGATAAAACTGCATTTTCACTCATTTCGGATTGAGTCTTATTGGTAGAAGATGTTAGATTCTTTACCAAGTGTCGTGTTGAGGAACTCAGTCATGTAGAGATTAGTGACACATATGATGAACTGTGCACTGACGGCAAACTGGATAGTAAATTTGAACATATCAGGATCAAGGGATTAACTGAAGCCCTAGTCTATCCTCATGTGTTCAAACCCCAATGGGTTAAGTTTGTATTGAGAAGAGTACATGATGATTTCATGTGGCTACAAGAGCAACCATTCAAGATCATGAAGGAAGTCATTCACCTGATCACCGGATATCCCATCTACGATCATGCTCGTGCACAGAAAATGATATCACAAAAGGAGCTAATCAGTCTAACTGGAGTAGAATCTGATTACCAAGGACTAAAATTGAATAATGTCACTGATGTTGAACTAAAATTTGCAATCAGAGTCATTGGTTACTGTTTCTTCCAATCTACAAGGGAAAATAGTGTACCATGTGCTGTAGTGGACCTGGCCTACAAAATAGTAAAGAAGGGAATGAAAGTAGACTTATGTGAAGTACTACTAAAGAATGTATTTGAGAACCTGAACACAATAAGGAAGCCGAAGAAGAAAAACTCGGCAAACACACTCAAGTTCGGTTCACTACTTGTCTATATGTTTTTCTATTTTGAAAAGTTCTTTCCCTCATTCGGTAAAGTAGTATGGGAGCTACACTGACCTATCACCCATCAGATCAATGATTACATCAAGAATTTAGGAGATAACTTTAAAAATGTCATGGATGATTACTTTAGCAAATTTCAAGAGAAAATGCACAACAGGTATAGGATCCCACCACAACTGGTTGAAAAATACAAGGACGATATATGTTTTGAAGTCAACACTGATTATTGCTATGTAAATGCTGTTGAACCAAGGATTCAGTTGTTGCAACCAATGGGTTATGAAATTGATTATGATATCACACAGCAACAAATTGATGCCTACCTATCATTGCCAAGGCATGCAACTGAACTAAGGTATGGAACCTATGAAGAGGTGAAGGAGAAAGTAAAAATGAGCATTGTAGTTCCTAAGGCTACAAGGAAAGCTACAAAGATGATAAAAGCTTTATCTGAGAAATTCGGGGAAGAATCCTCATCTACACCTATTAAAGGCAATCTTTCCATTACCGAGGAAGAATTAGAAGCACAGGAGGCTGCAATAACATTGAGCATAGAGTTGCCAAAGGGAAAAGTTCTAAAAAGAAAGAAACATGACATAACAAAGGCACTGCCGACTCCACCAACAAAGAGACCCAACACCAAAGCATCAGCTGCATCACCGAGCAAGAAACAAAAGACTGTTGTCATTCCTAAGGTAACAAAGACTTACAATAAATCTACTCAGAGACTCATTTTGGCAAAAGAGTCGAGTGATACAGAGTCTGATGATGCTAACAAATTCCAGATTGCGAAGAGCAAAAAGGTAAACATTCACAGTGTTGAAAACTTTTGTGCCAATCTTAAGGAATACGGTGGATTTGCAGGATTCAGATATGTTAAGTATCAGTCTAGGAACAATGATGAGAAATGACAGATTGAAGAAGCTATCATATGTACACTTCTGAAGTTTCGGTTAGCACCATTAGAACTAGCAAAGTCACTTCTGAGTGAACTCTACTCACATATTGATAACAGATGGAAATATGCAATGGATTCAAAGAGACAAATAAGAGAAAGAAGTCTTGTCCATTTATTTCCTAACATGTCCATAGCTGAAATCAAGGAGCATTTGTCCACATACAATGAAAAATTTCTTGTGAAACAAAGAGCCTTAAAATTGATGAATGGGCTATATATTGATGTGGAGAATGAGACTAAGGCCAAGTGGCAGGAGATCTTCAAGAAAAAGGATGTTGGTGAACAATCTCAAATTGAAATTGTTGATGTCATCGAGCAAGATCCAGATGTCACCGAGCAAGGTCCAGACCCGATTGACACAATACAAATTGATGAAGATGTAATGGATGAAGCCGCATCGGAACAGGAAATGATTGAAGGCACCACTTATGCAAAACTTGTGTCTAGTGAATCGGTCTTAGAACAAGTTCAGCCTTATTCGTTGGTGAAGCCAACAGTCCCAATCAAAGCTCCCAAGGACACTGAACAAGTTACCGAAGGTAACAAATATGAAGTTGTAGAAGATACAAGTAAGAAGTCTAAAGTTGCAGCAGACACAACAAAAGATCAATCGTCTCAAGCACAAGCAAGCATAGCAAATATTACAACAGAGACCCCTAGCACCGAGCCATCCAAAGACACTGCAACTGCTACAGGAATAGTGCAAAGTGTTGCATCTATCGAGCAACCTACCGAGGGACAACAAGCCTCAAAAACACTTATCTTAGTGCCCTAGACAAAAGGAAAAGAGAAGAAGGTGAGAAAGCATGGTTTTAAATTTGACTTATCTAAACCGATCGTGCTGCCCAATGTCAACATCTCCAAATTAAAAGGGCAAGCACTCACTCAATTCGGTGAACTATGCAAAGAAAAGGCCAAATAGGAGAAACAACTGGCCATACAGAAAAAGAACAAGGTACTTCAAAGGGTTAGGACACTGCTCACAGAAATGCTACCATCGGTAACAGTGTCAACTGATGCAACCATCCATATTCAGTTGGATGAACTCCTTAATCAGATTGAAACATCTGGAGTTGATGCATCCAAATACCTAAGAAAGATCAAGGATAAAGAGCTCATAGCAAAAATGATAGAGGAAGTCCAAAAATCAATTGATGTTGGCAAGGTAAAACTTGTCAAATTCATTGCTGAGTTGTCCCCTCAACTCAAGCACATTCTTTATTTATTCCAGAAATTGTGTACATTTTATTTATTTATTAAAGACATCAAAAATAAAACTGATGCAATTGAGAAAGAGATCACCGATCTCTCATCCAATTTGACCACTGAGCCTAATTTAGTTTAGAATTTTTACAAAAAGCTACAACAGCTCATGGCTCAACAGTTAGAACTGAGGAATGAAGAGCATACAATTAGGATGGATATAATGACCCTTCAAACATTATTCCTTCCTCATCTCTCATCAGTCCAGGAGCAGCTCAACCGAGCTACAAGCTTATCAACTACCCAAGAGGGAAGCACTCTTGATGGCTTGATATCACTCTTATCTGATATTCAAGCACAAAACTCATTAATGGAAAGTCTCAAGGACTCACTCTTAGTCGCCCTCACTAACGCCTGGACCAAGTATAAGACTATTTTTGATCAGTTACCGCCTCCGGATGCAAATTAAGTTTTTAATGTTTGTCAAAACGGGGGAGTAATATTATGTTACTACATAGAGGAAAGCCCAGCAAAGGGGGAGTAATTCTACACTTAGAGAGTAGTACAGTTTTGATAACACAATTTTGAGTATTGTATACAAGGGGAGTATACGGAGCAGAATATATAGAGCATTCAGAGCACACAAGTACAAAACAGAACCGAGCATGCAAAATTTAGAGTTATGTATAGGATAATGATAAGGGGAGTATATCTGCATATACTATTGACTATTGTACATATTGTCAAGTATAGTCATTTTGTCAAGTATATAGTTTTTTTTTGAGTTATGACTTTGTAAGTAGTTTTTGTCAAACATCTCAACTAATGTCAAAAGGGGAGATTGTTACTAATTATCAAATTGCCATTAGTTTCATATCCAAAGTCATACTATATTCTAGTCGGTTAGTATTACTGAATCATGCAGTCGGTACACACAAAGAAGTCGGTATGAACAGTCTAGTCGGTTACTGAAGAAAGCAGTCACAGAACTCAGTATTCATCGAGTTGTTTACCGAGTAAAGGTTCATGGCTACCGAGTGGTAAAGTTAACTCATCGAGTTGATATTCACCGAGTAAAATGTTTTACTAGATACATTGAACTTGGACATGCACATGAAAACGTGTTACAAGATCGAGGCACATCTAACCGTTTTTGCATTGGAAATTGCACTATGAGATTGTGTATGATTACAAGGCCAATCTAACCTATGAGATATTTTGTTTAGTTATTCATTCAAAGAATCTTTTTGTAAGATTGAAGCAATGAATCAGATCATCACTGTAAGAGATCTATATATACAACATGATTCTAGGGTTAGATATATGACATGATAT
This sequence comes from Cryptomeria japonica, assembly GCF_030272615.1. Lineage (NCBI taxonomy): Eukaryota > Viridiplantae > Streptophyta > Pinopsida > Cupressales > Cupressaceae > Cryptomeria > Cryptomeria japonica. Next base: position 463,855,717 of record NC_081410.1, on the reverse strand, counting down.
GATGTGATAAGAGATGCAATGAGATAGCAATGTGTATACATGAAGGAAGATTGTTACAGAGACATAGAGAGGTCACTGAGTAGGTTATCAGTGAACAGTCAAAGAATAGAGTAAATAGAAGGGTTTATCGAGTTTCATTATGGGTTACCAAGGTATACTGCAAGCTAGGTAATCTTATTCTGAGCACATAGAATCTACTTTAACATTTCAGATGTAAAGTTGCAAATATTTGTAATGATTATATTGTAATATTTTGAAGTTGTAAGAGAAACCTTTAACAGGATAAAAGACTCTAACCAAGTCTATAAATTGTAAATCCTTTAACCAGGTGCTACACTTATATAGTGTTGTAAAAATCCTTTAGTAAGGTAGATCTAACTGATCTTAATACTCCTAATAGGGTAAGCTATCAGAAATAGCTAAATGTATCTCTAACCGATCATTCTTTATTATTGCAGTAGTGAAGTTGTGGGTGCCATCCCCACTGTAGTTTTTCTCTCTAACCAAGATTTTCTGCGTGACCAAAATATATGTGTTATGGAGTGAATCATGTATGATTGTTATCTATTGATTATAGTTTTATTTTATGTTACTACACTATTCTATTTATGCATAACAGTGAGGTTATTACAACCGAGAAGTTTTATAGTACTGATTCACCCCTCCCCTCTTAGTACATTAGCTTTATATATTGGGCCTAACAAAAACATTTTCAGATCAAAGGATACATTGAACCTGGACAAGATTGAAGATCTGATGGCTATGATTGATCATGGGAAATGTGATCAAGGAGATTAAGTGGTTGGAAGATTGTTTATAAATAGAAAACTATTGATAAACAATGTATGCGGGAAAGTGTATGCACAAGGATGCTACATAGTGATTATCGAGCATAGAAGCTTGAAGACTTGTTTTGATAACAGAGTATAGAGCCTAGCAGAGGGACAAGATAAGTCCTATGAATTGATTGTATTGAGCAAATAAGAATCTGCTTCAGCATTTTTAGATGTGAAGTTAGAGACATATTTTTATTATTGTTATTTTGAGAAGTAGCAGAAAATATCTTAACCGAGTGGACTTAATATTCTTATTTGTAAAATCCTCTAGCAAGGTGACATTCTTATTGAGTGTTTGAAATCCTTTAACAAGGTCACTTCTAACAAGGTGAATATCCTAACAAATCTGAGGGAAATCCCTTAAACGGGTCACATCTAGCAATGTGTTTGTAATCTTTAATAGGATTTGCTTTTAACCGAGCAATGTATATTTCTTAGTGGGTCTGAAATCCCACAGTGGTTTTTTCCTATTTGGGTTTCCATGTTAAATCTGGTGTTATGAGGTTTATATTGTTCATATGCTTTTGAGTTTGCATGTTTGACAGTTTTGGTTATATGACTGATATATATGTTACCGAGGTTGAATCTGACGTTCTTATGGATGATTAAGTTTGTATGATTCAGCCCCCCTCTCATCTTGTTGGCTATTGGATCTATACTTATATTAAGTATCAGAACTATCAGTCTTCATGATCAGCTTCTTTGCTGGATCTAGATTCACAACTGTGACTGACATCTCTACTTTTCCTCATAGATGGATTAGAAATATAAGCTCTAAATGCAGACTCAGATTTCTGTACACTACCATCATAACCATTTAATTCAAAAGCAGTAAGCTTGCCAATGATTGAATCAAGAGTTACCTTAGTTTTGTCAATAGACTTTAGCTCCTGAATGGCTGCAAATCGGATAGCATAGACTGGTAGCAGGGTTTTCAGTACCCTACCGATCACTATGGCATCTTCCACTTTACCTCCTGCATTGTTAATTTCACTGACTATCTCTTTTATCCTTTGACCATACTGCTGGATATTCTCATCTTCAGCCATCCACATGTCATCAAACATTCCTCTTAGACTCTCTTCTTTAGCAATCTTAACATGTTCATCACTGTTATAAATCTCTTCAAGTTTTTCCATACATCATATGTAGTCTATAGACCATGAACATCTACATACTCTGCATTAGACAGAGAACTAATAATAGCCTCTAATGCTTGATTGTTTTCTTGTTGCTCTTTCTTTCGATCATTAGTCACAATCCCACTACGTGCAACATATTGAGTAACAACATGTTCCCAGTATTGATTTCCTAGACTCTTGATATAAATTTTCATTTTATCACTCCATATCCTATAGTTCTCTTTATTAAACTTTGAACCTTCCTTCTTCATCATGATCTACAAGATCTTTACCTCACGTTGTTAGGCTTAGACCTTAGAGGACTTGATTAGCTCTGATACCAATTGATGGTATGATGAAAGAAAAAAAAATCTGGTCAATTACTAAGAGGGGGGGTGAATCAGTAGATAGAAAAACTGATACAAACTTCAACAATCTCAAAATCAATCTCTCAAAGTAAACTTAGGACTATCAATACAATATCATTGTCAAGATAAAAAAACCCTCAAGATAAACTGGTTGACTATTACAACAAACTAACAGTAAATAACTTCAAACTCATAAACATCCAAATGCTTTTACTGACATAAGTAAAAATTCATTTCACAATGCTTCCAATTATCATGATTTATCAAAGTGGATTAAGTAGTTAAGAAAATCAACCATGAGAACATAACCACAAAAACATTCACCACTTGACACAATATTTTTGATGTGGAAACCAAAATGGGAAAAACCACAATGAGATGAGACTCACAAGATAACTATCTGAACTCTTCTGAAGTTTGCCCTGTTAGGAGCCAAGCCTATTAAAGCTTTACAAAAAGTCTTGTTTAGAATAGATCCTATTAGGGACCACCCGGTTAAAGGATTGACTATAATGCCTTGTTAGAAGAAATACCTTGTAAGGAGTAACCTCGGTAGAGGATTTGAAATCCAAGCTAATGGATCACCTGGTTAGAGGATTTGAATAGCACCAATCTTGTTAGAGCTTACCAGTTAGGGGATTTCAATCTATTGTAATTGTTAGAAAACAATAGGAGTTTTCTAATCTGTTTGAATAACACTACACTTACTTGTTCGGATCCTTTTCATGCTCCTATCTACCTTTACTCAAATTGCAGATACATCATCTGGTTCGGCATTCACACACTCAACTAAAACTTTGCCAACTCTGAAACTAAACAACTCATCGACCTTATAAATAAATCAATTATGTTGGTAACACAACAAAAACCTAATTCTCTCATAGAAATTACAAACAAGTCAGTTCAAGTATGACTATTGGATTACATAGAAATCTCTACACATCAATGAAGATAATGCCAACCACTCCTTGATCACCACTTCATTGAACTCAGTAACTCATCATGCTCTTTGCATTACATGCAATATACTTTCTCATTCCCTTGACAAAAACCTTTTCATCAATGTGCCAAAATTGCTTTGAAAGTCTCTTCATACAATAATCATACGTGTCATAATCATTACTGCTCATCATCAGATCATAAACCATTATAACCAATTCACCAAACTTAATCGATTAGGGTTTATCGAATCAATAGGTAGGGTTTACTGGTTCACTCCATAAATTCTTCCTATCAGTTACAAAACATCATTACAACAATATCATTACCGGTTAATTGACATCAATGAGAACATAACATATCATTAATGCAATCTTCATGCAAATGCAAACAAAAGATACTTCATGCTCCTCATTGATGACTTTTCAAGAATGACATGGGTCACTTTCCTACAGGACAAATCTCAAGAATTTGAAAGATTCAATATTTTTTGGAAGATGGTTGAGAGGGAAAGTGGATGCAAGCTAAAATGTCTAAGATCTAACTAGGGTGGAGAATTCACATCAAATGAGTTTGAAGACAACTATGAAAGACATGGAATTGGAAGACAATATTCAACTCCAAGAGCACCACAACAAAATGGTGTTGTAGAAAGGAAAAATAGGGTAGTAAAGGAGATGGCAAGAACCATGCTAAATAAGGCAAACATATTGGATATGTACTGGAAGGAAGCAATTCACACTATTGTATATACATTGAACCGGGTTCAACTGAGAACAAACAACAGAATGACAACTTATAAACTGTGGTATGACCAAAAGCCATCAGTTAAATACTTCAAAGTGTTTGGAAGTAAATGCTTCATCAAGAGAGATGTGGATGGCCTGGGTAGCTTTGATTCTAGGAGTGATGAAGATATCTTCTTGGGTTACTCAACTCATAGAAAAGCCTACAAATGCTACAACAAAAAACTAAGAAGAGTCATTGAGATTGTGCATGTAAGAGTTGATGAAGATATGTATAAAGGAAGACAAGCACAAGTAAACCGGTATGATGACACCAGTGATGAAGATGAAGTTCAAACTGATAGTGAATCAAAAGAAGTGTCAAACAAATCCCCCAACTGGCATGTGCAAAAAAATCACTTGGAAGATCAGATCATAGGTAATGAGAGTGATGGTGTGTAGACAAGAAGAAGACTTGCTCGGAATGATGAACAAGTCAATTTCTACCTCATGACTGAAATGGAACCCAAAACATTTAATGAGGCCAACAAAATTTAGAAATGTATGGATGTAATGGAAGAGGAACTACAACAAATTGAGAAGAATAAGACCTGGAAATTAGTTCCTAGACCGGAAGACAAGAACATTATTGACACAAAGTGGGTCTACCAGAACAAAATTAATGAAGAAGCAAATATTGTGAGGCACAAAACAAGGTTAGTATGGAAAGGATACTCTCAAGTAAAAGGAATAAACTTCTAAGAAAAATTTGCACCAGTTGCTAGGCTTGAGGCTATTACAATGTTTCTATCCCTTTCAGCCTACAAGGGATACAAAGTCTATCAAATGGATGTAAAATCTTCTTTCGAGAATGGAAATTTAGAAGAGGAAGTATACATGGAACAAATGGAAGGTTTTCTACTACATGATGATGAAACCTTTGTGTGTCGGTTGAAGAAAGCACTGTATGGTTTGAAGCAGGCTCCAAGAGCATGGTACTCAAGGTTAGACAAATATCTAAAGGAGTAGGGGTTCAGAAAAGGGGGTGTAGATAGTAATTTGTACATTAAAGTAGATAGAAACCACATGATTATTGTGGTTGTATATGTGGATGACATCATTTTTGGAGGTAAAAAGGATACCTTGTGTAAAGAGTTTACTGATCAGATGCACTCGAAGTTTGAGATTTCAATGCTTGGAGAGTTGTCTTACTTTCTTGGTTTGCATACTTCATATCAAGGTAAAGGGATATTTATCTCTCAAACCAAGTATGCCAGAGATATGTTGAAGAGGTTCCAAATGGAAGAAACAATATCGGTAAGTACCCCCATGGTGACCAAATGTAATTTGAGCAAGGATGATGAATCATCGGTAGTGGACCAGACATTGCATAAATCCATGAATGGTTGTTTGTTATATCTTACTACTAGACTAGATATAGTACAGGTAGTATGCATGGTGGCTAGATTTCAAGCTACATCCCAATAGTCACATGTGAATGCAGTCACGAGGATATTCAAGTACATACAGGGAATGATTGATTATGGACTATGGTATCCTAAGCTTGGAGATTTCACCTTACAAGCCTACACAGATTTTTATTGGGTAGGCATCATTGATGACCGAGAGAGCACAGGTGGTGGTGCACTCTTCATAGGTAACTGGCTGGTTTCATGGCACAACAAGAAGCAAGATTCAATCTCCCTTTCTACTACTAAAGAAAAATATATTGCTACTGCTACATGTTGTTCTTAGGTGCTATGGATGAAGCAGACCCTCAAAGATATTTAGGTAGAAACATCTGACCCCATTTCCATCTGGTGTGGCAATGCAAGTGCAATTGACATATCAAAGAACCTAGTTATGCACTCAATAACAAAGCACATTGTGATCAAATATAATTTTCTTAGGGAGAAGGTGGTAGATTAGGAATTTAAGGTAGAATATGTCCCTACAAGTGAACAAGTGGCTGATATCTTCACCAAACCTCTACTGATAAGCACATTTGGGTATCTAAGACATAAGTTAGGAGTTGTGTCACCTACTTTATGCACTTAATTGTGTGTGAAGATCTATGATTCGGGTGGAGTTCACTACCATATCTTTTATTTTTTGAACCATATGTTGGACATAGGGGGAGATTTGACAAAGGGGGAGACTATACTGGTTGAGTACATGCAGAGTCTTGTGAATTGCTCTACTGGAGAATGGCTAAAAGTGAGTGGATATTGCATGGTGGAGAAGGAACTAGTATGCTAGTAGATAATAGACACTGTTTGTGCCCTTTGTCATTGTTGTCAAAGGGGGAGAAGGAAATGGTAAGACAGTGATCATTGTGTGTTGATATCAATGCCAAAGGGAGAGATTGTTGGTTTTGTGTTGTCATTGATGTCAACCAGTAAGTATAGCATGTCACCAGTATGGATGGTTACCGGTATGCAAGGTAAATGTAGGATGCAAGAAGGAGATGTTACCGGTAAGGATGTTAACCGGTAAGCAACCATAAGAAAGAAAAGACATAACTAAAGGTAAGATTGGTTATATCAATCAGTATGCAGGAAGGTGCAGTGCCAACCGATAAATAGGTCCATTAGTGAGTATGTATGAACAAGTAGAAGATTGGTAGTATAAGTCCAATATCGGTACGATGTTTGTGGTCAGTGACTAATCCTTAACTGACATGGTGAGCTGAGGTGGATGCCGAAAAAGAAGACATGTGGACTCCAGGTGTCAAACATGTTGTGGTCAGTTAAGTGTGAGTTGGTGAGGTAGTTGGTGATTGGTCAACATTAATGTCAACTGCTGAAATCATGGGAGGAGTATGGAGGAATGCGGCTCAATACAGACTAAGGATTAGAGATTTTATCCTTTGTATTCATGATCGATGCAAGATATTTGATCAACCAATTGATATGCAGAAGGAAACTACTATTTACATTTATTACGATGGACATAAAGCTGAACCGTGTTTGCCAAATATATAAAACATGCATTTGAAGGAAGGATTTGGTGTACGGTGTGTCATTGTTGCAAGCTATCAATCTTGGAAATGATATTTCATATGAATTGATATAGATTGGGTTGGTCGAAAAAACCCTAAGTGTGCCATGTTTGAATCTATGTTTTGGCAGGAAAGAAGATATATATAAATATGCAGATCAAAGATAAAAAACATGATGCCAATTTCTTGAGAGGAGTGGGCTTGAGAGAAAAGAGTGTAGATCAGACCAAGAAGAGTATTGCAACTAAATATCTAAAGGAGAACTGATAGAAAAGATATAACTGGTAAGGGGGTTTTAGCAGAGGTTTAACTGGTAGATAATAGAGTTGAGGTGAACCAGTAGGAAGGCATCTGAGAGTGATAGAGTGCATGGTGAGTATCAGAGGAAGTCAACAAAGGAAGTGATTGACCGGTAAGGGATTAGAGAGAGTAAATTGATAACTGTTGAAACAGAGAAGAGTTGTAACCAGCAAAGAGAAGTTGAATAGGTGTTACAAAACTCATTTGTAATACGATGCTTTCATTGTAATAAGTTTGTATTGGTGCTCGGTGTAGGGGTTGGTTCTCCTTGGGTTTGTACCCTAAATATTTGCAATACTATGTTTTACTGTGAGGCTAGATTGGAGCAGTAAACTCCAACAACATTTCTCACCAAGGTTTTTCCCACATTGGGCTTTCCTCATATATCCAATGTTGTGTGATGCATCCCTTGTGTGTGTTTGATTACTAGTGTTTTCATTACTTTACCGGTTGCACACATATAGTTGAAAATAATTTGAAATCACTAATTCACACCCCCCCCCTCTTAGTGACATATTTTATTCTACACATGTAGAAGTCCCTTGATTGGAACTTTATAATGGAAAAGGTGATCCCTTAACTCATGTCAAAACATTCCAAACTTTATGTAGTTACTTTGCTCATGATCAAAGGTTGTTAGCAAAATTGTTTACTAAAACATTAAGGGATAGAGCTTTGCAATGGTATTTTTCTTTGCCTCCTTATTCTATTACTTCTTTTCAACAACTGGCTAATAATTTTATTCAATAATTTCACAATAACATTGGTCCTAAAGTTACTTTGACTTATTTGATACATTGTAAACAAGGAGTTAAAGAAAAAGTGTTTGATTTTATTGGTAGATATAAGAATTTGTATTCTCATATTTCTTTTCCTATGCCTGATCCAGACATTGAAAATATTTTCATTGTTAATTTACAAAAAAGATATTAGGGATAAAATTCTCTTAATTGAGTTTACCTCCTTTTTGCAGTTGTGCATAGTACTTCACAATTATCAACTGACTATGAGCCAATTGGAACACTCATCTCCTTCCATGGCTCTGAGTGATAAGGGTGATAGCTCTCAACAACCATCTGAGAAGTTCAAACCAAACAAAGGATTCATCAAATTCAATGACATCAACAACAACACTCAAGTAGCTGTTAGAATCAAAGACAGTCCCAAAGACACTGAGAGGGGGGGTGAATCAGTGTCTAACCAGTTAGGAGAAGATTTAACCTTATTAAGAACTTTGCATCCCAAAATAGTGTACCAGTAAATAATAATTAATATAGTAAACAAGAATAATAGTAACAGCATATAAAACACACCATAACACAATATATTTAACGAAGAAACTCAGTGTGGGAAAAACCTCAATGGGATTTGTGACCCACAATATGCACTCACTAGCCAATGAATAAATATTACTTACAATGGGGGGCCTACACATGTAGGAAGGCTAGGAGCCTAGAGCTCACTGCTCAATCACAAAACATAGGTCTTACTGACTTACAAAATGGATTATCAAAATCCAATACAATGTACTACTTCAGATCAGCATCAACTATGCCAAGTTTAGTACCAGTTTAAGCTCAGTCTATTACCAAAACCTTCGCCGTCAACTATATCACCTTATACAAAAATATCAACTATCATGTATCATCCTTTCGCCTATACTACATACTCACATATGAAATGACCTATAAGATCTCATATATATATATGAGTCTTTTATAATATGCCATGTCGGCTTTTACAAAAGATAAAACAATATACAAAAGTTTGTTCCATGTTGGCTTGAGTGCTAGTATCCATTATTGCTTCTTGTTGAGCATTGATTTTGAGATCAATAGGATCCCATAGTTTCAACTAAAGCTACAAAATTTTTCTTTAAAAAAATATATGAAAATCAACTACGCCCTTAAGGATTCTAATAGAACCTTTAGCATTTTCATCGACATCATAATTCAAAAAATTATCGCTCAAACCAAAGCCATCATATATGCATATTAAGCCTCTACTTAAGTATCTAAATAGATCGAACTGATACATCTACTGTATCGATGGAACCCATCAGTGTTTCACCAACAAATAACTTATCGAATAGACTTGAGCCTCGATGATTTTTGAAAGTGGCTCATCGAAAATATTATTTCCATCAACAAGTATGTTGGATACAATTGTTTAATTGTGTATTGTCTTTGATGTTACACAAATGTCATATTAGTCTACCGAGCTCAGAATGTTCGGCAAGGCAGTTAGACAGAGTCTACCGAGTTCAGACGGTAAGAGAAGCAAGTTATAGAGTCTACCTAGCACTCCAGAATGCTATACCGAGTTCGCAGTCTTTACCGAGTTCAGTCGGTCTTCGAAGAATATGTGAAGGAAAGTCAGTCTTTACCGAGTTCGCAGTACTTACCGAGTTCAGTCGGTTACCGAAGAATCAGCAGTGTTCACCGAGCATCAGTCAAATGTTTATGCAGCCGACCAAAGCAATATTTATTAATTGAAACTTGTATATGTAGCCGGCCTATGTAATATTTATTGTAACTTGTAATTGGGCCGACTTGGTAACCTGAATGGTATATATGAGAGATCAAGTTGCGATTTCGAAGAGTGAGAAGTATGGAAATGTGAAGGAGCAGAAATGTGCGAATTCTGATATCCTTGAGGTGCAGAAAAGATATATGTGATCAGTAAGGATCTATTGGCGCAGAACAGAGATCTGTATCAGCAAGATAAGTTGTATTTAATTCAAATCACTTCATTGTTGCTTTCTAACCATTGTAGCAGTGATACCGAAATCTCTTAATAGAGTTGGTCTAACAACCATTTTTGTAAATCCTCTGACAAGGTGACAATTCGGTTGAATTGTTCTTAAGACCTTTCACAAGGCCACTCCTAGCAGGGTGATTAAATCCTCTAACAGGGTCACACCTAACAGTGTGTTTTGTAACCTTTAACAGGGTTGGCTCCTAACAGGGCTCACTTCAGAAGAGTGAAAATCAGTAACTAGTTACATTGGTGGTTTTCCCAGAATTGGGTTTCCACGTTATATCTGGTGTTACTTGTGTTCATGTTATTTGTTTTATGCATGTTAATGTTTAATGAACAATGATAAGTTAATTTACCGAGTTTCAGCAGTTTATATTTAAGACATCTAAGGGACTTGTGGATTTATTTTTGTGGTAACTGATTCACCCCTCCCCTCTCAGTTACTCCATCCATATTTCCAACAATTGGTATCAGAGCATTCGGTGCTTGTAGGAAGGATTTCAAGGATCTAAGCTAAAGATCAAGATGTCTTACAAGAGGGAAATTCCAAGGCTAAACAGAAATAACTTTTTAGCATGGCAAGGTCTCATGAGACTCCATTTGGCTTCCATTGGAGATACAGGATTGACACATCTTGACACAGAATATGTGACACCCACTGGTACACTAACTGTTGCTGATATTGCTGCAAAGAAGACTCATAACACCATGATGATAGACATTGCATCTGCCCTAAGCTATGAAGAGTTTGATGATGTCAAAGACTATAAAAGTGCATTTGAAATGTGGAACAAGCTGAAAGATATCTATGGTGGTGATGACAATGTGAGAAGAGCCAAAGCAGAAAGCTTGAGAGGACAGTTTGATCAATTAAAAATGAGTGAGGATGAAAATATTGCAAAATATGTTGAAAGAGTCAAAGCCAGTGTCAGTGCAATCAAAGCTTCTGGAGGTGATATCTCAGAGGAAATAGTCATAAGCAAAGTTCTCAGAACATTACTACCCATTTATGCAATCAGAATTTCTGCAATTCAGGAAAGAAGATGTGAAGCAAATCATAAGATAAATTTAGAGGCCATAGTTGGAAGATTAACTGCATTTGAGTTAGACAACTATGACAACTATGTTCTAGCTTCCAAAAACATGGAATCAGCATTTGAAGCTAAGGTTTCACTCAAGGAGAAAGGCAAAAAGAAAAAAGAATCTCAGTCAGAAAGTGAAGATGAATCAGAACCAAGTTCAGACAGTGATCTTGAAATAATTGAAGCTCTTCTAGCAAGGAAATATTCCAAAGGTAGAGGAAAATACAGAGGCAAAGTTCCTCTAATCTGTTTTTCATGTGATGAAGTTGGTCATATTGCTACTAGATGCCCAAACAAGCAAAGCAAAGATGATAAGAAAGATCACAAATGGAATGGCAAAAAGGACTACAAATCATTCAAAGGTAAGAAAATATGCTTTATGGCTAAGGATTCTGATAATAGTGAAGATGAAATTGTTTATATTGCTATAAGAGATGATTCTGATAATGATGAGGAAGATAAGATGGCACTTATTTCTCATATAAGCAAAAATGATATTTGGATCATAGACAGTGGTTGCTTTCATCATATGACTGGTGATAAAACCAAGTTTGAACATTTTATAGACTATGATGGAGGTAGTGTAAGGTTTGGTAATAATGAACCTCGCTACATAAAAGGAAGAGGTAGAATCCCTATAACCAAAGAACTTGTATTTGATGATGCCTACTGGGTTGAAGGTCTCAATCACAACTTGATGAGTGTGGCACAGCTACTTAATAGTGGACTCAAGGTGGAATTCATGCATGGAAAGGCCAAACTGCTAAATAATCAAGGAAAGCTGATTGGATCAGGCACTCAAACAAAAGGTAATTTGTTCTGATTTGAAACAAGTGAAAATTCATGTTTTATTGCTCAAGTTGAAGAAAGTTGGTTATGGCACAAAAGGTTATGTCATGTAAATTTTGATAACCTAGTGAAAATAAGTAAATTCAGAAAAGTAAGAGGTATTCCAGATATAAAGAAACCTGAGGTCGGTCTATGTAAGAATTGTCAAATTGGAAAGATGGGAAAGACTAGTTTCAAAAGCAAAAACTATCAATCTGAAGATATATTAGAAATTGTGCATACTGATTTATGTGGACCCATAGGAACTGAAAGTTATACTGGAGAAAAGTTCTTCATTCTTTTTGTTGATGATTACTCAAGAATGATGACTGTCATGTATTTAAGGAACAAATCAGAAGCATTTAAAAAGTTCAAATGGTATTTGGCCAGAGTAGAAAAAGAAACAGGTAAAAGACTTAAATGTTTAAGGTCAGACAGAGGTGGTGAATTCATCTCTCATGAATTCAATAACTTTTGCATTGAAAGAGGAATCAAAAGACAAGTATCAGCCCCTAGAACTCCTGAGCAAAATGGAATAGCTGAAAGAAGGAACAGATCTATCATGGATTGTACAAGAACCTTAATGATTGAAAAGAATATTGCTATCAAATACTGGAAGGAAGCTATCAGCACTGCTGTTCATACCTTGAACTGAGTACAGCTGAAGAAGGACTCATTCAAAACCCCCTATGAATTATGGTATGGCTACAAACCTAATGTAAGTTACCTAAAAGTATTTGGAAGTAAATGTTACATTTTGAAAGAATCTAGAAAAGGAAAATTTGATGTGAAAGGTGATGAAGGCATATTCCTCAGATATTCTTGCAAGAGTAAAGCATATAGATGTTTGAACTTGTCTACTCATAAAGTTATAGAAAGTGCACATGTGAAAGTTGATGAGTTTGCAGAAAGATCTGAAGAAGAAAGCAAAAGAGAACCAGAAGATTATAGAAGATTTGTGTCTATTGAACCTGATACAATACCAGATACATCTGCTAATCAGGAATCTTCTACTCCTGAGTCATCAGTAACCGAGTTACAGAAAGAGCAAACTGAGCCAGTATCTACCGAGTCTGATGAACCAGAACCAGTGTCTACCGAGTCTGAAGAAACCGAGCCAATATTTACCGAGCCGGACCAGCCAGTTGAAGAACAAGAGGACAATGATGCAATTCATTCTAAAGGCAAGAAACCTGTATTAGCCGAGTATGTCAGACGACATCACTCAGCAGATCAGATCATTGGAGACAAATCTGAAGGAACCATGACAAGAGGTAAGTTGAAAAGCACTTGTTTACTTGCTGATTTTGAACCTAGAAATGTCAAAGATGCATTGGGAAATGATAGTTGGACAGAGGTTATGAAAGAAGAGATAGAACAGATAGAGAAAAGTAAGACATGGACTCTTGTACCCAGACCTAAGGATAAAAATGTGATTGGAACTAAGTGGGTATTCAGAAATAAAATGAATGAAGATGGCAAAGTTTCAAGAAACAAAGCAAGACTAGTATGCAAAGGATATGCTCAACAAGAAGGAATAGACTATGGAGAAACTTTTGCTCCTGTTGCAAGATTGGAAGGAGTCAGAACCTTACTTACATATGCCGCCTACAAAGGATTCAAAGTTTATCAGATGGATGTTAAATCTGCATTTCTTAATGGTATATTGGATGAAGAGGTTTATATTGAACAACCTGAAGGTTTTGTTGATCCACAAAAGAAGGACATGGTCTACAAATTACATAAAGCATTGTATGGTCTGAAACAAGCCCCTAGAGCATGGTATGAAAGATTGCATAACTATCTTATTCAGATTGGATTTCAAAGAACTAATGATAACAGTAGCTTGTATATCAAGGAAGGATCAGATAACAAAATTGTCTTAGCAGAAATATTTGTAGATGATACTATTTTCACAGGAAATGATGATCTTTGCAAAGAATTTTCAGTACAAATGAATAAGGAATTTGAAATGTCTATGTTTGGTGAGATCAAATTCTTTGTTGGTCTTCAAATTCAACAGAACAAAAATGGTATCTACATTACACAATCAAAATACATCAAAGAGATACTGAAAAAGTTCGGTATGGAAGATTGTAAACCAGTTGGAACTCCTATGTGTACTGGATTGAAGCTTACCAAGGAAGATGAATCACAAGAAGTAGATCAAACACTGTAATGCATCCCAAAACCAAGCACATTGCAATAAAATATCATTTTGTCCGAGAATTGGTGCAGGACAAGGAGATCAGATTGGAATATATTCACACAAAGGAACAAATTGCTGACATATTCACAAAACCATTGGCTAAGGATGCATTCTTGTATCTAAGAGGTAAGTTAGGGGTCACTCCCCTATCTGAAATTCACTAAAGAAAAGTTTTAGTGATGCATCAACTCATCCTAAGTGAAAAATCTACTAGTTGATGTAGTATAATCAGGAAAATATTACATATGAATCAGTACAAAAGGTACATTATAACTCAGATAAAGTCTTATTGTCTTTGGCATGTGTTGTCAAAGAGGGAGAGTTACTGTCATATCCTACTAAAATTTAAAAGAAAGTTCATTAAGATAAAGAGGGAGAGTTGTTTGATAAAGAGGGAGAGTTTTACCGTCCAAAGATGAAGTTACTTCATAGAGGGAGATTATTGAAAGAAGGAGTGTTCTCTATCCAAAGGGAAAGTTATGTCGGCATGTTGCTGTCATAAAAGAAAAGACCTGCTTTCAAATTTCATTCTGCTATGACATGTTGTGTTGCCATCAATGCCAAAGAGGGAGATTGTTGGATACAATTGTTTAATTGTGTATTGTCTTTGATGTTACACAAATGTCATATCAGTCTACCGAGCTCAGAATGTTCGGCAAGGCAGTTAGACAGAGTCTACCGAGTTCAGACGGTAAGAGAAGCAAGTTACAGAGTCTACCTAGCACTCCAGAATGCTATACCAAGTTCGCAGTCTTTACCGAGTTCAGTCGGTCTTCAAAGAATATGTGAAGGAAAGTCAGTCTTTACCGAGTTCAGTCGATCTTCGAAGAATATGTGAAGGAAAGTCAGTCTTTACCGAGTTCGCAGTACTTACCGAGTTCAGTCGGTTACCGAAGAATCAGCAGTGTTCACCGAGCATCAGTCAAATGTTTATGCAGCCGACCAAAGCAATATTTATTAATTGAAACTTGTATATGTAGCCGACCTATGTAATATTTATTGTAACTTGTAATTGGGCCGACTTGGTAACCTGAATGGTATATATGAGAGATCAAGTTGCGATTTCGAAGAGTGAGAAGTATGGAAATGTGAAGGAGCAGAAATGTGCGAATTCTGATATCCTTGAGGTGCAGAAAAGATATATGTGATCAGTAAGGATCTATTGGTGCAGAACAGAGATCTGTATCAGCAAGATAAGTTGTATTTAATTCAGATCACTTCATTGTTGCTTTCTAACCATTGTAGCAGTGATACCGAAATCTCTTAACAGAGTTGGTCTAACAACCATTTTTGTAAATCCTCTGACAAGGTGACAATTCGGTTGAATTGTTCTTAAGACCTTTCACAAGGCCACTCCTAGCAGGGTGATTAAATCCTCTAACAGGGTCACACCTAACAGTGTGTTTTGTAACCTTTAACAGGGTTGGCTCCTAACAGGGTTCACTTCAGAAGAGTGAAAATCAGTAACTAGTTACATTGGTGGTTTTCCCAGAATTGGGTTTCCACGTTATATCTGGTGTTACTTGTGTTCATGTTATTTGTTTTATGCATGTTAATGTTTAATGAACAATGATAAGTTAATTTACCGAGTTTCAGCAGTTTATATTTAAGACATCTAAGGGACTTGTGGATTTATTTTTGTGGTAACTGATTCACCCCTCCCCTCTCAGTTACTCCATCCATATTTCCAACACAAGTAATATGTTGATCAAACCACAGGAAGACCTCATCGATAAAACACAAGAGTCTCCCATCGAAAACCTGTTATCGGCCAAACATAGAGAGTCAAAGGAGACCATTTGTCTCTCATCGAAAGAGGATATTTCATCGACACCAGTGCAAATATGACATGTGAGATAAAACTCCTCAATGAAAGTGAAGAGATCGATGAAGTCACAAATCCCCTTGATGATGATGGTAGTTCCATCGAAACTGAGGCAACATCAATGAAAGATGACATTTTGAGGAAAGATAAAGTCAAGATACCAAAGTGCATAATTCCATCAAGAAATGGTATGGCCATAAAATTGATGAGCATCAATGGGCAGTGTGAAGTGTTAGTATATGAATAATTATTTTCTACCATGAGAATCAATACAGGTCTTAATAAAGTCACTTGATCATGAATTCAAATAAATGACTTTGTGACCATTGTGCAACTGGTAATGGTAACCGATAAAATCACCATGAATGCTCGATAAATTGGTGAAAGAGGGACACTTGTGAGCAACACTTGAAGGATTCACAACAAGTTTTAGAAAGTTGAGATGATTCGAGAGAAAATTCACCAGTGGTCTACCTTGAAATCAAGTAAGTCATTCACTTTCAGAGCTCTATAGTGATAATGGAGGAATCATCTTCTAAAAAGAGTAGGGCTAGGAAAGCTAAAGAGACCTAGCCCTCGGAAGATAAACCTAAGAGGCAGAAAAAGGATGGGTGCTCTTTGGCTCAGGACCTAATTGACCAATGTCCTGCATCAAGCCTTAGGTCTAAGAAAATTAAAATGGATGAGGAAGGACTGGAAGATAGATTTGAAGGCCTAGGGGATACATGGACATAGATAAGGGGTCATGAATTGTTTATTTTTGGGTATATATGAAGGAGTGCACCCAAACCTATGAATAATTTGTGGAGGTTAAATTTGGGGAAATTGGCAGTGGCTAATGTCTTTGTGGATGTTGAACTCATGAAATCCCTAGCCAACAATTATGAACCCAAGACTAGGACCATATGTGATTATATGGGGAGACCAATACTGCCAATTACCAAGGAAATTATCGACATTGTGTTTGATTTGGATTGAGGGTTCGAAGAGTAGATTGATACTAAAAAATTGACATAAGAGTACTTCAATTTAGAGGAAGTCTATAAGAGGTGGAAACTCCCTGTCCATAGACCTAGGGTTGCAGGATCGATAGTGCCATTTGATAAAGATAATAAAGCTTCATGTGATGTTAATCTATTTCATCCCTACTTTAAGTATACCTACTACTATGCTGCTCAGGTTTTAGGAATAGAGGCTCATCCCTTGATGGATATCATGGCTATGGTCATTTGTTTGATTTTTCTACCTATCTTGTTGATGCCATCAATCATGGACTAGAGAAGTTGAAAGGAGATGTGGTTAATGTGCATTTCAAGTATTATTATGTTATTATGCATATGCTATTATATGTCGGGCAAGACAAAGGGTTATGGCCAGATGAATTGTGCATTAGGGCATATGACAAAGCTGAAGTAAGGAAACCAGTGTAGTTGTGGGTATCTTCATGGGACCAAAGATATAGAAACTGCTAGTACTGGCATTTCAAAGAATATTTCATTAAGACATTACATAGATTATTGGGGTACCTGTGTGATCATGCATTGTTCCCTAAAATTTTGAGATTCTTAAGGCCAAAGGATTATGGTGAAGATACTGCAATTGAGCATAACTGGGGAGATTTTTATTGCTATTCAGATTTTACTTTGATAAGGGTGTATGGATTTGAAGGAAAGTCATATGTATTGCCTATCACTGTGCCTAACAGAGTGGCCTACTTAGAGATTGTTAGGAAGTTGTCAATAGTAAGCGTCCAACATTTAACTGATCATGGAAAACAATCCATCATGCCTGGATTACTTGTCTTTTCAGACTTTGTTGTCAAAAGTTCAAAGAGTTACAGTTTGCTGCAGAATAAATTGGATTACTACAAGATGGTAGAAGGAGACCCTAGGCCAAACTTTGATCCAGAAGGATACATAGGGGCCACAAGGTCATCCCAGAAACTAAAGGTTGGAGAGCATGTGTCACTCATGCCTGATGATTTCATCAGAAATATAAAAAGGGAAGAAGCTAATGAAAGAAGACCCAAGTATGAGCAAGTGCTCCAGGCTTACAAATGGAAGCTCTTCTAGGAGAGAATAAACGAGGACATGCTTCAACACATCAAAGATCCCTTAGATCAAGAAAATAAACATATGGAGCATGAGCTAGAATTTCTTGAGGGATTACTTGCCTATGTTTATGGCAAGCATATCAAAACTGTCAGGGATATAGAGCCCTTGGCCCAATTATCTCCTCAATCTATTTCTAGTGTTTTTCCAGTTGACTCTCCCAGAGAAGAATATCCTTCGGGATTTGAGGATGATGTACAGATGGATATGATCATAGGGCAATACAATATTCAAGATGTTGGGGATATAAGGATGTTTGAACATGAGGGTTTCATTGCTGATGATGATTTTATCTCTTCCAAAGAATTCGACACATTTTTGTACCAGCATAAAGGAACACAAGTTAGGGCTGCTATGAAAGATAAGACAGAGGATGAACAAGCCCAAAGGTTGCAAGAGGAAGTGGACCTTGCTAAAAGGGATATGACACTCGAGAAAGGAAGGCAAGTACTTAAGGATGCTGGTGTGCTGATTTATTTAGGGTGGGATATAAGATTTTCATTGCTGTTTGATGGTTTCCTCAAGAAGCGAGACCCTAACAAGCAGATCATACCAGAAGAGATAGACAAAATCTTTATGGGCTCAAGATATGATTCATATTAAAAGGCTCTCATAATATGGGCCTTATATCCGAAGGAAAAGAGACCTATTCTGGTTGATACGGATCAGGTTTTTGGCCATTTAATGGTCTAACAGATTGGGAAAACTGATCCTAGAATCACAACCAAGTTAAATGTGGATATGGGAAAATTGAACTAAGAACAAACATAGTTTTTGGTCAAAGAGAACAGTATTTACAAGGGCTTGTATGAGAAATCTACTGAAGAAGTCCAGAGGTTACAAGGATAGTTGTCACAAAAGACTCCTATTATGGGGTATCATGAACCATATATGGGTTATCAACTTGATTTAAGGGTCTTAGATGCTATATCTGATGCTACCTACTGGAGGATAAAGGCTAAAAATTTAGCCAAGTAGGTAACTAGTGCTCAACAAAAGATGAATAAATTGGTGAATGATGTGATTGAGAATAGGTTCAAAGCTATGTTGCCATACGCTAACCGATATTGGAAAGAATACATAGGAACTGTAAAAGCTCTAAAAGAGTATGAAAGATTAAGGGAGAGATTACATGTACTAAAGGGCAATAAGGCCATGACTGTAGAAGAGAGAGCTCAAGGGGACCAATATTTGGTATAACATGACAGGTACACAGACATATTGAATAAAGATCTCCAAATGTTGGACAAAAACTATATTACAATGATACCGACTATCTACAAGGATGGTGAATTGACTCCATTAGAGAAATGGAAAGAGGAATTTGCATTGATTAAGGAGAAGGCAGTGGCCAAATTCAACCAGAATGAGGATATAGCCCCACATATCAACCAGGCGGTGTTCGATCTCTTCTCATTGGAGACAAATATGAAACAAAGAAGTACAACAATTAGATGTCATAAGAGTGATCGTTACATTAATCATCTTGGCATGATTAATCTTTTCATCTTTCACTTTGTTAAGCAATTATAATTTAGTTGTTAATGATGAAGGGACATAACTCTTCATAGAATAGGTGTTGCTCATTTATTTATATGAGCAAGTTTTGTAAAAGAAAGACATTATTAGAAGGGAGGATATCGGATAGATACTACAGCCTCTGGCATACTACTGTACTGTTTTGAAACTATAATAGAATCAGTTGTGTTTCTCTGTTTATGTGTTGTGAATTATTCCATTTCTTATAAGCAGTTGCTTGTGATATTATCTAAAGGAGATAAGGTTATTTGTATTCTTGCAGTGAATTTTATGTTTCAATATTATAAACTTGGATTAATAAGATCTACTTGTGAATTGTAATTGTTCCTCGTAGTTCTTCCTTGAATGGTCCTTTAAGGTAAAGGTTAAATTCATTCAAGCAGTTTTATGATATAAACATTTATTAGACCTCATAAGAAATAGTAACCGACAGACTTGCCAAAGGAGGTAGGTTTAAAAATTGTCTCACAAATCATACATTCAGTCCTAGGGAAATATAAGACTCTATAGCCCAAAAAATAGGAAAGACACTGGTCATTCACAAATTATAACTTTTACCATACCAATCACTCTTACTTTAAAGCAATAGGAGTAGTTGAGTAGGATATATAGAACCAATTAGCAATAGTGTATACATATAAATTTCAAACACAGAGATCGAATAGCTTCCACAACAACAATCTTGAACTCATCTAAAAGCTACCTGTCCTAGGAACCTATGCCATTCTGAGATAGGGAAGAACTTAGATCAAGACACTTAATCTGCTATAAAAAGCACTAGTCATCGAAAGCCACTAGTGAATAGGTATACCTGCCTAGGTCTTGCAGAGCCTAAAGTGAGAGAGTTAATAACCAAATAGGTTCACTCTGTAAGTTGGCTAAGTCAATTGGAGGGTTTGATCATAGGAGTTGGAATTTCCCTAGAACCCATCCAATCTATTGATTTGAGATCCAACAGATTGGCGACTTTGCTGGGGAGAGTATTCATTTAAGAAAGACTCTGCTATGGGAGAGAACTCATATACAAAATACAATTTCCTCTCAAGAGAGAGGTGGCAACTCTGAAGTAAAGAGAAGTTTTATGTACGGGAGGAGGTCAACAACACAAGGCCACCTAATAGTACAATTAAACTATAATCAGAAAAGAAATAGAAATAATTCAAAGAAAGAATCAATAGACGATCCAATGGAACCCAAGAATGACTTCATGAATGAAAAGTATAATCAGTTTTATTCTAAAAATCATTCACATCCAGCTCTGAATAAATAGAACTACATAGTTCCTACATACCCAAGAAATGAGGACTTGGTGTCTACAGATAGAGCATGAAAAGAAAAATTCCCTCCTGGTTTTGAAAATCACCATCTGAATTCAAGGACAAGTACTTCAAGTTCCTCAAGCTCAAGAAGGATGGATGCACCAAACCGTATGACAGATTTGATGAAACAAATGTTAGAAGTAGCTATTGAAATGAAATATACTAGATGGGTATGGGAGTGTGTAGAATTATGTGCTAAGTTAGGCATGAATGTCAATGAAGATGACATTGATCATGACTTGGATAAGTACAGGGCGAGGAGTGAACATGCAACCCAAGGATCAAACAAAGTGGGGAGCAATAAAGATGAAGTCAATGTAAAGAAAAATACCTACAAGGTATCTAAAAACCCTTTATATGATCATAGACGCAATAATTTTCCATACACCAACACACCTCTTGAGCACCAGCACAATCATTTCAACAATTTTCCATACACCAATATACCTCTTGAATATTAGCATAATCATTTTAACAACTTTACATATCAAAACCATTTCCAACCTCAAAACCAATTTGCCCCTAGTAATAATAATATAGGTTAGAACCATGGAAATTTATTCCAGGGGGGATATGGATTGACGAATATAGAACGTATCAGATAGTTTGATTTTTTAAGAATGATGGTGTATCCTCATCCCATTCCAAATGAAATTAGAACTACAATACCAAAATTCACTAGGAGTAATGCTATCTTAGGAGAAACACGCTGCAAAGATTTTGATACAGTCATGGAAGATTTCTGCCTCCCATATGAGGATGTTAAAATGAAATTATTCATGCAGTTGTTGATAGAGGATGCACAAGATTGGTTCAAAGCATTATCGGATTTTTCAATAAGTAGACTTGCAGAGTTTAAAAGACTTTTTCTCGAGTAATAGGGAGATCAAAATAGCCTTGAGTTTGCACTACATGAAATCATAAGTATCAAGAAAGAACCTAATGAGACAGTAGTTGATTTCAATAAGAGATTCAATAAGGTTATAAACAAAATTCCTAACAAGATAAAACCAATCCTAGAAGTAAGCATCTTATACTACATAAATGAGTTTGACAACAAAACAAACTATGAGCTCAGAACAAAGAATCATACAACTCTTCAAGGAGTTATGAAAGCTGCCATAACCATAGAAAACAATAAAAAATATGCTAGGAGAGTTGGGAAGAGAGAAGATACTAGGTTGTTTAACCCAAGAGCTCCCAAACAAACCAAAGATGAAGATAAATTGGACAAGGTATTAAATGCTTTAAAGGATTTGTCTGTGAGGGTAAATAAAATAGAGAAACAATAGTTTTTCCGTCAAGATAGACCCAGACTACATGATATGTCATACAATATTACATGGAAGGATGAGAAACCAGTGGAGAGAAATCAAAAGGATAATGTGTAGGTACTAGATCCTTTAAAAAAAACTGTGAATCAGGTGTTGGATGACAACTTGTGGTGCTTTACCTGTGACATGCCACATTCTCCTTACCAATGTATAATAGCACAAAATTTGCAGGAAGAAGAGGAATAATGTGAAGGATATATGGATGAACATGCCATAAATTTTCAATCATTTGAAGAATACAATTCATCTGAGGAGGAAGGAGATAGTGATGTGAACTCCAGACGCATCGATCAATAGTGTTGTGTACAACAAATATTTTCAGATGAGGAAGAAATCAAACTTAGGATCCCCACTGAAGAAGAAAGAGAAAGAATCATAGCGGCTATAGTGGAACAAGCCAAAAGAACCTATGCTCTTAGGAATAGAACTATAAACCCTGAAAAAGGAAAGCCTTATGGTATGTTCATGAAAGAAACCAACAAGATATATAAATCAATGAATAAAATGGATAATGTTCAGGGAAAGGACTTAGGTAAAATCAAAGAGAAGGATGTTCAAATAACAAAACCACAAAAGGGACTGAAAGAGAGTATAATAAATGCTTCTTCAACATCGACTACCATGTCATTCGACATTTTGAATGCCTTAACACAAATGAAGGTCTCTATCCCATTGCTCGAGATAATGAAGTTCCCTAAATATAGAGAGAAGACTCTGAGAATGATCGTAGATGTCTCGGGAGAAGAGGTGAAGGAGCACAAGCAGAGCAATCAAGATGGTAGTGGTGAGAGTGACCTAATTCCAGCCATATACTTGGGATCAACAATAACAAAGAATCCTTCCGAAGTGGATCCTTTCTACTTAACTTTGATGATAAATAACAAAATGATTAAAAAATTACATGATTGATTCAGGAGTAGAAATAAATGTTATGCCTATAGGAGTTATGAAGGAGCTCGGAATGGAGGTGGATACAACGTTTGGTAAATATTATGCTATGGATAATAGATCTATCCTAGTTGTTGGTGTTATGAAAGATATATAATTCAAACTAGCACCATGCCTTGAAGCGTCCTACAAAATAGATATCATGGTGGTAGACGTCCCTCCTAATTATGGGATATTATCCAAACAGTGGTCAAATCTGATAGGTGGACATGTCCAGTTAGACTTGTCATATGGAAACATACCAGTGAATGGTCATGAAGTGAGAATTGAAAGAGAGTCTCATTCCTTATATATCATTGAGGATGTAGAAATGCCTAAGCCAATATGTTTAATTCAATAAGTCATGGATAATTTTAAAGTGTAGTTGACAAAACCAAAGACTGAGGATTTGTCTCCAATTCAATCTTGCATCAAAGAACTCGATGATCAAGTGTGGTGCATGTACTTTGATGGTTCATGCAGTAAAGAGGGAAGTGGGGCTGGAGTTTTATTTATTTCACCAAGTGGAGAAACATTTAAGTATTCTTTTAAGCTGCTATTTGAATGTACCAATAATATTGCTAAGTATGAGGCTCTAATTACAGGACTGAACCTAGCAATTAAGCATGGAATTAAGATCCTTAGTATATTTGGGGATTCAAAACTAATAGTATCCCAAGTTAAAGGAAAATATACTTCTAAACATATCAAGCTGAAGCAATATAATGCAGTATGGGATACCATTGAATTATTTAATGCCTTCTAGATAAATTGGGTTGATAGGTCTAAAAACATAATGGCTAACTTTCTGGTGAATATTGCACTTAAGGAAAAGAACATGATGTTGAATGGGATATCAGAAGTAGAGATAAAAGTAAGACCTTCTATCCTTGATAATCTATACAACTAGAAATTTTTTCAAGATGATGCTGACTTGCTAAATTTCTTGCAGTGTATGGATCATTATCAGGTGCAAGCTATTAACTTTAATGACTTTGTGGAAAAGGCCGAGGGGAAAGAAACCTTGTTTGGACAAGAAATCATACAGTTGAAATCAAACAAACTACTAAGAGGTTTGGTTGCATTGGAGAGGACTTTCAATGCACAAGACATGGTAGAAACTAAAGTAACTACGACTAAAGAAAATGATGTTGAACAGGTCAACTTGGGAAGCGAGGAGTCACCAAGGCATGTATTTGTTGGGAAGAAATTAACTCCTAAAATGAAACAACAACTGACAATATTACTTAGAAAATATAGAAATGTATTTGCATGGTCATATGATGACCTCAAAGCTTACAGAGAAGATAGTTTTCAGCATGAAATACCCCTCAAACCTGATGTCAAACCATTCAAACAAAAACAAAGACCTATAAATCCAACTCTGCTGCCCAAGATGAAAGAAGAAATAATAAAGATGAAAGATGCAGGAATAATTAAACCTTGTAGGTATTCCTCTTGGGTTTCAAACCTAGTGCCTGTCAGGAAAGAGAATGGAGACATAAGACTTTGTGTAGACTTCAGGAATCTGAACATATCATCCTTGAAAGATAATTACCTGTTACCAAACATGGATATCATGTTGCAGAAAGTTACAGGATGTGAGCTATTATCCATGATGGATGGATTCTCAGGATATAACCAAGTACAAGTTAGGGAGGCTGAGCAATACAAGACAACCTTTACAACACCATGAGGTACTAATGTGTATGCAAGGATGCCATTTGGCCTAACTAATGCTAGGGCAACTTTCTAAAGAGAAATGGATGTGGCATTTGCAGAGGTAACAGATGTGATAATGGTGGTATATCAGGATGATCTAACCACTTACTCAAAAAGGGTTGAAGACCACTGCAATCACCTTGAAAGGATATTCAAGAAAGCTTTAGAATATGGGATTTCCCTTAACCTAAAAAAATTTCATTTTGGAGTCAGGGAAGGAAAACTCCTAGGACACATAGTATCTAAGGAGGGAGTAAAAATTGATCCTGAAAGAGTGGCTGCAATCAATGAAGTCCCCATTCCAAAAACTATTAAAACCATTTAGTCATTTTTGGGACAAAGCAACTTTGTCAAGAGATTCATCTTGAACTTTACAGATATTGTAAAACCTATAGTACAGATGTTGAAGCAAGGAGCCAAGATAGATTGGGATGCGGAAGCATTGGAATCCTTTATAGAAATCAAAAGGGCAATATCTGAGGCACTGATATTGATATCACTAGATTTTAGTAAACCATTCCTGATCTTTTCTTTTGCCTCTTGTCATGCGGTGGCAACAATATTGCTACAAAAGAACCAAAATGGTTGTGAGCAACCCATTGCTTATTTTAGAAAATTGTTGAGCCCATCTGAGGTCAAGTATGATATAAATGAGAAACATGCATATGCTTTGGTTAAAGTGGTAAGACATTTCAAACCATACTTGGTAGGGGCGAAGATCACAACTTATGTTCCCAATGTAGTAATGAAAGACATTTTTAGGCAAACCAAAGTAATAGGAAAAAGGTGCAAATGGATCAATCAGATCCAAGAGTTCAAAATTGAGCTCAAAATCTCACAAGTCATTAAGGGTCAGGGATTAGCTAGACTTATGGCAGGAGCAGATTCTGAAGAATTTCAGATAAATGAAGTTGGGCGTGAAGAGGCCAATTTCAGCATTAAGCACACTTCCTAGTACACAGATGTTATGTATTACCTTAAACATATGAAGTGTCCAGATAATATGACTGATAATCAAAAGAGGACCTTGAAGTTAAAATCATTAAAATATGTGATTATTAATGGTGACTTATATTAGAAAAATAGAGATGGAATCTTGTTGCTTTGTTTGGATGAAGATCAAGCAAAAGAAATCCTATAGGAATTGCATGATGGGGTATGTGGTGGTCAATTTTTTTGCTAAAACCATAGCTCATAAGATACTGAGGGCTGAGTATTATTGGCTGCATGTATTCAATGATGCATATGCGTATGTTAGGAAGTGTGAGGCGTGTCAGAGGTTCTCAGGAAAATTGAAATATTAGGGGGGCCTCCCATTAAGACCTATGCAAGTTGAAGAACCTTTTCAGCAATGGGGGTTGGATTTTATTGGGAAAATATCAGATAAATATAATGGAGGGCATGGGTGGATATTGGTAGCCACTGACTATTTAACCAAATGGGTAGAGGCAATTCCTACCAAGCAGGCTACTAGAAAAGTGGTAATCAAAGTCTTGATGGAAAATATCATTGTCAGGTTTGGTGTCCCGATAAGAATCATCACTAACAATGGTATGTGTTTTAGATCTGAAGGATTCAACACCTTCTGTGAAAAGTATGGCATCATGATATCCCATTCATCCCCGTATCATCCCCAAGGTAATGGGTAGGCTAAATCCAGCAATAAAAATATCCTTAAAATTATCAAGAAGATGTTAGGACAACATAAGAGAGCATGGGATTCAAAATTGAGTTTAGCACTTTGGTCTGATAGAATAACAATCAAGAAGTCCACTAGAAGGTCTCTGTTTGAATTGGTTTATGGCAAGAAAGCTAGACTTCCATTGGATAATCTTTTGCCTGTCCATAAATTTATGATACAAGAGGAAATTAATGTGGAAGATCCTTTGTAGGAGAGGCTTGTTCAGTTAGTAGAGCTTGATGAGGTCAGAACAGAGGCCCAGAGGCAGAATGTTAAGATATAGAATCAAATGAAAAGGTTATATGACAAAAGGACAACTACTAGGAAGTTTGAGATAGGAGATTGGGTCCTGATGTGGGATGCTAGAAACTAGGACAAAGATAGGCACGGGAAGTTTGAATCCCTTTGGCTCCGGCCATATATGATTATAGAAAAGGCAGGGGAGGATGCTTATTACCTACAAAGTGTGATAGCAGACAATCAAGAATTGCCAGTACATGGATAGTTCCTGAAGGGTTTTTTCTCTTAAAAATTCTATTTCATGTACAGTGGATTACGGATAATTTTTTTATATACCGTTAACCATCATTAGTAGGCCCCTATTCACCAGAGATTCTAGATTCTTGAAGGCATTTGCAATATACCTCCACCCCCAGTCAAAGCCACTGTTGAGCATTGATTTTGAGATCAATAGGATCCCATAGTTTCAACTGAAGCTACATAAGTTTTCTTAAAAAAAATATATGAAAATCAACAATACCCTTAAGGATTCCAATAGAACCTTTAGCATTTTCATCGACATCATAAATCAAAAAATTATCACTCAAACTGAAGCCATCAGATATGCATATTAAGCCTCTACTTAAATAACTCAATTGATCGAATGGATACATCTACTGTATCGATGGAACCCATCAGTGTTTCACCGACAAATAACTTATCGAACAGGCTTGAGCCTCAATGGTTTCCGAAAGCAGCTCATCAAAAATTTTATTTCCATCAACAAGTAATATGTCGAGCCAACCACAGGAAGACTTCATCAAAAGGAATTTTTGAGGAAAAGAACATATCAAAGAACCACAAAAAATGTTCACCGAAGATGTCTTTTACACCAAAGAAAAGAGACATCGATAAAACACAAGAGATTCCCATCGAAATCCTGTTATCGATGAAACATAGAGAGTTGAAGGAGACCATTTGTCTCTCACCGAAAGAGGATATTTCATCAACACCAATGCAAATATGACATGTGAGATAAAGCTCTTCGATGAAAGTGAAGAGGTTGATGAAGTCACAAATCCCCTTGATGATGATGGTAGTTCCATCGAAACTGAGGTGACATCGATGAAAGATGACATTTCAAGGAAAGATAAAGTCAAGATACCGAAGTGCATAATTCCATCAAGAAAGGGTGCGGCCATAAAATTGATGAGCATCAACGGGCAATGTGAAGTGTTGCTAGATGAATAATTATTTTTTGCCGCGAGAATCAATACAAGTCTTAATAAAGTCACTTCATCATAAATTCAAATAAATGACTCTGTGACCATTGTGCAACTGGTAATGGTAATCGATAAAATCACCATGAATGCTTGATAAATTGGTGAAAGAGGGACACTTTCGAGCAACGCTTGAAGGATTCACAATGAGTTTCAGAAAGCTGAGATGATTCAAGAGAAAATTCACCAGTGGTCTACCTTGAAATCAAGTAAGTCGTTCACTCTTAAAGCTCTGTAGTGATAATGGAGGAATCATCTTCTAAAAAGAGTAGGGCTAGGAAAGCTAAAGAGACCCAGCCCCTGGAAGATAAACCTAAGAGGTAGAAAAAGGAGGGGTGCTCTTTGGCCTAGGACCTAATTGACCAATGTCCTACATCAAGCCTTAGGTCTAAGAAAATTAAAATGGATGAGGAAGGACTAGAAGATAGATTTGATGGCCTAGGGGATACGTGGACAGAGATAAGGGGTCATGAATTATTTATTTTTGGGTATATATGAAGGATTGCACCCAAACCTATGAATAATTTGTGGAGGTTAAACTTGGTGAAATTGGCAATGGCTAATGTCTTTGTGAATGTTGAACTCATGAAATCCCTAGCCAACAATTATGAACCCAAGACCAGGACCAATTATGGATTCACTTTCCTCATGACTGGTAGAATATTCTTCATCAATATTAGCAACAATTTCTTTAGGTTCTGACTTGTACTCACAAACATCATCAATTGCTTCTTCATAAGATGGGACTTCCAAAGGGATAACTAATTCTCCTATATATTCATCTTCATTTGCATCTCTTATGTTGATGTTACTCTTCTCACGCAAATCATGTAGTGCCCTGATCATCTCCATAGCAACTGAACACGCTAATTCCAAATTATTAGGTTTGCATTCCCTCATGAGTAATTTCGTGAGCATAGATATATTAGGCCTTATATCATCAGGTATTTTCAACTAAGTTGTCATGATTCTACCAATTAATCCTTTTATAGATTCACCTTCCTTTCTCCTTATGCTGAAGAATGCATTAATATGTGCCAAGGGATCAATATAATGATCTGTCTGAGTCTGATTATGGAATGTAAAACATTGTGGAGAATGGACCGATGGATTCATGATAGATACATTTTCTTCAATGATGCCATAAAATTCCTCTAGGAACCGCCATTCAAGTTCCTTCCATGATGAGATGCTTTGCGTGGATAACAACCAAAAATATTCTCTGCAACATCTTCCAAAGTCATCACGAATAATTTCATAATCAATTCCTCTGCACAAATCTGAAATTTTCAATAAACTAGTAAAAATTTTTCAAATGCTCAATTGGTGATTCACCTTCCACTCCAAGAAACCTCAGCATACAAGTTTTAAGCTCATATGGGAATGGATATGGAAACATAGGGATGTTAATAAAATCCAATGGCTTGTATGCTTCATAGAGTTGCCATCGTGTAGATGTATGTTGTATGCCTAAACAAGGAGCTTTATAAGAACATGGATACAGATACATTTTGGATTGATATTATATCAACCACTGATCTTTTCTTCATTAATTATACACAGACTCACCACCTCCTTCATAGAGGACAAAATTTCTTTTTATTTCTTCTGAGTTTCTTTTCTTGTTGAATTCCAACTGCACAATGGGATGGCCTTGTGTTAATGACCTTATTCCATACATAAAATTCCTTATTTCAGAGTCACCACCTTTCATCTTGACAAGAAATTGTATTTTGTATATGAGTTCTTTCCCACAACAGAGTCTTTTCTTAAATGAATATGTTCCCCAGCAGAGTCACCAATCTATTGTATCTCAAATCAATAGATTGGATAAGTTCTAAGGAAACGCCAACTCCTATGATCAATTCATCCAATTTGACTTGGCCAACTTATAGAGTGAACCTATTTGGTTACTAAATCCCTCACTTTAGGCTCTACAAGACCTAGGAGAGTATACCTATTCACTAGTGTCTTTCGATGACTAATGCTTTTTATAGCATATTAAGTATCTTGATCTAAATTTTTTCCTACCTCAGAATGGAATAGGTTCCTAGGATAGGTGGCTTTTAGATAACTCAAAGATTGTTTTTGTGAAAGATTTTTGATCTTTATACTTAAAATTTATATGTTTACACTACTGCTAACTAATTTTACATGTCCTACTCAACTAGCCCTATTGCTTTAATGTAAAGGTAACTGATATGGTAAAAAGTTATGATTTGTGAATGACCAGTGTCTTTCCTATTATTTGGGCTACAAAGTCTTATATGTGTCTAGGACTTAATGTATGATTTGTGAGACAATTTTTAAACTTACCCCCTTTGGTAAATCTGTCAGTTACTATTTCTTGTGAGATCTGCTAAATGTTTATATCATAAACCGCCTGAATGAATTTAACCCTAACCTTAAGGGAACATTCAAGGAAGAACTACAAGGAACAATTACAATCCATGAGTAGATCTTTTTAATCCAAATTTATAACATAGGAACATAGACTTCACTATAAGAATACAAATAACCTTATCTCCTTTAGATAATATCACAAAAAACTACCTACAGAAAATGAGATAATCCACAACACATATGCGAAGGAAAACAACTGATTGAATTGATGGTTCAAAAATAATACAGTATTATCCAGAGTTTCTATTATATTTCTCTTCTATTTCCTCTTCTTTCTCTCATATCAACATTTTTTAACTACTTATATATGTGGTTGAATGGGCACCATACCCCTTTTGGGTGAAAAGTCACCATTTTACATTAAAATTAACAAAACCCTTTGAAATTAATATGCAAACTAGTTAGTCAATAACCTTGCTTTAAGCTATCTTTTGGGTTTTTGTTTGGTTGGAAGTCTTAAACTTTAGATACGAATCTGAAATGTTTTTTAGCGGTAGGAAACATCCACTTCTAAAATGGGTCTTCATCAGTTTTGACATTTGCATACATTTTAATTCCAAGTCAACATCTTCTTTCATGAAGGTCAAAATAATAGGCTTTTCAGCCTTCTTATGGTCTTTTGTATGGTCTATAGCCAAAAACACATTGTACAGATCTAATATTTTTACTCAAGCTTGGAAACTTGATTTTCTGAAATGGGTATTTCTTATATTTTCATCTTTAATTCACTTTAATTCTTTGTTCATATCATCTTTTATACAAATCAAAAACACTAGTCTTTCATGGGGTCCATTGGAATTAATTTATTCATATCATCCTTTACTCTAGGTGTTCAAATCATTAATCATCCATTATGTGTAATTTCCATGAAGTGACCACCATTTTCAATAGTAGGGTGCTTGAAATTACTTGTAAATTTGAAGCCCCAACATCGCTGCCGGTGAAGTGCCTGTTAGTGAATGTAGAAGTTTATTGTCGGTGTCAGTAACTATCGGTGGGTTGATAGATGATTGGCAGTTGGTTGCCAGTTGGTTATCATCAATGACAACATCAACTATTCTCATAAGAGTGTAGAATTCCAACAATCTCCCCCTTTGGCATTGATGGCAACACTCATGAGAAAAATCCAAAAACTATTCCAAAAATTGAAGTCCAAAAAGTTTCCAAAAACATGTTCTCCCCCTGAGCAAATGATCTCCTCTGGATAATCATTTTTCTCTCCACTACTCCCCCTTTGACATCAATAACAAAGGTAGTCAAAAATTTTCAAACGAGTGCAAAAATTTCACCTCAAGGTCTGTAATCAGTTGGTTATAATTTGAAAGATATCTACTAAAACCAAATTAAGACTCTCCATAAACCTTTTGTTGTCATTTAAGGTTGCCTCAGTCTGTTGGATCATGCCGGTGAGATGATGCATGTGCTCTTCTGGTGATCATTCTCCTTGAAGTAATGCCTTGGATATTTCCATTCTAAGAGAGATAAGATTGTCCAGTTTTGGACCAAGTTTATTTTTCAGTTCTCTGGCATTAGACTTAATCCTTGCCTTTTCTTTCTCAAGTTTCTCTAGTTTTTCTTCAAAGTCTGTCATTTCTTGCTCAAAAATTGATATGTGGCTAGATGAGCCAATTATATTATCATCTATGTCTTCAATTTCTTTTTGAATTTTATGGATTTCCTTGTCTATATCCTCTGTTAGAATGTGTGGTTTGCATGTTTCTCTATACAACTCTTTGTATTCCAAATTTGTAGAGTTCAGTGCTGGTAATAATGAATTCATGTGTTCTGTGCACTTCTTTATGGTTTCATCAAAGAATTTGTTCTTCTCCTTTTCAACTATATCCTTTATTGTATCGTCATTCACTTTATCAACCATTATTACATTGCCAGCAACAAATTGGGACAATGTGTCCAATTTACCTAAAGAATCCTTAACATGATCTATATTACATTTCGGTGCAATCAATTTAAGAATTGGTATGGTGTCATCAATTGCTTTGTAGGCTGAGGCATTACAATCCATTATCTTTTTTGTTGAATCTAGGAGTACCTCTGTTACATTAGTAGGTCTAAATTCACTTGATGATGTGTCAGATGTCTGACCAATTGCCTTTATTACCTCCATGCTTCTATCATTTGTAGCCACTTTTCTTGTGTTTACCTTCGGTGGATCAGTCTATGTTTGTATATAAACTAGCAAGGGTTTCTCGTACTGCTTAGTGTAATACCCTAAAATTGGTCATCTAAACCGTGGACCCCTAATCTCGACAACATCACCAAGGTCCTAACCAAAGGTAATTAAATCAATTTTAAGCACATTATTAATTATTCAATCATCAAATGTCACATGGCAAATCAATTACTCAATATTAATTAAATATTTATTCAATTAATTGAATCATTCCAAGAATATCATTTTTTGATCAATTATCCTATTTAATTTATTGAATATCATAGCCTATTTAATGAATTAATAAATTTGCCATGTAATCATGCAAAAAAGGAATTAATTTATTACAAAAGAGGAATTAATCACAAAGCAAGAGTTAAATTGAAAATAGAATAAAAGAATTGAGAGAGAAATCAAACTTCAGATATTATTTTTTCTTCTAAATTTAGAACTTGAAATTAGAAAAGAAATTTAATTGAATTATCAATCATTCTCTAAAATTAGAACTCAAAGCTTTTTAGAAAAAAGAAGTTTAGTTGCATTGAAAATACTCTTTTCTTGAATAAATCAAAGAATTATCTATTTTTATCACAAGTGCATGGAATTAATTAATTCTTATTTCTAATGCAACTTGAACTTCTTATTTAAATGCATTTCAATTAAACTATAATTGGAATCTATCTCAAGGTTAACTGAATCTGATTTCTCAATTATTTCAATTAATCCTAAATTGAGCTTTTTCTTCATCTCTCTTGTTAATTCTCTATAAATTTAGCCTTCAACTCTCATTCAAATCACCCCAGAGATTTTTGAGAAACACCTTGGAGATTTGTTATTATGCTGATTTTGCTCGAGTCATTGATTATATTGTTCTTGCTTTTTGATATTATTGCATCTTAGTTTAGTTTATTTCATTATGCTTGAATCCATATTGCTTGAATTATCCATCCACCTTGCATCCATTTTAGCTTAATATCATGCTCATATAAATTAAATCCTTCATCTTGGTGTAGTCTAGTCACTGGTATTGCTTATAAAAATCTGAGAGCAATCTTATACTCACATCTTTTAGAAGGCAATTGGTCGATTTGTTATGGTTTTATTATTCATGCTTATATATATTTAACCATACATATAATGACTTAATTGAAGTGTTGTGTCTTGCAGCTATTAGACTCATTTCACTTTT
Organism: Cryptomeria japonica; assembly: GCF_030272615.1. Classification (NCBI taxonomy): domain Eukaryota; kingdom Viridiplantae; phylum Streptophyta; class Pinopsida; order Cupressales; family Cupressaceae; genus Cryptomeria; species Cryptomeria japonica. The sequence goes on along the minus strand of NC_081410.1, from coordinate 463,821,829 downwards.
TCACACACACATTTCTAGCACTTGCCATGGGGCAGAAGACTACATTTTTCAGCCTCCAAGACTGACTACTTATTTATTTTATTTTTTTGGATTTTTTTTTACTTTTCAGATTTTCATCCGTACAGTTTCTGTGATTTGTCGTACGAAATTTCCCATATGGCCAAATGCCAAACTACAAATGTCATACAATCTGGTAATAATTGTCGTATGATTCTGTATTTTTCTGGTTAAAAAGAAGATTTCATTCTTCAATTTTCTCATTCAATTTTGATTATACTAACAATTGACCCTGGCTGTTTATCTATCTATCTGAGAATTTTTCACAGCCTAATCAATTTTTTTACAGAATGCTTGTCGAAGAATATGCTTGTCACACAAAGACAATATGAATACTGATTCATTGTCTTTGTAGGTTTCCTGAGGAGATTCGAGCAAACATCGTGTATTCTTTAAATTCATTTTTTTGCACCTAAATTGCTATCTGGTTAAAGAACAAATCTATATTTTGTGTTTTAAGTAAATTTTGAGAGGTAGGAGACTATGCTCTTGTCTTTATAGACTATCAGAAATCCAGACCCTTGTGGCATTTTCTTTAAGTTTTGAGATTTGTACATCTTTAGTGGGCCTGCCCTCCCGAGGAGCTAATAACTCTTAAAGCCGTTACGGTTGGTGTGAGGGGAATGACCCAAGTGGGAATGGCTAAACGCTAAGTACTCCAACCCACTATAAAATAAATGTGATTTGATGAAAATCAAGTCAACGGAAGTGCTCGGGAATAGCTCTCCTTTGTACCTTCAGGTATATTAAACCTCAGTTTTCAAGGCTGGGAGACCTCTTAATTGAGTTTATACCTTGACGCATTGAACAGACCCCTTACTAGATCCAATTAAAATTAGAAGCTACCTGGTTCAGCTCTAAAAGGGGGATAATCTTTGTGCAAGAGAGATAGTAACTCTCCCAAGATACTTGTCATTTTGTGCCCCCATTAGCATTTGGAGTTGGATAACATGACGTTGAGAATCCATTGCGTGAGACTCAACGATTGTATTATAATTAGCTATTAGGTGTGTACCTGAGTCTACAAGCAAAGGTTTTCTTCTCTCACCAAATTTCGTAGGGTTTGCATGTTTTGATTGGAGTTATTATTCATATTACGTATTTTCTATGTTTTCATCCCTGAAACTGAAACTTAAATACCAAAACTGGAGAAAACAAGAAACAACTCAGTGATAAAAAAACTTTGTCTCTATCCAAAACTAGTCTATCCTAAGTCAAAACTCTGTCCAAAACTAGTCTATCCTAGTCGAAACTCTATTTGTGTCAAAACTAGTCTATCCTAGTCAAAACTCTGTTCGTGTCACAAACTAGTATACCTTAGCTATCAAAAACTCAGTCTACCCCTAAACTGTTCATTGTCAGTCAGCCGATCCAAAAAAAAAAATCAATCCATCTCAAATCTGGTCATACTCAGTCATTGAAAACCCATAATTTTGCCTCTATCTAGAAAATAGTCTTACCAGTCTTCTTATTTATCATCCTGGTTCATATTCTATGTCGTACGATATTCCATCAGTCCTGACAGTCTGTTGTTTCATCTTCAATCCTGTGTCATATGAATCTTGATTGTCTCATCCAGTTCTATGAATTATCGTCTGAGCTTTAATCCTGTGTTGTATGATAAAACATTACATTGATCAGTTTGTCATTCTATACATACCCATATGTCGTACGGTACTAGGCAGCAACTCGTACAAAACACTGTTGTTGTCGTCCTGAAGCTATTTAATCATCGTCTAGTCCTAAAACACCTATCATACAAATCTCTAATTTTGTCAGTCCAGAACAGTCAAACTTGCCTAAAATAATCTACAATGAGCATTAAACTGGTTATCATCATCCTGAGCATAAATAGATCAAAATAGTGTACCTCTACCATTTGTGTTGCATGATTTTGTCGATCATCTTTCAGCTAGTTCAATCAACTACTTATCGAACCTAAGTCACTTAGATAACATCTTATATAGGATAGATCGTTCCTAAAACCAAACTGAATCCTAGTCACTTCTCTCAGAATCAACTTAGATAAACATCTTATACAGGATAGATCATTCCTGAAACTAGACTAAATCATAGTTGCTTCTCTCAATCAATATGTTAAATGAACAACTAGCTCCAATTTGATCTTGACTTCTGCATCACATCTAGCTCTCGGTCCTATCAATTGTAAATGCCTGTTTAAACCAGAAGCTCTTCTAAAAGTTCTTACAAGAGTAAGAATCCCATGGCTTTCTTGGCCCAATAAATTCAAGTTATCAAGAGAGAAATATATGTCATTCAAGCTCAACGAAAAGATTCAATGACACCTCTTGAGATAAAAATTCATGATGTTAAGAACACTAGACTTGAAGAAATGCTAAAACAATTACATAAGATGGAACATAAAGTAATTGGAAATCAAAATCCAAATCTCATACAAGATCACAAGGAATCTTCACCAAGACAAAAAGACATCTATCTCCTAGATAGACAGTTTACGCCTTTGGGGCAATCTATTGAGTCAGCTTTGGAAGAGCTACTAGAGCATAAACTTATCATATTGCCTAAAAAGACCACATGGGGATGTGAGTTTTTGAGTAATTATTGTGCATATCATAATAGACATAACAAACATAAGACTTTGCATTGCATAGAATTAAAGCATAAAATTCAAGACCTCCTTGATGATGGTGTTATTCAAATTAAAAATTCTAAAAATTCACCTAAGGAGAAACCAGATGCCATTACCAAGAATGATCAAAATGATGAACCTGTGTCTAGAAAGGCTCCATATGTGGCCTCCATCTCTTCCATGATGCCTTCATCTCCTGAAGCTTCTCAACAACAATCCATACCATCTCCTTCAAACAATGAACCTGATGAATAATGATGAACAGTAAATACTCAACAGATACTGAGAGGGGGGGTGAACTAGTATAGACAAAAACTTCCTTAAACCACTTTGACTAAAAAGACTGTACTGAACTGGTAAACAGTATCACCGATCTAAAACAGGGCACTACCAGTAAAACACAGTGAGACTGTGAAAGACATAAACCAGTAACACCTAGATCTTCACACCCTCTAATATCTCATTTCTACTTCACCCATGTGCATAAACAAGTAATACAGCATCAGAATTATAAAGACCACTGGATCAACATGCTTTACCACTTGACAGAAAATACTAAGAGATCACATGAAAGCATCACACATAACACACTTATTTTTCACATGGAAACCCAACTAGGAAAAACCACTGTGGGGATGAATACCCACAAGTTGTTCTTGAACTCTTTTGAAGTCCGCTCTGTTAGGAGCCTAATCTAGTTAAGCACTTTACAATAGGTTTTGCTAGGAACTGATCCTACTAGGGATCACTCGGTTAAGGGATGGCTAAATACCTGGTTAAAGGTTAGAACCTTGTTAAAGGTTACCTCGCAAGAGGATTTGAATAACTCAATGAATTTGAGTCACCCTGTTAAAGGATTTACAAAAAGCCTATTAAAGCTACCCTGTAAAGGGATTTTCCAACTATTGAAATGATTAGAAGTCAATAGGTAATACACTGATCTGATAACAACACTCAATGCTAAGCCAGACCCATTTCAGTTCCTTTACTTCTACAATCACACTCTGCAGATCTCTACACACTGCACCGGTCTAGCAAGAAACAAGTATCTCTACACTTGGATACACACATAACATTTTCCAATAACTTCATAATGCAAATCATCATCGACCTTATAGGAAACAGATAGGTCGATGGCATAAACCCTAAACCCTAAATATTTAGGTTATCAATACAGACGGTCTATTCCTAACCATTCAATCACATTTCATAGAATGAAACAATCTTGAACAAATCTCAAGAAGTTCTCCATCATTCATTCTTTGCCACTTTTGGAAGTTGATAACCCATCATGTGTTTTCCACTGTTTACCGAGACTTCACACATTCCTGAGGCAGATAGGATCAATCTTCTTCATGCAAAAACCTCAAGGAAATTCTTCATGTGCACAAGGCTGATGTGGCAACACGATCTGATCTCTATTTCAATGCTAACCCATCACAGGATGTCATCGGTCGAATCACATAGACTTGGAATGCATCAGCCAGAAACCTCAATACAAACTTTCCATATACAGGTTCACATATCGGTTCACTTTCTACATATACCGATTCATTCCATCATACCAGTTCACACATACCAGTTCACACTTCATCATACTGCTTCACTTGTACCATCATACCGGTTTACTTGTATCATCATACCGGTTCACTTTCCAGGTTTCTTACTTCAATATACTGACATCAATGACAACATACAATATCATCATGTCATCAGTTTATACTTCAACATATTGACATCAATGACAACATATAATATCATCATGTCATCACACTTTGCACATATGCCAACAATCGCCCCCTTTGGCATTGATGGCAATATACAAAGATATCTCTCCACTTCACATCTTCTCCCCAATACTACATATATCTTCTCCACTTCACATCTTCTCCCCCTTTGACAACAATGCCAAAGTGGAGGCACAGACATCCATGTTCCACTATGCTGCTCCCCCTGAGGAGTAGCATCCTTCAACACATCAATCCTAAAAATATTTGACAATGTAATACTTGACTGATGTGGAGAACATACCTTTAGTTCACCTCTTGAAGGGGCAGCACCCCTAATTCACCTCTTAAATAGGTAAATATAGCCTTCAGTAGAGGCTTGGTGAATATGTTTGCTAACTTCTCCTTACAGGAAACATGTGCCAATACGACCTCTTTGTTCTGAACTTTCTCCCTCAAGAAATGATACTTGAGCTCAAAGTGCTTGGTTCTAGCATGCAATACCGAATTCTTGGAAATATTAATTGCACTTGTGTTGTCACAAAATACACTCACCGGTTCAGATATAGGGACTTTGAAACCACTTAATATATGCTTCATCCAAATTGTCTTTGAGTATAGTTCATAAATGTTGCTACATATTCTACTTCTGCTGTAGACTGAGAGATACAACTCTGCTTCTTACTCATCCACGAGACTAGTCTACCACCAAGAAAGAATGAACCACCGGTTGTTCTCTTTCAGTCATCCACATTACTAGCCCAATCGGAATCTGTAAACACTTTGAGATTGAAATCATTACTGTAAGGATACCACAATCCATAATCTATAGTTCCCTTCAGATATCTAAGAATCCGCTTGATTGCTACCAAGTGGGATTCTGTTAGACTTTTCTAAAAATGTGCAGCAATGCCCACTGCATGTGCAATGTCCAGTCTACTGTGTACTACATAGTGCAACTTACCAATCATTGATTAGTATTCCTTCTCATTCACCAATGCTGAGTCATCTTCTTTTGACAATTTACAACCAGTCACCATCGGTGTACCAACCGGTTTGTTGTCTTCTATGCCAAAGGTCTTCAATACCTCTTTGACATACTTGGACTGAGTGATAAAGATACCATCTTTCATTTATTGAATCTATAGTCCAATGAAGAACTTAATCTCTCCAATTAGTGACATTTCAAATTCCTTCTTCATCTCATCTGCAAATACATGACTCATCTTGTCATCTCCACCAAAAATTATGTCATCAACAAATACTTCACAGATCAGAATCTGATCTCCTTCTAACTTCAGATAGATATTGTTATCTTCACTTGTTCTTTCAAATCCAATCTTCACAAGATGGGAGTGTAAACATTCATAGCATGCTCTAAGTGCCTGCTTCAATCCATACAAGGCTTTATGTAGCCTACACTCCATATCACTGTCTTCTGATAGGGCAAACTCATCTGGTTGCTCTATATACACTTTCTCTTCAAGTATTCCATTTAGGAATGTAGATTTTACATCCATCTGATACACTTTGAATCCCTTGAAGGCTACATATGCAAGAAGCATTCAAACTCCTTCCAATCTAGCTACTGGAGCAAAAGTTTCTCCATAGTCTTCTCCTTCTTCTTGAGCATATCCCTTACATACCAGTCTGGCTTTGTTTCTTACCACTATGCCATCTTCATTCAATTTGTTTCTAAGAACCCATTTGGTGCCAATAACATTTTTGTGCTCAGGTCTGGGTACCAAAGACCATGTACCATTCTTTTCTATCTAGTCAATTTCCTCTTCCATAGCCTTGATCCAGTCTTCATCTTTATGAGCCTCTTTAAACGTTTTAGGCTCAAATTCAGAGATCATGCAAGAATTTTCTTTGACCTTTCTTCTTCTAAGAATTCCTGCATCCTTATCTCCTATGATCTACTTTGGATCATGATTCAACTTTACATACCTAGGAATGATCTTAACTGTTTCCTCTTGCTTTTCTGCTTCATCCTCATCTTCATCAGCATCAACATCTACCAGTGTAGGAGCATTGTTACTAGTATTAGGCTATTTTGCAACCGGTTCCTACAAGGTTACAACCGATTCATCTACCACTTACTCACTATCAGTTTCCTCATGTTTCTCAGAGGTTTCATCAACTCTAACATTGATACTTTTGACAATTCTCTAAGTCCTATTGTTAAAACACTTGCGAGCTTTTCTCTTGGTGGAATATCCCAGGAATATTCCCTCATCACATTTTGCATCAAGTTTGCTCTGGTGTTCACTCCTCTTGATATAACATTTTCTACCAAACACTTTGAAGTAGCTTACTACAGGAGTCTTACCGGTTCAATACCCATAAGGAGTTTTATCCTTACCTTTCTTGATGAGTACCCAGTTCATAGTGTAGACTGTAGTGCTCACCACTTCTCTCCAAAAAGTGTGAGCAACCTTCCCTTGAATCAGCATTGTTCTGGCTGCTTCAACTACAATCTGGTTGTTCCTCTCTACTAGGCAAGAGCAGGAATTCTATTCATCACACCACAAGGGCATACAATCCCCAAAACATACAAATTAAGCTTTTCGTGTACAAACAATATAGCCGAGTATGAAGCATTAGTTATAGGTATCAAAATGGTTGTAGAATGGAATATAACACAACTTCAAGTCTTTGGAGATTCTTAGCTCATCATCAATCAAATTAATGATGACTATCAAACAAAAGATGACAAACTCATGCCTTATAAAAAGATAGTGAATGATTTCAAGAAGTACTTTGTAGAAATAACTTTTGAACAAATCCCAAGAAATGATAACAAAGCAGCAGACACCATGGTTGCACTAGCATCTCTATTGCAGACATAGGAAAATCAACAGCGTAATGAATTCTTGGTTGAATAGTTGTTTCATCCCACCTATAATTGTCCCGATTCCCAAACCATTTGTCAACTTATTGGACATAATTCCTCTCGCTATGGCCAAACTTACACATACCTGAAAGATAATATCTTACCTCCCAATTTATCGAAAAACCAAAAGAGAAACTTTATTCGCCAATCCTCACATTTTACTCTCGTCATGGATACCCTGTTTAAACGAGGTCTAGATGGTACTCTTCTATGATGTCTCAAACAAGAAGAATCTGAGAAGGCCTTACATGAAGTCCATAATGGCATTTATGGCACTCATTCAAGTGGTCTTACCCTTTCAAAAAAACTCATACACTTGGGCTATTATTGGCCAACTATGGAATGAGATTCTTTTAAAATAGCAAGAACATGCAAACAATGTCATACCAGAATTTAGCAATCAAGAGCTAGGGCATCCTATCAAATCAATATCATCATCAAAATGAGATTATTCTTTGAATCAATGCATCATCACACCTTGCTTCAAAGAGGGGCAAAATGTATACACCTAAAAATGGTTTGAAGATAATTAATTAAATAAGCAATTATTTAATTTATCTCCCTTCCCAATTTAACTAAATTCACTAAGCAATTTGATTAAATTTCCTCTTTCATCTACCTATTAATAAATCTAAGGATTTACTTAATAGGTTCATTTCAATCCTCTTTGATTAATTAATTCAAATTAATTAATTCCTTCCATTCAAATCATTTCTTCTAAATCCTTTAATTAATTAAAACAAATCAATTATGAGTTGTTGAGATTAATTAGCCTTTTCCTATTATTTGAATTTTTAAATTCAAATTCTCCTAACTTCTACCACTCCTAAACCTAACCCATTCTACCTACCACCATGTCGCCTTTCATCCAACATCTTCTAGAACCTTGTGACACTTGTCACTAAGTGTTCCCTTTCATCTAACCTCTTCTAGAAGCCTCTTGACACTTGTCACCATAGAGATGACAGATGTTACCTTTAATCCAACCCCCTTTGCCAACCTCCTCCAATTTAACCATTGATATCTTCAGATCAATCTTGACCATTGAATCCTGCCACATCACTCCTAGCCTTGGGAAATCCTATAAATAGACCCCATTTTGGAGCACAAAGGGTCCCAATTTCATATCATTCTTGCATATCATTTGATCCCATCTCATTTTCATCTTATGCATTGTTACTATAGGCATCTAGCTTGTAGTTTATCATTCTTAGCAATGTTATCATGCTAATTTTGGCTCAAATCTTAGCTTATTTCTTATCATAATCATGATTTCATATAGCTTAATCATGCTATTCTTGCTAGATCATGCATTTTCATCATTCAAATCCTCCATCTAAGTGTAGTTGTTGGTGTAAATAATTATTCATCATGGATATTATTACACTTACTTAAGTTTACTTAGGATAATGCATTACATAGTAGTTTGGATATGAGACACTTGGGTGTTTGTGCCTCATTGGGATAGTGTGTGTAGGAGAAATTCCACCTCTTATGGTGTTGATCTTGTTATTACACTATCATATCCACTTATTGTGGAGTGATAATTCCACCTTCAGTGGGTGATCCACCTCATGTGGAATATTATATTATTTCTCCTACCTACCCACAACTATTTCCTACCTACCCTTGTTTCTCATTGAGCCACTTGTCATATTTGTGTGCTCATACATCCATATGGCCTTGCCTATATAAGTAGGCCTCTATTCATTGTATTGGTTAATCCAGTTGATCATTTTTATATTGATGAGAATACAGTTTGTTCTTGTCATTCTATTGTCTCTTTTATGCTTTTCATTGTGCCCTTAATCTTGGCAAAATCCAACATGGTATCAGAGCCATTGGGGCTTCGTTGATTAGTTTTTGGAGACATCGTGGAAGGCTTCTATTTTCGGATTTGGGGATCTACATTTTTTGGAGGCATCATACAGCGATTTGGACATCACCGTTGAATCCAGGAGGCCATTTCCATAAATTTTGACTATAAAGTCGACCTATTTTGGTGAGGAAAAATTTTTTCCCCAATTTTGCTATATCGTACGGTTTTTCAAATTTTATATATATATTTTTCAAAAAATTTCATTTTTCATAGAATATTGTTTTGAAAAATCAAAAATCAAAAAAAAAAAATTGAAAAATTCGAAAAAGTGATCAAAAAAAAAAAGAGGGAAATTATTGGGTCCGTAGACCCCCGTACCTGGCAGTACCTTCGGTGCAGGTTTTGTAGGTCTCCGTCGGATCGTACCTGCTCTGCGCAGTCCCCCATGTACCGGTCCCGCCTCGGCCGCCGCACCGGTTCCTGCGCCACCGCCCGTCCGAACACCGAAGCCAGCCGGCGGCTCCCCCGTCTCCCGGTTCCCTCGGCTCCGCTGCACCTCCCGTGTAGCTTTCGGTGTCACCAGCGGCGCCCACCGCCCACCTCCCGAGTCTCCCTCCCGCGCCGCTGCCCACAGGTTCTCCTCCCGACTGGCGCCGCTCTGAGCCCGCATCCCTCCGGCAGCGCTCCGCTCCTCCTCGGCCCACCTGCACAGGCCCACAGTCAGCCACGTGGACAAAGACCGGTGACCGCGTCCACCACGTGGCAGGCGGCCAGTGGCCCGCGGATAAACCCAATCGTACATTTCCGTACAGTACGGACTGCCACATCAGCAGCCACATCACCCCTGCACAGTCAGCATTTCCGTACAGTACGGACTGCACAGCCAGCAGGCCGAGTCATCCGTCCGTACAGTACGGACGCCCAGTCAGCTAGGCAGCGAAGTTTTCATGACGATCATACGGCCGTCAAATTTAACATAGTGTTTTGCTGATGTCAGCGCCACATCAGCATTTTAAAAAAAAATTTAACCCCTCTCCATTGGGCTTTTCAATTTTGCAGTCCAACTTTGGAAGGCCATATCTTGCTCATTTTTGCTCCTTTTTTGGTGCAATTTTTTTTTGAAATGGGCTAAAATTTCGTGATCTTCGCAGTGGTGTGGTTATTTTCTGATTTTGATGCACAAGTTTTTCGGAATTTTTGGATTCTCTCAGCTATACCTGTCCAATCCTCAATTCTGCAACTTCAAAGGCCTCGTTTGAGCTCATACGACCTCCTTTTCAGGTGCCGTTTTTTTTTAAAGTGCTTATTTTTTTGTCTACTTTCAGAATCTAAGATCAGATTTCAGAGATTTTGAGTGAAAATTGTACTTTCAGATATTGGTCTTATTTGGCCTATTAGGTACTTGTAAATTGCTTGGATCTTAGTTAGATCTCTTGCATTATCAGTTTGAGTCTCTTTTGGCCTTCTTGAGGCAGTTGTAAAATTGTAAATCAGAAGTCCACTTTGCCATTTTTTGCAAGTGGCCCATTGTATACGCACTACTTATAAAGTGCCAAAATCATCACATTTGGGGGGGGTTCTTTGATTGAGTGAATTCGGGGGGGTGTCTTGTGTGATTGTGCCTCTTTTGTGCTCTTTCCATTCTTGTTGAAATGAGTCCTAATAAGTTTCCACCATTAACTCCACATAATTATGCATCATGGAAAATTAAAGTATGGAGTAAACTAATGGAAAAGGGTCTCACACACTACATAGATGGAACAATAACAGCACCACCTGATCCTAAGGCTGATCCAAATGCTCAATTAGAATGGCTCACTAAGAATTGCATGGCTCTTGGAACCTTACGCAAGTATGTATCAGATGACCTCATTTTCCACATTGAGAAGTGTAAAACAATTAAAGAGGCTTGGGATATGTTTCAAAAATTTTATGGACAAGTTGATGAAATCAGAGGCTATCAAATTGATAATGAGCTCACCAACTTAGATCCCAAGAATTTTGATACAATCCAAGATTATGTAACCAAAGAAAATGAGCTAAGAGCAAAGCTAAAGGATTGTGGAATAGACAAAAAGGATGCTCAATTGATATTCAACTTGTTGGACAAGCTTGCACCAGAATATGCAGCATTTGTATCTAGCTTCCAAACTCATCGTTTGACAGTGGGGAGTTCTTATGTTATGCCTTCTTTTGAAGCTTTCACAGAAATGTTGATATTGGAACAATCTAAGTTGTTGAACATGGGGCTTCTCAAGTCTTCAAAGTCCAAGGCTTTGGTAGCAAATCAAGGAAATCAAGGAAGTCAAGGCAAAAATTCCAACAAGAAGAAAAAGCAATCTAAGTCTCAACCACAACAGGAAAAGGGACAATCATCCTCTCCATCACAAGGCAATCAACAATCCTCTTCCAAGAAGGGGACACCACCTAAGAAGGAAAAACCAACTTGTGCATATTGCAAAAAGTATGGTCATGATGAGCATCGATGTCACGCAAAGCAAGTTGATGAGTTAACCAATCTTCTCAAGAAAAACAACATCAACTTGCCATCCGCCTACACAAAGAAGGATTCATCTTCTTCTTCTTCCTCACAGTCAAAAGGAAAAGGGCAAGCATTTGTGGCTACAACAGGTTCTTCACAGCAATGGATACTTGACTCGGGTGCCTCCTATCACATGGGTTCTACAAAGGAGCAGTTTTCTTCATTAGAGCCATCTAAGGTACCTCACATTTACATAGGTGATGATACACAAGTAGAGGTTGAAGGGAAAGGTTCAGTTGACATGGATGATGGAACATTTGAGAATGTTCTCTATGTTCCTAACTTGTCTACCAATCTTCTCTCCATCTACCAAATCACTCACTATGGGAATGGGAAAAAGGTTGAGTTTACACCAGATTCAGTTGTGGTAAAGGAACTTGATGATGATGCCTTGGTAGCAGTGGGACAAGTCAATGACAACTCAAGGCTTTATTCATTTTCCCACTTTGTGCCAAGTTCACCTTCTAGGGCCTTGCTTACTCATTCAAATTCAGAAAGTAAGCTATGGCATGAGCGGTTTGGTCACCTCAACTACCGCTATCTTCAGCAGCTCAGCACTAAAGACATGGTCACAGGTCTTCCTCGAATCAGCTTTTCAGAGGGTGTATGTTCAGGTTGTTCCATGGGCAAGCATCCCGAAGAGAAATTTGATAAAGAGAAAACTTGGAGAGCTTTGGAAGTTCTTCAACTTGTTCACAGTGATGTAGCAGGTCCATTTCCAGCACCTTCATTTAGCAAGGCCCGCTATGTTCTTACCTTCATTGATGACTACTCCCGCTTCACTTGGGTCTACTTTCTCATTCATAAGAGTGAAGTATTTGATAGATTTCAAGACTTCAAGGCTCGTGTGGAAAAGCAATCAGGGAAAGTGATCAAGATTCTTCGTACAGATAATGGCAGGGAATATGTGAACAAGAGACTTGAGGACTTTTGTACATTTGAGGGGATTGATCTTCAGCATTCTGTTGCATACACTCCACAGCAGAATGGGGTTGCAGAATGCAAGAATCAAACTCTCAAAGAAATGGCTAGCTGTATGATCCATGCACATTCTCTTGATCCCGCCTTTTGGGCAGAGGCTATCAGTTGTGCCACACACATCCAGAATCGGGTTCCTCACAAAGCTTTACAAGGTATTACTCCTTTTGAAGCTTGGGTTGGTAGGAAACCGATTGTGAGACATTTCAGAGTCTTTGGGTGTCCAGCATGGGCTCGCATACCTCCACAGAAATGCAAGGCATTGGAACCACAGAGTCGGCCTTGTATATTTGTTGGATATCCTGAGGGTGTTAAGGCATACAGATTGATGGATCCAGAGACACATGAGGTATTCATTGAGAGGAGTGTTCACTTTGAGGAAAGCTCTCCTAGCTTAGCCTCTCTACCTCCTCCATCTTCCTCCATTGTGGATAGTGATGTTAGTGATTCAGATGATGAGACTCCCTCAACTCTGACTCGCAGGGTTACACCTCCGCAGGGTCCATTTGTAGTTGAGGTGCCTCATTCTCCACCTCCACCTAGACCTCGTTGGGCTCGACAGACACTTGAGTCCGCGGGTTCTCTTGCTGGGGATCCTTTGGATACACGGAGAACTCGATCACAACATCAGGATCATCCACATGCATTTATTGCTACCGCTTCCGATCCACAGACATTCAGGGAAGCATCAGGGGTTCCTGAGTGGGACCAAGCTATGGAGGAAGAATATAGTTCCTTGATGAGGAACAACACCTGGGATCTAGTACATCTCCCTAAGGGGAGAAAGATGGTTCGATGTAAGTGGATCTATCGGACCAAGTTTGCAGCGGATGGTAGTGTGGATAAGTATAAGGCTCGGCTTGTTGCCAAAGGTTTCTCGCAGGTTGCAGGTGTTGACTATACTGAGACCTTTGCACCCGTAGCTAAGATGAACTCCATTCGTTTGACACTTGCTATTGCTGCAGCTCATGGTTGGGCTGTACATCAGATGGATGTGAAGAGTGCCTTTCTTCATGGTGATCTTGATGAGGAGATTTATATGGAGCAGCCACAGGGTTTCATCCAGGATACTTCTTTGGTTTGTAGATTACGGAAATCTATCTATGGCCTTAAGCAGGCCCCCAGGGCTTGGTATGCCAAGATGGATTCCTTTCTACTCTCCGCAGGTTTCACCAGATGTCATTCCGATCCGAATGTCTACATTTTGCGACAGGATGACTCTCACTTGATACTTGTGCTCTATGTTGATGACTTGATCATTACAGGGAGTACTTCATCCATCATTAGCAGGGTCAAATCTGCTTTGCATGACAGATTTTCTATGACTGACTTGGGTCTTTTGCACTACTTTCTCGGGATAGAGATTTCACAGTCATCTTCTGGGATTACTCTATCGCAGCCCAAGTATGCTCTTGATCTCCTTGCACGCTTTCATATGGCTGATTGTAAGCCTGCCCCGACTCCCTTTCTTTCAGGAGTCAAGCTTGAGGCTCAGTGTTCTTCTCCACTCGTTGATGCCAATTTGTATCGTCAGCTTGTGGGTAGTCTCATCTACTTGACTCATACACGCCCTGATATTTCATTTGCAGTTGGCATTGTTTCCCGCTTCATGCAGGAACCACATGAGCTTCATTGGAAAGCCGCCAAACGCATTCTACATTACATCCAGGGTACACATCACTATGGGATTCACTATGCAGCAGGCATAGGACTTCGCTTGGTTGGTTACATAGACTCCGATTGGGCTGGCGATCTAGTTGGTCGTAAGTCTACTTCTGGTTACAGTTTTCACCTTGGTTCGGGCCCCATTTGTTGGCAGAGCAAGAAGCAACATGCTATTGCTCTCTCTTCGACTGAGGCTGAGTATCGAGGCGTTGTTAACGCAGCAACTGAGACCATTTGGCTCCAGCAGATTCTCACAGAGTTTGGATTCCCTACTCCACGGCCGACAGTCCTATATTGTGACAATCAGAGTGCCATTGCCATCTCGAAGAACCCAGTCCAGCACTAGCGGACCAAACACATCGAGATTCATATGCACTATATCCGAGAGCTCATCCAGGAGCAGGTCATTGATTTGCAGTATTGTTCTACAGCAGAGCAGGTTGCTGACATATTCACCAAACCTTTCACCGAGAGTAAGTTCCAGTAGTTGCGAGCTCTCTTGGGGGTGCGGGATGTGTCATTAGGGGGGGTCAGCTGACTTCTCCTTCCTCTCTTATGGGGGGGACTTTTTCCTCTTTGAGGTTTTGTCCTTCTTCCTTGAGATTCTTTTGTACATTCATCTCTCTTTTGGGGGGGAGTTTTTTCCCACTGGGTTTTCTCCCTTTCTCTGTTTGTGAGAGATTGCATTGCATTGTTTTGCTTGCATTTGCATGTTGTACATGGGTACCTATCATGGCCTCGTAGCCGGGACCCATCTTGCTTAGTTGCATTGTAGACTTAAGTACATTTCCCTAAGTTGCACTTAACGGGGGGTGTTGGTGTAAATAATTATTCATCATGGATATTATTACACTTACTTAAGTTTACTTAGGATAATGCATTACATAGTAGTTTGGATATGAGACACTTGGGTGTTTGTGCCTCATTGGGATAGTGTGTGTAGGAGAAATTCCACCTCTTATGGTGTTGATCTTGTTATTACACTATCATATCCACTTATTGTGGAGTGATAATTCCACCTTCGGTGGGTGATCCACCTCATGTGGAATATTATATTATTTCTCCTACCTACCCTTGTTTCTCATTGAGCCACTTGTCATATTTGTGTGCTCATACATCCATATGGCCTTGCCTATATAAGCAGGCCTCTATTCATTGTATTGGTTAATCCAATTGATCATTTTTATATTGATGAGAATATAGTTTGTTCTTGTCATTCTATTGTCTCTTTTATGCTTTTCATTGTGCCCTTGATCTTGGCAAAATCCAACAATAGTCAAGTCACCAAAATATGCATAATTAGATCTAAGAGCATTTTTCATACTCGCATTTACTAGGAGACAATAAGTCGATTAGCTATGGTTTTACATTTCATTGTTTTAATTCACTAACCATTGTTTGTAATGATTTATTGAGTGCATTGTGGTTGCAGATACAAGTACACTTCATAGAGCACGACAAAAGTATTGTAGACTTTAGGCATGTTATCCTTGATTCTTTAGCCTTCCCTTCCTTCATCACCTGCTCATTTTTTTCTTTTACTCTTCGTAGCTCAATTGTGAGTTTCTATAGGCAGAAGGAACATTTCAGATAGTCCAAAGAGACCACCTTGTTGGATTCCTCCATGATTTACACTATGTCTTGTGGTCAGGCTCTGCTCAAATAAATGCCAATGGCATTCATGGAATAGTCTTTAGGCTGTATTTGATTTACTAGCTTGACAACGTTTGGCGTAACGACTGCAAATATTAAATCTTGATGATCCTCCCTAAAGATAGTTTGAATGCACATCTCAGTAGGCTTCTCAGAATCTTTAGCCTTTCTTTTCTATGACCTTTGAGAATGGGCAAACTTTTCTTGATCCATATACTGATGGAGTTCTGAAGGAACATAAATCATTTGTCCTACAAAAGGAGCTCCTAGGGGTGGGGCAAAAGGAATAGGAGCCATTCTAGCTTGCAATTGGGCTTGAGTTGTCAAGGATAGCACAGTTGGGGAAAAAGGCATAATCCTAGGGAAAACATCAGTAGGCAAGGAGAACAACAACCCAATACTAGACAAAGTGGCAGACAAAAAAATTGCAAACCTAAGGACACGTGAAGAAGAGGACACATCGATCAGCTGACTTGGGGTTTGAAAAGAGTGAGGCATGCTAGTTGAGCTATCAAAAGTACCAACTCTAGGTGAGGGGGATGTAAATCCTCTTGCAGAGGTCGTAATTGATTGGGTTTGCATAGACAATATGGAAACGTGACTGTTACAGGATTGCATAGCATGGAAACAAGGTTGATAGAGGTTGATGCCAACACAAAAACTAGGGATTGAGAAGAAAGAAGAGGGGCAGAAAACAATACCTGCACTAGATCAATTTTTGGTGTGAGTGAGGCTTGTGTTGATATAGGAGTCTAGGTCTGCAAAGCCTTTGGATTGCTAGGGATTCTCTTCTGCTTCTTCTGAGAGGTCGTGGCTTCATCTGGATAACCCTGCTATTGTTGTGGACTTGACCACTTCCTTGGGATCTGAGACCTAGACCTGCTGACAAGCTTATTTATAAAGTGGAAAGTAGTATCAGGTGTCGCGCTCAAGGAGATGATCTTGACTTTCTTTCCACTCCCTCTAGGTTTCTCAACCACTTCTATGAAAACTCCTTCATCGGTGGCACCAAGAGGGGGATTATAATCTTCATCTTCATCACTGTTATACTCTCACCACTCTAGCTCGAATTAAGCGTCATTGTGAATATTTCCCAATCCTAGTTTGATTTCTTTGATCTCTTGTCTATATCTCCAAAAGGCTTGTCGCTTATCTTCAGGCCCATTATCTTCCCCTATTTTTCTGGATAAGTTGAGTGGTAACTTCCTGGTAGGATCATACTTTTCTTTCACATTGTAGAAGGCCAACCAGGGTGGTCTTTCTTCTTTTGGGATGGCATGTAGGTTCACATATACCATCGGTTCATCCTACGGGTTTCTTCAAGAATCCCAAATAGGGCCACATGAGATATGCACTATTAGGTTCTTCCTTTTGGTTAAACATCTATCTAGGTCATAACTACATTTATCATCAATAACCAGCAGACCTAGTTGAATCATCTTTCAGGTGAGTACGCCTTCGGCTTCACATATTTTAACAACAACAATAGGTCCAATTATCGAGTTGTCCTTAAAAATGCCAACCCCATGCTTTCTTGACCCTATGCATTGTTCAGTAATAACCAACTGCCTGAACATTTCTAGAGCCAAAGTATAATCTGGACAGATTGTGGGATGTGAAAGGGTTCATCAGTGAACTCATGAGTCCTAACAAAAGAAAAATCTGACCCTAGATACCAATCACATGGAGAAAATTGGATGACATCCAAGAGATTTGTAACAATGAAAAAGCGTGTGACTGAATCTGTATCTTTCCTACTCAAATCTTACATTATCAGAGCCAAGAAGGCATCTAAAACACATAGCATTATCCATTACCAATTTCGCAGGTGTTCCAAATCTAGTCACAATATTATCCATCAGGAAATCAATGACAATTTTACTAGTAGCTCTTTTTGTAGGGATGGCTTCTATCCATTTGGTAAAATAATCAGTGGCCACTATAATCCATCCATGACCTCTTCCTGACTTTTCAACAATCTCTCCAATAAAATCAATGCTCCATTGGACAAAAGGAGCTTCTACAGAGACTGGATTTAGGGGTAAGGCTCCTTCATACTTGAGCTTAGAAGAAAATCTTTGACATGGATCACATCTTCGAACATATGCATGGGTATCTTTAAATAAAGTAGGCCAATAATACCCAGCGCATATTATCTTACCAGTAGTAGTCTTAGCAGAATAGTGGCCTCCACATACTCCATCATGCATTTCAATTAACACCTGTTTGGCTTGAAATTCATCCAAACACATTAGTAACTCTCCATCTTTCTTTCTCCAAAAAAGATCACCCTGAATGAGCACATACTTTTGGGACTTAAGCTTCAAAGTTCTCTTCTAATTCTGTGTCATTTCTTCTGGGAGTATGTTACCTTTTAATACTTGAATTATCTCTGTGTACCAAGGTTGTCTCTCAATACTAGTAACCAAAACATCTTTAACCTCAACATTGTGTATTTCTACATTCATGAGATTTGACTCAGTCATGAGCTTAGCCAAACCTAACCCTCTCACTAATTTAGTGATCTTTATCTCCAAATTGAACTCCTGAATTCTATTGATCCATCTACACCTCTTCCCAGTAACTTTAGACTGAGACAAAATATCTTTAACAGCAGCATGTGGAACATAAGCAATGACGTTTGCATTCACTAGATATGGCCTAAAAGCTTTAACAGCTTTAACTAGGGCATAAGCTTGTTTCTCCATGATTTCATATTTCAGTTCTACTGCCTGCAAAGATTTACTATAGAAGGCTATGGGATGTTCATATCCTTCATTGTCCTTTTGTAATAATACTGCAGCCACCGTTTGATATGAAGCAAAAGAAAAGAGAGAAAAAGGCTTACTATAATCTGGAGATTTCAACACTGGTGCTTCCTGGATTGCCTTCTTAATCTCATCAAAAGCTTTTGAAGCTTCTTGATCCCAACGAAATTTTGTGTCCTTCTTGAGCAACTTGACAATAGGCTTCACTATCTCAGCAAAGTTTGCAATGAATCTCCTGACAAAATTCACTTTGCCTAAAAAGGATTGAATACCTTTCACATTTTTAGGTTCAGAGACTCTGTTAATTGCTCCAATTCTTTCAGGGTCTATTCTTACCCCTTCCTTGGAAACTATGTGTCCCAATAACTTTCCTTCAGTGACCCCAAAATGACATTTCTTGGGATTCAGTGATACACCAAATTCCAAGGCTTTATCGAACACCTTCTCTAGATGTCCACAATGATCATCAGCTCTCTTTGAGAAACAAGTTAAATCATCTTGGTAAACCACCATAATGATATTTATGAATTCCTTAAAATCCACATCCATAGCTCTCTGAAATGTAGCCCCTGCATTTTTTAATCCAAATGGCATTCTCACATATACATAGGTTCCCCATGGAGTAGTGAAAGCTGTTTTAAACTGTTCAGACTCCTTTACAAGCACTTGATTGTATCCCGAGAAACCATCCATCATGGATAAAAGATCACAACCTGTCACTCTTTGTAGCATTGCTTCCATGTTTGGGGATGAATAATTATCTTTTAGGGAAGCAACATTCAGATTCCTAAAATCCACACACAATCTGATGTCTCCATTCTTCTTCCTTACTGGGACCAAATTAGAGACCCATGAAGAATGCCTTATTGGTTTAATAATTCCCCCTTCTCTCAATTTTGTCAACTCTTGTTGCTTTTTTGTTTCTAATAAGGGGTTGATAGGTCTCTATTTCTGTCTGAATGGCTTAGCATCTGGAAGTAAAGGAACTTCATGCTGAAAAAGATCTTGTCTATACGCCTTTAGGTCTTCATAAGACTAAGCAAAGACATGCTTATACCTTTTCAATAAATTGATAAGGTTAATCCTAACATGAGGGGGTAATTTCTTTCCAATATATACCAACTTGGGGGATGATTCTGTCCCCAGGTTGACCTCCTCCAACTCTTCTAACTTGGTGGTAGATTGCTGGTGTAAATGACTATCATTATAACTAAACATACTTTCTAACTCCACCAACCCTTTAGGTATCTCGTTAGTTTCCAACTGGACAATATCATTTCCAAACACTGTCTCTCTGTCATCCACCACTTCCACCAATGCATTGCAATCAATTTTTTGTCCATCATAATCATCAGCACATTGGATGAACTTAAGAATATCTTCATCATCAGCAAAAACTTGCCAATTATATACATTATCAGGGATAGCGGGCCTAGCTTTTATTTCCACAGTGGAAATACCAGTTAGTGTTGCATCATCATTTTTTAAAGCAACATTAGCTAGGAAATCTGCCATAATATTTTTTGTTCGCTCTATCCAATTGATAGAAAAGGCATCAAAATATTCAATAACATCCCAAATAGCATGCTTATATTGCTTCAATTTATCATTCTTGGATGCATATTTAGATCTTACCTGAGAGACAACCAGCTCTGAATCGCCCATCACTTTCAACAGTCGGATTCCATGCTTTTTTGCAACCTCAAGTCCTAATAACAGGGCTTCATACTCTGCAGTATTATTTGTGCACTGGAATGCCAACAAGAATGAGTATTTGAAAGTTATACCTGAAGGGGACATAAAAAGAACCCCTGCACCAGATCCTTCTTTGGAGCAAGCTCCATCAAAATACATTTGCCACAACCCATACTGTTGTGCTTGTAGCTCGACTACTATTGGGTCAGTATTCTTCAATTGAGGTGATATTGGTTGAAGTCTGAAATTGTCTAGATCTACATCAATCATACAATTAAGCATACTAGGATCCACATTCTCAATTACCTTAGAGCCTGTGGCTCCCTGTATAGTTTGACCTGATTGCCACCAATAGGGATAGTAGCATAAGACAAGTCCAATTGAACATTTCCCCCCACTACTGCTGCCCACTACCTAGAAAGTAGCATACCATAGTGGGGTTTAGTATCAGTAACAATAACATCCATTTTATAAGTGGCTTCAGGAAATGCAGCTATTTTTACTTCTACATCTTTCATTGTACCTATCACAGGCACTTCTCTGTTATCCATAGCATAACATTTCCCATACACAGTAGTTACTGATAACCCTAATTCTTTCATAATACCATAGGGCATTACATTAGCAGCTGCTCCTGAATCTATCATGCAGTTTTTAATCAACCAGTTATTTACTAGCAAAGTAACATAGAAGGGATCTACCTGAGAAGGCTCCTGAGTAATAGTGGTTCCAACATATACCTCTGGGGTTTGGAACTCTTGATCCTTTCCAACTTTATCTGAACCAGTGGGTAATACTAAGTCGTTATCAGATATACTAGAGAATAAAGACAAAGCTGCATCCTTATGTTCTTTAATCTTTAGCAATTCTATTAATGGAACAGTGACTTTCATTTGAGTTAAATCTTGGGCCATATCAAATGCAGAATTATTACATTTTCCAGTATTAACCTTAACCTTTTCTATTTTGAGTTGATAGGCCCTTTTCACTATTTCTGCCTTTTGTACATCACCAGCATTTTTGGCCTCTATGCTTCTAGGTAAGTCTTTAACTTGTTCCTCCTTTTCTTGACCAGCTCTAAGAGTAGTAGTAACATTGCTTGATGCCCCTTTCTTTGTGACTTCTTTTACAAACATAGAACCTGGTTCACCTTGATCAGTGTCTCTCTTGGTGCTTCTCAAATTGTAGTTATGTTTTGCTTTGGCGATTGCAGCCTTAGTGAGATTTTTAACTTCTTCTTCACTAGGCCTCCTAAGATGAACTTCTTCATCTTCAATTGTTACCACATTCAAGGTAGGATGCCAACTTAAGGCTAACTGTCCTTGCACTAACCTTTCATTATCCAGCACATCACTATATTCACTTTTCATAGATTCCTCATCACTTTCTATGATGGTTTCAAACATATTAATGTCAGGCTCTGCTTCTGGCCTCATAGATTCTTCCAGAGCTTGAGCCACTACACACTGATGAGGAGAATGTGGTCCATCACAAGCAATACACCAAGGAGTATTTTTTATATTATTAACAGTTTTCCCTTTCAAAGGATCTGGTGTGTCTTGGCTTTGGGCAATTTTAGGCTTCTCAACTTGGGGTTTACCATCCTTCCAATTTGTATTGTATGGCATATCATGTAATCTAGGAGGTCTATCCTGCCAGTTATAGTGGGGCTTATCATTTTTGCTAACCTTAGCAGTCAAATCTTTCATAGCATTAACTAGTTTTTCCATTTTATCATCTTCTTTAGCAACTTTGTTAGGTTGCTGTTTGGTTTCATGCCATAATCTTCCATCTGTCCTTCTTCCTAATTTTCCAGATGCCTTTCTATTACTTTCTACATTTATGGCAATTCTAAAGGCATCCATCAGGTTATGAGGATTTTTATCTCTCAAGATATAAGCCATCTTGGAATCAAATGCATTATAATATGTATTAAGGCACATATTGTCATCTAGCTTCATTACCTGATACAATCTATGCATAGCTTTCTGGAATCTAGCATTGAAATCAGTGACTATTTCATTTTCAGATTTTCTAATGTTATTGAACTCATTCAGCATGAAACTCACATTAGTCTTATCACCGAATTGTTCTTGAAAGCAATTTTTAAACTCTTCCCATGAACCTATACTAGCTACTGGAAGACCTCTGTACCAATCTCTTGCATCATCAACTAGGGATTGAACAAATAGTTTCATAATGACATCTTCATCTGCTATCTCATAATCATTTATCAGATCCCCAAAAGATTTCAGATGTTCCTCAGCACTGACTGCATTGTTCCCAGCAAACTTATGGAGTTTGTCTCTTAGCTCAGTGGGAACATGATTTGGATACCCTGGGATCCCATCAAAAAACAATTGCCTATATTGTTCTAGATTAATTGGCCTTCTTTGAAAAGGGGAAACATTACTATTATTTCCCATGATCATTTTAGATTTTGGGACTAGGGATTGAGATGTTTGGGTGTATTGTTTATTTGAAGGTATCTGACTTGCTGAGGCAATGTTAGTATGTACTGCAGGTTGAGTATTGACCTGAGGAAAAGAGATGTGTTGGGGATTAGGCTTGCTAAGATCTTCCGATGGGAATGTAATAGGGGGAGCTTTTAAGTAGTTTATCTTTCTTTTAACTTCCTGATTTGCTGCTTCTAACTCAGCCTTTTCCAATTCCATTTGGAGGTCTTCCTTTTCCTTTCTCATCCTTTCCATCTCTCTCTCATGTGCTAGGATCCTATGAGAAATCCCTTCTGCAGTTTTAGACTCTACTTCATCATCTACCCATATCTGTTTCCCTTTGTCTAAACTAACTTTAGGAAGCTGGGAGTCATTAGATACTTCCTTACTTGGCTGGGCTACTGACTTAGAAGCTGGTCTAATCTTAGGGATTAGGATCTCCCTAATCACTGGGCCTTCCTCATCACCTTTTTCCTTTTCCTTAGCAAGCACTTCAAGATCAGCTATCTGTCTACGAAGCCTATCTCTCTCCATTATTTTGGCTTTAACTTCCTCTTCCTTATTTACCTCTTTTTGGGCTCTCAGGGATATTAAATGATGAACTCTTTTGTTTAACTCTTCAATCTCTTGAGACATTTTATCCTCATCAGGATAATTTTCTTCAGAGTCTGATGCATTAATTTGATCTATGTCAATCAGACTAATGTTCCCATCTACTGTCCTAGGAATAGAGTGCCTAATTGCATTTGAACTGGTTCTATCTTTTGCAGAAACACTAACATGAGATAGGTCTCGACTTAAAATAGGTGCATCATCAATATTTCCAAAAAATCCTGAATGGAAACCTAAAATATCATGCTCTGAATCTCTAGAAGATGAATTTGACTTTGCATAGACAGGTCGATCAGGCATCTTACAGTATTGTTGCTTTTCTACACCCACGCAACATTTGATGGCTCATGCATCATAGATCTCTTCTGGCCTCTTCGTGACTGCTCTGGAAGACCTTCTTGCAAGGTTTCACGAGGATGTTTCTTCATGAATGATCTTGTGTTCTTATTTCCTTGCATCTTGCTTGTCTTTCTTTTAGAAAATTCGTATTCTCACAAGGACTGGTTCAATAGTAACAGAGTCGCCACCCACAAAACTATGGGAAAAACAAAAACAAGCAGTCTTACTCACAACACAACAATACTCTCCACAAGTCTCAGCGCAGATCTGTATCTTTATCTTTATTATAATTGGTCCCCAGCAGAGTCGCCACTTTTGTTGTCCTCAAAATTTGATTCCCTTCAATGTCCTTAAGATAATATGGTCTAAACTGGGTGCAGAGAAAACATCAAAGATAAGGAAATTCCAGAGACAACATATGACAAGGTTTGATTAAACCTTCTACACTTCGGGCTTCCTTAGAGCCCAGGTGGGTATACCTTTGTGAATTAACTTCAAGCTTTTAAACAATAAACCCACAGCAAACCAGTCCAGAAAACCAGTGGATTCATTCACCTTGAAATCAACTGAAAACAATGAATAGAAATTGTACTTAACTTCAGCATTTTTGATCAACAAAGTATGCAATAAACAACCTCGATTAACACTAGTGCCTTATCCAAGGTTACAGAGTCATCTAAATTCAAATAAAACTTCTGAAACAATATATCTTTATGCTTCCCGTCGGCTTGGTTTCTACTAATCCTGATATATGCCTAGCACATACAAGAATTCAATCATTCTAAACTAAGCTATGGTCCTCAAAATTCAAAGTTCCTTCCAAAGAATTTACTGGTATGAGTGATCCCGCGTATTTAATTTCCCTTCTAAAGAGAAAAGCTAACAAACACTTATACTGAGATTGCTTTGCAATTCCATTCAAACTAAACAACCCTGGATTATTCAAAATAAAGATAGTAAATAAATTTGTGAACAAACGTGAAGACAACACATAACTTTTACTCAAAACCGATGGCCTGTATATTGATATTCATTTCAAAGAGTATTTCAATAAATTCTGATTCTCCATTAGACTTAGAAAAGCTCAGATAAATTTCTGCAGCATTTTCTTACAAAATTTTGTGATCCCTTTCCCTCTAGTCCTGGTATCCATTTATAACAACATGGATGCACAAAGCTTCGGACTTCTCGAGGAGAGTTTGTTACAATTATTTCCAAAATTGATGAGGTTACAATTTTTACGTGAAACAGTTATGCGCTCTTTTCAGCCTCTGCAGTCTGTTCAATAGGTTGTTCAGTTGCAACCTCTTCTGGCTTTTCAGGGGCGCTCTCCAACTACTCTGGATCATGGGTGGAATATTTAGCTTCCCACTCATTATATGTCTCTTCTGCCGGCCATGAAAAATTATACACATCATCTTTACTTTTAGTCAACCTTTTCCAAGAATTTCTTAGTTTGTTGACTTCTGAATTAAGAAAAATATAGTGTGACTTAATTTTTTCTATTTCCTGTATTGTTATAACAAAGAAAGAGGTATCATCAAGATCAATGATTCCCTTTACCCTTGCTGACAATTTGACTTCTATCTCTTTAAGCCATATTTGCTTATCTTTCAACTGATCCGGATTGGCAAAAATTCTTGGGAGCAACTCACAAACTTGATCAGTGTATTCCTTCTTAAGTAATTTAACCCTTCTTTCCACATTATCCACTTCTGTTGCCAATTGCAATAAGATCTTAGTGATATCAGAAGTGGATTTGATAATGGGATTAGCTCTTGCTTCATCACAGGATACACACATGAACTCTAGATCTTGCTCCCTAGGCCTCCATCTGTCAAAAATGGGTGTCAAAATGGCCTTATCTCTCCTTAATTCATTCCATATCTCCATGACCTTTCCCACACTATTGTGAAGCAGTGAGGCATTTATAGTATCTGGAAAATTGGAGATTGTGGCTTTTATTTTCTCCTCATACTTCCCTGCATAAAAGGCCTGAGCTTGCTTTAGGTTCTCCAATTCTTGGGGAGTTATCTCAATCATTTGGGAGCTGGAAGGCATAGGAGATGGTGGGAGCTCAATAATGGGGCTAGTAGGTGGAGGTCTTGTAGGAGAAGAGGCAATCATCAATGTTGAAGACTCACCTTGTTGGTGTTGTCCCATTAGCTGGCTCTGCAATTTGGCAATGATGCTATCCTTGCCTCTTACCTCCTCCTTGACACTATCATAGGCCTTCAAAACTGTTTCCAATTTAATCTGGAGGGCCTCCTTTTCTTTAGCTTCCTTCTCAGCCACTGCAACACTAAATTTTGCAATTTCTAGCACAGTGCTAGCAGCCTCTACTACCCCTGTACTCTGTACTCTTTTGACCATCAATCCACTAAGGTGACTTGACCCTGAAGTCTCTTTACCTTTCTTGTCCTCATTTCTTTTGAGGGACCACGTAACTAGTGCAGCATTGTCCTTACTGAATGTAACCCCTTCCATGGGTTTAGTCTCTTTTCTTACTGCATCTAGCACCAGAGCATCAACAATATTCCATTCTGGTAAAATGAGCACTCCAGCTTGTGCTACTAGATCCCTTCCCTATTCAGGAGTGATGGTTTTGAATTCTTCCATCATCTCCTATTTTATTTCTTCTTCCACTGAGGTTGGATCTTTGTTAGGCTACTCTGCCTTTCTTGTTTCACATCTAGCATTATATGTATCTATATGCTGCTTCCAGACAAATTGCATGAATGCTTCAGATGTGACAAAGTTATCATCAGCTAAAAAGGCACTATTGGCCTTCTTTATCTCAGGATCCCACTCCTGGCCCTTAAGTTCAGTTGAGGTGATGTCCATTTGTGCTTCAGTGGGCTCTTCTGGCATCCCTTCTTCCACTTCATCATAAGTGTATGTAATTTCCCCCAAGCTGCCCAACTGTGAGAGGTATTCAGTTGCTGCTTGTTCATCTCCTATGTGGATAGGGGATTGGGATGGGGAATACAAGGGTGTATCTGATTGCACTTCCTTCCCCACCCTTTGCTTCTTTGGGCTGTCCTGGATGTCAATGACATCTTGCACCTTCCTCTTTCCTTTGGATGAAGAGGGCTCCCCTGTTGTAGACACCAACACACTGTAACCTGATTTCTTATGCAGGGTGTAGTCACCAGGAGGGATTGCTTTAGTGGAAGCTGACTTGCCCAAAATCATTCTAGCCTTTTCAAGGTTGCTCTTAATTATAGCTTCCCTCTTTTCCTTTAGTGTTTGCATCACATCTTTGAAGCAAACAATCAAAAATTTAATTTTTTCTTCCAATGGGAAGAAGCTAGACAATGGGTCATAGCTAGCATCAAATTGATGCACAAAATCCAAGGCTTTCTTGTAAGCCACCCATTTTTCTTTCCTCAACTCCTGTTCATCTAAATCAAATTCATTCCTGATGAGGTCTTCAGGAAAGTGGAATTGATGAGGCCTACCTCTGCATGCTACCTTCTTCCTGAACACACCATTGTAGTAGTCCTCTGGATCAGCACATCTGGACACTGCAGTGGATAAATGGTAGGGTTTGAGGAAATCCTCAAAACAATTCCAGCCTCCCTTTGTAATTACAAATTGATGGGCTATTGTAGCTGTAGGGAAAATAGTCCCTTTACCTCTTCCTGTTAGCTCTGCCTCTTGTAGGCCACTAATTTGTCTAAGGATCTCAGCTATTCCCACTTTGAGAGGGACCTGGTATGGTAACAAAAATGGGGTACCTCTGAAACCAAAAACTCTGAAAACCATGGAGACTGGATATAAGTACATGTCACCCCACTTATGAACAATTTTGATGTTCTCTGCAAATTCTTTTGGCCTTAGGAATTCCAGAAGAACCTTGGGGACTCTTGGGTTATCAGAGCAAAGGAGAGTCCTTATTTTGGATGCAAAATATTTATCGAACTTTAGGAAACTAGCATCCTCTCTGTCCCATGACAACACAGTGCTCCATAGTTGTACTGGCATCTTCTCTCCTTCCTTCTCTTTTACTAGGTCCATTCCACTGGCGAAATAATCACCACCTTTGAAGAGGAAAAGGTGCATCAAGAGTGAGTACCATCCGAATGGCCTATCCACCTTCCCATTTTTTATTCCTATCAACCCTCCATGGATAGCATCGGCAATATAAGAAGCATAATCAAATGTGATAGCAAGAGAAGGATTCAAAATCTGAACAATCATTAACAAGTAATGATTTGGCATAGTTGCTTCAGCATCCTCTCCTAGAACTTGGCAAAGTGCCCAATACATGCCTTTAGCCCTTAAGGTAAACATACTCAATGAAAAAGGCTCTTGTGTGTTGGGCCCTACAACTGCTAACCCTCCTATTTTTAGGAAAAGTTCTTTAAGAGGCCCATTCCTAAGATGACTCCTCTGTGCACTGTACACTTGGGCTAATTGTGTGAAATTTATGGGTTCCAGGACGTTGGTGAACTCATTGAGCCCAAACGCTGTTCCCAATTCCTCTGCCTTGATTTCCACAAGGGTTTTTCCATTAACATCTCGGATGCATCTCGTGACTGAATCATAGTTCAATGCCATTTGGGTTAACAAGTCTGTATCCATGAACACCCCTGGGACTACCAATTTCCCGACATCTAGTTCCCAAATGCTATTTTGAGGAGCAGGAGAATTCCTCATCCCAAATCCGATTCTGAACAGCCCCAACCCAGACAGTCCAACCTGTGGGTCTCTTAACCAATTACCTTTGTCATATAATCCTTCTCCTATCTTCAGACGGGGAGCCCTGGGCACTAACTCTTTGGCCTTTGATGCTTGGTTAGTTGACAATGTCAACTGCTCTAAAAAATCATCACATACACTTCGTTCTAAATAATTAACCTTGCCGGAAAATTCCCTTTTAGGAGCCATTTGAAAATGCTAGAAAATGAATATCACTCTTAAACAATCCTGCAACACAAGAATGATTTTACTTAAAACACCCTACAAGAATTGTTACAAAATATGAGCGAACCTGATGCTTGCTTGAAGGAAATTGCTCTGCAATTGAACCGCTTGCTCTGTTTCAGAAAAGGATAACTCTATGTCTGCTCTCTTGCAAAAATCTTTTAAAAGATATCCTTACTTGGTTGTTAGGAAATCAAATGCTTGTACTCTGGGCCTTAACTATAACATTGATTCTGCATGCTTCGGCCGTCCTTTTAAAATCCAATTCATACAAGAATTCATATTTCAGCTCCAACGGGTCGCAACCTTCCTGCAAGTGTCTCACTGTTAATTTCATTTTGACGGCTTTGTCTTTAGTCTGGGTCTCGTTATTCTATTGGCTACATAATACCACGTGGCATCTGACCATTGGCTTAGAAAATCCCTTCGCATTCCATTTTGATACTGGCCGAATGCCTCCCTTTATACTATGACGGGCCCACATTTTTCCCTTTTGGCCATGTCATCATCATGACACGTGGATGGCCCTCGTTAACTCTCGCTATTTCGCGGGCTTAAAGGGGAAGCATTTTACCCTTGCGAAATAGCGCGGGCCGTTGGATCATCCTTCAAGTTGATCACTAATTAATCATTTGAAAAGGTTCTCAAGAATGGTGGGCCCGCTGAGTCGTCACTAACACCTGGCACCTAGTCACCTACTGTGCTGATTTGTCACTCTATCACTTGCCAGAAGAAAAACCATGGGGGCCCCACTTTCATTTCAACAGGTCTATCTCCCACGTCATCATCAAGACACATGGATGGCTGACACTCATTCTCGCTATTTCGCGGGCTTAAAGGGTGAGCACTTTACCCTTGCGAAATAGCGTCGACCATCAGATCATCTCTGCAGTCGATCGGTATTTAACCCTTCGAAAAGGCTCTCAGAAATGGTGGGCCCATGGACATGTCACGGACATATGGCGCCTTGTCACTTTCGGAGCTGACTTGTCAATTTCTCATTTGTCAAGCAGGAACCATAGGGACCCACAGTTTCCTTTTAGACTGCGTGTCATCAAGACACGTGGACGGTCCCTATTCATTTTCGCTATTTCGCGGCCTTAAGAAGTGAGCACTTTACCCTTGCGAAATAGCACGGGCCGTTAGATCATATTTCAAATTGATCAGCATTTAAACCCTTTTAAAGGTTTTCAGAAGAGGTGGACCCGCGGACACGTAATAGACACCTGGCGCCTTGTCACTTTTGGATCTGACTTGTCATTCTGTCATTTGCTGGAAGGAGCCACGGGGTCTCAATAAATTGTTAAGAGCTATCCCTGCCAGGTCATCTCCACCTGCGACCTGACTCATCTTTGGGGCCCACTTTTGAACCTTTAATCCTGACCCGCTGGCTGTGGTGACTTGTGCCACGTGCTACCTTTTAATATGCCAGAAGAAAACCACGGGGGTCCCACTTTCTTTGACAGCCACATCCTTTACTTCCTCCGTCATGACACATGGACGACTGACATTCATTCTCGCTATTTCGCAGCCTTAAAGGGGAAGCATTTTACCCTTGCGAAATAGTGCCAACCGTCGGATCCTTTCTCAAATTGA
Organism: Cryptomeria japonica; assembly: GCF_030272615.1. NCBI lineage: Eukaryota > Viridiplantae > Streptophyta > Pinopsida > Cupressales > Cupressaceae > Cryptomeria > Cryptomeria japonica. The sequence continues at coordinate 463,791,486 of NC_081410.1, read as the reverse complement.
TCGACGTTTACTGGGCCCGACACTTTAGAACGAAATAATATAAGGCGAAATTTTTTCAAATAATCAACGTAACCGCCTAGGTTAATAACAAGGGGGGACACTTCCCACGACCCCGCGACCCATACTTAAGTGAAATAAAGTAATGGCAAAATAGAAACCAGAGGGTTTAAAATAAAGCTGAAGCACCTGGGATTACACCCTATTCAAAAATTTTCTAATGAACCATAGCCAATTATGGGAAAAGAAGAACCCAATTTTTAAACAGTGATAACACATAGATGCAACATCTTTTACATCTTACTAATGAAAAGAACCATAAGTTATCATGAACTGAGGAGGCTCAATGCCCTCCCGACTCCTATTCATCAAGTCATTGCATAAACTAATAGCAGTGTCCATGTCCTACCAATAACCAACTCTTTTTCTTAAAGACCACCATATTGTCATCAATATGGGGAATACACAACATATCTCCAATGGATTCAACACTTATCACTACCTTTAGTTTTTCCCCTTCAATTACTTGAGGTCCTAGGGTAAACTTCCTAGCACATGCGTCAATGAAATACAGTCAATGAGGAACCATAGGAACCATGTACTACAGAAGACCAGAGTGCCAAAGCTGAAAAAAATGCCTACCTAAACCACCCTTCTTCCATATCTGATAAGTGGCTTCACAGAGGGTTTTTGGAGGCATGCGGAGATCTAGGTCAAAAATATCTTCGAATCTATCCGCGACCATGATTGTATCCTTAACACAACTCTTTCCTTTTGGTTTTGTGAAAGGACGGTCAAGTTTAGGTGGCATGGTGTGAGCAGCGAAAGACGTTTCTCAGAAAATATCCACATATTGGCTGTTGAAAGAAGTTCCAGAAACTCATGCAGATGATGCTATTTTTGTCTTTTCTCAAGGTCTGCATTTAGAGGTTTAAAAAACTTGTTTCATTCTACTTTGCAGTTGCATATATTATATCTTTAATAACCACTTTCATGAATATGGAGTCCTTGAAAATTGTGTTGCACGGTAATTTAGTTGAGAGTTAACTTTATGGAAAGGCCAGCTCACATATACATGCGAGATTAATTAGCATATTGCGTGCCTTACTGCCAGCTCACTGAAGAGTGAGACAATCATGCCTTTTAACGTCACCGTTTAAAATATTTTTGCACTGGTGGTGCAGGAGCACCCAAAGACACAAATAAAGTCTAAAAGAGCCTAATATCACCCATGAGGTGAAAATGATCATCTATAATAGGTTGATAGTTTTGTGAGTCAATAAGACCCAATTGATGTAAGGCAGTGTCATGGTTGCATTTTATAAGCCACCATGGATAAATGACCATGTGAGTTAGTAGGAGTCTAGGCATGAGTCAGGAAAAAAACTATTGGTCTTAGAAACATCAGACCAATCCTTGGAATAGGTCGAATACACCTTGGAGTCACCAAGTTTGAAAAGTGCAAGCTGACAACTTTTGTTGTCATTGCAAAATGTTGTAAAAAGTGATAACCAATCCTCCAATGATTACAAAGTTTGAAAAGTGGTTAGAAACCATTAGGGAGGCTATATTATGCCCACTTGGATTGATTCCAGGTTTTTGTTGGCATAGTTGTTGAAGTTGATGAAATTTGATGATGTTTTGGAGTTTGGAGCAATTCAATATACTTGGAGTTTTCTGAAATTCTATGTTTTTGCTGTTCATTTCTGACTAGTGCGGATTGGTGGATGTATGAAACCATCTGGATGAGTTAAGGAAGTCTCTTACCTTTCATTATAATCTAGTTTGAGGTTTTGTAACAACCGGGTTGTAGGGATCCATTGAAATCTAACCAGGTTGGTCACAAACCATACCAACACCTAGGGCTTCACTATAAAGATGCCCTTAATCTGACATTTTCACCAAAGGACCAAATAAACTATTGGGAAAATGTTAGAAGGGCCATTGTATCATAATATTTTGGTGTTGGTTTGTAGGGAGACTCCAAGACCGGAGAGATTAAATTGACCCTAAGCGGGCATTCTATGTGACCACTGGAACTGTAGAAGTGGAGATCACTTGCAAAAGATAAAGAAGATGGGATAAAGCATTGAAACCTTGGATTTGGTGGTTTGACACCTTACCCCAAGTTTCATAAGTGTTGGTTTAGTCGAGGGACTAATACAAGGGGTACTTGATTTATAAATTAGGCCTTATTGGCTTAATTAGGTCTAGAAGGACAGTAAGGGTACAAACCTTTCAACTTGTGGTTAGAGTCTAAGCCTTTGGGGAATTGTGTAACTAGATAAAGGGTATCTGAATATACCTTTATTTTTTCTTTTCCTTTGAAATTTTGTTAAGTTGTGCTTGGAAAACTCAATCGGTAGGGCTACTAGCCAATAGGACAGTTGTGAGGCAAGTATTCCCTAACACATATGATAGCCAGATCTTATGGGTGTTTTGTGTTGGTTGGAATACCAATAAACAAAATTCAATAGGTTTCTATCCTACCACTACCAGAAGATACTAAACTGGTTCACACAAGGGTAGAGTGTTTTCATCATACTAGTACCAGAAGGGACTAAACCAGTATGGATCTGATCACACAAATTATTGTGTGAGTTGATAATTTGGTAGGTGTGTTATTCACAATTTAAACAAATAAAAGAACTTGTTTTGGACATAGTAGTTATGGGTGAGAGAAGGCTTTCACCTAGTTTGTTTCCTAGCTCTGCATCATATTGGTACCAGAGCATGAGTTGGATCACTTGGGGAAAGTGATTTGTGGTGTATGTCCGTAGAAGGAAGTGAGGGAGAGGCTAGCAACATACCTCCTAAGAGTATGTCTCAAGATGCCATCAAGAAGTTGTTTGAAGAGATGTTTGAAAATAGAGTGAGGGAGTTAGAGAAGGCCAAAGACAAAAGAAAGGAGAGTGAATGTGACTCTAATGAAGAAGAAGAACAAGGGGGAGAAGAAGAGACCCAAAGGAAGGAAGTTGAGTTACCTGTAGATCAGAAAGCATTTGTTGAGGTCATAAAGTCCATTGGTAGATAATCCTCATCAGGTAAAGATGATATCCCTATGTTTAGTGGGAAAATGAATGCAGAAGAAGTGATGGATTGGATTCACTAGTAGAAATATGGCCAATAAATGACTACGTGACCAAAAGTTTTAGTCACGAGACCAAATTTTAGCAATTTTTTACAAAAAAGATACGAATGACTAAATAAATGACTAATTTGGTCATCAGGTGAGATCACACAAATAAAAATGACTAAATAAATGAGTAATTTGATAGATGATAAAGAAATTCTAAATAAATGACTAAATAAATGACTAGATAATTGTCAGGCTCTTCTCTTAAATAAATTAGGTACTTGTGGAAATGATATAAAAAATTGATCCTAATATTTTTGTTTGTAAATTATTTATTATTTAAATATTATTTTTATTTATAAATAATAAATTATTTTATTAGCAGATGTATTATATTATATTTTTTAATTTCTATTAAAAATATAATAAGAATAAATGTAATATAACATGGCACAACATGTTCATTAATGGTGATCATAATTAATACCATCTTGATCAAATTTTAGGACATAGGACTCAAATTTGAGGTGAAAGGTTGACATAAACAAATTTTAGAAATAGGACATCATGATGATTTTTAAAGACAATCAAAATCCCAATTTCGTTAAATAGATTTATAGAGTTCAATAACACATCAATCGCATATAATATTTGAATACTACAAGTAGATTCTAGCTACAAAGTATAATAACTATATTTAACAAATCACAATCACCTTAGATTCTAAAGCGAGCGATAATTTATTAAATTTAACTAGGAGACTAGGGTCTTATCTTAAACCCCTAAGCGATTTAATAATCAACTTAGATTTTAATTTGCTTAACAATTACAATAATTACCATTATCTAAATTGAATAATTTAACCATATAAAGTCATCACAACTTTTATAATTAATTAATTCACCCAAATCAATCTTCAATTTTAATTATATTATGAGTTAATTATTATTTCCTTATATTATTTAAATAATTCCAAAATTCTTTAAATTAACATTAATACAAATTAATTGTATTAATATTAATTATTTAACTACGCAAATGAACATAAAGTTTCCAAATCATCTTTAAATTAACTAATCCATTAAATTAATATTTAATACAAATTCAGTGTTTTAATATTTAATAATAAGCAAATAAAAGTAAAGTACCATACATCATTAATTTAGCTAATTCATAAATAAAGTTGCCTAGAAAATAAATCTTCCACATTTGGTAACTAATCCCCCCTCATAAATATAAATAATCATTTACCACAAAATAAAAATATAACCTCTTTAAATTAACACTCCATTAAAATTAAATCCACAACCTAAAATACAAACACTATAATAACTCCTTATTTGAAATGGGGTTTCTCCCCATTTAACTCCATTAACTATATTAAAAATACAAAACCCCTTTTAATATATTATTCTTATATTTTAAACAGATGTGGGTGAACCCTATTTAGGGTTCCCCTTTTTTTCTTATAAACATAACTAGCTATACGATTTCTTTTATTATTTCCTTTTACTAACCCTAACCCAAAAATTGAGTTAGGGATTTCATTCTCTGTTGGTTGCTTCCAGGTCGACATGGGGAGAAGGAAGCAGAGTTTTTGGAAGGACGAGGCTTCGAGGGAAGGTCGGTCCCTTGTGGGTTGCGGCCTAAGCCGACCCTATGGGTCACGGGCGAAGCCGACCCTACAAGCCGCGACCCATAGTGTTGTTGGCAATTGACACTCATTGGATTCATTTTGTTGTCATTGATGGCAACATGATCTGATGGAAATCATAAACTGACACTAGGAAGCTTATACCGACAGATACCGACTTTGGAGAATTCAGGGCTACACCGACACCGGCATCGACATCAATACTTCATTGGAGGCTGACATCAAGGAGGATTTACTTAATAAATCATTTTGTAATTATTGTCAAGGTTGACATTGAATATCTTTGTAATGTATTGCAAGCCGACATAAGGAATATCATTTGTAATAGGTATATAGGTGAGTCTACTAGGTTATTTTTGATATGATGAGACATATGAAATATGTGGATATAGGAGAATATAGCATAACTGTATGATGCAAAATATATGTATGAAGATCATTTTGTATGCAAATGTTATATCTTGTAATGATCTGTAGATAGCTTGGAAAGTATTCTTGGAGAAGAAGATATACCAGTAGTAGTTCAGGGTTTATAAACTAGCACAGAGCAGAGACAAAACCGGAACTCTATTTGGCATAGAAGATGCATTCTTGGGTTTATTTTCAGTAATTTACTTCAACAGAAAGCTTGTATTCAATGAGGTTCTTTAGTGATGAGCAGTATGCTATAGGGAGTGTGCCTTCCTGAAAGTGCAGGGCCCTATTATATGTAATATCTTTTCATATGGCCAGTGAACTGATATTGTGAATCACAAATCCCACCGTGGTTTTTCCTCATTGAGGTTTTCCATGTATAAATTATGTGTGTTATGGTGTTCATTTATGTGGATGGTTTGTTTTCTTCTTGTTCTATGTTTATTTGTTTACCGGTTTATATATGCATGGTATAAAAGGATAAAAAGTGTTCATACCGACAAAACACCGATTCACCCCCACTCTTAATTATATGTTTATTTGTTTAACAACTTGAGGAAGATCCTAAAATCAGAATCTTTGAACATGGCTATGGAGAAGCAACTTGAGATGGCCCTTGAGGATTATGATGCTGAAAGGATGAAGAACTTGAATTGCAAGAAGAATTGAATTCTACAAATGAATTCATTCTTATCCTGCAAGAAAGGTTATCATCTGCTCAAGCCAAGAGAAAATAACTTTTGCAAAAACTGGATGATGAGGAGAAGAATGCTCTTAAGGAACAATATCAGAAACTAAGTCAAGCAAACATGCTCATGAAGAATGAAATGCAAGATCTGACTATGAGGGTATCAAAAGATATTGAGGATAGAAAGAAGAAGGAAGATAATCTTGTTATATCTCTGACGAACAAATTTGATGAATGTGCCAGATTGACTCATGAGAATAATTTGTTGAGAACTGATTTGGCACACTCCCAGAACAATGAAAAAGAACTTGAAAGACAAATAACTACTCTGAGAGATGATCTAACTACTGCAAGTGAGTATAAAGAAAAGGTTAGGATCAATGCTGCACAGTTGGATGACTTATTGAAAAGACAAAGATAGATTGATGATTCTAGAGGAGTTGGATTTGTACAAGGTGAAAGCTCCGGTACTGCAAATGAAGATCAGACAACTGGTATGCAGAACTCATCAAAATAGAGGAAACTTGTAAGGCAATCTAATGCTTATAAATTCAATGGTAGATGTTTTGTTTGCAATAAATTTGGGCATATGGCTAAACAATGTAGAAATAAAGCAAATCAAAACTACAACTCAATTCCTGGTCAATGGACAAATTGCAAGAAATATGGTCATAGATCAGAAGATTGCAGAATGAATGTTAAATGTCATGCATGTGGAAAGTTTGGACATTTTTCTAATCATTGTAGGTCAAGAAATGATACCGGATATGTCAAAGCAATTTAGAAGAACAATGTTACATGTTATGCATGCAACAAAATAGGTTGTATTTCTAAGTATTGGAGAAGCTATTGGGACTCATTAAATTTGAGTCAATTTTTGAGGTCCATTTCAAAATTTTGCTATTGCACTTCCAAATGACCACCTAATCTCATCCGGAGTGGCCTATTTAGAAAGAGAGTAAAATGGAGCCAGTTAATTATCAAAGGGTAAGGCTTGGGAATTGTCCTACACCTTTTATTTGACTAATGAAGTGTTGTGCAACTTTCAAAATTTAGTTTGGATCAATTTATCAGGTACCCATTCCAAGGGGTGAGCTAAAAGTGCATGTTAGGTGCAAATGTAGATTTTATTGAGTAGCCTACTTTGAGCTCCTATAACTTTTTCCCTGTTGATCGTCATGGTGAAATTCAAAGTGCACTGAATTCTATGCATAAAAGTGAGTCCACATGCCAAATTTCAAGTCCTTGTGAATCCATTTGTTCAATTTGGCAAGCTCAATCCATTTGCAGTTTGTACTATTTGCATAAGTTCTTGTTTCAGGAGCTAGTCTGAGCCTCGCTTTGCACATTTGTAAAAGATGCCCTGGTGAATGTCATTTTAGAATTTTTTTTCCAAGCTATTGCTGGTATAAAAGAAAAGCTATGTTTCAAATTTCAAGCTCTTGCGAATCCCTTTAATCAGTTTTCAAAAGGGTTTCTTGAGCCACCTTATTCAGTGTTTCGTATTTTCATTGCTACATCAGTTAAAGTGACTATTTTCATGAGCACACTATTTGTACCCTATCAACTTCCTAGTTGAACTGAGCATTCTAAGTTTTGATCTATACTTCAAGGTACCTATGCCCTGGATTTGGGGATCTATGGAGATCATTTGATATTTTTAAGAAAGGCATCATGAGTTCCCTGCACATGACTTTATCAGGTTCGCAGTGCTGACAAAGCTAGTTGGTCATCTTTGACCATTAATATTTCTTCACTTGAGATTCGTCTTGAGAAACGGCTTACCAAAGTTTATGTTTGTATATCAAAGTACATGCCTGTCAGTTTGCAAAGTCCAGAAAGGTGTTTTGACCAGTTTGAAAAATACGTCTTTGGGATCAAATGCAAAAATGTGGCACAAGTGCCTGAAATTCGCGAAACTCAATTTAATGATCAGAAAATGGTGTCGATCGATTCCAGAGGCATGTTCAAGGTTCCTAAGGTGTTTTCAATGGTCAGTTAAAATGAAATAGAAATTTTTTTTAGTCGAGCCCACTTTGGGGCCCGACCTAGCTCATGCCTGTGGATTAATTTTATGGTGAAAATGGTCTTAATTCATAATAATGCATATCAATGTCAGCTCGGGTTCCATTGGCAGCTTGGTTTGAGTGAAGATTTAAAATTATTGATGTGTGCCATCAAGTGCAAAAAGTGAAAAGCATGTCTAAGACAAGGATTTGGCCTGTGTAATGTATTTTTGCTTTGGCAACAGAGAAGAGACATTAACAAAAATGCAAATGTACCTGGTAGATGGTGTTGAATGGAGAAGGGATTGATCATTCAGCAAATATAATTGGCATGTGAAATGCCAGCCAACATCTTCCTATGTGTTAAACACAATTTTGAAGGGCATAAAAAAAAGAAAGGCTTTCTAGTAAATGCAAATTGGTAGGCTTAAAGCCCAGCCATGCCACATGGCTGGTGAAAAGGCTGCAGAAAATCTCCAAGCAAATGTAATTCCACAACCTTTGCCCAGTCCTCTCTGCCATGGCATGAAAAGGGAAAGGTTAAATAGAAAATTAGCAACAAGTGCAGTCTGTAGGTGTAATGTCTCCCTGCTTGGCTGTTGAAAAGGATTTTTAATCTCCAGCAAATGCAACTGCAGGTGCATAGCCCAGTCTCCACACCTAGCCAACATCCTCCTTTGCCAGCCGTGAAAAATTGAAAGGGCATTTGAAAATATTTCAAGCAAATGCAATCACCAGGTATAAAGCCATTATCCCACATTGGATGGGTGTGGGAAAATTTATGTATTTAAAACCAAATGCCCACATAACCATAGTGTCAAAGCCTTGAAGGCTTTTGACACAAGTGCAATCTTGATGCCCAGATGCACCCCATGCGCGCATGCACGAATCTTGAGGCAAGGAGGCTAGCCGGCGACCAAATGGGCCTCACATGTGCATGATTCCCGAGGAAAATTTTGCAGAGAAATGGTGAGTTAACTAGTGAGCAAGTTCGCAGCAGATCAATGATGTGTGCTCTTTTGTGAAGCGAAGTTGCTCACTGGTTACCCATCGTGAAATGGCGAAAAGGCAGAACGAGTTAAAGGGTATGTAAGTTGAGAAAGATTGGACGATGGGCGTTGTTTCGCGAAGCGAAGATGCATGCTTGTTACCCTTCGTGAAACAATGAAAGGTGAGCTCGCGAGTCTCGGTGAGATGGCATAGAGGTGGCAATGAGCAGGTAGTCCAGTGGTGAATAGGTGATGAACAGTGGACCCTCCTGACGAAGCACAAGCTGCCACGTGGTAGGAGGCAGGGCCAAAATGGACTGAAAAATTAAAGTTAAATGTAAAGTTTGAACTATAGTGTAAAATTGAAAATTTAAATGACAGAGGTGCATCCGAGATTAATTCATTGGAGGGGTTATTTTAACCTAAAAATACAAGTATTGTATACCATTGGAAAGCCCTCAAAATGAGGAATCGAGTTCTATAGTTTGTTTCAAAAAACAAGAGATATTTTGAGAGAAGTTTCCATGGGAAGGAAGAAGGAATATTTTTCAGTTTGGGAAAGAAGGCACTTTGCGGTTTTTGATGCAGCCCTAATATTTTCCCTCCTTTTATCCTTTGTTCTTCTCATTTGTAAGGGTTCTAGAATTATATGAATAAAGCTCCAGATTTCTATGTTTCCAATTTTGAGTACTTCCAAGTTTGTAGTGTAATGTCTTCTTTCAGGTAATGGAGTCTTATTTTCTAGTTGTAGGTGTTTTTTGTTGTAGGTTCTTATGTATGTAAGGCATGCATAATTTCACACAAGATTGTCTCTAGATTTGTACTTTCATTTTATTCAAATCAGATCCTCAAAGAGGATGAAATTTTTCATCTCAAGGAGATAGTTGTGATTGTTTGTAGGGATTCTCCATTAAGAATTTAAATTTTGTAATAAATCATGAATAATGGAATATAGTTTCAAGATCTGATGATTTTGTGAATGATCTTAGTAATGCATTTATGGAAGGCATTAATGCAAGAATACTTTAATAATGAAGATGGATTTGCAATAGAGGTTCCCATTTATAGTTTGATGTATGACTCCATGCCCTTGGATAAGGCACTGGTCTTGCAGATTTTGGGGATTCTCAGAGAGTTTTAAAATCAATATCCTTTTACTTGTTGTTTGTAGTTTTAGTTTGTTCCATATATATCATGCTCAAACATAGTTGAGTTGTATGTGTAGATCTAGCCCATCTGCAGTAATCTACTTATTGTTGCCCTGGTGAGATCTATCTGCTTCTGTTGATGTTGTCATAAGTGTGTAATGGGTTTAATTCAATGCATCAAAGGTACACCCACCTAGGTTTTGCAGAGATTGAAGAGTAGAAGGATTCATATCCTTGTTATGTTTTCCGAGCCTTGAAGTTTTCATAGGTTGAAATTGGCTACTTCATAGATCAATTGCAGGTTTACTTGGGTTAACTAGTTTTGGTGAACAACAAAATCAAGACTCAACCGGTTAATAATGATAAAGATAATGAGAAAGGAAAGCAGAAGATAGATGAATTACAATTAGATCACACCAAGAGATGGGTTAGAAAATCTGAAGAACTAAGTGGAGATGGATCTACACCGGTAACTCCACTAGTAGAACAGGGTATTCCTCCACTGGTAGGAAACTCCATCAGTAATTGAGGCATAAGCCTTAGGGGTTGGCAAAGTCATTGTTAAATTTTACATACTACCCCAGAAGAGACTTAAGGAGATCTAAAAGAAATCTGAAAAGTTGTGTTCATCATCAATGAAGGTTCACCCAGCACATGATTGTGAAACTGACATCCATAGGGTTGTTGGCGAAGCATTTATTATAGAAAATTAGGGTTTTATTCATTGATAAAAGGGGTTAAGTGAACTCATTTTCACTCACTGAGCATTCAAGCATTCAGAGAGAAGTAAAGGCAAGTTAAGAGGGAGAAAAAACATTGTGAAAGGATTTTGAGCAGTTATTTGAAGCAGTCAATCTTCCACTGGCATTCACTTTTAGGTATTTTTCAAAATGGCATCTAGATTTTCAGATCCTACTTTCATTACAAATCCCACCATTGTTGAAGTCAAGAATAGGTTAAGGACAATATTTAAGTAGGTTCCTAAAATTGCTAAAAAGGAAGACTCTGCAGGAGCATTTTGTAGGGTTCCTAACAGCGTAATGTATGTTGAAGATTTGAGGGCATACATTCACTAAACCCTTGAGGACTTGGGCACAAAGGACATCAAAAGTATGTATCAATCCATGATACTGGGAGACTCCGGAACCATCAAACTAGAATACAAAGCAATTGAGGATCTAAAGTTAACCGATATTTTTTACATACCAGAATTCAAAGATGAGGTTATTAGATACGTTCTAAGTGGGGTTCACATCAAATTTATTTGGCTAGATAGGCCTTACATGACCACAAAGGAGGCTATTCAAGTTGTCACTAGCTTACCCAAGGTCATACAAGAGCCTGGCAAGAAAATTTCCAACACAGAGGTCAAGAAACTCACCGGTACTACACCTGATAACAGATCAATGAGGATAAGCATAATCACTAACATGGATATAAAGTTTGCAAGCATGATCATAGGTTACAAAGTAACTCAATCCAACTGATTGAATTATGTTGCTAGTTCATGCATTCATGTTGCATATTAGATGTTGAGGAATAATGTGAAGTATGATTTATGTGAATGGATGAGGAGTGAGTTGATGTTAAACCTTGGTAAGATTAAAGGAATCAAGAAAGGCAGTTTTAGATATGAAAACTTGATTGTTTGTTTAATGCTTTACTTCCAAAATGAGCTACCCGGTCTAGGGAAGAAGCATTGGGCTCATGACATACCCGTAGGTATGCAGATCAAGGAAGCAATCACCGATCTTGGTACCCGCAGAGATGAGAAACTTTGGGGGTATTTTAAGAAATTTCAAGAAAACATGAGGCAAAGGGAGAGAATTTGAAAAAAAATTGTGGAGAAGTATTCCATCGATATCTATTTCATGGTAAAAACTGATGAAACTCTTATGGAAGCAATTGAACCTAGGCAAATCTAGATTACTAAGCTTGGATATGAGGTGGATGATAGAATTTTTGAACTCTATGCAAAGATGTTGTTAGATGCCCCATTAGATGATAAAATAGAGCATTTTTCTACAACATGAGAGAAGGCTCTTGAAGTGAAAACTAATTTTAACAAGAAGAGAAGAAGATAGAAAAGATGTCTGCATATGTACAAGATGTGATTTATAAGATAGACACTCAACTGGGTTCTAAATCCAAATAGGCAGCTAAACTGGCAAAGGTTGGTACTGCAGAAGTGAAGAAGCCACAAGTTCACATTTCCCCTATCACTTCTGATTTCTGATTTTGAGGATAATGAACCTCTGGCTTTCAGAAGGGTACAAAGGAAGAATATGGTAAAACCACCGGTAGTGCAGAAGAAGGTAGAGCCTAGGAGGAGACTTGTTAGAAGGGCAAGCCTACTGCACCTCCACCACCAGTAAGGAAGCCTATGCAAAAGAGGAAACCAGTCACACTGGCAACCACAAGAAAAAAGAAGAAGGGTGATGATATTGGAACTGGTAACACCACAATGACCTGTGTTGAGCTTATTGATGAAATTACAAAAGATGGAATGTTGAAAAATGTATGAAAGTGTTATGAAGATTTAGAAGTGAATGAGAAAAATGAATTAGAAGAGGCTATTTTGTTGTATATAGACATTTTCTAAGAAAGCCTTAGCTGAAATCTTGAAGGAGATACATTTATCCTTGTATAATAAGCTTGAGGCTAGGAGACTTGATGTTATCAAGAGAGATAGGGAGATCAAAGAAGTTGCACTTTTGGAATTGTGTGGTGCTGTGAATAATGAAGAAATGAAAAGATGTATAGACACTGCAAATAGGACAATTTTCAGTAGCAAATCCTGATAGATAAGCCTTATGATGGGGAGAGTAAATGAGGTGATAAATGAGACAAGTAAGGGATGGACCAAATTATTTCAAAAAAACCCAAACTTTTTCACATCTCAAGAAGAATTTGCAAGGGCAACATCTTCCACCATTCCTGACAATCAAAAGGGAAGCGTATTTTGGGTAGTTCAACTCCAATTTTGACACAACTGGCAGTAACTATAGATATTCAAACACAACCGACAGCTAAGAAGAGTGTACAGTTTGTACTGGCACATACCATTTTTGAGCAAGGCAATGTACAGGACACTGGAAATATTGTGGATAATATTCCACTGGCAGTAACCGACACTGCACCAATTGGCGAAGCCACCGGTGAAAAAGAGAATGAGATGGACAAGGTAAAAGCAACTAAGTCCATACCGGAAAGTAAAACTAATTCCTTGGCAAAGGTTTTGGCAATTGACACTTCTCAGGTTGAGAAGAAATCAGTCTTTGAGTTGATTCCAATTGAATTAATGACGATGGCTACTCAAAAATTACTGAAGGAAAGTACTACAGATAAAGGAATAATTGATCAATCGGTCTCAATATTGCATAGACTAATACTTGACTATTAGATTGAAGATGAAGCAAGCCCTTCCGGTAAGCTCAAGACTCTAACAGAGCATATCTCTAATAGTTTTCAATCTCTAAGGTAGATTGCAGACTGACAGGCTTTGGAAAATTTCACAGCAGCAAAAAGAACAACTTTTGATAATATTATAGAAACAGAGAAGAAGAAAATTGAGGACAAACTTATTCCTATTGAGGTTTGTTTAAAACAATGTACAAATATCTACAGAGTGTGTTGTAAAATATAAAGTCTTATGGATAATGTAGATAACAGGTTGAAGGAGTTATATTGCTAATTATTTTGATGGATTGACTGCACTGAACACATCTATTGATGGACAAATTTCTTAGAGAACCAAATTTTTTCTTTTGAGAAAGAGAGAGATAAAATCATGCGAAGATCAAGAAATCTAAGAGGATTGGTAAGTCCTAGACTAGATTCATTGGGTGTTCATAAGAAAGAGTGCATGGACATGATAGATAAACCCACACCGACAAATATCCAAGTGAAGGAAACACTTGCCCACTTACTAAGTGGACTTGCATCTATTTTCAATACTTTCAAATCCGGCTGGGATACATATCTTCAATTATTGCAAAAGGCATACTCGGAAATCTTGAAGATAACTAAGCTCCAGTGAAGCTAACAATATTTCTTTTATTCTTTAAATTCTTTCACTGGTATTTGGCATTAATGTCAAAGGGGGAGTATGCACATATGTGAAAAATGTCAGAGAAAAATATCATAGAAACACATTGGAAGGATATCAGATGGAGTGTATTGCTTTGGGGGAGCATACTGACAAGGAATCCATTTTTCACATGAGTGTTGCCATCAATGCCAAAGGGGGAGATTGTTGGCAATTGACACTCATTGGATTCATTTTGTTGTCATTGATGGCAACCAGATCTGATGGAAGTTATGAATCGGCACTAGGAAGCTTATATCGATAGATACTGGCTTTGGAGTATTCAGGGTTACACCGGCACTAGCACCGATATCAATACTTCATTGGAGGCCAACATCAAGGAGGATTTACTTAATAAATCATATTGTAATTATTGTCAAGATCGACATTGAATATCTTTTTAAATGTATTGGAAGCCGACATAAGGCATATCATTTGTAATAGGTATATAGGTGAGTCTAGTAGGTTATTTTTGATATGATGAAACATATGAAATATGTGGATATAGGAGAATATAGCAGAATTGTATGATGCAATATATATATATATATATATATATATATATATATATATATATATATATATATATATATATATATATATATATATATATATATATATATATATATATATATATATATATATATATATATATATATATATATGAAGATCATATTGTATGTGAATTTTATATCTTGCAATGATCTGTAGATAGCTTGGAAAGTATTCTTGGAGGAGAAGAGATACAGGTAGTACTTCAAGGTTTATAAATTGGTACAGAGAAGAGACAGAACCAAAACTCTATTTGGCATAGAAGATGCATTCTTGAGTTCATTTTTCAGTAATTTACTTTAGTAGAAAGCTTGTAGTGAGTGAGGCTCTTTAGTAATGAGAAGTATGCTCTAGGTAGTGTGCCTTCCTGCAAGTGTGGGCCCCTATTATATGTAATATCTTTTCATATGGCCAGTGAACTGATATTGTGGGTCACAAATCCCACCGTGGTTTTTCCTCATTGATTTTCCATGTATAAATATTGTGTGTTATGGTGTTCATTTATGTGGATTGTTTGTTTGATTCTTTTTATATGTTTATTTGTTTAATGGTTTATATATGCATGGTATAAAAGGATAAAAATTGTTCATACTAATAGAACATTGATTCACCCCCGCTCTCAGTGTTCTTAGATCCCAACAATTGGTATGAGAGCTTGGTACCTTGGAAGAAGTTTAACAACTTAAGGAAGATCCTAAAACTGGAATCTTTGAACATGGCTATGGAGAAGCAACTTGAGATGGCCCTTGAGAATTATGATGTTGAAAGGATGAAGAACTTGAAATTGCAAGAAGAATTGAATTCTGCAAATGAATTCATTCTTTTCCTACAAGAAAGGTTATCATCTGCTCAAGCCAAGAGAAAAGAACTTTTGCAAAAACCAGATGATGAGGAGAAGAATGCTCTTAAGGAACAATGTCAAAAACTAAGTCAAACAAATATGCTCTTGAAGAATCA
Organism: Cryptomeria japonica; assembly: GCF_030272615.1. Classification (NCBI taxonomy): domain Eukaryota; kingdom Viridiplantae; phylum Streptophyta; class Pinopsida; order Cupressales; family Cupressaceae; genus Cryptomeria; species Cryptomeria japonica. Next base: position 463,775,918 of record NC_081410.1, on the reverse strand, counting down.
AATGCAAGATCTAACTATGAGGATATCAAAAGATATTGAGGATAGAAAGAAGAAGGAAGATAATTTTGTATGCGAATTTTATATCTTGCAATGATCTGTAGATAGCTTGGAAAGTATTCTTGAAGGAGAAGAGATACCCGTAGTAGTTCAATGTTTATAAACCGGTACATAGTAGAGACAGAACCGAAACTCTATTTGGCATAGCAGATGCATTCTTGAGTTCATTTTTAGTAATTTACTTTAGAAGAAAGCTTGTAGTCAGTGAGGCTCTTTAGTGATGAGTAGAAAGCTGTAGGCAGTGTGCCTTCTTGCAAGTGCAGGCCCCTATTATATGTGGGGGGGTGGTGAATCAATGTCTAACCGGTTAGTAGAATATTTAAACTTATTAATAACTTTGCATCCCAAAACAGTGTACCAGTAAATAAGAATTAATGCAATAAACAAAAATAATAGAGATAGCATAGAAGCACACCATAACACAAGATGTTTAACAAGGAAACCTTGGTGTGGGAAAAACCTCAATGAGATTTGTGACCCACAATATTTACTCACTAGCCAATGAATAAATACTACTTACAATGAGGGGCCTGCACATGCAAGGAGGCCAACAGCCTAGAGCTCATTGCTCAATAAAGAGTCACACTAACTACAAAATGGATTATCAAATCCAATACAATGTACTGCTCAAAATAACATCTCTCATGCCAGGTTCACTACTGTTTTAAGCTCAATCAATAACCAAAACCTTCGTTGTCAACTATATCACCTTATAAAAAATTGTCTCATCACACACTATATCTCTCTCTCCCCTATATCTTATAAAATGACCTATAAGATCTCATACATATATGAGTTTTTTTCAATATACCATCTCAGCTTACCAAAGATAATTATATTTACAAAATAATTCATATAAACAAAACTTTATCCCATGTTGTCTTGAGTGCTGGTATGCTTGTTGCCGATGTAATCTGAATGCCAATGAAGTGCTTGTTGGTGCCAGTGTATGAAGTTTGTGATGTCAGGCATGTAGAAACCAATTCCGGTGACTTTCCAGTTGGTTGCCATCAATGACAACATCAACTATTCTCATAAGAGTTTAGAATGCCAAAAATCTCCCCCTTTGGCATTGATGGAAACACTCATGAGAAAAATAAAAAACTGTTATCCCAAAACTGAAATCTAAAAAGATGTGCTCCCTCTGAGCAAATGATCTCCTCTATATATGCACATGTATTTTTCTCTCCACTACTCCCCCTTTGACATCAATGACAAAGGATTTCATAAATAATCAAAAGAGTACAAAAAATGCTACCTCAAGGTTTGTAACCGATTGGTTACAATCTAAAAGATGTCCGCCAAAATCATATTCAGAGTCTGCATAAATTTGTTGCTATCATCTAAAGTTGCCTCTGTCTGCTTGATCATACCAGTGAGATAGTGCATTTGTTGCTCTGGTGATCATTCTCCTTGTACTATTGCCTTAGACAATTCAGTTCTCTGAGTAATTAGATTATCCAGCCTCAGACAAAGTTTGTCTTTCAGTTCTCGGGCATTAGACCTTATTCTTGCCTTCTCTTTCTCAAGTTTTTCTAACTTCTCAAAAACTACCATTTCCTGCACAAAAACTGATATAAGTCTGGATGAACCTATAATATTATCCGCAATGTCATCAATTTCCTTTTGTGTCTTCTTGATCTCCTTATCAATGTCCTCAGTCAAATAGTAAGGTTTACATGCTTCCACTCCAAAATTGTAGAATTGAGTACCAGTAAAAGTGTATCCACATGATCAGTACAATTCTTTATGGTGTTTTCAAAGAATGTGTTTTTCTCTTTTTCAACTCTCTCCTTTATGATATCCTCATTTACCTTGTCTATAGTTATAACATTATTAGCAATAAATTTGTACAATGTGTCCAATTTACCTAAAGAATCCTTAATGTGATCTATCTGACATGTAGGTGCAATCATTTTCAAGATAGGTAAAGTATTATCAATTGCCTTAAAATCCAATGTATTTCAATCAATTATCCTCTTAATTGAATCCAAAAGTACCTCTGTGATATTGGTAGGTTTGAATTCACTTGTAGATGTGCTTGGTTCAGTTGTAGATTTCATCTCAATAGATGTCTGACCAATCACCTTCAGTATCTCCTCTTTATTTCCATCAGATGTATCCATTTTGCTTTTATTTTCCTCTGGTGGATCTATCTGTGTTTGCACCTCAACCTTTAATGGTTTCTCAGATTGTTTTAGTGTCTCTGTAACTATCAACTTCTCAGTCTCAACATGAACCTTTGCCTTGGTTTGTTTCTCTGAAACTTCTACTGTCGGTTTCTCGGTCTTCGGTGGCCCTATGCTAGTACCTTTGTCCTCTGTTGGTTTTTCAGTCTATGTCAGTTGCTCTATTTGAGTCAGTATCTTAGTTTCCTGAGAGTCAACAGTTTGTGCCAGTTTCTCCAAAATCTTGCTATTATCAACATTATTTGACTTAACTTCTGAAGTTTCCTTGTCCACAACAATGTTTACCTCTTGAGTATCCACGTTCATTGTAAAGAATATCTCAGACTCTGGATTAGTATTGTCAAGAGTTATACCTTTAGTATCAATAACCAGTGGATCTTCTGTGTACCGATGGTGTATCCAAAGGTGGCGATGGAAGATTATCTGTAACCTTTATGTTTGGAATACCACCAACTTTGCCTTTACCCTTGTCCTTGTCTTTTGATATACTTTGAATGTCTTTTTAGGTCTGCTCTTTTCCTCTTGCTTTTCCTTCTTTACAAAGAATATATCCCATTTATCTACAGTTTCATCTGCTATCTCTTTTACCCTTCTAGCCATCAGGCTTACTTGCCGGTGTCCACTAACAAATACAGATCGGTTAGCTTCATAAATAAGTTCATCTATCTCTTCTTTAGAATTTACCAGATGTACAACTAAGAGTGCTTCAACTTTCAACTTCTTATCCAATTCCATTACTGATAGTCTTTTGGCTTCCAATCTCATGTAGAGATCATTAGGTAACCCATCAATCACTTCTATCAACACTTTCTTATAAATGTCTAAGTGGAAAATAATAGTTTCTTCAATTGTGCTTTTGTTAGAATCATTAGAAGAAATATACCATTTACTTACATTAGACAAATTAACTTCCTCTGTAATCTCATTCAATAAATCATCCAATGTGGGGGTAACCGGTGTCTATTTCTTCTTAGGTGTAAGTTTCTTCCTTAGCATTCTGGTTTTCTTAGGTGAAGGAGAGGGTACCGGTGAGGGTTTTCTCTTCATTTCTACTCTTTTAAACTTAACAGCCTTCCCACTATTAGTATCGATGGATGTTAGAACCGGTGAAACATGTGCTTCAGGTTGTAGTCCTTCAAGCTCACTGGCTGATATACCATTGATGTTCGTGACATTTTCTTTGATTTCCTTTACCTTCTTGGAGGCATCTTTGATAAACTTTTCTCTTCTCTTAGTCCTTTTCTGCATAGATACATTTCTCTCTATAGTTTCTGCATTTCCAAAGAATTTCTCAGAAGGCTCTCTTGATGCATCAAGTAGAGCTTTAGCATAAGTTTCCAAAATAGATAGGTCTACCTCATAACCCATCTCCGTAACCCAAATAGTTCTAGGGCTTACTGCTTCCATCCAAGTTTCATCTCTCTTAATCACAAAACAAATTTCCTTGTCATATTTATCAATTATGCTCTATGGTAGTCTCTCTCTTGCTCTCATCTTAGATTGAAATGACTTGAAATAGTCTGTGATGTTCTTAATATTGTCAGTGCCCATACCAGTGAAAGCATCTTGTATCTGTCTTTCTACTAGGATGTCATAACCAAAATCCTTGTGACCTATGCCAAGAATCTCCTCGGTAAAGTACAACATTAGGCATACTAGAAGATTACCAAAATGGAAAGTACCTTTCTTGTCTCCCTTAATCTTCTTTAGATTGTCAATTAATTCATCCTTAAGCCATTCACACACATCAATCTTAGCATTATTGTTTACCATTTCATATGCACTGTGAATACATAGACTAGAAACAAAATTTAGTCTATTTGCATGAGTTGCTTTGTAACCTAGTACCATACTCACATATCTCACATTGATATCCTTAACATCATTTACTCTAAGTGACCTATTATCAGATGTGGCTGGTTAAATCCATAACTCCTTTGTTAGGAATCTTCTTGGTTTTATCAAGTCTACTATCAGTTGAAGGTAAACCAGTAACTACCTTAATTACATCTTTGTCTATCTTGCAAACTAACTCTAACCACATGAATTCTCCATGGACTTTGCTTAATACAAGTCTGACAACTTCCTTTGGAAATTCAAGAATATTCAGAATCTCTACAAAACCTAAATTTTCCACAACCTTATGTTTAGGTTTAATCACTCTATTTTCATTGGTAATAGCCCCATTGAATATCTTCTCCAAATTCTCAGTCCCTAGGTTTTCTATCTTGCAATGTATGTAAATTCTAGGGTCTTTTGCAAATGCTACACCTTTAGGAATTTTCAAAAAAGCTCCTATAGAATTATCTTGTTTTACAATCTCGGGGATAATCTTGAATACGGGTCTAGGGCGTTTAACATTTTCCACAATGGTAGAGTTTTAAATAAACTCTGGAACAGAAGATTCGGAAGCCATTTCAAAGATAAATACATCTAAACCAAAACTATGAATGCTTGAAAATCACTTTGCAGCTTTGCCTTAGAATGCCTTGCTCAATTTCGCACTCTCTGATCGTTTGAATGCTCGGTGAGTTTGAAATGAGGGTTTCTCAGTGTTTTATAGCCAAAAAGGTTCTTTAAACTGCATTAAATGCTTGTCGGTTAAGTAAAAACTTAACACATTCATCGGTAAAGAAGAAATGTATCTTCTTACCATCAACTGAGGGTAGAATGCATGATTTTCAACTTGCTGCAATACCCCCTAAGGATTATTCCTCAGTTAGATGAAGAATCTCCTACTGGTGGAGGATTACTCTATTCTATCAGTGCATAGATAATTTCATCAGCTCTCTGATCACTCTTCTTGATCCATTTTTTTGAAAATTCTTGTTTTACTTCATCTACCTTTTTCTTTTCCCTTCAAACTAGATCCTTTATTGTTCGTCGGTGCATTCTTTCTACTACAAAATTTAGCAATATGTCCAATCTTGTTACATGCATAACAAGTTACATTATTAATCTGAATAGCCTTTCCATAACCTTGACCAGTTTGTGATCTGCATTGATTAGATAAATGTCCAAATCTTCCACAAATATAGCATTTCACATTCATTCTACAATTTTCTGAATTATGACCAACTTTGTTGCATTTGGAACATTGACCGGTGGGTGAGTTTGTATTATGATTATTTCTAAATCTACATTGATTTACTCTATGACTATATTTGTTGCAATTAAAACATTTCCCATTAAATTTATAAGCATTAGGTTATCTTACCGGTTTGTTCTGATCTTGATTGTTTGCAGTACCAAAACTTTCTCCATGTTCAAATCCAAGCCCATTAGTATCTCCATCAGCTTTCTACCTTCTAAGCATGTCATCAACTTCTTCTGAACTTTTCTTGAATTTGTCTTTGTGTTTATTTTTAGTAGCCAACTCATTTTCTAGAATTCCAACTTGTCTCACAAGCTCAGCTTTATCATGTTGCACGTGAATTGGATCTATCTTTAGCATATCATTTTCATGACCAAGTCTCAGATTTTCATTTCTAGCATCATTAAGTCTCCTAGTCAAGTCTTCTTCATTCTTCTTCCTATCTTCAATATCTTTACATAACCTCATAGTCATATCTTGCATTTCATTCTTCATGTTACTGTTTTCTTGTCTCAACTTATTTGCAATGTCTCTAAGAGTCTCTTTTTCATCATCATCATTCTACATCTTCTCATGAAGTTCTTATCTTTTATTTTGTGCTATAACAAAGTTCTCCTAAAGTCCTTTAATGAATTACTGTGCAATCCTCAAATCATCTTCAAGTTTGATATTCTTCAATTTTTCTACATCAAAATCTTCAAGAGCTCCTTCCAACTGTTTTCTTAAGTTCTCCATCTATATTGGTGTCAGAATCTTCCTCAAGTTGTTAGGCTTTTAAAAATAGAGAACCAGGCTCTGATACCAATTGTTAGATTCAATGACAATGTCAAAGACACTGAGGGGGGGGGGGGGGTGAATCGATGTCTAACCGGTTAGCAGAATATTTAAACTTATTAATAACTTTGCATCCCAAAATAGTGTACCGGTAAATAAGAATTAATGTAATAAATAGAAATAATACAGACAACATAGAAACACACCATAACACAAGATGTTTAATGAGGAAACCCAGTGTGGGAAAAACCTCAGTGGGATTTGTGACCCACAATATTTAATCACTGGCCAATGAATAAATACTACTTACAATGAGGAGCCTGCACATGCAGGGAGGCCAACAACCTAGAACTCACTGCTCAATAAAGAGTCACACTGACTACAAAATGGATTATCAAATCCAATACAATGTACTTCTCAAAACAACATCTCTCATGCTAGGTTTAGTACCGGTTTAAGCTCAGTCAATAACCAAAACCTTCATTGTCAACTATATCACCTTATACAAATTCATCTCATCACACACTATATCTCTCTCTCCCCTATATCTTATAAAATGACCTATAAGATCTCATACATATATGAGTCTTTTTCAATATACAATGTCGGCTTACAAAAGATAATTGCATTTACAAAATAATTCATATAAACAAAACTTTATCCCATGTCGGCTTGAGTGTCGGTATGCTTGTTGCCGATGTAATCTGAATGCCGGTGAAGTGCCTATCGGTGCCGATGTCTATCATTATATGAAGTTTGTGATGTCAGGCATGTAGAAACCAACTGTCGATGACTTGCCAGTTGGTTTCCATCAATGACAACATCAACTATTCTCATAAGAGTGTAGAATGCCAACAAAATAAACTTACTACAATTTTTTCTCAGAGATAGTTTATTACAGCATTAGATTATATTTCTCTAACAACAACTTTAGTTTTATACCAATTTTCTATAAATCTTGTGCAAGTTAGGAAATATCAGAGAAAACTATAAAAACCAAATTTTTGTTTCATCATTGAAATAAGATATTAATTTGTATGAATTTCTGATATGTTCTATATATTAATAGAAATAGTTGGTTTTGTTTCTTTATGCAGATCTATGAAGGATCATGTGAATATGCAAGGTCCATTGCCACAAAATTGATGGAAGTTGTAGATCAACCAACAAACTACATTTCTAATCTTTGAAGTACCATTGAAGAGTTGATGTATTTATACCTTAGGTGATTGACCGACAGACAATATTTTTTAATAGAAATGACACTTGAGACCAATTAGATGGTGGTCATATGGGACTTTAGACACAAATGATCATTGCCCTCATATTGCAATAGCTCTTAGAAAACCTATTATAGTTCATTCTTCACTATTTAGAAAACTGTGAGCATAAATTTTTTTCATGTATAATTTGTGATTATTATGTACTCATACAAAGTCTTTTCTAATGCAAACAATGTACATTTGGAGTATCTTCTCATTATTATAGAGCTCATATTTCTTTCTTTCTATTTATAAATTGTTTAGTTATGCAATTGGTATTTTTATGTTGTTGTTAAAATTGTGTGCTCATATATCATTGTAACAACAATCAATGACTAAATTAATAACTAAATATATGACTAAATAAATGACTAAATTAGTGACTATCATGACTAAATAAATGACTAAATGAATGACCATATCGATGACCAAATCAATGACCAAATCGATGACCAAATTGATCAATCAAAGCAACCAGTGGTCACGTGACCAAATTGATTTGTGATTGGAAATAAACTACCAGAGGTCATGTGATCAAATTTAGTCATTTATCTACAATTTTTGGTAGTTTATTTAATCATATATTTTTGTTTTTGTACTAGTGATTGAGGCATTGAACAACCATTTTGAATGCAAAGAGATCCCTGAGAATAAGAAATTTATCTTTGCTAAGTCCAAGATGAAAGGAGCAATACTCACTTGGTGGAACTACCTCCAAGATGAGAGGGTGAAGGAAGGTAGAGGTATGGTGACCTCATGGGATATAATGTTGGCAAAAGTGAAGGCGTAATTCATCCTCGTAGACTTTGAAGTCCAAATCTACAATAAGTTGCAAGGTTTGAGGCAAAAGGACCTTGATGTGAGTACATATACCGAGGAGTTCCATATGTTGATTCTAAGGACCAAACACCATGAGGAGGAACTGTAGAAAGTGGCAAGATATCTTAGTGGATTGAAATATAGTATCCAAGATGAGGTCAACATACTAGCACCGGAGATAGTGAACAACTGATTTCAACTAGCACTAAGAGTAGAGGAGAAGATAAAGAGAAAGAATGATACAAATAACAGAGGTAAAAGGGGGCAGAAACTTCACAGGCAGAGGCCCAATGAATGGTAGAGGCTAATCAAGAAAGTCAGCATGGAGATGGTAACACAAGATGGGGTTTCAGAGGAAGAAGACCCAACCATAGAGGTAGATTTGGTGGAAGAATCTCAGAGCCTTTTAGATGCTACAACTGAAATCAAGTAGGTCATACCATAGCTAAGTGCCCTGAGAAGATTGGATCAAGCTCCCAAGGAGAGAGGAGTGATGAATACTAAGAGGGGGGGGTAAATTAGTATACCAATGATTACTGAACTCAAACACTTTATCAGTCTAGTAGTAAACCGGTATAACAATTTAACTAACAAACCGGTTAACACAAATGCAAACCAAACAGCAAGTAAGGCATTCACCCACAGAAGCACAATCACCATAACACAAGAGATTTTGACATGGAAACCCAAATGGGAAAAACCATGGTGAGATGAAACTCACAAGTAACTATCTGCAGAATAGTAACCAGACCGGTTAAGGTCATACAATATTCTTTACCAGAACAGATCCTGTTAGGAATCTCAATCTCTATTAGGAGATAAGTCCGATTAAAGACTACCCTATGAGAGGATTTTAGATCCACAAATGTGAATCACCTTGTTAGACAATTTACAAAGGCTTTTCTGGGCCTACCTAGGTAAGGGTTTCTAACTTGTCAAAGATGTGAGTAATCAACAAGTGAATGATCTAGCAAATAGCACAGTAATCTTGGTTAGATCCATGATATCTCATTGCTAATGCATTTCAGCATTACTTCAGTCTTTAGTAAATCCACACTCTGTTACAAACCACAGACTTGATCTTTTTCTGTTAAGATCACACATACAAGAACTCATCAACCACCACAAACCCTAACAGCTACACACATACTAAAACCCTAAACATGATGTCCTTAAAAGGAATCTGATTTCATGTCGGTCCAATAGGATTACATTGCAAGTTCCTAAGTTCATTGTATCTAGACACATTTGGTAACATGACACAAAATCACCGTTAAAGTGTCGGTGGATGGTAACTCATCACAAAGATATACTGGTTGGTAACTCACCACAGAGTATTACCGGTTGGTACAACTTTACCAATTACCGGTTGGTAACTCAGAGTAATATTGGTTTAACTATTAAATAGATTACTGGTTGATAGAAATGAAGACTGGGAAAATGATAACTGCTGCTTCTAGTTCCTTTACTTCATTCCACTTGAGATCCTTGAACTGCTTGAGGTCCTCATGCCGCTTGAGATTGGTAAATACTTTCTGTAAGACACAGATAGTCTAAAGACTATAACATAATACCGGTTTGAAACAAATACCGATTGAGCATAACTCATACATACAAAAAGTGATCTCATAGCAAGTGTGTGTCCATAAATGACAATCACAACATAGTCATCAAAAATGCCAACAATCTCCCCCTTTGGCATTGATGGCAACACTTAGGAAAAATTTTGATGTCTAAGTGTTTTACAAAAAAATATGCCATAATAAAAAATACTCCCCCTAAGCATATACACCATCCCTTTAAAGAAAAAAAAATGTATACTACTTCCTTATAGAGATAAACATGCGTATGCATAGCATGCATCAAAATTTTAAATACCAGAATACTTCTCCCCTTTGCCAACAATGACAAAATACAACTGAATAACCCCTGTTTCTACTAGCTGAATAAATGTTTATGATAATAAAGAGTGAAACTTGTCAAAAACTGATTTAAAGTCCTATATAAATTGCTTCATGGATAAGGACCATGACTCAAGTAAAGAGGTAGCAACCTCACTCTCCATTCACATCTGGGATACCTGTTCCTCCATGGCATCCAAGGTACTCATCTCTTGAGTAACTGTCAAGGCATCTAGATTGAGATAGCACTTCTAAAGTATTTGCAGTCTTGATAGTAGAACCAGTTGTAGTTCCTGCAAATCCCTGGTCTAGTTGCTGATCTCCAAATCAATTCTAGTAGCCTAAAGTTGAAACCAGTGAATGGTTTTCCCATAAGCGATAAAAGAGTCATATGGGGTCTTGAAGGTGCTTATGAATGTCTGCAAATCAGTTTGTAGTTTGTCTTTCCAGGGCAAGCACATCATCACAGAATAGATAGGGTAGATATATCTTACTGAGTAGTAATTTCCCCTCATCCATTGCATCTCTAATGTCCTTCTATGCCTTCTATAGATTGGACCAGAGCTCATGTAACTTTTTCACCAAGGCAGTGTTCAAAGCCTTTTGATGCTCCTTCTTGGCATGCGCTTTGGCAACCTCTTCCAAGCTTTGTACCTGGTCCTCCACAACTATGCATAAGAGTTTCAGTTGGGCCAAAGAGGAATCAGTATTGGGGAGGTTGGTATTGGGTATCAAACTAGTAAGAGTGTCCACTAAAGCTTTGATCACGTCTTTCTCCTTCTTCCTCCTTATCACCTCTAGGTGTTCTTGAGCAACCTTAATGCTTTGTAGCAACTCCAATTCTTTAGCAGATTTGAGGTCAATGGGACTGGTAATGTCAGCCAATTTGGCTTGACTACCGGTTTCCTTTGGGGTCTCCATGATGCAGAGGATGGAGGATCTAGTTGCAATCTTGCAAACTATAGCATAATATGGACCCAAACCCCAACACTCCTATGGTGTTTCAAATGCTCAAAGTGCCTCAATAGGCTCAAAACTTGTCTTCACCTTAATCAGGTGTTTCCTCCACCTCCACACACATCAAATAACTTCACCTAACATATCTCCAAGGTTTTCAAACCCTCAACTCATCAACTGATACAAAAACCCAAATCTAGCCCTTCACTAGGCCTAGTCTCCTAGTAGCCTACTGGACTGTTTTTGGCTCTTTTCACACACATTTCCCAAAAAACCAACCAATTTTATGACTGATTTAGATACCCAATATCAACCTCTATCAACACCCAAAATATTTCCTATGGTTGTTTTGGAACAAATCACTCAAAAAACTGTTGTCCCTAGTCACCGTGAGGGCTAATTAGGTCACTTTTGTGAAGGAAGTACCCTCCAAACTCACTTCCAAGATTAACCCTTTTTTACAGTATCTTTTTATGGTCTCAATCCAAGGATTTTCAAGGTTTTAAGTTTTGGTTGCACTCCTAGATACCCAAACACCAAAAACCTTACTAAATCAACCTTACAACTAGGGCTTTCTCAAAATCCCACCTCCAGTCACTTTTGAGGCTCAACCAAAGTTCAGAAACCTTCACAATGGTATTTCTAGACACTTCAATGCATAAAATACCCCCCTTGTTCAATTAGATTCTCTGCTGCTACACTCTAGCCTTCATTTTTACTCATTTTCAGTCACTTCTCTTGCAACTTTCATGGTGTACACCTGCACTCATGTTAATTCCTGTCAATAATAGGTTAGGAAATTATTTTACATGTTATTTGGCATCCATCCTATGAGAATCAAACCTTTACTTTATAGGATGGATCCATACATGTTTGGAAACTCACAAAATTAGTGAGAAATCACTAGTTTTCTTGGGACAATCAGCAATAAAACAAAAATGCTATCTTCAAAGAACTTCAAAACATGTTAATCATGTAAAGAACAGTCTATGGAGTCCCTAAAACATAATAATATCAGCTCTTTCACTTAGCAATGCAAGAAAAGCATGAAAACACAAGATTTTGACAGCAAGTAAAGAGTTTTTTATTGATTTTCTAGAACAGTTTGTACAAGTCCATACCAGCATCATCCAACCATGCAAAAATGTCATAAGATACTTTATAAGTCCTTCCCCAACCAACTCCAACTGATCTCCAACTAATTAGAATGATTAAAGTGCTTAAACAAGGCATAATCTACTTTCCCTCCAAAACTAGAACTAACCGTTGGAAGTCAAGTTTTTGAATTTAAACTTTATTTCTAATGCTCCTAACAACTAAAATTTATCAAATCAATGGGTTTTAATCATGATATTATCATTTAAAGCATACTAGACCCTTATTCAACCTATCTAGACTCCTAGGCATCATTTGCCCAATTACAAAGCATTTTGGTCCTTAGGCCTTTATCAGGACCTTTAGGACTTTTACACATTACATATGATTTATTGCTTTCAAAAGCCATTATTAGCTCTAAAACTCTCCAATCAAATTTATTTGCTTCATAAAAGCTTCCTAGTACCTTTATTGTCTTCATGGTTTTGTAGGCTGGCCTGGGTGCTCCTGCACCATACTCCCCACCAATTAAAATACTCTTGTCCCAAGAGTGATGCTGCTGCTTCCAAACATCAGATTGTTGTTGGCTCCTTACAAATCCTAATTGAGGGATGAAATAATCCCCAAAAGTCACCTTCTTTCTACTTCTCGAACCTGTAGTCACATCACACATTAGATTAGAAACAAAACATGTATTTGGCTGCTCTTGTTTAGGACATTGCTGCTCATAACCAATCTATACATCTGCTCTTCTCTGATCCACTTGTTGTACCTGTAACTTCTCTTTCACACTCACATATCCGTGCTCAACAATAGGACATTTTACTAAACCAATTTGCACAAAAGATAAATCCCATAAATCATCATGAAGAGGACTATTCTTCCTCATAGTCTGCTGCAAATTAACATCTTCCTTCCAACTAGTATCTTCTTGTCTTTCAACCTGCCTTATCATTGGTAAATGCTCCCCAAAACATATTATAGGATTCTCTTTCAAGACCCCCAAAGGTAAAGGATTCAACTTATATTTTTGACCATCTTTATGAACCAAATATGTGTTATCAAAACCATCATGTATTGTTCTTCTACTATGTTGCCAAGGTCTTCCTAATATCAAATGTGCACAAGTCATAGGAACCACATCACATAATACTCTATCTTGATATGGACCAATAGAAAAATTCACATAAACCTTCAAACTAACCTCTACATGCTGTTGTTGGGTAACCCAAGTGGCCTTGTAGGGATTAGGATGGTCAAATGGTACGATTCCTAACTTGGTTATCATATCAAGAGACACAAGATTACTATGTGATCTTGAATCAATGATTACCTTACATATCTTTCCTTTGCATAAACAAGTAGTTTTGAAGATTGTTACCTTTGGTTCTTGCTAAAGTTTCTCACCTTGCCTTACCATCAAGAAGTCACCTTCAAGGATAGGGTCTGCTCTCTTTGATTCTTCTTTCTTCTCATCTTCTTGTACCATATTCACTCTTCTATCTCTGCCTTGATCTGATTCAATCCACTTAGGACATCTGAATGATTGGTGCCCAATCTCATTGCAATGAAAACACTTACCTGTAAAGATTCCACTTCCTCTTCCAAATTTGCCACCTCTATGGTTGTATCCTCCTCTTGGTTCTGAAAAACTTTCTTTGCCTTTCTCATTGCTGCCTTGACCTTGATCTCTATTACCTCTTCCTCTATTAGAAATGCCTCCTCTTCCACCATTACCTGATCTTTCTTGTTTTCTTTTCACCTTCTCTTCTGCTCTAATTGCTAACTGATAACATTCACCTATTATTTTCGGTAGTTGTAGACCAATCTCATCTTGCAAATTAAATCTTAAGCCATTTATATACCTGGCTACTTTCTCATCTTCTTCCTCATATCCTCCTCTGATACTAAGCTTGTGAAATTGCTCAGTATAAGCCATTACATCCATCTCTTTTTGCTTCAGATTATGTCTCATCCTCTTCACATGAATGGTATAATTAGATGGTAGGAACTGCTCTTTCATCAAACTTTTCATTCTTGACCATGTAGACACTTTTGTTAATCCTCTTGCCATCCTATCATTCTGAAAACTAGTCCACCATGTCAATGTTGTACGTCTTAGCTTAGTCTTTGCAAATTTCACTTTCTTCTCCTCTTCCATTTCTTCAAACTCAAAATAGTTATCCAAGGCATCAAGCCATCCTAACACCTCTTCACTATCCATCTTCCCCTAATAGATAGGCAAATCAATATGACTCTTACCTCCACTACCTTGTACTGCTTTCAACAATCTAACAAATCTCTTTTCTTTAGGGTCCTCCATGTCATTTGTTCGCTGCTCTTGGTCTGCTATCTCATTCACTTCTTCATCATCCTTGCCTTCTAGGTTGTCTTTCTCTTCTCTTCTTCTATTCCTCTCAAGTTTATCTATCCTTGATTGCATATATTCTCTCTCCCTTCTCCATTTTCTTTCTTCTCTTTCCTTAGCCTGCTCTCATGCTGCGTCTTGTTCCCTTCTTTCCCTTCTTTCCCTTTCTAGGATTTCCTTCAATTCTTCTAGTTCTCTTGCCAACTGATTCTTAGGTACCATAACTAACTTTAACAAACCCGCACTAGATCTTTTAATGATGCTCTAATACCACTTGATGTAGAGGATGGAGGATCTGGTTGCAATCTTGCAAACTATAGCATAATATGAACCCAAACCCCAACACTACTATGGTGTTTCAAATGCTCAAAGTGCCTCAATAGGCTCAAAACTTGTCTTCACCTTACTCAAGTGTTTCCTCCACCTCCACACACACCAAATAAATTCACCTAACATGTCTCCAAGGTTTTCAAACCCTCAACTCATCAACTGATACAAAAACCCAAATCTAGCCCTTCACTAGGCCTAGTCTCCTAGTAGCCTACTGGACTGTTTTTGGCTCTTTTCACACACATTTCCCAAAAAACCAACCAATGTTATGACTTATTTAGATACCCAATATCAACCTCTATCAACACCCAAAATATTTCCTATGGTTGTTTTGGAACAAATCACTCAAAAAACTGTTGTCCCTAGTCACCGTGAGGGCTAATTAGGTCACTTTTGTGAAGGAAGTACCCTCCAAACTCACTTCCAAGATTAACCCTTTTTTTAAGTATCTTTTTATGGTCTCAATCCAAGGATTTTCAAGGTTTTAAGTTTTGGTTGCACTCCTAGATACCCAAACACCAAAAACATTACTAAATCAACCTTACAACTAGGGCTTTCTCAAAATCCCACCTCCAGTCACTTTTGAGGCTCAACCAAAGTTCAAAAACCTTCAAAATGGTGTTTATAGACACTTCAATGCATAAAATACCCCCCTTGTTCAATTAGATTCTTTGCTACTACACTCTAGCCTTCATTTTTACTCATTTTCAGTCACTTCTCTTGCAACTTTCATGGTGTACACCTGCACTCATGTTAATTCCTATCAATAATAGGTTAGGAAATTATTGTACATGTTATTTGGCATCCATCCTATGAGAATAAGACCTTTACATTATAGGATGGATCCATACATGTTTGGAAACTCACAAAATTAGTGAGAAATCACTAGTTTTCTTGGGACAGTCAGCAATAAAACAAAAATGCTATCTTCAAAGAACTTCAAAAAATGTTAATCATGTAAATAATATTCTATGGAGTCCCTAAAACATAATAATATCAGCTCTTTCACTTAGCAATGCAAGAAAAGCATGAAAACACAAGATTTTGACAGCAAGTAAAGAGTTTTTTATTGATTTTCTAGAACAGTTTGTACAAGTCCATACCAGCATCATCCAACCATGCAAAAATGTCATAAGAGACTTTATAAGTCCTTCCCCAACCAACTGCAACTGATCTCCAACTAATTAGAATGATTAAAGTGCTTAAACAAGGCATAATCTACTTTCCCTCCAAAACTGGAACTAACCGTTGGAAGTCAAGTTTTTGAATTTAAACTTTATTTCTAATGCTCCTAACAACTAAAACTTATCAAATCAATGGGTTTTAATCATGATATGATCATTTAAAGCATACTAGACCCTTATTCAACCTATCTAGACTCCTAGGCATCATTTGCCCAATTACAAAGCATTTTGGTCCTTAGGCCTTTATCAGGACCTTTAGGACTTTTACACATTACATATGATTTATTGCTTTCAAAAGCCATTATTGGCTCTAAAAATCTCAAATCAACTTGATTTGCTTCATAAAACCTTCCTGGTATCTTCATTTGCTTCATGGTTTTGTAGGTTGGCCTGGGTGCTCCTGCACCACTCCACTTGTGTGCTCTGTGCCGCTTCCTCCTTCTCTTTGGCTCTTAACTTATCTTCTTCTGCCTTCTTTTTCTCCTTTTCTTCTTTCTTTCTTTTCTCTTCTTTCTTCTTCTCTTCTTCTTTCCACTTGTTTTCTTCTTCATCCTTCTTCTTCTTCTCCTCTTCCTGCTTCTTCTTCTCCTCTTCCAGCTTCTTCTTCTCTTCTACCTTTCTCTTCTCCTCTTCCTTTCTCTTTTCTTCTTCCTGCCATTTCTCTTCTTCTTTCTTTTCTTCTTTCTTCTTCTCCTCTTCTTTTTTCTTTTCTTCCTCTTTTCTCTTTTTCTCTTCTTCTGTCTGTTTCTTCTTTTCTTCTTCCCGTTGCTTCTCTTTTTCTCCGCTTGCTCCTTGGCAGCCTTTTCTTTGTCCTATTTTTCCTGTCCTGCCGCTTCTAATGGTGTACCCAGAGTGACATTTTCACCATTCAAGGCATCAACATCAATAGGGTCCATTTGATCAATGACCTATTCTCCTTCACTGTCATATACCTCATCCAGTTTATTGGTTGTCATTTCTTGCTCAGCTTTCCTGTTGGCTTCAGCCACTTGATGCAACCTTAAAGCAGCTTGGGCATGAGAGTGGGTATCTTTTACCACTTCAGGAACTTTTCCTTCTAGCAACAAGAGTCTCCTTCTTCTCATGAAGAAGAGGTTTTTGTATTTTTCCATAGTTTCATAAAGTTTTGAATTTGACACATTAAGAAAATATTGTTCAAATATTTCCTCTCTTATTTCTTGTTCCTTCTCTATGGCAATGCGCCATTTGTTATTTAAAGAATTATATAAAGAATCCGGTGTCACAGATCTAATTTCTGATGCCGACTGGTCATTAACACATAAATATTGAATGACTTCCTATTCAACTTCCTCTTTCTCATTGTCATTGAAATCATCAAAATATTCTTGCAAATCACTAAGCAATTTTCTTCTAATATTCTTAATAGTTCTTTGACAATGTTTCAAAGGTTTGTAGGAGGAAATATCAATATTTACCGGTGAAGATGTTGCTGCTTCATTCTTTGTCTTTTTCCTTATTTGCCTAGTCTTCTTAGGCTATTCTTTAGACACAGTGTCCTCTGAGTCCGGTGTGGTGTCTTTTGTCTTCCGCTTTCTCTCAAAGACTTTGGCGGGTGCAATTTCTGGTTTCTTCTTTGCTGGTGACCACTTGGTCACTTTGGGACTTGCTATGGTAACTGATGCCGATACTGAAGGCACTGCTTTTCCCTTCTTTACTGATGGTTCTTCAATCGGTGTAACCCTTTCCAAATAGGTGTTGGTTCTCTTTTCCTTTGGATCAAGGGGTGAGGTGAGTAGGGTAGAGGCATACCCATCTAGCATGTCATACATTACCTCATATCCCATCGGTTCCACTTCTTGTCTAGGCTCAACCACCTCCATTATGCACTCATCAACTCTGATGGTGAAGCAGATGTCATCTTCATATTTCTTGACAATATCACCTGATATTCTCACTTTTTGGCTCATTTTGCATCTGAACTCATCAAAGTATTTGTTTAGAACTTCTGGATAACCGGTTCCAACTGCTTGAAGGCTTTCCTTGATTTGCTTTGTAACCGGTTGGTCAGCAGACTACTGAATATCTCCAACTCCTGGGAAGTAACCTTGAAAGTAGAAGAACAACCCAACCAATAGTTGTCCAAACTTAAATCTCAAGGCATTGTCTTGTTTAATCGACTTTAGGTTCACTAGAAGTTTCCTTTGCATACAGGTGCATAAGTCAAATGATGCATCTTCCATGATCATCCAGTAGGCAGCATTTACCGCTGCAGCAGAGACAGAGTTGATCCTGCTAGCATAAAATGTCTGGTAACCTATTACCATGCAGGCATATTTTACTAGATCCTCCTTGATGGGATTGATGGTCATTCCCCGTTGGTTACTCACAGAACCAATGAGCGTGGTCATTTCCGTCTTGCTGATCTTCCTTAGGGCTGGCACTTCACTGACGTTACAGAAACTGGTGACGGCATGAATCGCTTTCAGTGTGATATCATGCATCCACTCTAAGTACATTTTATCACTGTGCACTTTGCTCAGAATGATGCGGATGTGATCATCTAAAAACTCTTCAAGGAAATAGACTGCATTGTGAAGCTTCTTCTTTTCCAGGATGCTAAATTCCAATTTAATCTTCTTGTCCTTCCCACAGAACAAACTCAACTGGGAATGGATTACAAGAGATCCTAAGTCTTCAATTTTACAGTCAATGTAATCAAAAATGCCTTCCTCCACTATAACACCAGCGGGTATTTGAGATAGGGCATTGTATTTTGCCTTCCATTGAATGAAGTCTACTAGATCAATGGATGCACTAGGGCTAGAGTGTGATGTGAAAGCCATGATAAACATAGAAATTTGAGAAATACCTTCGTAATTCGAAATTTAGGGCTTGCAAATTACACTTCGCCACACACTCCTTCGGTTGCTGAAATACCACTTTGTGTTCTACACTTGATCTATTGATATTCGCTTCTGATTCTTCTTCAAGATTTTGAAAATTCTTCGAATCGCAATCCAAATTGCTTTTCATTGCTCAGTGTTTAAAAAAACTTCTTCACTCGAGAACTGATAAGTAAAAAATGACTTGAAAAATCCTTTTAAACAACTTCTCCACCTACCATAATAAATGCTCCACTATTAGGGCGTAAACCCTAATTTGCCTTTTACCATTTCTGGTCTTCTGCCAGTTGATAGGTATCACTTATTGATTAAGGTCTTTTACTAGTGTAAACTGGGGGTTTGAGATACTTCACTGTTTTCTCCCTCTAAGCTTTTCTGATGCTTAGTTTGTTGGTTCAGTGACTTCCACACTAGGTGCAGAAACCGGTTCTCAATTCTTCTGGCTTCTTCTTCCAGGTTTTCTTCATATCCGCTTGAACGGTTTCAACATCTATCTTTCATTTATGACTTACCTGTATATCATCCAATATATTCTTTCTCATTCTACAGAATCTTGTTGTATGACCCGGTTTGTTGCAATGATAGCAAATCATTCCAGGTGCTCTCCAAGGTCCATTGTTCATGTTTCCATTCTTCCTTCTACATGTTGCAGCAATGTGACCATTTCCATGATAGATCAAATAGGTTGCTCTCCATCCAGTTGTCGCTTGATAGCCACTACTTCCTGACTGATAATTATAGGTATTAAACCGGTTTGGGTTCCGGTTCCCAGAGGGTTCAGAAAAAGATCCTTTACTCCTTTGAGGATACCTTCTGGTGTTGTGCATGACAAACCTGCATTCAAATGCTCTATGCCCAAAATTTTTGCATGCATAAAAATTACCATTGAATCTATTGGGTCTAGGCTTATTATTTAGAAAATGAGGAAAGTTATTGTAAGCCTTACTTCTACATACATTAGCAGTGTGTCCTTCCTTGAGACAATTAAAGTAAATAGGTTTGAACTTTTTCTTACCTTTATCCTTTAGTGCCGGTTGTTTCTTTGATGCTCCATCTTTTGTTCCAGAGGTCTCAACTTCCTCATATTCAGAGAAACCAAGTCCATTAGTATTCTTTACCGGTTTAGTTGATTCAAGCTTCTGCTCTAGCTTGACAGTGCTCTTATTGAATTTGGCAAGTATTTTATTTGACTCAGTAAATTCTTTGGTAATAGCAGCATTGGATTCCTTCAAGGTTGTATTCTCAGAAACAACCATGTGTAGTTCACCTTGCATTTCTTCCTATTCCATTTTATTTTCATGAAGATGAGCGGTAAGTTCACTGATCTCTTGCTTCAGCTTGGAGATCTCATGATCTTTGTCTTTTACCATATCTTCAGCTTTCCTCCAGTTCTCAAGCTCTTGACACATTCTAATAGTTAGTCCTTCAACTTCCCTTCTTAGATTGGCATTGGGCTCATTCATTTTTTCAACTTCTTGAACTAGGGCTTCCATGTCCACTTCATCAGAAGAACTATTTTCAGTTAGCTCCATCATTTTTTCAGCATCTCTCTTCTTTTTGCTTGAGAGGCCTTATATTTGACTTTAAGTTCATCATAGGCTTGCTTAGTCTGAGTGAGTCGATTAGTAAGTTCTCTCATAGTGTATTCCCCCATATCTCTTTCCAAGTGGTTAGACTTATAGAAAGCTTGGCTCTGATACCAATTGATGAATACTAAGAGGGGGGCTGAATTAGTATACCAATAATTACTAAACTCAAACACTTTATCAGTCTAGTAGTAAATCAGTATAACAGTTTAACTAACAAACCGGTTAACACAAATGCAAACCAAACAACAAGTAAGACATTCACCCATAGAAGCACAATCACCATAACATAAGGGATTTTGACGTGGAAACCCAAATGGGAAAAACCATGGTGAGATGAAACACACAACTATCTGCAGAATAGTAACCAGACTGGTTAAGGGCAGACCCGTTAAGGTCATATAATGTTCTTTACCAGAATAGATCCTATTAGGAATCTCAATCTCTATTAGGAGATAAGTCTAATTAAAGACTACCTTGTGAGAGGATTTTAGATCCACATATGTGAATCACCTTGTTAGAGGATTTACAAAGGCTTTTCTGGGCCTACCTGGTTAAGGGTTTCTAACTTGTCAAAGATGTGAGTAATCAACAAGTGAATGATCTAGAAAATCACACAGTAATCTTGGTTAGATCCATGATAGCTCATTGCTAATGTATTTCAGCATTACTTCAGTCTTCTGTAAATCCACACTCTATTATAGCACACATACTTGATCTTTTCTGATAAGATCACACATAGAAGAACTCATCAACCACCACAAACCTTAACAGCTACACACATACTAAAACCCTAGACATGATGTCCTTAAAAGGAATCTGATTTCATGTCAGTCCAATAGGATTACATTGCAAGTTCCTAGGTTCATTGTATCTAGACACATTTGGTAACATGACACAAAATCACCGTCAAAGTGTCGGTGTCTGGTAACTCATCACAAAGATATACCGGTTGGTAACTCACCACAAAGTGTTACCCATTTGTACAACTTTACCGATTACTAGTTGGTAACTCAGAGTAATACCAGTTGATAGAAATGAAGACTGGGAAAATGATAACTATCACTTGAGGTCCTCATGTTGCTTGAGATTGGTAAACACTTTCTGTAAGACACTAAGAGTATAAAGACTATAACATAATACCGGTTTGAAACAAATACCAGTTGAGCATAACTCATACATACAAAAAGTGATCTCATAGCAAGTGTGTGTCCATGAATGACAATCACAACATAATCATCAAAACTGCCAACAAGGAGAACACATTTGGTGTAAGACACTGATTGTCAGAGTGTCAATTCACCTAATTCCTATGGACTACCAGAGAGAGGAGAAGCCTTGATGATAAGGAGAACATTGTTGAAGGTACCAAGCAATATTGAACCTCCACAAAGGAAGACACTCTTTTAGACCACATGCAAAGAAGGAGGCAAGGTATGTAAGGTTATAATAGATTTAGGTTCAACTGAAAATTTAGTATCCTTAGAAATGGTAGAGAAACTAAAATTGAGAAGAATTCCTCATCCATTTCCATATAAAGTTTCATGGATTACTAAAGGAAAACAGACCTTGGTAGAAGAGCAATCATGGGTTGAATTTCATATAGGAGCCTACAAAGACAAAATTTTGTTTGATATTGTTTAGATGGATGCCTGTCATCTTCTTTAATGGAGACCATGGCAATATGACCTCAAGGCCCATCATGATGGACATAAGAACACCTACTCCATCACCAAAGATGAAAAGGTGATTGAATTGATACCCCTGCCTGATAACACTGAGGATGAAAAGGAGAAGGAGGCCAAGATCATGATCATGGAAGGAAAAGAGTTCCTCAAGGCAATCAAGGAAGAGGGAACACCTTGTTTTATAGTGATGTTAGTACCAAGGCAAGAAGAAGAGCCCATTACAGATGGAAAAGTAGAAAAGAAAAGGGTGACAGTCCCTGAGGAGGTGGAGGAAATGTTGAGCAAATACAAGGACATAGTTGCAAAAGAGTTGCCAAGAACCCTACCACCAATAAGGGAGATAATCCATTGCATTGATTTCATTTTTGGTGCCACCTTACTAAACAAGCTAGCCTACAAAATGACTCTCCAACAAAATGAGGAAGTTGCAAGGCAGATCCAAGAGTTGCTTGATAAAGGTTTGATAGGGAAGAGCATGAGCCCTTGTGCAATCCCAGTTGTCTTAGCACCAAAGAAGGAGGGAACATGGAGATTGTGCATGGATTCTCGGGCCATTAACAAGATAACCATCATGTATAGATTCCCTATGCCTACAATAGAATATTTGCTTGATTTTTTAGGAGGTGCAAGGTATTATTCCAAGATTGATATAAAAAGTGGTTATCACCAAATAAGGATTAGAGATGGTGATGAATGGAAAACTGATTTTAAAACAAATGAAGGATTGTATGAATGGAGGGTGATATCATTTGGTTTGTCAAATTCCCCTAGCACTTTCATGAGACTCATGAATAAGGTGTTGAAGGAGTTCATTTGTAAGTTTGTCATAGTGTATCTAGATGACATCCTAGTGTTTAGAAAGACAAAGGAGGAGCACCTAAAACATTTGGATATGGTCTTGAGAAGGTTGAATGAAGAGAAACTAATGATAAACATGGAAAACTGTGTGTTTTTACAAGAAGAACTGACTTACCTTGGGTTTGTGATTTCTAGAGGAAATCTGAAAATGGATGTTGATAAAGTGAATGCCATTCTCACATGGCCAACTCCTAGAACAATTGGTGATGTAAAGAGTTTTCATGGCCTAGCTACCTTTTATAGGAAGTTTATCAGGAATTTTAGCTAGATTTGTTCTCCCATGTTAGAGACCATCAGTGGTGGACAAAAGTGAAAATTTTCATGGACCAAGGAGGCGGATGAAGCATTTGAAATGTTGAAGAAAAAGGTATCACAACAACCAGTTCTTACCTTACCAGATTTTAACAAAATCTTTCAGATTGAATGTGATGCAAGTATTTTGGCAATAGGTGCAGTAATTAGTCAAGAAGGTAGGCCAGCATTTTTTAGTGAAAAATTGAATGATGTTAAAAAGAAATATTCTTCCTATGATTTGGAGATGTATGCATTAGTTTAGACACTAAAGAAATGGAGACATTATTTGATTCCCAAAGAGTTTGTATTGTATACAAATAATCAGGCACTAAGTTTCCTAAATAGTCAGGAGAAATTGAGCCATAGGAATATGAAGTGGGTTGAGTTCATTTAGGCCTACACCTTTACAATCAAACACAAGAAAGGTGTCTCAAAAAAAGTTGCAGATGAACATAGTAGGAGGGCACTAACAGTTTCAGAAATCCACTTGGAGAGTGTAGGAGTTGATTTCCTCAAGGGTATTTATGTTGCAAATGAAGATTTCAAAGACATCTACAAGGTATGTACTGAGTTTGGTAGCCAATATCATTTAGAGTATTTTGATTATTTGATTCAAGATAGTCTTCTTTTCAAAGGATGTCAGTTATGTATTCCCAAGTTTTCAATGAGGGATAACATAATTAAGGAGAAGTATAGTGGTTGTATGGGGGGACACTTTGAATTAGACAAAAATCTTGAGTTGGTGAGAAGATTTTATTATTGGCCTAAATTGTAGATAGATGGTAGAAAATTTGTGGATTCATGTGTGGTGTGTCAAAAGGCCAAAGGGCCAACAACAAATACAAGACTATACCAGCCATTGCCCATTCCTTCAAGACCTTGGGAATCCAAGATGGCACATTTTTTGCCATGCAAGAGCACAAGTGATGCTACATTTGTTGTAAATATTTTCTTTAATAAAGTTGTGAGGATACATGGTTTACCCTTGAACATTGTGTGGAACAGAGATGTGAAATTCGTAGGACATTTTTGGAGGACTTTATGGAGGAAGTTAGGCACAAACTTGTCTTTTAGTTTAGATTATCATCCCCAAACGGATGGCCAAATAGAAGTGGTCAATAGGTCACTCAAAAATCTGTTAAAGTGCCTCACCAAGTAGCATGGTGAAAAGTGGGATTTCATCATCTCCTAAGAAGAATATACCTATAATGATTCTGTCAATAGGATTATCGGAAGGAGCCATTTCCAAATTGTCTATGGACTGAATCCACGAGGTGTGCTGGAATTGAGAAATCTACCCTCAACTGAACATATCAGTGCTTGTGGAGAAGAATTTTCTGAAGGGATAAAGGAGATTCATTACCAAGTCCGGATGCA
This sequence comes from Cryptomeria japonica, assembly GCF_030272615.1. NCBI lineage: Eukaryota > Viridiplantae > Streptophyta > Pinopsida > Cupressales > Cupressaceae > Cryptomeria > Cryptomeria japonica. The sequence continues at coordinate 463,751,221 of NC_081410.1, read as the reverse complement.
TATGCAGAGAAATACAAAAAAGTACAAGGAGTAGGCTGACAAAAGAAAGAGAGATGTGCAATTCCAAGTTGCAGACATGGTATGGGCAAATCTGAAAAAAGGAGAGATTGCCAAAAGGGAAACACACAAAGCTCATGATGAGAAAGGTTGGACCTTATCCAATACTCAAGAAGTTTGGTAACAATTCATATGAAATCCAATTACCTTCAGATATAGGTATATCCCCAATCTTTAATGTTGCAGATATGACACCATTCAAAGGTACAGCATAGGAAGATGGTACATTTCCAGTAGAGGATATTGTAGACATATTGAAAAACTTTCCAAGTAAAGGGCCACCCAAACCTGAAAGAATATTGGACACCAAGGTTGTGAATAAAACTAGGAATAAGGTCTACAAAAAATACCTTGTAAAGTGGCAAGGACTCCCTGAGGTAGATGCAGTACGGATGGATGAAGACCAGATGAAGAAACATGGGACTACATTGTCGGAACTCATCTCAAGTGGACTTGAGATTCAACCACCTAGGGAGTATGGTGTAGGGGCACCCAAAGACATAAATGAAGACAAAAATGAATTCTAAAAGAGCCTAATATCACCCATGACATGAAAATGATCATCTCTGATAGGTTGATAGTTTTGTGAGTCAATAAGACCCAATTGATTAAGGCATTGTCATGGTTGCATTTTATAAGCCACCATGGATAAATGACCATGTGGATCAGTAGGAGTCTAGGCATGAGTCAAGAAAATAAATATTGGTCTTAGAAACATCAGACCAATCCTTGGAATAGGTCAAATACACCTTGGAGTCACCAAGTTTGAAAAGTGCAAGTTGACAACTTTTGTTGTCATTGCAAAATGTTGTAAAAAGGGATAACTAATCCTCCAACGGTTACAAAGTTTGAAAAGTGGCTGGAAACCATTAGGGAGGATATATTATTTCCACTTGGATCTATTATAGGTTGTTGTTGGCATAGTTGTTGAAGTTGATGAAATTTGATGATGTTTTGGAGTTTGGAGCAATACAATATACTTGGCATTTTTTGAAATTCTGTGTTTTTGCTATTCATTTCTGACCAGTATGGATTGGTGGCTGTCTAAAATCATTTGGATGAGTTAAGGAAGTATCTTAACATTAATTTTAATCTAGTTTGAGGTTTTGTAACAACCAGGTTGTATGGATCCATCCAAATCTAACCAGATTGGTCACAAACCCTACCAGCACCTAGGGCTTCACTGTAAAGATGCCCTTAATCTGACATTTTCACCAGAGGACCAAACAACCTATCGGGAAAATGTTAAAAGGGACATTGTATCATAATATTTTGGTGTTGGTTTGCATGGAGACTCCAAGAATGGAGAGATTGAACTGATCCTATGCGGGCATCTCTATGTGACCGTTGGAACTGTAGAAGTGGAGATCACTTGCAAAAGATAAAGAATATGGGATCAAGTCTTGAAACCTTGGATTTGGTGGTTTGACACCTTACCCCAAGTTCCAAAAGTGTTGGTTTATTCAGGGGACTAATACAAGGGGTACTTGTTTTGTAAATTAGGCCTAATTGGCTTAATTAGGTCTAGAAGGACAGTAAGGGTACATACCTTTCAACTTATGGTTAGAGTCTTAACCTTTGGGGAGTTGTGTAACTAGATAAAGGATATCTGAATCTAGCTTTAGTTTTTCTTTTCCTTTGGAATTTTGTTAAGTTGTGTTTGGAAAACTCAATCGGTAGGGCTACTAGGCTACTAGTAGGGCTACTAGCCAATAGGATAGTTGTGAGATAAGTATTCCCTAAAACATCTAATAGCTAGATCTTATGGGTTTTTTGTGGTGGTTGTACCACCAATAGAGAAAATCCAATAGGTTTCCATCCCACCGGTACCGAAAGATACTAAACCGATTCACACAAGGGTAGAGTGTTTTCATCATCCTAGTACTAGAAGGGACTAAACCGGTATGGATCCGTTCACACAAATTTTTGTGTGAGTTGAGAATATGGTAGGTGTACTTTCAACACCTTGAAAAAACAAAAGAACTTTTTTTGGACATAGTAGTTGTGGGCGAGAGAAGGTTTTCACCTAGTTTGTTGCCTGGCTCTGCATGAATTGGCCTGTATGATTTTCTTGGATTAAGGACCACCCGATTTATGACACATTTACAAAATCCTGTCGAGCATACCAATATGAGAGATTACCTAAGATTTTCTTCAAAAGGAAATATTTCGATTGGACGCATGGTGGTAGCTCGTTATTCATTCATTCACCAAAAAGACTACACGAGATGGATGATTAAGGCTTATCTTTGTGGAAATAACCTTCATTAAATGCCAACTTGTGCTAGTACTAGAGTCACTAAAGCTTCTTTTGGCATAATCTTTTCTATAAATACCACTTTGAGAAGTCAGTTCTGATCATACTGTGAAACAATCCTTACCGTTTTAGAACAAGCTTGAGTAGCTATTAGAATAGGAATAATGGATACCCACATTAAGATAGTAAGCATAGGCAATCAAGCTTTTTTTTTAGAAACTATCTCAGACCATCATCTGCAGAGGATGATGAACCATAAGAATCCCATCATCATAACTTCTATTAAGTGGGTTTTGGGAGAGGACTTCATAGGATGCTAGGACCATTACCGTGTAACCACATATATTACCTCCAGATTTGTAGCTTCCTTGATTGACATCATTGTGCCTAAGCACTTTGTCTTGCAACTCACTAAAGATTATTTTCATGATAAACATTTAGGTGGTATGGAGGAGGTAGTTCATCATGCAGACCCTATTTGAGTGATGCAGAGGTCTTGTGCCTAGCTCTCCAATTCACCCTTACTCACCCCAACTCCTCTACTCATCCTTCTACTCAAACTCCTCCAAGGTAACTTGTTAGGGTACACTCCTTAGTCCTCTAAGGCCTAAAATATACTGGCTTTCCTCCTAGGTATAGCCTCTTGAGGTTTCTTGTTGGTTTTGACCCAAATCTCTGATTTTGAGATGGTCTCCTACTAGGTTCCCAAAGCTCCAATTAGGCTCCAAAGACCTCCACCAAGGATCTTCACTCTAAAAGCATGTTCAAAGGTTATGGTAATGTTGTGCAGGTATTTTCAAGGTAATTTTATTCATTTACAATGTCTGCACCTTCCTCCCAAGCCCTAGGCTTTCAACTTGCTTCTTTCGGCTACTATTAGGCCTAATTGACTAGCCCTTCTTGGACTATTTTTGGTCCTTTTCCCCAAAATTTCCTAACAACCCCTAGATATTTTTACATATTTAGATACCCATTTAGAAGTTAAACAAGATCACAAAGTTTCCCATCTGGCTTTATTGTACAACTAGAGTAACTGAAAAAGAACTATTTTTAAGGGGTTTAGGGCTCCCAGGCAGTTTTGGAAGATGTACTCCAAACTCTTTACCAGTCAAAATAACAAACCCAAAAAATATTGGATTCTTTAGTACACCCATATAACTTTACAAAAAACTATGGGTTGCTAGGGTATCACTTGTCCATGGCTCTGAAAATGAGCAATCTCTGTTGCCCTCACACACTAGCTACAAGCTTGTGTGTTATTCATCTCACCCATTCTCCTCCTTATGGCCCGCTAAAACACAAAACACCTACTCTAAAAATATTTACAGAGCCTACCCAATCCATCCACTAGATTTCAACTTGTGCCATTCGTGGATGGTCAAGTAAAATGCATTTTTACAACCAAAACCCCAAGTTTCAAGGGTTTGTGAGCAACTTTTACAAAAAAAGTGAACTTTTGATCCAAAGCACTTTAAACTTTCATATTATACTTGTTGTAAAGATTAAAAAAATTCCTAACTTCCTCTGCTATTATGAGAACCATACTAGACCATACAGGTCGTACAAAAGCAGAAATTCAAAGCAAAATAGTCCAAACGTGAGAAAAAGCATAGGAAACCCTTGACAAATGAATTGAATGCAAACCAAAAGTTGATTAACCTATTATTGGAGATTCTTAGAAGGTTTTATACACAATTTTAAGTTGGTTCCAACCAACTTCCAATGCCATTTCCTTCATGGACAACTTTTGCCAAAAAATGCAAAAGTTGTCATGACCAATTTTTGACAACTTTTACCTATGAGTGCAAAAACACACTCCAAGGCTCTCAAGGCCTGAAACATCACTAAAATGGCATCCCACAATGGATTTAAACCATTTTGAAACATTCTATCAAGTTTCCAGGCATCCACCTGGTACAAACCAAAAATTGACATTTTGACAACATTTTAGGATAATGACAATTTTGGATCCTGAGCACAACAAAAGTGTGGACAACCAAACTATGGCTTCAAAAAGAATCATAGGATTTCTTCCACCTTATTACAACATAAAATAACTTGAAATCACACAAAAACTCTAAAATGCAAGAAAATACAACTTTGAGCTAGGTGTTCTGCACCATACTCCCTTGGGGCAAAGAATTCAAGTCCCTCGAGTTATCAGGTCTACTAGTTGCACTCCATGATGAATTATGTCAGCTTCTAGCATCCACATAGCCTCTGAATTAGGTAGACCTACCCACTTCACAATATAATATTTGTAGATTGCCTTTCTTGTCTTCTTGATCACCTTGGTATCCAAGATTCCTTCCAACTGAACCGATTTACTAACTGGTAAATCCTTCACCCAATCCTCTTCAAACTAAAATGTGGTATCAATCTAAGAGGTTTGATATTGTCCTTTATAGGGATACAAGTCACAAATATTGAAAATAGGAGATATGGCCAAAGAAGGAGGTAGCTCAACCTCATAGGCATTTTGGCCAAACTTATGCACAATCTTGAGTGGCCCAATCTTCTTCATCATCAACTTGGTTGGTTGTCCTTTTGGAAGTCTTTCCTTTCTGAGATAAGCCAAAACTAAGTCTGCAACCTTAAATTGCAAGTTCCCTCTTGATTGATCAACTTGTTCCTTGTTTTTTTTTCTGATTTTTGTTGCAAGGACTGTCATACTTTGTTATGAATTTCCTTAATACCTTTAGCAAAACTCTCTCCTTGAGAACTCTTGTGGGTCATTGTACTGATATCACTAAGTTCTAAGACACCTCTAGGATGCATTCCATAAAATATTTCAAAAGGACTTTTGCCTGTGCTCCGATTGATTGAATCATTGTATACATACTCTGCTTGGTTGATCACCAAAACCCAAAGTCTGACCATGTTGCTTAGTGAGACACCTTAGTAGATTACCTAAGGACCTATTGACCACCTTAGTATGACCATCTGATTGTGGATGGTAGGAAGATGAAAATGAGAGTCTAGTACCCAACTTCTTCCATAAGGTTCTCCAGAAGTGACTCAAAAACTTAACATCCCTATTACTCACAATGCTAACTAGAAGTCCATGGATTCTTACTATTTCTTTGAAGAAAAGACCTACAATATAGGTGGCATCATTGGTACTCTTACAAGGGATGAAGTATGCCATTTTTCTGAACCCATTGACCACCACATAAACACTATCAAATCCTCTTGGTGTTCTTGGTAAACCCAACACAAAGTCCATGCTCAAACATTCCCAAGGCCTTTAGGGTATGACTAAGGGCTGATATAAACCTGCATTACTTGCTGATCCTTTTTCTCTCTGACATATGACACATTGTTCAATAAATTTCCTTACTTCTGATTGCAACTTGGGCCAATAGTAGAACTGACTAGCCTGCTCCATTGTTTTATCATTGCCAAAATGACCTCCTAGACCCCCTTGATGTTTCTCTTGAATGATGTTTTGTCTCATAGAGAATTGGGGTATACAAAGGAGATTTCCTTTAAACAACAAACCTTCCTGTATCATATATTCTGAGTAGGAAACATGAGAAGTGTTAGAAAAATTAGAACATGTAGCATATATATCAGCAAAATCTTTGTCTTCTATGTAGAGGTCTCTCAACTCCTCCAACCCCACACTATGCAATTTAGCCTCTTGTATGGTCATGAATCTCCTACTGAGTGCATCAACAACTTTATTTGAGGTTCCCTTCTTATGCTTGATAGTGAAGGTATAAGATTGTAGGTATTCTACCCACTTGAGGTTCTTCTGATTCAACTTCTCTTGTCCATTGAGAAAACTAAGGGCATGGTTGTCAGTATAGACCACAAACTCTTTGGGCAGCAAGTAATGATGCCACTTCTTCAAGTCTTGCACCATGGCATACAACTTCAAGTCATACATAGAGTACTTTTTTTTTGCTTCATTCAACTTTTTAGAGAAAAAGGCTATGGGAAGACCCTCTTGACTCAAAACAACCCCTACTGCTCTTTGACTAACATCACACTCAGCTGTAAATAACTGATTGAAATCAAGTAACCTAAGGGTAGGTAACTTATCTATCTTCCTTTTCAATAACTCAAATCCCTTTTAGGCCTCCTCTATCCACCTAAACTAACATTTGACTCCCCCTTTGATAGTATTGAGCATAGGAGCACACACATGACTAAAGTTTCTTCCAAACTTCCTATAAAAGGATGCTAACCCATGAAAGATCCTAACATCATTGATATTCTTAGGTGTAGGCCAACTAAGGATTTCCTCAACCTTACTAGGATCCATTTTTAGACAACCTTGTGAAATGACAAAACCAAGATATACAAGTTCAGTCTTGAGAAACTCGCACTTTTCAAGGTTGATTTTGAGTTGTGCCTTTTTCAGCTTCTTCAAGACCATCTCCACATCCTTGAGATGTTCTTCTTTGGACCTGATAAATATTAGAATGTCATCAAGATATACAATCACAAATTTACCTATGAACTAACCAAGACTTCATTCATGAGCCTTTGAAAGGTGCTAGGTGCATTGGTAAGGCCGAATGGCATGACCAACCACTCATAGAGGCTAGCATTGGTCCTAAAGGTTGTCTTCCATTCATCTCCTGGTCTGATTCTTATCTGATGATAACCTGATTTTAAATCCACCTTTGTGAAGTAGCTTGCATCCCCAAGATTGTCCAACAAGTCTTCTATCCTTGGCATAGGGAACCGGTACCTTATAGTGATCTTATTGATTTCTTTGGAATCTGTACACATTCTCCATTTCCCCCCTTTCTTGGGTGCTAAGATAGTAGGTACAACACACAGACTCAAACTCTTTTTGATGAATCCTTTGTCCAAGATCTCTTGCACTTGTTTGGCAATTTCTTCATTTTGACTAGGTGTCATTTTGTAGGCAGCCTTGTTAGGCAAACTTGCCCCTGAAATCAGGTCTATTTGGTGATTTACATCCCTCATTGGTGGCAAAGAATTAGGTAGATCTTCTCCTATTACTTCTACATATTTTTTGAGTAGACCCTTCACCTCTTGTGGCACTTCTTCCATTGGATCTGCCTTACCTTCTTCACCAGATTTGAGCACAATAGCATACACTTGATCTCCTTCTTGTTTCATCACCTTAAGAAACTCTTTCCCACTCATCATCATCACACTTGATCCCACTTGTTTTTCCTCTTTTGGATCAGGTAATGGATCCATTTGATACCTCTTACCATTCTTGATAATGATATAGCTATTCTTCTCTCCATCATGTTGAGCCTTTACATCAAATTGCCATGGATGTCCCAACAACAAATGGCAAGAATCCATAGGCAATATATCACATAAAATCTTTTTTTTATACTCACCAATCTCATGGTCTACCCATGCTTTCTCATCAACTAAGACATGTTGACCCCAGTTGAGCCATGACACCATGTAGGGAGTGAGATGTGGTAGCCTCTTTAACTTGAGTTTATCCACCATTTTAGTTGAAACTATATTCTCAGTTGAACGTGAGTCTACAATCACTTTGCAAATCTTACCTTGAGACTTACAAGTTGTTCTAAACAAACTCTTCCTTTATGGTGGCTCTTGAGCTTGAGGAATCTTCAACAAAGACCTTCTTAGCATTAGACTTTCACCATCTGTCACTGGGCCTGCCTTGCTAAGAGGGGAAGACACACTTTGATTGTCTTCTTCCTGCACTAATTGTGTTCTTCTCTCACCCATGTATGAGTGTGAAGATCTGGTTGCTTTCTCTGGACACCTTCCCATTGTGTGGCCAACTTGATTACAATTGTAACATCTACCAGTGAAAACTGACTTTCCTCTTCCTGAGCTTCCAAATCTACCCCTAGAATTGTTTCTTCCTCTAAAGGATCCTCTAAATAGAACCCTTGAAGAGTCTCCACCACCTTCTTGTCTTGAGTTTTCTTCATTCCTTGATGTTTGTTGTCCTCTACTAAAAGTGCCCCTTCCTCTAAAGGATTTGCCACCTCTAAACTTTTGATTTTGTTCACTCCTCCTCTTGATATTGTCTTCTACCCTTAATGCTAACTGAAAACACTTATGAATGGTATTAGGAGTAAGGATACTGATTTCATCTTGTATATTTTGTCTCAATCCATTCATGTATCTAACCAATTTCTCCACCTCATTCTCATGCTTCTTAGCTCTGAGGCTTAGTTTATGGAATTCCTCCATGTAAGCATTGACATCTAGCTCCCTTTGTTTAAGATTTTGCAGTCCCTCATGAATTTAAACTTCATAATCTCCTAGAAGGAAATGTGCCCTAAGTTTGATCTTCATATGCTCCCATGAAGTTATCTTACTTTTACCTTCTTGTATCCTTTCTCCTTGCATCATATTCCACCAAACCAATGTTGATCCTCTCATTCTTGATTTGGCCACATTAACTCTTTTCTCTTTTGCTACCTCTTTGTAATCAAAATGATTATTGAGAGCTTTTATCCAATCTAGCAACTCTTCTCCATTGAGGTTTCCTCCATATGTGGGTAATACATCCAGATTGTCCTTAGAAATGGATTTGACTACATCTAGGAATAACTTTTGGTCTTGAGGCATAGCTACTACTATTGGTTCCTCTCCATCTTCCACTTCTTCATTAGTCTCATCACCCCATTCTGTCTTAACCTTTCCCTTCTCCTTCTTTGTCTCTCCGGTTCCTCTGCTTCCTTCTATATCCTTCAATCCTTCTATCATCTCTGCCACCATTTGTCGGATGGCTTCTGGAGTCATTGCCTTTGGTGGCATTGAACTTGCTTCTAATTCTTCACAATCTGGCATATACCAAATCTTTCAAAGAATGGCTCTGATACCACTCTGATGCAGAGGTCTTGTGCCTAGCTCTCCAATTCACCGTTACTCACCCCAACTCCTCTACTCAAGCTCCTCCAAGGTAACTTGTTAGGGTACACTCCTTAGACCTCCAAGGCCTAAAATCTACTGGATTTCCTCTTAGGTATATCCTCTTGAGGTTTCTTGTTGGTTTTGACCCAAATCTCTGATTTTGAGATGGTCTCCTACTAGGTTCCCAAAGCTCCAACTAGGCTCCAAAGACCTCCACCAAGGATCTTCACTCTAAAAGAATGTTAAAAGGATATGGTAATGTTGTGCAGGTATTTTCAAGGTAATTTTATGCATTTACAAGGTCTTCACCTTCCTCCCAAGCCCTAGGCTTTCAACTTGCTTCTATCGGCTGCTATTAGGCCTAATTGACTAGCCCTTCTTGGACTGTTTTTTGGCATTTTTCACAAAAATTTCCTAACAACCCCTAGATATTTTTACATATTAATATACCCATTTATAATTTAAACAAGATCACAAAGTTTCCCATATGGGTTTGTCATACAACTAGGGTAACCGAAAAAGAGCTATTTTTAAGGGGTTTAGGGCTTCCAGACAGTTTTGGAAGATGTGCTCCAAACTCTTCACCAATCAAAATCACCAACCCAAAAAATATTGGATTATTTTATTACACCCATATAACTTTCCAAAACACTATGGGTTTCTGGGGTATCACTTCTCCATGGCTTTTAAAATGAGCAATCTTTGTTTCCCTCACACACTAGCTACAAGCTTGTGTGTTATTCATCTCACCCATTCTCCTCCTTGTGGCCTGAAAAAACACAAAATGCCTACTCTAAAACTATTTATAGAGCCTACCCAAGCCATCCACTAGATTTCAACTTGTTCCATTCATGGATGCTCAGGTAAAATGCATTTTTACAACCAAAACCCCAAGTTTCAAGGGTTTGTGAGCAACTTTTACAAAAACAATGATAAGTTTTAATCTAAAGCACTTCAAACCTTCATATTATACTTTTGGAAAGATAAAAAAAATTCCTAAATTCCTCTGGTATTATGAGCACCGTACCAGATCGTACAAGTCATATAAAAGCAGAAATTCAAAGCAAAAATAGTCCAAACGTGAGAAAAAGCATAGGAAACCCTTGCCAAATGAATTGAATAAAAACCAAAAGTTGATTAAATTGTTATTGGAGATTCTTAGAAGGTTTTATACACAATTTTAAGCTGGTTTCAACCAACTTCCAACACCATTTCCTTCATGGACAACTTTTGCCTAAAAATGCAAAAGTTGTCAAGACCAATTTTTGACAACTTTTACCTATGAGTGCAAAAACACACTCCAAGGCTCTCAAGGCCTGAAAAATCACTCAAATGGCATCTCACAATGGATTTAAATCATTTCCAAACATTCTAGCAAGTTTCTAGGCATCCACCTGGTACAAACCAAAAATTGACATTTTGACAACATTTCAGGATAATGACAATTTTGGATCCTGAGCACAACAAAAGTGTGGACAACCAAACTATGGCTTCAAAAAGAATCATAGGATTTCTTCCACCTTATTACAACATAAAATAACTTTAAATCACACAAAAACTCTAAAATGCAAGAAAAGACAACTTTGAGCTAGGCGCTCTGCACCATTGGGGTATCCCCACTGCTTCATATTTGAGGTGATTCATTGATGGGGATGAGGTGGTTCCATGGATGCCCTTAATTTATGGTTTTAAAACCATGTCCATATCAACACACTATTGTCGAGTGTGGAAGTAGTTGAATTCTTGCTGAGAGTACATATGCTAGTTGAAGCAACTAGAGTGGCCGTGTACTCTGATTTTTGGGATTACATCTTCCAACGATTATTACTACTCAGAAGCCTCCCATCCTTTAGGTGGTTATGTGCTTCTCAGATTTAGATTCAAAGTTAGATCTTTACATTGGGGATGAAGAAAACAACAGAGATGATGGTAATGCTGACTACGATGAGTATGAGCTCAACTCTGAGGAGGAAGACTAGACCAACACTCTGTCTGCAACTACTCTTCTTTTATCTCCATCTTTTTGCATTTTGTCAAGAAGATACGAAGGTCTAAGAGCCTATTTTGCATTGTATATATGTAAAGAAACCTCTATAATATAAAGATAGCTTTACTTTTTGACTTAATCATGGCTTCTTTGGGCTAAAAATGCTTTCTATTTCTTTCATTTTCTTTCCTTGGTTCAAACATAACTTTAAAAAGGGCAAAGAACTAAGACAAAAGACCTCCAAAGAATAGAAAGCACACTATTTACAACATTTTCATATAATACAAGGATAAGCTTTAATAAAATTCCTTGAGGTGGATCCCATTAACTGGGATCTCTAATAGCTCACCTTGTGAGTCCTCTAATACAAAAGCATTAAAACCTTTACTTTTGACAATGTGGAAAGGGCCTTCCCACAGACTATCAAAATTTGGCATGATGTCCCAGCTGAGCACTGCACTCATTATATTTTAGGACGAGATCCCTTGGTTTAAAACCAGGGTCTAAATTTTTTCTATAAAACCATCTTTTGACGGTTTGCTGGCAATTTTAGAGTGACTCGAATGCTGCCTCTCTTTCTTCTTGAAGCTCCATGAGCTCTACTAGCCTTACCTCCATTGGCTCATTCCCTTCTAGTTCAAGAGACCTCAGGAGCTGTAGCACTAGAATCTCTCATGAGATTGGGAAATATGCCTCTTTTCCATATACAAGTTTGTAAGGAGATTTTTTAAACACCTACTTAGGGGTGACTCTGTTTTCCCAAAGCGCACTTCTTGGATGACAATACCATTCTCTATTATGTTCTGCTCCAATCCTCTTGATAAGTCAAATCAGATTTTTGTTCGTAGATTCAGCCAAACCATTCCCTTGCAGGTAATAATTCGAAGAGGTCTTCAAATAGATGTTGTGATTGAGAGAAAACTGGGTAACTTTGGACCCATGAATGCTCTAGCATTGTCGGATATAATGGTCTTAGGTGAACCAAAACACATAGCTAGCCATTCAAGGAAACTAACAATTTCCATTTCAATGGAGTTTTTAAAGGCTACTGCCTCTGTCTAGAGGGTGAAGTAATTTGTGGCTGTAAGTATCCATTTATGACTGGCAGAGAACACTGGATTAATCATTCCTATGAAATCTAGTCCCCATTGAGAAAAAGGCTCATCTACAACTATAGGCCTGAGTGGCATGGCTGCATTTTTGTGTTTTCCATCATCAAATTGGTATTGTTTGCATCGTTGGATCAGAGCATGCACATCTTTGAACAATGAGAGCCAAAAATAACCTGCACAGATGATCTTCATGATAGTGGTTTGAGTTGAGAAGTGGCCTCCTACGGGACCACTATGGAATTCATGCAAAAATTTCTTGGCTTGCTGCCTATCAACACAATAGAATAAGATTTCATCAAAATTTCGCTTGAACAGAACACCATCCAATAATCGATAGCCACTTTTTTGGAGCCTGTAAAATATTTTCTTCTCTGCAGGGAGATTTGGGGGGAAAACTCCAGTTTGCATAAAATACTAGCGATCAACCATCCAACCCTCTTCCTCTGCTCTTGTATGCATTATCATTGTTTCATCTTGATCTTTTTCTAGCTCTTATGTCTCTTGAGCTAAATACTCGCAAAGCCCTTTTTGTCAGATCACTTTGGTAAGCCTGATATCTATGTCGTACTCAAAGATCTTAGTGATCCAATTTTCTCTTTTCTCTATGATCTCCCCTTCCATGATATATTCATGGATTGCAAGGTGAGCTACATAGACTATCATTTTGTTGCAAGTGATGAAATGTCTGAATTTCTTCAGGCCTTTTATAATGGCAAATACTTTCTTTTCCACAAATCTCATATGCTTTGATTATTTTGGAGTGGAAGGTGATTGGGTGTTCACTTTTGGACTCTGTGTCTTTTTGAGTTAGTACAAAAGCAATGTTGAAATCACCGACAAATACGTACATTATAAAATCCCGAGACTTGTCTGGGTTAACCAGAATAGGGGTGGATGAAATAGCTTCTTAGATTTTTTCAAATACTTCTTTGGCTTCAGAAGTCCATTTAAAATGCATATCCTTTTCTAGCATGAGCGTGATAGGCCTTACCATACCAGTGACATCTAAAATTAATATGTTGACCAAATTGATTTTTCCTAAAAAGGATTGGACATCCTTTTTGTTTACTGGTAAAGAAAGCTCCTTGATGGATTTCATGCGATCTAACCTCATGGAACACTTAGGAATACACAAGTGCCCTCTTTTGAATAACAATCCATCTTGTATCAAAAATTCAGAAAACTCAATATGATACCTCTTACCAAAAGTTTCACATACCTTGTATATCTCTCCAAAGTCTTCATCATCATCATACATACTCTTCAAGGAATCAATACCAACACTCTCCATCTTTATTTGGTTGATAGTTAAGACCCTCCTACTGAAAGCATCTACAACTTTTTTCTTGACCCCCTTCTTGTGTTTGAGGGTGAAGGTGAAGGCTTGTAGGGTCTCTACCCACTTCATGTGCCGGTGGTTTAGCTTCTCTTGGCTATTTATGAAACTGAGTGTTTAATTATCAGTACAATCTATGAGCTCCTTAGGCAATAAATAGTGCCTCCACTTCTTCAATGACTGAACCAAAGCATACATCTCCAAGTCATAGGATCAGTATTTCCTCTTGGCATCATTTACCATTTCACTAAAATAAGAAAATGGCCTTCCTTCTTGACTGAGCACTGCCCCGATAACCATGTGGCTTGCATCACATTCCACCTGAAATATCTTGTTGAAATCTGGTAGGGCAAGGACTGGTTGTTCTACAACTTTCTTCTTCAAGGTCTCAAAAGAATCATCTGCCTCCTTGGTCCAACTAAACCTTCTTTTTTGTCCTCGCTTTATGGTGTCAAGCATGGGTGCACAAACATGACTAAATCCTCTTATGAACTTCCTAGAAAAATTTGCTAAACCATGGAAGCTCTAGACATCATTCATAGTCTTAGGTGTTGGCCAAGATAGTATAGCACTTACCTTCTCTTGGTCCATTTTCAACTCACCTTGTGAGATTACAAAGACCAAGTAGATGATATCCTCCTATATGAACAAACACTTATCCAAATTGATCATTAGTTGCTCTTCATGTAACCTCTTGAGAACTAGATCTATGTGTCTGAGGTGCTCTTCCCTTGTGTGGCTGAAGATCAAGATATCATCTAAGTATACTATGACAAACTTGCCTATAAATTCCACCAAAACCTCATTCATCAACCTCATAAAGGTACTAGGGGCATTGGACAACTCAAATGGTATGACTTTCCACTCATATAACCCCTCATTGGTTTTAAAAGCTATTTTCCATTCATCCCTTGGTCTTATTCTAATATGATGGTATCCACTTTTTAGATCCATTTTGGTGAAATACTTAGCTCTCCCCAAGCAATCAAGAAAATCGTCTATCCTAGGGATTGGGAACCTATACCTTATAGTTATATTGTTGATGGCCCTTGAGTCTATGCAAAGCCTTCAAGTTCCTTCTTTCTTGGGTGGAAGGACAACAGGTACTGCACATGGGCTTAAGCTCTTGCCAATTAGGCTTGGATCAAGAAACTCTTCAATCTACCTTATCATTTCTGCACTCTGATCTGGAGTGAGTTTGTATACTGCTTTGTTTGGGAGAGTATATTCGGGGATCAGATCTATGCAATGACTAATGTCTCTCACCGGTGGTAGGGATCTAAGATGATGCCTTTGTACTAATCAAGCAACTTTCTGACTACAGGGTCCATGTGCTTCTGTCCTCCTTTCTCTTCTAAAAACTGCTCTTTCTTTGTCACCTTAGGACTAGGCATGAGGGCATAGCAAACTGCACATTTCTCTGCAATCTCCTTCATGAACTGTTTTCCTTCTATCGTCAACACATTTTCATCTTTCCCTTTTGATTTCATCTCTTCCTTTATCAAAGGTAAGAGTTCTATCACCTTACCATCCTTGGTGATTGAGTAGGTGTTTCTCACCCCATCATGATGTGCTTTCAAGTCATACTGCCATGGTCTCCCAAATAAGAGATGGCATGCATCCATCTTGGCTATATCAAATAGAAATCTATCCTTGTATGATCCAATCTGAAACTCTACTCAAGTCTTCTCTTCTACCATGACTTGCTAACCTTAAGTGAGCCATGAGACCTTGTAGGGGTAAGGATGAGGCAAACTTCTTAGTGTAAGCTTTTCTACCATTTCAAGTGATACAAAATTTTCAGTGGACCCGGAGTCTATCAAGACCTTCCATACCTTTCCTCCTACCTTGCAAGTGGTTTTGAAAAGGGACTTCCTTTGTGTACACTCCTTGTGTAAGGACCTGCTTGTCCTAACCCTAGTTAAACCAAACTTAAACTTGCTGTTTTCATTAATTATTAAATTAACCATTATTGCACATGCAAAAGCAATAATTATTAACATGCAAGTAATAGATAAGTAACTGAACAACCATGCAACTCATTAATAACATGTAGGAATTAAATGTGCATGCGAACAATAACAATCTAAAATTACGCATGAGGTCCAATAGAATGCAAACCATAATTAGTTACGATGTCGAGTTACGTGTGCGCATGAGTAGCATAAATCATATGCATGAAATTATTATGAATTAAATTAACATGCAAAAACTCATAATTAAATATGACCATGCATGCATGCGTAAATGAAAACTAATCTAAGAAAGTAAATCATGCATGTTAGTGGGTTAGTATGTTAGTAGCCTTTTTTCTTCTTTTTTTCTGTCAGTTACATTGCATGGCAACTTCTTGTCGCTTTACATCATGTGACCTTTATAGGTCCTTTTTCATAACCTCTACATGAGACCATTCTAGTCTTTACAATGAAATAAAATATACATCTTTAATTATTACATAAAATTTTATCTAGAATCTCTGACTTTCTTTGTCTCCGAATGTGTCACCTCCGTTTGACCTGGATAACCTCCTCTCGCAAACCGGATGATGAACATATGACCCAGGCATTTTATCTGCCCAACCAAATGAAGCAAAATTTTCCCGGTGCTCTTGATAAGCTCCCGTCCCTCATGAGGGAGTATCCTAGCAAGTCGGTACCAACTGGTAGTAAGGGAATCATGTGCAATCATGTAGAACTAACAACCCATCCTGGTTGAACTAACTACATGTGTTATGGCAGGGAGAAAAATAAATAAATAAATATGATGGCCATCATTACCCTATTGGGGAGGTGAAGAAAATCACCCTTCCTTGGTTAGCCCATAAACAAGCACTCTTGTTCCATAATCATCCCTCATAGACAAAAAAATAATTAACCCTCCGCGGATTAATGTCAGAATAATATTATTATATGTTTTCTTTATAAATTTTTATAAATTTTCCCTTTATAATATAATTTTCTCAAATCAAAATTAAATTTTAATACTTTCAATAATTCTAAATTAAGAATCTCTATTTAAGTTAGAATTTACCACTATCAAGACTTTCCAAATATAGTCTTAATGTTTCGGTCATTTCCTCAAAACCCAGATCCCAATTTCTCTAAAATTTTCAAATTAATTAGAAATATTTTAAACTCAAAAACCCAGTAAATTTCCCCAAAACCCAGTTTCTAAATTTTAAGATACATTGATAAGATGGCATTGACAACACAACTGACACATCAAACAAACAAGCATTAAATCCACAATATCCAATTTTTAAAAAAAATGATCAAATTAAGACTCAAATTAAATATGAAAAATAAATGAACCTGGCTCTGAGAAAGAAGAATCCCAGGCGTTTCCCAAATTTCAGACAATCTCTTCAATCTACCTTGTCGACTTCATAACAATCACACGAATCAAGAAGTTCAAAAAGAATTGGAATGATCAAATAACAGGTTTATTCCTATATTTATAAACATTAATTATTAGGCTCTCACATGTCGTCTATATTTTTAGTACATAAGTTTACTCCAACATTGTATTTTTCCATGCCTTGATCATTTATTTAAATTTATGAATTAATATTTTAATTAATTTCTTGAATTAATCTCATTATTTATTTTAATTAGTCCTCTAGTTTTAGTATTTATAAGATATTATATCTTAAATATCTTTTATATTTTATAATTTAATTATCAAATAATTTTATTTTTAATTACTCAACTAATTAATTTATTTACTCTCTTTTAAATAATTATTTCTAGCTTGATTGTAATATTAAATACTTGTATATTTAATAATTTATCCTTATTATTATTTTTATTTTATTTTATCAATATATTTTAGACTCCCTAATTTAATTTACTAATTGCTTATCTAATTGGGTACTTTGCACAGGGTTCCAATACTTAGGTTGCTACTGGCGAGCTAGAAAAACCCCTCCTCGGTCATATGTCCGCCTTCGATGGTTACCCTGCAACTTATACTTGACAAAAATTCATCAGATCCCATTATGTAAAAATCTAGCAAAATATTAACATCATTAAATATCATAACAATATTATTTATCATCATTAAATAACGACATCATATCAATAAACGTCATTATTAAGTATTATTAATCATAACAATAAAGTAGCATTAAAACATTATCATCATAAAATAACTAACCATCATCATTGTCACTAAACCACACAATATCATCTATGATTATTAAAAGTTAACCAAAAGGTATCTGACATAATAAATAAATCTAACTGATGTCTAATTCGAGTCGTGACATCCTTCCGCACTAGGAAGAGACATCGACCTGATGTCTTATTACAAAAAAAAAAAATGCATGAAAATAATAACTAAGTCTATCAAAATAAATGTGGGAAAGAACGCTCAATATCCTTAGTGTTTTCCCATGTAGCATTGTCCTCTGAATATTGATCCCACTGGACCTTATATTGCAAGATCTCTCTCTTGCGCAACTTAATAGTGTGCCTATCAATGATTCGAGTGGGCTCCACTAGCACCACCCCTGGGTCCTGTACCTATAGTGAATGCCAATCAAGGATATGATTTATATTGGGATGGTAGGGCTTAAGCAATGAAACATGAAAAACATTATGGATCCAGGCAAGAGCTGGTGGTAGGGAAAGTCAGTAAGCAACTGGATTAACCACTTCTAGGATGTCAAAAGGTCCAACATATCTAGGTGCCAATTTGGAAGATTTCCCAAAGGAAATAGAGCTCTTCTAAGGTCTCACTCTCAGAAAGACCTTATCTCCTACTGAAAACTGTCGAAAGGTCCTATTCTTATTTGGATAGCTCTTCTGTCTATCAGCTGCTTCCTTAAGTCTAGCTTTTATTAATATCATCTTTTCTTCCATCTCCTTGAGTAATTCTGGTCCAATTAAAACTCTATCTTCTACCTGGTCCCAACTAGCAAGTGTCCTACACTTACGTCCATAAAGTGCCTCAAATCATGTGCAATCATGTAGAACTAACAACCCATCCTGGTTGAACTAACTACATGTGTTATGGCAGGGAGAAAAATAAATAAATAAATATGATGGCCATTATTACCCTATTGGGGAGGTGAAGAAAATCACCCTTCCCTGGTTAGCCCATAAACAAGCACTCTTGTTCCATAATCATCCCTCATAGACAAAAAAATAATTAACCCTCCGCGGATTAATGTCAGAATAATATTATTATATGTTTTCTTTATAAATTTTTATAAATTTTCCCTTTATAATATAATTTCCTCAAATCAAAATTAAATTTTAATATTTTCAATAATTCTAAATTAAGAATCTCTATTTAAGTTAGAATTTACCACTATCAAGACTTTCCAAATACAGTCGTAATGTTTCAGTCATTTCTTCAAAACCCAGATCCCAATTTCTCTGAAATTTTCACAATAATCAGAAATATTTAAAATGCAAAAACTCAGTAAATTTCCCCAAAACCTAGTTTCTAAATTTTAAGATACATCGAGAAGATGGCATTGACAACACAATTGACACATCAAACAAACAAGCATTAAATCCACAATATCCAATTTTTAAAGAAAAAGATCAAATTAAGACTCAAATTAAATATGAAAAATAAATGAACCTGGTTGTGAGAAAGAAGAATCTCAGTCATTTCCTAAATTTTAGACAATCTCTTCAATCTACCTTGTCGACTTCATAGCAATCACATGAATCAAGAAGTTGAAAAAGAATTGGAATGATCAAATAACAGGTTTATTCCTATATTTATAAACATTGAATTCTCTAAAAATAAAATTTAATTGTTTGCATGATTAAATTCTTAAAATAAAACTAATTATTAAAATTAGAACTCACAAAATAATTAATTGATTTTATTAAATTACAATTTGTTAAAGATTTAGTTTTTAAGAAAATAATTAATTATCAGGCTCTCACATGCCGTCTATATTTTTAGTACATAAGTTTACTCCAACATTGTATTTTTTGCATGCCTTGATCATTTATTTAAATTTATTAATTAATATTTTAATTAATTTCTTGAATTAATTTCATTATTTATTTTAATTAGTCCTCTAATTTTAGTATTTATAAGATATTATATCTTAAATATCTTTTCTATTTTATAATTTAATTATCAAATAATTTTATTTTTAATTACTCAACTAATTAATTTATTTACTCTCTTTTAAATAATTATTTTATAATTATTTCTAGCTTGATTGTAATATTAAATACTTGTATATTTAATAATTTATCCTTATTATTATTTTTATTTTATTTTATCAATATATTTTAGACTCCCTAATTTAATTTACTAATTGCTTATCTAATTGGGTACTTTGCACAGGGTTCCAATACTTAGGTTGCTACTGGCGAGCTAGAAAAATCCCTCCTCGGTCATATGTCCACCTTCGATGGTTACCCTGCAACTTATACTTGACAAAAATTCGTCAGATCCCATTACATAAAAATCTAGCAAAATATTAACATCATTACATATCATAACAATATTATTTATCATCATTAAATAACGACATCATATCAATAAACATCATTATTAAGTATTATTAATCATAACAATAAAGTAGCATTAAAACATTATCATCATAAAATAACTAACCATCATCATTGTCACTAAACCACACAATATCATCTATGATTATTAAAAGTTAACCAAAAGGTATTTGACATAATAAATAAATCTAACTGAGGTCTAATTCGAGTCATGACACCTTTTCAGGTACCTTCATGGTGGTTAGTGCTCTCCTCATCATCAGAGCCTCTCCTCTTTTAGGATAGCCATAGCTATCAGGAGCATTAACACTTTGATAAGTGTTTGCACTTGCCACACTTTGACAATTAGATTCCTACACCAAATTGCTTCTCCTTTCTCCCATGGAGCTAGAAGCCTTCTCCAGACACTTATTGGCCATGTGCCCTTCTTGGTTGTAGTTAAATCATTTAGGAGGTCCTCTACCTTGGGATCTTCCTCTAGAGGGTGGTCTTCTACCCCTAAAGTTCCCTCTTGGATTGTAGCCCCCTCCTTGGTTGTAACTATTCTCTCCTCTATTGCCTTCTTGGCTAGAGTCACCTTGGTATCCAAAACCATTTCCTCTACCTCTGAAAGGGCCTCTTCCCCCTCTTTGTTGTCTCCCTTTACCTCTACCATTTTTTTCCTACCTTCTCTTCAATTTCTCCTCCACCTTGAGTGCCAATTGAAAGCATTTTTGGACTGTCTCCGGGGTGTGGAGATTCAAATCTTCTTGGATTGTAAATCTCAACCCATTGAGATATCTTGCCACCTTCTCATCTTCACTCTCTTTCACCTTGGTCCTCACACACAACTTCATGAACTCCTTTGTATAGGAACTCACATCCATCTCCTTCTGCTTCAAGTTTTGTCTTCTTCTATGCAATTGGACATTGCAGTCCATTGGGACATAGGCTTCCTTCACCAAAGCCATCATCTTCTTCCATGTAACCACTTTTCTCTTTCCCTCTTTCACCCTCTCATCTTAGATTAAAGTCCACCAAGTCAGTGCAGCCAATTTCATTTTGGATTGGGCCATCTTCACCCTCTGGTGCTCAAGTATGTCTTCACTTTCAAAAAAGTTGTCCAAGGAGTCTATCCACTCCATCACTATATCAGGCTCCATCTTGCCTACAAACACTAGTAGATCCAATTTCACATCCATTTTTCTTCTTTCCATGGACTTGAGGACACTCATCAGGGGTATCTAGTCTGCGGGAACCTCTAGCTCTTCCTGCCTAGGGATCTCCTCTTCATCCCCTTCTTCAACATCTCCAGAGTCTCTCTCTCCCCTCTCAACTTTGTCCTTCAACCGATCCATCTCATTTATCAAGGCCTGATTCTCAGCCCTAACTGCTCTTCTCTTTTCCAGCTGCTTCTTCACAGGGACATTCAACTCAACATTGGTCATCCTTGGTGGGACACCTTGGGATCCCTCTTCTTCTGGCATCTTGTCTTCTCCTTCTATCCAAAGAACACTCCTACACTCTGATACTACTAGATGCAGAGCCCTACCCACACACCTAAGGATAAGCCCAAACAAGGTTAGACTTTCGACCCCTCAAATGATCACAAGGGTCGTACAAGGAAGGATTCCACACCTTGGGTGAAACTACTCACAAATTCACTAGGCTTGGGCCTACTCAAGATGAGTAAATGCCTCAATACCTACCATACACCATCCCATGACATCCTGCTCCTAAGGGATTTTGAATTGGTTCACTTATGGGAATTAGAGACTATTCCAAGCATTGGTTTTGGGTTTAGACTCCAATTCCTTATACCTCCTTTAGAAACCTACCCCCTAGGCTAGTAGACCTATTTGGCAATAAAATTGATCTTAACTCCAAAATGTTCCACACCCTCACACAAAAAAATTACCATTTCAGGTACCCTTTTGGGAGTTACACCTATCCCCAAAATGGTTTTCTCAAGTTTACACTTTCAGGGTCTAAACCCTTTAGAGGCCAAGGAACCTAATGAGGGCAATTAGGCCTATTTTACAAAGCAACTACCAATTCTTGAATCCAATCAGGAAAATTGACTTCATGAGCATGTGGGGGATGGTGATTAACCACTAATTCCAGGGTTTCATGTGGGGGATGGTGAGTAACCACTAATTCCAGGGTTTCATGCCTGGAATCCATCGCTATTATATTTTATGATGATTGTCCTAAATTTGCTTAAGATAGTCACATAGAGATGCCTACCTAGTTTTGCTTCTTTCTCCTCACAACCAAGTCGTCCCTGCAAAAACCCATGAAAAAATTAATTTAAATTGACCAATATTTCACTCCACCAAAGAAATTAACTTCTAGAGATGCAAGATATGACCATTTTCAAATAAAACCCTAGTCAAACTCTTACTTTTCGCGTTACAATCAGTAAAGTGGAGGGTTCTCACTACACAGACACAATCAAAGTATTATACAACCACAAAATAAAAACTAGTTCATTCTTCCATCTATTCCATGAATGGTGTGACTCAACTTAGTCCGTACAAGCACGTACAATCACTGCATACTCATAATTTTTGGGAAAACTTCAGTATTTCAATGTTTTATAGCTTCATCACTTCAAATCCAACATCAGCAACTTTTGGAGTCATGTCCACAAGGTTTATTAAAATCTCCAATGGTTTCCAATTGAATTTGGAGGAGGTTGGAGCCGTTGAAAGGCTTCCCCCAACCGCATTTTGAAAAGTTGCACTTTTGCACTCAAAAGTTGCATTTTCAAAAGTTGCAATTTTGCACAAAATATTGTCAAACTTTCTAAGGTGGGGATCCACACACTTGCATCAACCAAACACCCCTAAAAAATTTCAAAAACCTACCAAACACAAAACTAAACCTTCTACTACCCTTTATTGACAACATTGTCCCAATAGGCTTATCAAATTGCCTAATTGGTGACATGGGTTTACATGGTGGGGTTTATTGAATATATGAAACAAACTTGCATAAACACAACACACACTAAGACAAATATTAGGGTTCTAATATTCATCCTCAAAGCCATGAATTTATTGTTGATGAGGTGCACCTACACCACAACTCCATTCTGTTGAGGTGTCCAAGGAGCAGAAAATTGTCTTCTTATACCATGCTTCTCACAAAAGTCATTAAACTCACCAGATGTGAATTATCCACCATGATCTGACCTCAAACATTTAATCTTCAATCATGTCTCAATTTCCACTTTAGCCTTAAAGATTTTAAACTTTTCAAATGCCAAAAGTAACCCACATCATTCTAGAATAATCATCAATGATCAGCATGAAATATCTATCACCTTGAAAACTTTTAACTCTAGTAGGGCCACACAAATTAGTATGAATAAGATCAAGAACATCATTATATTTATCTTGTATACTCCTAAAAGAGGTTCTATCCTATTTACCCATTTGACAATCTTTACATACTGGATTATAGGGCTTCATAATCTTAGGTATATCCCTAACTACCTTAGTTGAACTGATCTTTACAATGCAATCAAAATTTACATGACATAGCCTTTTATGCCATAGCCAACTCTCATCAATCTATGTAATCAAATATGTCTTCTCACCAGAATTCAAATGAAATATATTACCTTTTGTCTATGTACTAGTTGCAATCTCCAAACCAGATCTGTTAATGATTTTGCATTTCCATCCTTGAACTATAATTGAAATCCCTTATCCACTAATTGTCCTACACTCAAAAGATTATGCTTTAAACCTTCAACATAATAAGCATTGTCAGTATTGTTCTTACCATCCAATGATATAGTTCCTTTTCCTTTGATCATACATGCTTTGTCATCTCCAAATCTAACTAGACCGCCATCAAATTCTTGCAAAGATAGAAACTTCCCTTTATCTCCAGTCATATGATGTGAACAACCACTATCAATTACCCATTCATCCTTGTCCTCAATTTTAGCAGAAAGTTCCTTCTCCATAGGTATATTCTCTTTTAGTGCTGGAACATCTTCCTTGATAGCCAGGAACACCCATTCCTTCCCATTCTCAGACCCACTAGTAGAGTCTTATGTTGGTTCATCATCAGAATCAGTATTGCCTTCCTCATCCGCTATGTAGAATGATTTGTCTCTATTTTTCTTGTACTTATACTTGTTCTCATATCCAGGGTTAGGCTTAAAAGATCTTCTAACTCTTTCTTCAAATCTTGAATTCCTTTCAGGACATCTAGATGCAAAATGACAAATCTTATTACATGCAAAACATTTAAAAGGTTCTTTTCCTTCATACTTACTTCCTATCGGTCCTTTACGTACTCTTCTAGCAAATAGTGCTTCAAGTTTCTTGAACTCATCATCTTCTCTCTTCATATCTTCCAATTCCTTTGCATATAAAGCTTTCCAATCTTTCTTACGAGCTGTAGATGTAGATGCATGAAAAGCAGTATCAGTCTTTATAGCTCCAGAAGGTCCAAATTCTTCAAGCTCAAAACCAGATAGTTTCCCAACCAAAGTATCTTTGTTGACAGATGTATTAGAAATTGTTCTCAACTCATTAATAGAAGCAACCTTCATTTTGTAAGCCGATGGTAGGGCTCTCAGAACTTTAGAAACAATTTTATTTCCGCTCAAAGTTCCACCACAACATTGAATTCCCATAACAATCTCATTTACCCTTTCCATGAATGCAGTAATCCTTTCATCTTCTTCCATCTTCAGGTTTTCATATCTCACCCAGTAACCATCAAGTTAGCAATCTTCACTGTAGGGTCAACTTCATTAAGAGTCTCCAACTTATCCCATATAGCCTATCCAGATGATTTGTCGGTTAATCCCATTATTTGCTAATCAGAAAGTGCACACAAGAGGGCTTCTCTTTCTCTACAATAATTCTCAATCTCCTTATCTAGGTTTGTTGGAGGAGGATTTCCAGATGCCGAATTATAATGTGTGATACCATTCTGTGTGATCTCCCAAATCTCCTTGCCAAGATATGTCAAATGAGTCTCCATCTGAATCTTCCATACTGTGTAATTTGTTCCATCAACCCTTGGTAAGTAAGACTAGAAAGATTTGTATGCAAAATAATTAGAAGATATGAAGAGAGAAGATAATGAGTTTGAGCAACTTGAAGCACTATTTGCTAGAAGAGTACCTAAAGGACAGGTAGGAAGTAAGTATGAAGGAAAAACACCTTTTAAATGTTTTGCATGTAATAATATTGTTCATTTTGCATCTAGATGTCCTGAAAGAAATTCAAGATTTGAAGAAAGAGCTAGAAGATCATTTAAGCCTAACCTTGGATACCAGAATAAGTACAAGTGCAAGAAAAATAGAGACAAATCATGCTACATGGCGGATGAGGAAGGCATTACTGATTCTGATGATGAGCCGATAGAAGAATCTACTAGTGGTTCTGGCAATGGGAAGGAATGGGTGTTCCTTGCTATCAAGGAAGATGATTTGGCACTAGAAGTGAATGTACCTGAAGAGAAGGTACTTGCTGCTAAAATTGAAGACAAGGATGAATGGGTAATTGACGGCGGTTGTTCACATCATATGACTAGAAATAAAGGGAATTTTCTATCTTTGCAAGAATTTGATGGCGGTCTAGTTAGATTTGGAGATGACAAAGCATGTATGATCAAAGGAAAAGGAACTATATCATTGGATGGTAAGAACCATACCAACAATGTTTATTATGTTGAAATTTTAAGGCATAATCTTTTGAGTGTAGGACAATTGGTAGATAAGGGATTTCAATTACAGTTCAAGGATGGAAAATGCAAAATCATTAATAGATCTGGTTTAGAGATTGCAACCGGTATAGAGACAAAAGGTAATATATTTCATTTGAACTTCGGTGGGAAGACATGTTTGATTACATAGATTGATGAGAGTTGGCTATGGCATAAAGGCTATCATGTGAATTTTGATTGCATTGTGAAGATTAGTTCAACTAAGGTGGTTAGGGATATACCTAAGATTATGAAGCCCTATAATCTAGTATGTAAAGAATGTCAAATGGGTAAACAGGTCAGAACCTCTTTTAGGAGTATACAAGATAGTTCAAATGATGTTCTTGATCTTATTCATACTAATTTGTGTGGCCCTGCTAGAGTTAAAACTTTTCAAGGTGATAGATATTTCATGTTAATCATTGATGATTATTCTAGAATGATGTGGGTTACTTTTATAAAAGAGAAATATGAAGCATTTGAAAAGCTTAAAATCTTTAAGGCTAAAGTGGAAACTGAAATAGGATTGAAAATTAAATGTTTGAGGTCAGATCATGGTGGAGAATTCACATCCAGTGAGTTTAATAACTTTTGTGAGAAGCATGGTATAAGAAGACAATTTTCAGCTCCCCGGACACCTCAACAGAATGGAGTTGTGGAAAGGAAGAACATAACTAGCTTGGATGTTGCTAGAACAATGATGATGGAAGCTAGTCTACCTCATATCTACTAGAGAGAAGCAGTGAACGCAATGGTTTATACATGTGGGATGTAAAATTCAACTTCTATTAACAAGTAATCAATTAGAAACAAGGGAAATCATGAATCCCTATCCTAATCAGAATTTAACAAACAATACAATGGAATAACATAATTAAGAAATAGGAATTATAATTCAAATCAATAAACACTCCCTATTCCGTGACTATGTAGAACTTCCATTGCTCTTCTCCTCTTCATGGTATGATGGCTCTTAGATATTGCGCTGGTAACCTACAAGTGACACAAAGATTCAAAGTTCGTGATTGTTGAAAATGGAGATTGGATACTCAATTTATAGAAGATTGGAGAAGATTGATTGAAAGGTGGAACATATTGATCAAAAGGTGTGAACTCAGGTGAGCTCAAATGAAAATTGATAGTTGAACTGCTGATTGTAGGAGTGAAACTCAATAGATTGAATAGATTAATTGAGTCAACTGATTGAGAAAAAGCTGACTAAAGGAAGAAAAAGAATGATTGGTGGGAATAAAGAAGATGACACTGAGAGCTTAATTTAGAAAAAGCTAACTGAAAGATGAAAATAGAAGTTGAAGAGATAAATGATTTAATTAATTAATTTAGCATGTGCTTGCATTTAGATTTAGATTTTTAATTTAATCTTTGCATGAGATATTATTCAAATAATTGAATTTATTTTAATTCAATTTAGCATTTGAATATATTTAGAACTTGACTTTGATTTTCAATTTGGTTTTTGAAATCATGCACATGTAATTGAATTTGGAAGAATATGAAATTAAATGAAATTAGAATTTGGGGATTTGGAAATGGAAGAATTAATTAGCTAATTAAATAATTTAAAGAAACTATTTAATTATTTAGAAATGGAATTTAATTAAATAATAAAGATTATTTAATTTAAAAGATTAAATCATAATTAATTAAATAACAAATATTTAATTAATATTTAGAAAAGGGTTGAATGATTAGATGATTAGAGATAGAAATTGAATAATTAGTAACTTATTTAAATAATAAAGATTATTTAAAGTGGGGAATTAATCACAATTAATTAAATAATAATTATTTAAATAATATTAGAAAGTGATTAAAATGATTAAAGAATAGGAAAATGGAATAATTAATAAGATGATGAGGAAATATGAAATTAGAAGAAATAGATTAATTAAATTAATAAAATAATAGACTATTTAATCAATTACAGGAATAATTAGTACATGATCAATGAGACATTTTTAGGTGTCTACATTTGCCCCTCTTTGAGACAAAGTTGGAATGACATTGTTTCAAAGAAAACGAAATTTTTTTGCCCCGGTATGCCTTGGTACTGCTGTATAGTGTAAATATGCCCCCTTGGAAAAGGTGGTCGGAAAATTCCAAAATTGAGACAATGTTTTCGATATCAGTCAAATGAGCAAGGGCATAAAATTTCATGTGATTTTGAGATCATTTGTGTAGGCAACGAGGTGTTTGAAGCTGGCAGGGACCTCGGGCGTCAAGGTGTCAGAAAACCCTAATTTTGAGCTATAAATAGAGATTTTTAGGTTTTCATTTGCTCATTTGCACTTTGGTAATTCCTTTGTTTTCTCTGCAATTTGTGTGTTTTTTTCTGAGTATTTGATGATCATGGCTGGTTATAGAGCTTGATTGCACCTGTCTGACCGAGTACGATCATATCAGAGACCTCCTGGGACTGGTGGCATGGTATTTTTCCAAATTTTCCCTGATTTATGCCTGTTTTATGTCTATTATTAAAAAAAAAAAATCCATGATCAATTTTTGCTATCTGTTACGCAATTGCTTGTCGAATTTCACGCATTAGTGTTAAGTGTACCACAAATGCTGTAAATGCTACACATGCGCCCTAAGTCTTACGCATTAGCTTTATCATGCCGCATTCATGTATACCATTACGCATAAGTGTCAATCATTATGCATGCGCCCATTTCATTACACATTAGCTTTAATCATTATGCAAGAGTCTTATTTGTATCGCATAAGTCATAACTGTCATGCATTTGAAAATATTTAAGTTTTTCAAGATTCGATATCTAATATTTTGATCATTTTCTCATTGTAGGAGAACATTGGAGTGTTATACTGCCGATAGAGCAGACCTAGTGGACTTGATCTTCGAGTTGACTTACCAGATGAGGAGATTGAGCATATCCAACAACTTGGTCTATACCATGTTTTACATTTAGCAGAGGTTACGACCAACAGGCCCATGATTATAGCTTTGATAGAGCAGTGGCATTCCGAGACCTGTTTGTTTCATCTTCCAACTGGTGAGGCATCCATTACGTTAGAGGATATATGGTGTATACTGCATATTCCCATTCATGGTGAGAGGGTTATATATGACCATGATGATGGCATTGCTAGATTATGTGCACTTTTTGAGTGCGAGATTCAGGACTTGTAGATCAATGGCCGCTATGAGATCCCTTGGGCCCGATTAGACTATGATGATTAGACCATTGTATTATGCAGTATTGTCGGTGGTTTACTGAAACCTGATAGACGAGGTCATGGGTTTCTAGTTGGATGGGGCAGAGTGCTCCATGATATGATTGTGCATCATCGACTATATGCTTGGGGTCCTTGTCTACTTGCCATGTTATATTATCAGATGCATGGTATAGTCTATCTGGGATACCGTTCTATCAGTTATGGTGTTACTTGCTTCAGACATGGGCATGAGAGCACATTTCTATTTCTAGGCCTGTCATTCATGTAGACTTGCAGCTTGGTGAGCCTTATGCCTTCAGGTATACAACAGGTATCAGACACAGGGGTTCAAGGAACACCTTATACTGGAGACATCAGTTTGATATATTGCAGCATTTTTTTTGGTGACCTTACTTAGATTGCCCCGATTGGCCTGATGATGTAGTGCATTTGTCTTTCTGCCGATAGCAGAGATATCTTATTGGGAGGACCTTTGAGACCCAATGGATTATCGAGATGTATCTTCTAGGGTGGGTTCTCAGACAGTTCAGTGAGGTATAGGTGACACTTGTGGTTACTGCCTATTTTGCTCATGTATCGCGAGAGGTATCTAATTAGGGTGTGTGCATATAGCCACATGTTGCTTCTGCTGAGTTTGATTCTTTGCAACCATTACTCTGGGGTTGGGGTAGAGGTGGAGTGGATCCAAGGATGACAACAGAGTATGATGCATGGTTTGCTAGGCACGGGCTAGTGCCTTTGACTGATCCTATTGTTCTGATTATAGCATAGTAGATTCGCCATCCTAGATAGCGGTTGAGGATAGATGCAGGGGAGAGAGGCGGAGGAGGAGGAGGAGAGGGTGGAGATGAGGGAGGAGGTGGGGGAGATGAGGGAGGAGATGGGGGAGATGATGGAGATGAGGATATAGACATTGGTGGGGACACCGAGTCTATTAGAAATGATGACAGTGATGATTCTTCTAATTCATCGAGTAGCTAGGATGGAGGTGATGATGAGGATATGCCAGAGCTGGAGGATGTGTCTGGTGCTAAGGATGGGAGAGGATAGGTTGATGATGAACTAGAGACTCTCAGAGCATGGGTTCAGAGTTTGGAGGACGAGGTCGCCAGACGAGATATCGAGTGAGAGACCTACTGTGTAGATTATGGTGCCCTTGAGGCCGAGAGAGATCATCTCCAGAGGGAGAGAGATGAGGCGGTGTAGAGATGTCATATTACTATGTATGCCTTTGATCAGCTTTTTAGAGCAATGATAGATGCGTGCGACCAGGCAACTAGGTATTTCACTGCTGCACAAGAGTCTATTTATTATCGGCAGGCATATGAGAGAGCCGTTCCTGAGGGTCAAAGAGAGCCTAGCTTTAGTGCATACATGGGGAGGAGATTGAGTAGATCTACTTCATGATGGACTAGCAGTGGTGGTGTTATGGGACCACCTTGACATCTTGGGGTAGCATCTAGTGGATAGGATCCACCTGCTAATAGAGGCAGTGTTGGTTGATCATGTTATCTGAGCCTTCGGGTTTATTTATTGTATTCACACACATTATCATTTTTGAGTTATATATATATATATATGGAATGCAGGTTTTGGTAATGATCTATGTATGATGTTATGATTTTTATGATGCATGTCTATTTTAATTATATATGATTCTAAATGCAATGGTAGTACATGTATGTAGTAATGATGTAAATGAATGCAAATGAACTCTATAATGAATGCAAATGCTTTTTGTATGATAATGGTTGAACTAATTTTAACTCAAATATAAATTAAAGAAATGTTAGTTAGATTGATAGAGAGAAAAATTGATGATAGAAAGAATTTTAGAAAGAATGCGATTTAGATAGAAGATGAGAAATCAACAAACTATCAATAATCAATTGAGATGAGAATAAGAATGAATTTGAATGAATCACGAACCTGTGTCACATATTTTATTGCATCAATATATATTCATCACTGAGCCTTATTATTGAACAATGAAGCTTTAGCGAATCAGGGTATAAGGAACCAAGATGTAAGATATCTCATTGAAGAAACAAACACATAGCAGACAAGGAGTGAACCCTCCATTTTGGGAATTACATTAGGGGTCGAGGTATGTATGGTGATTTCACCTTGATGTGAAGGCTCTTATCACAAACACCCACTAGAGCAATTTCCCTAGAATTTCATCGGTTCAGACCACAAACAACAAACAATGAAAAAGATAATGCCCATCATAGCTCCTCTAGTCACTCGTGGACATCCTTGAGTAGCATAGGAACAATATCTGTCAC
The DNA here is from genome assembly GCF_030272615.1 of Cryptomeria japonica. Classification (NCBI taxonomy): domain Eukaryota; kingdom Viridiplantae; phylum Streptophyta; class Pinopsida; order Cupressales; family Cupressaceae; genus Cryptomeria; species Cryptomeria japonica. The sequence goes on along the minus strand of NC_081410.1, from coordinate 463,719,931 downwards.
CAAATGATAAAAAGATAAAGATTGACCCGAACAAAATTCAGCAGCTATACTGACCTTGTGCCTTCATTCTCAGGTGTTTGATGTGATGGTTGATAATGTCTGATCTCAAAAAGTTGTGGACCCCATTTAACACTGACCTGTCTGATTTCGAGTGTATCCTCTTCTGTTTAAGACAAGATAATGATCACATTGATATGGATATAATATGATTGATAAGACAGTTTGATCAGTTGATTGCAGATGTTTGACTGGATAATCGTATCCTTTGTTAACTTCGTGCGAAGTGTTTGCTAGATATCTGCTAGGGTATTTGTTTCTCACAAGACATTTTATTGCAAGTTTTTCTGATTGATTGATTTTCAATTTTTAGTTCTTTTCCAAGAGCTTTTTCGATGTTTTTGGATTATGTGGATCGATATTTGAATGTTTTTGGTTGATTTTTTTAGGATCGTATTTGAATGTTTTTGGTTGATTTTTTTCAGGATCGTATATGAATGTTTTTGGTATTTTTTCAAGACATTATATGGATGTTTTTGGGTTTTTTTAGTTTTTCAATGTTGTTGGATTTTGTGGTTTTTGATTTTTGTGGATTTTAAGTTTTTCATTGTTTTTGGATTTTGAGTTTTTCAATGTTTTTGGATATTTTTTCAGGACTTTATATGATTTTTTTGGATTTTTTCAGGACTTTATATGATTTTTTGGGGATTTTTTCAGGACTTTAGCTGATTTTTTTGGATTTTTTCAAGACTTTATCTAATTTTTTAGATTTTTTCAAGACTTTATCTGATTTTTTGGATTTTTTCAGTTATGCCCTCAGTGTACAGACCTGTAGGACATGATGATCTGTAGAATGTATATGGAGACAAATGAATTTTTGACATGACCTATGTTAATGCAACGTGCAGGATGAAGATGCATTTCCTATTCGAACAAGGTTGACTGTGTTTGTTTTTGCATTTTGAATACACCAATTGAAATAGAGGTGCTTTGCATTTTGAATACACCAATTGAAATGGAGGTGCAAAACATTTCATAGATAAGTGGTCAATCGATCTCTAAGGCCCTTCGAAATATTCATCTCAACACACTTAGTGACTAGGATTTACAAATGGAGACACGAAAAACTTCCCCATTGGTGCTTGAAACTTTGATCTTCTTTTGCCCATGTGTGTGCAAAATGCGTTAATTCCCATTCTTATGTTCACTAAAGATCCTTAGCATCCTATATGACTAGCTACATGATTTTTCTAACTTCAAAAGCATCCTAAATAGAGCCTCGCTGCCAACAAGCCTTGAGAGCTCTGATGAGGTTATAGACTGTAATTTCTCAAATATTGCTCCATTGCTAGTAGGCGTTCATAGCCCTGATGGAGTTACTTGTATGTTCCCATAGTCAAGCTTTTTATCGCATTTGTATACATTATATTTCAGTTATATATCATTGCTCTATTTTCCTTGAGATGTATATTTTGCATAGCTCTTTTTCTCTTTTTTTTCTTTTCTTTTCTTGACTTGTAAGTAATGAAACCTAATTGGGTGTGACAATTACAGTGGTGCTGAAATAGAATTTTAGATTTTTCACTAGTCATATGATCAACTAGGTGTCTAGAATGAATTAGACATCTTATTAATATGTGAGATATAGCAATTGATAGATTGTGGGTTAACAAGTCTCAAAGAGTGAAATTGCTACCCAACCATAAGTAAAGCGTCGTCATAGGGTAATGTTGAGAATAAATGACTTTAGAACCTCAAAGACTTCATGTCCAAATATCTCAGAAAGGAGATGACCCTTGCTTCTCTTAAATGCAAATGAATGATAAACTTGAACAGTCGCCTTGTTTTATTGATTCTTCTATATGAAAATGTGGAAAATTTTAAGAGTGCGATGCATCTAAAAAAGAAACTACATGTAATGTAGTGTTTTAAATGATATGATATACAATACAAAAAGTAAAACCTAAACTAAACAGCCCTTAGGTATAATATCACTTAAGATGCATGTTGTTCATAGGGTCAGAGATTGAATCTCCCTCCATGGTAGCCAAATTATAGGCTCCATTGCCTATGACCCTTGTTATAATGAAAGGACCTATCCAGTTAGGTTCGAATTTCCCTAGCCTTTCTCATTCCGCTAGGTTCCTTTGATTCTCTTTAAGTACTAGATCTCCCACTTGAAAAGTTTATGGGCAGACCTGTTTATTATAACTTCATCTCAGTCTATTTTGATATCCTTGTAGATGGTTAAACGCTATTTGTCTTTTTTCATCAAGGGTTTCAAGTTCTTGTAACCTTGCTACCCTATAGTCTTCCTCTAATATGATGTTCTATAAGGAGACTCTTAGAGACGGTATTTCTATTTCAATGGGGAGTATCGCTTCTATCCCATAGACCAAGGAATATGGTGTTGCTCTTGTAGGTGTGCGTACTCCTGTTCTATAGGCCCAAAGAGCGGGATTTAATTGGAGATGTCAGTCCCGTCCTGTGTCAGTGACTACTTTCTTAAGAATTTTCAATATTATTTTATTTGTAGCCTCTTCTTGCCCATTACTTTGTGGATAATATGGCGTGGTAAATCTCTGTTGTACGTGGAATTTGTCACACAACTCTTTCACTTCCTGGTTTTTAAATGGACGCTTGTTATCTGTAACAAAGCACATTGGAATTCCATATCTACATATAATGTAGTTGAGTATGAATTTTTCTATCTGCTTTCTAGTGGTGTATGTTAAAGGAATTGCCTCAACCCACTTAGTAAAGTATTCAGTGGTTGTCAAGATAAACATGTGCCCATTAGAAGAAGTAGGGTTCATTTTACCCACAAGATCTAATCCCCATTGTGAAAATGGCCACGGTGATGTGATGGGTTGAAGATCTTGTGCTGGTGCATGAATAAGGTCTCCATGCATTTGGTATTGTTTACACTTCTGTACATACTTGTAAGCATCTTTTTCCATTGTTGGCCAGTAATACCCTATTCTCAGCAATTTCTTTGATAATGGCGGACCACTTTGGTGAGCCCCACAGATTCCATCATGGACTTCTTTTAAAGAAAGATGTGCTTCATTCTCATCCAGACATCAGAGAAGAGTTCCATCGAAACCCTTTCTATACAAAGTATCAGCTATAATGGTGTATCTAGATGCCTGACGAATAAAGGTCTTCTTTTGATTTATGGACAGATCCGGTGACATGTATTGGGTGTGTAAATATGTATATATTTTATTGTACCAAGGTGATTCTAGACCCACAATTGCACATACATAGTCTGATAAGGGAGTCTCATATGCAGGTAGCATTAACTGTTCTATGATAAACTCAAATTGAGTTTCGTTAGCAGGCATATTTAGAAGAGATCCTATGGTTGCCATTGCATCAGCTGCCTTGTTTTGTATTCTTGGGATTTGTTCAAAGGTAATTTTTCTGAAGCACTCCTTGTAATCTTCAACCAACTTCTTATAAGGCATGATTTTGTCATCCTTTGTGTTGTAATCATCATTGACCTGGTTTACAATCAACTGCAAATCACCATAGACCTGTAACTCTTGTATTTTCCATTGTATAGTTGTACGAAGCCCTATGAGGAGAGCTTCATATTCTTCCATATTGTTGGTGCATGGGAAATTGATCTTAAATGACTTAGGTATAACACCCCCTTGAGGAGAAATGAAGAGAATGCCTTATCCAAATCTGTGATTTGTATATGACCCATCAAAATATAATTTCCACATTACTGAGGCAGTTAATGTAAACATGGATTCATCTGGAAAGTCTATCAGCAATGGATGACTATCCTGTATAGGAGCCTTCTCTAATTGATCTGCTATGATTTGTCCTTTGATGGCTTTTTTGTCTATGTATTTTATGTCAAACTTGCTCAAGATCATAACCCACTTAGCCAATCGCTCGGTCAATGTTGCTCTGCTCAATAGATACTTGAATGGGTCAAAGTATGCAATTAGTTGTACCTTATGACTCAACATGTAATGTCTGATATTTTGTGATGCAAAGATTACTGCTAAGCATTCTCGCTCTATGGGGGTATAATTAAGCTCATAGCCGATCAGAGTTCTACTTATATAGTAAATGGCTCTTTATTTTCCATTTTTGTCATGTTGTGCCAATAGATCTCCTAGAGCTGAGTTCGTTGCTAATATGTATAACAATAGAGGTTGTCCTAGAGTAGGGGATATTAACACTAGTGTGTTCAAAAGATAATATTTTAGAGATTGGAAAGCTTCCTGGCATTGTTCTGTCCATTTAAAAGTAACTCCTTTCCTGAGTAAATGTTGGAATGGATGACACTTATCTGCCAACTGTGCTATGAATCTCCTTATGGATTGCAATCTTCCTTGTAACCCTCTGAGTTGTTTAAGTGTTGACGGAGGTTGCATATCAATGATTGCCTTGACCTTAGTAGGGTCTATTTCAATTCCTCTATTTGACACTATAAACCCTAACAGTTTACCTATTGTTATTCCAAACACACATTTTTTCAGATTTAATCTGACATTATACTGTTCTAACCGATCAAATATCTATGTAAGAACTGCAAGGTGACTTTCTCTGGTTTGTGATTTAGCCAATATGTCATCCACATAATCTTCCATTATGTTATGGATCATGTCATGAAAGAATGTTATCATGGCTCTTTGGTATGTTGCTCTGACGTTTTTAAGACCAAATGGCATCACATTCCAGCAATACGTTCCCCATGGGCATGTAAAGGCCATTTAATGTTGATCTTCTAGTGCAATTTTAATCTGGTTGTATCCTGAAAAACCATCCATTAAGGACAACATATCATTTCCAGCTGTTAGGTCAACTATCATGTCAATATTGGGTAGCGGGAAGTCATCCTTAGGACAAGCTCTATTTAGATCTCAAAAATGAGTATAGATTCGTATGCCTCCTATGGGCTTAGTCACAGGTACCAGGTTGGATATCCATTCCACGTAGTCAATAGGTCTAATAAAACCTACATCCAACAACTTTTTTAGTTCTATTTTAACCAGTAATGTGATACTTGGATGCATTATTCTCAATTTTTGGTTGTAAGGTTTAACTCCTGGTATCAATGGTAAGTGATGTAACACCAATTCAGAGTCTAAGCCCGACATGTCTGAATAGAACCAAGCAAAGTTGATTGGTCGTTGCTTGAAAAAATGAATGAATCTATCTTTTTCTTCTTTGCTTAGTGATTTTGCCAGATGGATGTTATGTACAACCTCCCCTTCTGCTATGTTTACTTCTTCTGTTTCCTTCGTAAGTAATGTTGAACTTTCTCTTTCCATAGGAAGATTATCTAGGTCACTTTTGTCATTATGGGTGGTTTTATCCTTATCTTTTGTTGGAGAAGTACTTTTGTCTCCAAAGTATGTCATTCTATTTAGGTCTATAGCAAACCCTACTTTATGATCACCTTGTGGAAATCCCTCTCTGACTCCTATAAATTCTAAAATTGCTTCATCGTTTTCAAACCAATCCAACATTGGTTTTCCTTCTTGCCCCCAATCAATCAAGTGTGAATGTACTAGGGGTAAATTATTACTCCCTTCTTTAGTAGACTCTGATAACATGAAGACTTGATTTCTTGACTAGCTTTGTGTATCTTCATCTTGTATATGCCTTATTTGATTCCTTATTATTACACTTTGTGGTGGGCTAGAATCATGGAGTGATAAGAATTCGTAATCATGAGAGCCTATCTCACTTTTAATATATGTTTCATCATATGAGTTATCATCACTTATTTCTTCTTGTTCCTATCCCTGATTGTGTTGTAGATTGACTGGTCTTCTTTGCACATTAGTGACCCTTCTTAAGCTTAGTATAAGCCTTTGCAATATTTCTTCATCTGTTTTGTTAGGTTGAGCCTGAGTTGCTTCTCATGGTAGAAGTAGTGACAATAACCATGGGTGGGATTCAGGTGGTGGGCGTAATCCTGCATCTATTGCCACATTAGTCTATACTGTTGTGTCAATATCATCATCATTTTATAACTCAGTGGTAGGTTCTTGCAAGAGTTGTCTCATGTCTTCCCCATTTGATTCTGCATTTGGTGATGTATGTACCTGATTACTCATTTGAGATGAAGATGGAAGCATCTGTGTGGACAAATTCTTGTGTGATATGTAATCTGTTGTTTTTCTTGGTCAATTTAGTATATCAAGAGTATGATGTCTTGCTTCGGTAATATGTTGTACATGCTTGTATCTCAATCCTTGATTCCTTGGATTATCATTAGGAACAACAGGTTCTAGTCTTCCTTGTTTCTGTAACCCCAAGCCTATGGAACCATCATATCCATGTCTTTGGAGTATTTTGAATCCATTGCCATACTGATCTGTGTGTATTCTGGGTATTGTCATATTATATTCTTCTCTATATATCCAATGGTTAACATCTTCATTCAAGGACTCTTCCTATATAAGTCACCCCATCTAATGAAAGAGCATGAATCTGTGTATTTGACAATTTCTTTTGCTTTGTCTTGCTTTTTCACTGTAGTGTGAGGTTTCCCAAAGGACTTAGGAGAAAGAGACAACTATTTCCCACTTAAATTATTTGCAATAGAGTATTCTCCACAACCCATATCCTTTATTTGTAAGGAGGATGTTGTAGGCATATCTTTTTTTGTTTCTGTGATCTTTAATGCTTCCAGCTGTGTAGTGAGAGGTGTAGCCTAATTGACAGGTATCTGATTATCCACACTGTCTTTCAGATAATTGTAATGTTGGAATGGATTTGGATCACCCTTTATGGTGATTTCAATACCATTGTATGGGAATTTGACACACTGATGAAATGTGGATGGTACAACTTGCATGGTGTGGATCCATGGGCGGCCCGGTAACATGTTATATCCTAGTTCTTGTTGGCATTTGGCATTATAATAGACAAGGAGAGATTGTTGGCATTTCAATAAGGATATTAAGAAGGTTGTTGATGATTATGGATAAAATTGATTAAGGATGTTTACTGTCTTAATATTATTATTTTGTCATTGATGTCAAGAAATTGATTTTCTGATTCAGTATGATGTTTCCATATCTTGAGAAGTATGATTTGATGAGTATAAAGATGTCGGTAAAAGACATAGAAAGAATATGATGAATAAGGGGAGAAATAAGTTATTCAATGGGCAACTATTACTGAGTTAGACAATGATGAGATCATGATGATTAGATTGTTTTGATATCCTACATATGTTATTGATTGAAAGGTTAATACTATACTATGTTACCGAGCAAAGAACCTAGTCGGTAAACCCTAAGGAACCTAGTCGGTAAACCCTAAGGTTATCGCTATTGGTTAATGAAGGAAGAATGTCTACCGAGTGAAGTTTAGTATTTATCGAGTTGCAACTGAGTAATAACATAATGCATTGAATGAATAAAAGCATTGTTTAATGAAGCAAGTTGATGAGCTAGCTATGATTAAATGATTGGTATGTCGTGAATGAAGTTTGTTAAAGAATCTATGGCAAAGGAAAATTGACAGGAAGATCTACAGCTTAGATTGAACCGCAATACCCTAGCACAAGTTCCAAGAAATGTATGCAAGTTCCAAGGTAGGGTAAAACATTTTCAGATCAAATGATACATTAAACCTAGACAAAGTTTGAAGATCTGTTGGCTATGATTGATCATGGGAAATGTGATCAAGGAGATTAAGCGGTTGGCAAATTGTTTATAAATAGGGAACTGTTGATAAACAATGCATGTAGACAAGTGTATGCATAGGGATGCTACATAGTGATTACCAAGCACAGAAGCTTGAAGACCTATTTTGAATAACATAGTATAGAGCCCAGTAGATGGAAAAGATTAGTTCTATGTCTATATTGTATTGAGAAAATAAGAATTTGCTTTAGCATTTTAGATGTGAAGTTGCAGATAGATTTTTATTACTATTATTTTGTGGAGTGACAGCAAATCTCTTAACCGAGTGGACTTAATAGTCTTATTTGTAAAACCCTCTTGCAAGGTGACATTCTGATTAAGTGTTTGAAATCCTTTAACAAGGTCACTTCTAACAAGGTGAAGATCCTAACAGATCTGAGGGAAATCCCTTAACCAGGTCACATCTAGAAATGTGTTTGTAATCTTTAACAGGATTTGCTTTTAACCGAGCATACTCTAGAAGAGTATATTTCTCAGTGGGTCCAAAATCCCACAATGGTTTTTCCCTATTTGGGTTTCCACGTTAAATCTGGTGTTATGAGTGTTATGATGTTTATATGCTTTTGAGTTTGCATGTTTAGTAGTTTTGGTTTTATTACTAAAGTATATGTTACCAAGGTTGAATCTGATGTTTTTATGGAAGATTAAGTTTGTATGATTCACCCCCCCCCCCTCTCATCTTATTAGCTTGGCATCTGTACTTATCTTTAAGTATCAAAACTATCAGTTCTTTGTCCAAGACTTGAAAAGTGGCCTCTGTTGTTATTGGTCCTACTTGTACAGGTAATGTTATAATGCTTTTAGATGGATGTTCTTTGTCATCGTAAGCCTTGATATTTATCCTTTTGGAAGAATCAATGTGAAGTTCAGAATATCCCAGTGCTTTGACCAGCTTTAAAGTTCAGAATATCTCTATGAGTATCTTGATATTGGTCCTCTTGATCAGGTGTTTTTTGTGAATCATTGTTTGTTGTATCTCCTGAGCTAATGGCATGAATAGTGTAGTCATATGAGACCTTTGTGTAGTTAGCCGTATTGTCTTGGGTACCTGATGTGGTAGCTTTTCCCTTGTCGTTTTTAACAAAAGGATCCTTAAAAATCATATTATTTGTGTTTGCTGAGGTCTTATCGGTATCAATTGTGATGTTCCCTTGGTCTATCATATCTTGGACTAAGTTTTTTAATTTGTAGCAACTTGTTGTTTTGTAACCTTTAGTCCTATGATAATTGCAAAAATCATTATCATTCCATCATGTGGGTTTGAAAGGACCTGGTTCATACACTCTTACTTCAGGTATAGTGATCATGTTTGTTTGTATTAACTTTTTGAGGGCTGACTCAGTTGGTTCTCCTAAAGGTGTGTAATTTCTTCTTGGAGTGTTTACCCTGGGGTATCTTGTGTTCATGTTTTGCATAGCATTTACATTTGTTGATGTTGTGTTATTCCCTGTATGTGGATTTGTTGATTGACTCATTCCCAAAGATAAAATGGGTTGAGTTTTGTTTATCATTCTGGCATCTACAATACCATCATTGGTCACATTTTTGTTTTTTGACAAAAACTTAGATTTGTCATTGTTGTTGGTGTTGCCATACTTAATAAGACCTTGTTCTAATAATCCCTTCTCACATTTGAGAGCCTTTTTTGTGATTTGTTTGAATGTGGTTAGACATTGCATTTGTATCGGATATTTAATCTTAGGAATCAAATTTTTTGTAAACATATCCACTTGCTCTGTTTCTGGGATAACTGTCTTGCACCTCCTATAGAGAACCCTCCATTGTTGTATGAAGGATGCAATTTTTTCATTCTCATATTGTTTAGCAGCACATAAGTCCATCAAAGTAACTGGGGTGTAAATGTTGTGTGATAAGTTTGCTATAAATTGTTCAACTAATTCTCCCCATGATGTGATGGTTGGTGGTAAATGTGAAAACCAAGCTAAAGCCGGACCTCCCAGACTTTTAGGAAATAGTCTCACTAGATAAGTATCTTCTGAGGAAACTTCTATACATGCCATAAAAAATTCTCTAATATGATCTCTAGGATCACCCTTCCCTCGATATATATCAAATTTGGGCATTTTAAAATGTTGTGGGAAAGGTAGCATGTATAACGTGTGATCAAATGGATAAGGACGTAGGTCCTACATTGTGTAGCTCTTTTTATCATTACCAGTTTGCATTGTCGTCATTTGTTACAAATTTTGTATTTGTTGTGTCAGAATATCTGTTTGTGTCAAAGGTATACCTTGTGTTTGTGTATGTCCCACAAAAGGATTCGTGGTTGCATAACTAGGAGGTTGTTGGAAGGTACCAAGATTATAACCTTGTGTGTTGTGCGTTCCACTAGGTACTGTGAAATAGTTGATATACGAACCCATGTTTGGTTAAGTTGTACTTGTTGTATTCGCAATACCTAGATTTGCATTTTGTTGACTATATGTGGATCCCATAGAATAGGAAACTGGAGGTTGGGTTCCACTAGGTACTGAGACACTTGATATTATTGGTATGCTCTGTGATGGTATACTAGCATTGTTCATTGAGGATGACACACTTGTTTGAAAGTTTGTATTTGTGTTGACATTTGTTTGGATAGGTACGTTTTGAGGAAAACTAGAGGTCATTGCTTGTATTTGTGTCAAGGGTGGTGTTTGACTATTATCTTGACCTAAAGTTTTTCCTAGTGGTAAAATATTTGTGACATCAAAATCCTCAGGTAGTTTTGCCCCATTTTGTATTAATAGCAAAAGATAATTGTCTCTATCACTATGTGTAAGTGCATCTAAGATCATGAGGACATGTGGGTCTTGCTGTGCAGACTCAATTTCTTATTTTGTCAAATGTTATTGTAATTCGTTTATGGTGGACATTGTCTATGTACCTGAGTGTTGACCTATTGACATGTCCATGTTCCAAGTAGGGTTTATAGACTGTGTGTTGTTCGGGTCCATTATTCCTTTCGCTTTCTGGGACCTTGTGATGAGCATCTAAAATTGCCTATATGAAGGTGGTTCTGTGCAAGATGATGGACTAATACTAGACTGTAGATGTAAATATGAGGTATGCAAGACTATACTAGACTCTATTGAGGATTTTGATGTGAGACCTTTTTAACATTTCTAGATTTATCTAATGCAAGTCTTTCCATTTGTTGATGAAGTTGTTCAGCCTCAATCTTTCTATCAATTATACGGGAAATCCTAGACTCAATGTTTATCTCGTGTATGACTCCTATCTATTGAGGTGCACTTCTTCTTAAATCCCAAGATAAGTTAGCTAGACCATCAATGATTTCTCGTTGACCGTAGTTTGGAACTAGTTTAGGTTGCTCAAAGGGAAGCAAACCATCACCTAGGAGACCCATGAATGCACATGCTAGGAGCCTATAACTGACAATGGACTTAAACGTATATGAGGTCTAGATGAAGATGTATGTGATAATGTAACTAATATGGATGATAATGCAAAAAGACATAGGAAGATAATGAGGACATAAGTGGGACTATGAAAAAGATGTAGGACGATAATGAGGATGTAAGTGGGACTATGCAAAAGACATAGGACGATAATGAGGACGTAAGTGGGACTATGCAAAAGACTATGTAAAAGACTGCCTAGGGTCACAAGTATGTAAGGACTTTTGAGTTTTGGTTTCAAAATGGACTTTGTTTTCTATAACTTCGTATGTAGGACAATGTTTTGTAATTTTCCAAATCTAAGAACAATTGCTGGTAGGTATGTATAGCTGACTGACTCAATTTTCACACAATCTCAAAAAAATCAGAGATATGTGGGATAGGGCCTAAAATAGCACAACGATACATAAAAAAGCACGGAGTGCAATCTTAGGCTGGATAGTGGAAACCATTCAGTGAGGCCCCCGCAACAAAATACCAAAACAAGATGGACAGATAGAGAGTCTGGCAGCACTGACTCCACTCCATGGCACACACTTCTCGGGCATGCCAATCTCTATTACCCCGAAGATCTGAAGATCTTATCACCGAGGGATTTCTATCTCATAATGTAAGGTACATGAGGGGTATCTATGGGGTACGATCCGCACTCCCGGAACCACTAAATATAGAATTTTTGGCAACTAAATTGGTTCTTAGTATTAGGTTTTGAGGGGTCCTGATCCAATGATGGATTCTCAAAGAAAGCCACTTAAGGCTTTAGTTGAGATTATCGGTGCAGGGAAGGCCCCCACATACATCGAATTCACTCAACACTCTAGCCACCTAACCAGTATATTTATATAGTGGCTCAAAAAACCCGCTCAAGAGTACGTTGGGAGAGATGATATCCCCAATGCATCCCAATTCAAAGTACCTCTATGGGGTGATGAAATCCCCAATCAAAGATACCCCTCACTATGTAGAACAAAAAAAAATTTGGATGTCGTTGTCACCTTCCTTCTTTCTCCCAAGAGCCCGATGGCGGTAGAAAGTCAATTAGTGCAACTATAGGTCCACCCTAGACATAATGAAAAGTTCTTTTCCCTTAAGAAAATGAAAAATGATTTAATCTAATGCAGCCTAATTCACATTCGTTTTATAGCCCAACTTTAGGTGTTAGTTCCGCATGTGCATGTCAATTTTAAACAACAAATCCAAGAATGAAGGCATACATGTCAATTTTAACCATTTGTTTGATTTTTAAGCACTAAAAACCAAGTGTGAGATACATGCATGTCAATTTTATCCCATGTTCATTTTAAGCACCAACAACAAAGTGTGAGATTATCCATGCATGTCAATTTTAACTGTTGTTGATTTTAAGCACTAAAAATTGAAGTGTGAGATTATCCATGCATGTCAATTTTAACTGTTGTTGATTTTAAGCACTAAAAATTGAAGTGTGCATGCAAAATTACTAATCTAATCCTCTCTACGAATCCACCACAGGCTGCAAATAGAAGATTAGTAGTAAAATTAAATCAACAAAAAAAATAGAAACTCAAAACTTGACAGAGGCGATTGCGTAATACTACCTAAGCGATTGTGTCATACTTGCAAACCGAATGTGTAAATCTGACAAACCGAATGCATAAATCTGATAGACTGAATGCATAAATATGACAGACCGAATGCATGATGTTTCTAGTCGATTGTGTAGCACTAATAGCTCGATTGCATGACAGAATGTAGACAAAAAAATAAAATAAAATAAAAAACTAAAAAAAAAAAGAAAAACTAGACCCGATCAGGAACCTACGAAACCAATTGTGAAGCCCTAGCCAAATCCCTCATCAGCCATTCAATATTGATTAGATCATATTTAATTGTATAAGAAAGAACTAGGCTATTATATCTGTCTAAGGCCAGTTGTTCCTCCAAATCCTGTATCAATTTTTCTGCCTGGAGAACTTTTTGATATTGTTTGGCTTCTCTCCTTTGTTGTTTCGTCCTTCTTGCACTTGAAATCTTGAACATAACTTTTCTTGCCATAAATAGTGTTAATCAAATCATAAAATAAAAAGAAATTTGATCCCAGATTAACTAATTTTAAGACAGAATTAAACAGAACAGATAACAGATGGAAGAAAAAATTAAACAGCAAAGCTTCCTGCGAATGCGTGATCCAGAAAGGGCAATTGCATGATCTGGACAGGGCGATTGCTTGACCCTGTCAAAACGAATGCGTGACCCCGAAGGGTTGAATGCGTAATTCTATCTATGTGATTGTGTGATGATGTAAGATCGATTGAGTGACAAAAATATCTTTTCTCGAAATTCATGCAACCTGTGAAAAAAATAAAAAAATCCGCACAATCTGCAAAAATCACATAGAACACAGAAAAAGTTAAATTGCTGTTAGATTCATGTCGGGTTCACCAAAATGTGGGATGCAAAATTCATCTTCTATTAACAAGTAATCAATTAGAAACAAGGGAAATCACGAATCCCTATCCTAATCAGAATTTAACAAACAATACAATGGAATAATGTAATTAAGAAATAGGAATTATAAATCAAATCAATAAACACTCCCTATTCCGTGACTGTGTAGAACTTCCATTGCTCTTCTCATCTTCATGGTATGATGGCTCTCAAATATTGCGCTGGTAACCTGCAAGTGACACAAAGATTCAAAGTTTGTGATTGTTGAAAATGGAGATTGGATGCTCAATTTATAGAAGATTGGAGAAGATTGATTAAAAGGTGGAACAAATTGATCAAGAGGTGTGAACTCAGGTGAGCTCAAATGAAAATTGATAGTTAAACTACTGATTGTAGGAGTGAAACTCAATATATTGAATAGATTAATTGAGTCAACTGATTGAGAAAAAGCTGACTGAAGGAAGAAAAAGAATGATTGGTGGAAATAAAGAAGATGACATAGAGAGTTTAATTTAGAAAAAGCTAACTGAAAGATGAAAATAGAAGTTGAAGAGATAAATGATTTAATTAATTAATTGATTTAATTAATTAATCTAGCATGTGCTTGCATTTAGATTTAGATTTTTAATTTAATCTTTGCATGAGATATTATTCAACTAATTGAATTTATTTTAATTCAATTTAGCATTTGAATATATTTAGAACTTGACTTTGGTTTTCAATTTGAATATATTGAATTGAAAGAATTGATTAGCTAATTAAATAATTTAAAGAAACTATTTAATTATTTAGAAATAAAATTTAATTAAATAATAAAGATTATTTAATTTAAAGGATTAAATCATAATTAATTAAATAACAAATATTTAATTAATATTTAGAAGAGGGTTGAATGATTAGATGATTAGAGATAGAAATTGAATAATTAGTAACTTATTTAAATAATAAAGATTATTTAAATTGGGGAATTAATCACAATTAATAAAATAATTATTATTTAATTAATATTAGAAAATGATTAAAATTATTAAAGAATAGGAAAATGGAATAATTAATAAGATGATGAGGAAACATGAAATTAGAAGAAATAGATTAATTAAATTAATTAAATAATAAAGAGTATTCAATCAATTAGAGAAATAATTAGTACATGATCAATGAGACATTTTTAGGTGTATACAATACATTTAAAAGAGTACATGTCAAAGGAGAAACTAGTAAGACACCTTATGAATTATGGCTTGGCAATACACCCACAATTAAATATTTCAGAATTTTTGGTAGTAAATGTTATATGAGGTGAGATGATATCATTGGCAAATTTGATCCTAGATGTGATGAAGGCATATTTCTTGGTTATTCTAATGAAAGAAAATCATATAGATGTTATAACAAGAGATTGCAGAGAATTGTGGAGAGTGCTAATCTCAAAATAGATGAGCTAAACATAAGTCAAATCAGAGTTTATGAGAAGGAACCGGTAGTGGAAATGATTATATATGAACTGGTAGCACCTTTACTGGAATAGAGTGTTGAACCAGTTACTCTCGCAGTATCAAAAAATTCTACAGTAACTGAAGATCAGGGAAGAGGAACAGAGAGTCAAAGAACTCCTAGGTATGTGAGATTCAATCATTCAGAAGATCAGATCATTGGGGATAAGAACAATAGAGTAATGAAAAGAAGAAGACTGGAAACTAATGGAGTATGTTTAATTTTACAAGTTGAACTGGTATCAGTAATTGAGGCATGTAAAGATGAATATTGGTTGAAAGATATGGAAGAAGAATTAGATCAGATTGAGAAAAATAACACATGGACCTTGGTTCTCCAGCCTAAAAATAAAAATGTTATTGGAACTAAATGGGTTTTTAGAAATAAATTGAATGACGATGGTCAAGTTATAAGTAATAAGGCTAGATTGGTTTGTAAAGGATATTCTCAAAAGGAAGGAATTGATTATGGAGAGAATTTTGCACCTGTAGCTAGGATTGAAGCTATAAGATTATTTATTGCCTATGTTGCTTATTAAAACTACAAGGTTTATCAGATGGATGTTAAATGTGCACTTTTGAATGGGCATCTTGATGAGGAAGTTTATATTGAGCAACCTGATGGTTTTTTACTATCAGATGATACAAATATGGTTTACAGGTTAAGGATATCTTTATATGGATTGAAACAAGCACCTAGAGCTTAGTATGCAAGGTTGGATAAATATCTTTTGAAGCTTGGTTTTACTAAGGGAAGTGTTGACAATAATTTATATTATAAAATCACTAATGGTGATATACTGATTATTGAAGTATTTATTGATGACATTATTTTTGGAGGTGAAGATAAGTTGTGAATAGAACTTTCTACGAATATGGATAAAGAATTTGAGATGTCTATAATTGGTGAGATGAATTTTTTTTTAGGTTTGCAGATTACTCAGACTAACAAAGGTATTTTCATCTATCAAACTAAATATGCTAAGGAATTGTTGAAGAAAATTGGTATGGGAGATTCTAAACCGGTAAGTGCTCCTATGGTTAAAAGTGAGAAATTGAAAAGAAAAGATGTTTCTACACTAGTAAATCCTACAAGATACAAATCTATGATTGGAGGTCTACTTTATTTGACTCAAACTAGGCCTGACATTATGAATGTTGTTTGTATTATTTCAATATTTTAGAGTGATCCTAGAGAAAATCATGAGATTGCGGTGAAAAGGATTTTTAGATTCTTGCACGGTACATCAAAATATGGTTTGTGGTACCCTAAGGATGATGACTTTACTTTATGTGCATATACAAATGCCGATTGGGCTAGAGATGTTGATGATCGGAAAAGGACTTCTAGTGGAATTTTCTTTCTTGGAAAGAAGTTGGTTTCATGGATTAGCAAGAAATAGTCATGTACTTCCTTATCTACTGCTGAAGCTGAATATGTTGTTGTTGCTACTAACTATACACAAGTTTTATGGATGAAACAAATGTTGAAGGATATAAAGGTGGATTATGATTCACCGATAGTTATTTACTGTGATAACTCTGCTGCTATTGATATATCAAAGAATTTGGCATTTCATTCTAAAACAAAGCACATATCTATCAAGTATAAATTTTTGAAGGAAAAGTTGGAAGTAAATGAAGTTAGACTGGTTTATGTGAACACTAAAGAGTAGATTGCAGATATTTTCACTAAACCTTTGCCCAAGGAATCATTTGAATACCTGAGAGATAGATTGGGAGTTTCTACCCCTCTAGTAGAGACTTGATTGATGTGGTTTGGCATCAGTTCGAGTATGAGACACTTGGGTGTTTGTGCCACATTGGGATAGTGTGTGTAGGAGAATTTCCACCTTTTTTGGACTTATCTTGTTGTTACACTCCACATTCAGTGGGTGATCCAGCTCGTGGAATATTATATTGTTTCTACTACCTACCCACACCTATTTCCTACCTACCCTTGTTTCTTATTGAGCCACATGTCATGTTTTTGTACTCACATATCCATAAGCCTTGCCTATATAAGCAGGCTGATCTACATTGTTTGTACGGACAACGAGCATTCATTGAACATCTTGTAATGATCCAGTTGATCACATTTTGCATCTTGATAGAATACAGTTTATTCCTATCATATATTTTATCTCTCTTATTTGTGCTTTCCATTGCCTCTAGATCTTGGCAAAATCTCACATGGTATCAGAGCCATTAGAGTGCCATTGGTTTGCCAATTAAGAGAAATTTGGGGTTTTGCATTTTGGAGCTTGTTGGATCATATATAAGGTCACCATTGGATTCAGGAGGTTTGAGCAATTAAGAATCGCCTTTTATTTCACCCAAATCCGACATCCGAGACCAAATCTAGAGCCGTTTGAAGGTGGAGGGTGGTGACTTGTCCCGGCACCGATCTGCAATTTTTGCAGCATTTTTGGCCAAATCCATCATCGCCATTGTGCTCAGAAGGCCCCAAAACCCCAAGATCAACTTTCAATTCGTCAAAATTGGCCTCCGTTACCCCGAGTTAAAAAAATATCTCCTCCTAGCCCGTCATATAGACTTGTAGGTACAGGTCTGTAAATATATATATATATATATATATATATATATATATATATATATATATATATATATATATATATATATATATATATATATATATATATATATATATATATATATATATATATATATATATATATATATATATATATATATATATATATATATATATATATATATATTTTCCGTATTTAATTAATTTAGGAAAGTCAAAAAATAATTTATTTATTTTTTTAGCTTTATTGAAGGGGGAGGTGCATTTTTTGTTTTTCGTTTTAAAAAAAAAAAGAGGCAAAAATTTTTTGGGGGGTGTCGCGGTACTGCGGGTACATCGTAGTGTACCTTACCTGCAGGCACTGCAGCCCCACAGTGTACCTGTGGGTCACCGCAAGCTCTGTGGCCCTGCAATGTACCTACGGGTCACCGTAGGCACTGCAGCCCCGCAGAGTACCTGCGGGTGTTCGCAGGCACTGCAGCCCCGTAGTGTACCTGCAGTGGTCCTACAGTACACTATGGGCCCCTCCCCTCATGGGGGGGTACTTTGTTTTATTTTTTAAAAATTGTTTTTAATAAATTAAAAAAATCAACTTTTTTCTTATTTAGTTAAATAAGATTTTTTAATAGCAAAAAAAAAACTTTTTTATAAAGTTTTTTTATCCTTAATAAACTTTTATTAAAGTTTTTTTCATTTCAGTTTTTTTCAAAAACAATGACTATCGCCTTTTTGAATTTTTTCTTTATTTTTTAATAAAGTTTTTTTTGCATGGGCTTTAATAAATTGTTTTTATTTAGATTTTAAAAATCTTTTAAAAACAAAAATATCATTTAATAAGTCAAATTGGGAACACTTTTTTTCTTCTCACTTCACACATGTCTTGCAGTGCTTCCAACCGGCAGTCAAGGAGGCGGGGGGGGGGTTGATTTGCTCCTTTATATCTCTTGGCCACATCCCAATCAGAGGTGTCTTTTTTTGCAGTATTCTACAGGGCTTCTTGGTGGCATCATTTTCATGTTTCCAGATTTGCACTATCATGTTGTATGCTCTTGCATGAGCAATGTTGTACACTATCATAAAGTGTCACACCTCTTTGTATCTTGTCATTGTTGACTATTTGATGTAATCCTCTTGTACACGTAGATTAGGAATATCTTGTGAGACTTGGTGCATGGCTCTCGTTAGACTTTGACTGTATCGGTATTTCTGCTATTTTTGAGTATCCAGATGATGCTCATAGCAGGTTGTCTCCATGCCTGATCTTCATTTTGTTGTAGCGAGTGATTCATCGACTTAGTACCTGGTTTTGTCACACTTTGACATTATTGGTGCAACATTGGCTCTCTTTCTTCCTTATGAGGAGGCATTTTGGTCATCATTATTGGACCATCTTTGCAGGAGATTCAACATTTGAGGGAGGGCTTCATGGTCTCTTCTTCTCTCTTGTGGTGGGACATATTTTTGTTCTTCTCATTCATCATTGAGAGCATTGTGTGCTTTCATCATCTCTCTTTTGGGGGAGGGTTTTTTCCCATTGCATTTTTCTCTCTTTCTCCGTTTGTGAGAGATTGCATTGCATAGTTTTGCTTGCATTTGCATATTGTACATGGGTACCTATCATGGCCTACCAGCCGGGACCCATCTTGCATTGTTGACTTGAGCCTTCATTCCCCTAAGTTGCACTTAAGGGGGGGTGTTGGTGTAAATAATTATTCATCATGGATATTATTACACTATACTTAAGTCTACTTAGGAAATGCATCTCATAGTAGTTTGGGTATGAGACACTTGGGTGTTTGTGCCACATTGGGATAGTGTGTGTAGGAGAATTTCCACCTTTTTTTGACTTATCTTGTTGTTACACTCCATATTTAGTGGGTGATCCAGCTCATGTGGAATATTATATTGTTTCTCCTACCTACCCTTGTTTCTTATTGAGCCACATGTCATGTTTGTGTGCTCACATATCCATAAGCCTTGCCTATATAAGCAGGCTCATCTACATTATTTGTATGGAGAACGAGTATTCATTGAATATCTTGTAATGATCCAGTTGATCACATTTTGCATCTTGATAGAATACAGTTTATTCCTATAATATATTTTGTCTCTCTTATTTGTGCTTTTCATTGCCTCTAGATCTTGGCAAAATCTCACACAATTAATTAATTAAAGGGGATTATGAAATGAACCTATTAAATAAATCCTTAGATTTATTAATAAGTAGATGAATGAGAGAATTTAATCAAATTGCTAATGAATTCAATTAAATTAGGGAGGAGGGTTAATTAAATAATTGCTTATTTAATTAATTATCTTTAGACCTTTTTTTAGGTGTATACATTTTGCCCCTCTTTGAAGCGAGGTGTGATGATGCATTGATTCAAAGAATAATCTCATTTTGATGATTATATTGGTTCGATAGGATGCCCCATCTCTTGATTGCTAAATTCCCATATGATGATGCCCCCTTAGGAGATCAATTGAGATAATTGATCTTTGGAGTGTTTTCAACTTTGCGAAATTGATATCCTGATAGATTTGATTTGATTTTTGCAACTGTTTTTGATGAAAATGCGAGCTGTTTTATTAGCTTGATTGATTAGATTGATAAGATCGAGATTCAGTCTAGTTTCAGGAATGACACCTCCTATATAAGACAAAGATGATCAAAAGTGTTTGGTTTCAGGAAGGATACATCTTGTATAAGACATGATCAAAATGTCTGGTTTCAGGCAGGATACATCCTGTATAAGACATGAGAAAATTTATTTAGATGTGATTGATTGATAGAATTGATAAGATTGATTGGATAAAGAACTAGCAGTTTGTTGATATCATGCTACAGAAAGATTTGGATATGCTGATGTTGGTTCTGTTGAGAGAGATAGCATAAAATTTTCGCTGGGTGCACAATATCTGAAGATATGAGTCGTCATTCTAATTGTGTATACACTTGTGATGATACTTTGATGATTCTTGTGATAGAGTTAACCTTAGATGAAAGGAGTATGCGGGATCCCATGCAAGAATGAAATGCAAGCTAAAATGCAAATGCAAATGCAATGAAATGCAAATTATGACCGGACCATTCACTGGATTATTGTTTTTTGTCATCATTGAGCTTTTTGAAATGTGGGAAGTGAGTGCATACATCGATGGTATAATTAAACCATGATGACCTAAGCATTACTTTCCTAGATTTTGATATAGCAAGTTAACACAAGCATCAAGGTATAATTGAACCAAGATGACCTGAATGTTGTTTGCATAAAATAGACAGTATTAATCATTTCAATACACAAATTGGAAATGTCTTCAATGATACTCTGGTGATCATGTCCTGAGACAAATTTGCACATATTAATGATTAATTTTCAGACACTAGACAAGAAAAATATCATGTTCCTTCCTTATTCCTCTAGTCAAAGACATCCTGGAGTTACTCAGAAATCATGATAGCAAAAATCGATATAGAAAAGTTTGAACAATCATGTTAAAATCATTATCCAAAAGATATCATCCATTGACAAGGTGTGTGAATGTGCTTATACTGAATTTGTGATAGTTTGATGGTTGATAATTTGATCTTGTGTTCACCGTTGGATTTGTTTCAATTTTTGCTTGATAAGGGTTGTCTAATTGTCTATTCTACCTATTTGATTAAGTTCAAAAATGATCCAAAGTTTTGCTGCCAACTAAGTGCAGGATTTTGCCCCAAGCCTAGAAATAAATTCGTTATGATATACCCAATGATCCAAACCATGGCGAGAAGCCACCCGGGATGCCTACGTATGTACAAACCTTTATTATGCATATGAACACCGTTGATGGAAAATGAATGCATGTAGAAAGATGCATGAACTAATAGATGGAAGAGTTAGCCGACAGATAGTGCCTATTTGCCAGGTTTTCACCATTTGTTTTTATTGCACTTTTTCTCATATGTGATTTTTTTGGATTTTCTACTTTTTCACTTTTAAAATTTTTTTTTTCATTGTTTTTCATTTTTTTTGGTGTTTCACTATTTTTGGATTTTTCTTCTTTTTCAGACATAGAACTTCTTCAGATGCATGCTATTGATGGGTTCCTCAAGCTGATCTTTGTCCTATGTTGATAGCTGATATGCTCCTCATCCAAATACTGCTATGATCACAAATGGACCTAACCAGTTTGGTTCAAACTTTCCTTTCTTTTCTCAATCTACCTAATTGCATGGATTTTCCTTTAGTACTAGTTCCCCCACTTTAAAGATTCATGGTTTGAACTTATGATTATAGCTCTGGCACATTCTTTGCTGATATACCTTTAAATGATCAAAGGCATTTTTTCTTTGTTCATGGATCAATTCTAGCTCTTGTAATCTAGATACTCATTGTTCTTCATCTGGGATGAGACCTTTTAATGATACTCCTAGAGAAGGTATCTCTACTTCTATTGGCAATCTTGCTTCTGATCCATATACAAGAGAGAAAGGTGTGACACCTGTTGGTGTGTAGATATTGGTACAGTAGGCCCATAGAGAAGGGTTCAGTTGAATATGCCAATCTCTTCTAGCATCGTGCACTGTCTTTTTGAGGATTTTTAGAATAGTTTTGTTTGATGCTTTTTCTTTCCCATTCCCTTGTGGATAATAGGGTGTGGAGAATATGTGCTAGATTTTGAATTTATCACATAGCTCTTGTACATCTTGAATCTTGAATGGTCACCCATTATTAGTGATAATGGTCATTGGTATTCCGTAGTGACAGATGATGTAATTCAAGATAAATGCAACCATTTGTTTTCCTGTGATATTGATGAGAGGTACTACCTCAATCCATTTTGTGAAATATTTTGTAGCTACAAGATGAATTTGTGACCAGTAGATGAAGAAGGATTTATTTTTCCTACTAGATCAAGACCCCATTGATAGAAAGGCCAAGATGTTGCCAAAGCATGAAGTTCTTGTGCTGGTGCATGAATCAAATTCCCATGGATTTGACATTGTTTGCATGTTATAGCTATCTGAAAAGAATCTCGTTCCATAGTCGGCCAATAATAACCCAAGCATATGAGTTTTTTCGAAAGGGTAAGACCACTTGAATGAGTGCCACAAATGTCATTATGGACTTCATGTAAGGCCTTCTCAGATTCTTCTTGTTTGAGACATCTTAAAAGAGTACCATCTAGAGCTCATTTAAATAGGGTATCGATGATGAGAGTATAATGGGAGGATTGGCGAATAAAGTTTCTTTTTTTGGTTCTTTGACAAGTCTAGAGGTAAGGTGTTATCTTTCAGGTATGTGTAAGTTTGGCCATAGCAGGAGGAATCATCCAATAAGTTGACAAATGATTTGAGAATCATGAAAATTATAGGTGGGGTAAAACAACTCTTCCACCAGGAATTCATAATGCTGTTGATTTTACTATGTTTGAAGGAGAGAAGAAAGTGTAGCCATGGCATCTGCTACTTTTTTGTCATTCCTTGGGATGTGCTGGAAAGTTATTTCTACAAAGTACTTCTTGATATCATCAACCATATTTTTATAAGGCATTAGCTTTTCATCCTTTATCTGATAGTCATCATTGATTTGATTGATGACGAGCTAAGAGTCTCCAAAGACTTGATGTTGTGTAATATTCCATTCTATAGCCATTTTGGTACCTATAACCAAAGCATCATACTCTGTTGTGTTATTGGTGCATGGAAAGCTTAATTTGTATGCTTTTGGAATCGTATGACCTTGTGGTGTGATGAATAGAATGCCTACTCCTGATCTGTGTTGTGTTTATGAACCATCAAAATATAATTGTCATATTTTTGTTGTGACTGTTAGGATATCAACATCAAGAAATTCATTGTGTAAAGGATGATCATCTTGAAGTGGTGCCTCTGCTAGTTGATCTGCAATGACTTGTCCTTTTATAGCTTTTCTAACAACATACTCAATGTCAAACTCGCTCAGGATCATGGTCCATTTTGCTAGTCTTCCTGTTAATGTTGCTTCACCGAGTAAATATTTAGAGGATCAATTTTAGCAATTAACTTGATGGAGTGAGATAGTAAATAGTGTCATAATTTTTGAGAAGCAAAAACTACTGCCAAGCATGCTTTTTCTGTTGGTGAATAGTTGATTTCGTATCCTAGTAGTGTTCTATTGATGTAGTAGATGGCTC
Source organism: Cryptomeria japonica (assembly GCF_030272615.1). NCBI lineage: Eukaryota > Viridiplantae > Streptophyta > Pinopsida > Cupressales > Cupressaceae > Cryptomeria > Cryptomeria japonica. Next base: position 463,696,191 of record NC_081410.1, on the reverse strand, counting down.
ATTCTTTTCCTTCATTATCCTGTTGTGCAAGCAAAACTCCTAATGATGCTTCGGTGGTCGATACATAGAGTAATAACGGCTTTTCTAGAATTGGTGACATTAGGATGGGTGCTTGTATGAGATAATCCTTGATCTTGTTGAATGGGTCCTCACATTGATGGTCCCACTTGAAATTAACATTTTTGTGCAATAGATGAGTAAATGGTTGACATTTATCTGCTAGTTGAGCCACAAATCTTCTGACTGACTGGAGTCTTCCTTGGAGTGATCTTATTTGACTAATATTCATCGGAGATGCCATTTCCATTATTGCTTTAACCTTAGTTGGATCTACTTCGATACCTCTAGCCAAAACAATGTATCCCAATAGCTTTCTTGAAGTGACACCAAAGACACATTTCTTAGGGTTTAGCCTTAGCTTATATTGTTCTAACCTGTCAAAGATCTTTTCCAGTATCTCCATATGTTCTTCTCTATTGTATGATTTAGCTAATATGTCATCCACATAGTCTTCCATGAATGTATGCATCATGTCATGAAATATAGTTGTCATAGCTCTTTGATATGTAGAACCTACATTCTTTAATCCAAAAGGCATGATGTTCTAGCAGAAAGTACCACATGGACATGTGAAAGTTGTCTTTCCTTGATCTTCGAGTGCTATTTTGATCTAAATGTATCCAGAGAAACCATCCATTAGAGAAAACATGGAGTGTCCAACAGTTAAATCTACAATGATGTCAATGTTAGGCAAAGGAAAGTCAACCTTTGGACATGCGTTATTAAGATCTCTGAAGTCTGTGCATATTCTGATGCTTTTATCTGGTTTTGAAATATGAATGATGTTGGATACCTATTGAGGATAAGCTATAGGTCTGATGAATCCTACATCCAATAATTTCTTTAGTTCTACTTTGACTAGGAGAGAAATATGCGGATGCATTTTCCTTAACTTTTGTTTGATTGGTTTGGCTCTTGGACTAACATTCAAGTGATGCATAATAAGCTCTGGATCTAACCCTACCATGTTTTCATATGACTAGGCAAAATTGATTTGTCATCGTTTGAAGAACTCTATATATTGTTGCATTTCTTCTTCTGATAGAGAAGTCACTGGATGAAGAATCTTTGGTTGCTCTGTTGTGCCAATGTTAACTGCCTCTGTTGGTTTGATCCAAATGGATGACCTTTCTTGATATTTCTTAGGTAAGGTGCCAAATCTCTCATCTTCTGGTGCCTCGAGGAGGTTTTCAACATTAGATTTATCCTTTATTTTCACTTTTTCCAGATCTAATGTTGCCAATAAATGGTTTTCAGCCTTAGACTTGATATTATTTTCTTTATTTTCACTTTTGCAACTAGGAGATTTGGCACCCACTTGACTAGAAGATGCGTTGCTAAAATTCCTGGTGAGAGTTGTTATGGGTTCGATTGCATTAATATATATAGATATGGCATGGTCATTTGGAAAGGTATCAATGGCGACATGTCTTTCATTTTCCCAATCAATAAGCTCAGGATGGATTAGAGGTAGGGGATCTTCAGGTTGGGATGTTTCAAGGGTTTCAAGGGTCATGATGGATATATCAAAGTTTACAATATATATGTCAATGTCTAGAATGGTACTCTCATCAGAATGACCTCATGTAAAGAGTTCCTGATCATCCTCGATTAAGTCCAAGTCAGCCAAATGTGATTCTAATTCAAGTGAACTAGCCCCTGACATTTGTCCTACATACGTGTGAACTATATCAACTTCTACATCTCCTTCAAAGGAATTTTCTATAGTTGATTCTTCATAGTGATAGGAATCCCATTCCCATTCATTAGAATCTATTTCACTTGCAGCCTACAGTCTACAGATTTGATCATATAGCATTTCTTCTTCTTTTCTAGCTATATCTTTTCTTCTTTCATATTCAGCTTCCTTGGGACTGAGATTGAGTTCTGTCAATTTTTCTCTGAGTTCTCCTAGATTTATATTATCTTCTTTCTTGTTTTGATTAAGATTTAATGCTGCTTGAGAGATGCTTTTAGTTTGTTTCTCTTGTTGATTTGAAGCTTGCTTCTTTTCTCATTTCATGTTTGCTGGTTTTGTTGCTTAGCTGATGTTTCTTCTTTTTCAATTGCCAGTTGTTCTTGTCTTTTTTCATATTCCTCTTGTTGTTGACTAAAAGATGTGTCTTTCGGCAGAGTGACTTGTCCACCCTAAGCCTATTTTGTCTATAGTCTACTAAGTGTAAAGTTGGATAGGTTCCAAGATACCTTCTTTTCTTTTTCCTATAGGACTTGTTCTGGTATATCCCATCCTTTTGAGAATGTTAAATCCTTTTCCATACTTTTCTGTAGGTATGCAGACATTGTTGATCTTTTGTTGAAATTATTCATCCTTGTATAGCCATTGTAGCACATCTTTATCTTCTATTTCCTCTGATAAGATTCCAACACTAACAAAAGCTCCATCAGATATTGGAAGATGTTTTACAATTGGTTGTTGTTTAGAGTTTGATGGTTTTCCAAAGGATTTTGAAGAAAGTGGTAATTGTGATATTGAATATTCTATGTTCCCTCTATCTCTTAGCTACATTTGTTTTTCCATACTTGATAGAATTGAAGCAAATGATTGTTCTTTGGATTTTGTGTTCAAAGATTATGCCTCCCTGTTATGAGGAACAATGACTTCTTGGGCTATTTTTAGATTGCTGCAATATTGAAATGGATTTGAATCTGTAGACATTGTGATTTCCTCTCCATTGTAGGGAAAGTTTACACACTGATGATATGTTGATGGGATAGCTTCCAATTCATGTATCTAGGGTCTTCCCAAGAGTACATTATATGATAAGTCCAAGTCTAGAACTTGGCATACTGTGCCTTTCTGCAAAGGTCCCACTCTGATGGGTAATATCACAATTCCCTAGGAGGAATGTTCTTCTTCATCATAGGCTTTTATGGTGATCCTTTTCCAGACATCAACTGCATCTTCTAAATATCCTAAGGCACGAACAAGACTCAATGAACAGATATTTAGGCCAGCTCCACCATCTATTAGAACACGTTTAACGCGTGTTTTGTGAATGAGGACTTCAATATGCAAAGGAGCGTTGTGAGGATGTTGTAAGGACATGCCATCTTCTTCAGTGAATGATAAGAAATGAGGAGTTGTGAGGTGCTCCACCATGGTTTGGAATTGATCTATATCAAGATCTTTGGAAACTATTGTATCTACTAATGCTCTTTCTAGAATTTCTTTGTGTGTAGGTGAAAGCTTTAACAATTCTAAGATATTTGTGTTGGTGTTTTCTGCAATTGATCCACTAGACTATTTTTTTTATAGTGGATGATGTGTTTGTTGCAGGACCTGACAAAACAACTTTGGCTTTGCTTCTTGTGATAGCATGAGCATGTTCTTGATTTTGTTTTTCTTTAACTACAATCACATTTACCACATTGTCATATGTATGAGCATAGTTTACCTTCGCTTTACCCTTACCATTGTTTGCTGTTGATGATTCACCTTTCTCATAGTTTGGAAGCAAAGTTTTAAAATTTGTATGAGATTCATTTGTTGTATGTCCATGCACAGTTATTACTCCATTATCAATCATATCTTGTATGATATGTTTCAACTTCTGACAATTATCTATGTGATGTCCCTTGTTTCGATGGAAATTGCAATAATGGTTATCATTCCACCAAGGTGGTTTGATTTGAGGTTTGTAGTTCCTTTCTTCTAGTAAAGTGATCAATTTGTTTGCGAGAAGTGTCTTTAGCACTGACCCAAGGGATTCACCAATGTTTGTAAATTGTGTTCGAAAGAAAGTTTTGATAGTTGCTTTTTGGTGATGGTTGTTTTGTTGAGCCACTACTAAGTGAGTGGATAAATTAAAAACCAGTTGTTTTGGTTTCACATTGTTGTTATCCACTATTCCATCATTAACGACATTTTGATTTCTATTCCAAAACTTTGGTTTATCATTGTGGTTGTTGTTATTGGTGTTGTTGTTATTAAGAGGATGGACTCCTCCTTTGTATATTTTCAACTCACCTTTCTTTATCATGGCTTCCTCCATTCTGATTCCATTATCGATCATTTTTCCAAAACTTTGATTTCCTTGCATTTTTAAGTAATAACTCATTTGATCATTTAAGTTATCGATGAATATGTCCATTTTTTCGTATTCTGGCACTGTACGAGGATATCATGAAGCTAACTGTCTCCATCATTGTAAAAATGTCATGAAAGGTTCTCCATTCTTTTGTATGGCATTACATAGGTCTAGCATTGTTACTTCATGTTGTATGTTGTAAGAGTATTGTGAAACAAACTTATCTACCAATTCTGAAAATGATCTGATTCTAGGTGGAAGTTTGGAGAACCATTCCATAGCTAGTCCAGTTAAGCTTTTCAGAAATAATCTCATCAAGTAGGTGTTAGGGGTCCCACAGATACTGAGAGGGGGGGGTGAATCAGTATCTAACCGGTAATAAGAATTTCTTAAGTTAAAACATCCAAAACATAATATAACAGTGTACCGGTATGCAAGAAATAATGCAATAAACAAAATAAGAACATCCACATGAAAAGTACACCATAACACAAGATGTTTAACGAGGAACCCTGGTGTGGGAAAAACCTCAGTGGGATTTTTGACCCACAATATTCACTCACTGGCCAATAAGAGAATATTACTTACAATAGGGGCCTGCACATGCAAGAAGGCCAACTGCCTAGAGCTCACTGCTCAATGGGAAGTCACACTGACTTACAATAAGGATTATACTAATCCAGTGACTTGTACTACTTTACAATAGCATCTCCAATGCCAGATTCAGTACCGGTTCTTGCTCTATTCTTTACATATACCCTTGACCTATAATTCGCACATTAGGTCTAGCTAATAATTTTCTTTATGCCCTTACAACACTTTTTTAAATGACTACAATGATCTCCTTTATATACAAGAGTCATTTTACAATTTTCCAAGTCAGCTTACAATAATAAACAAAATATTACATAACAAAAATCTTGTCGGCCTCTATGCCGGTATACATATTTTCTTCTATGCTGGTGCTGGTGTAGAGTGATCTGTTGATGCCGGTGTGCTGCCTTGCCTGTGTAATACTTTGCTAGTATAATGTCTTGTAGGTGCCATAGGATTGCAAGGTTGCTTGTGTAATGCTTTGCCGGTATAATGTCTTGTCGGTGCCATAGGATTGCAATGTTGCCATCAATGACAAAACCTTCAATCACATACAATATCTCATTGGAGTGTCCATATGCCAACAATCTCCCCCTTTGGCATTGATGGCAACACTCATGAGAAATTTCAAAAGGTATCCAAAATGTGTAGTCCAAAAAAAATGTTACCAAAAATGTTTACCAAAAATATGAGAGCCCCCCCTGAGCATATGATTCCTATGTTTTGAAATTTCTCATCCCACTACTCCCCCTTTGGCATCAATGACAAAGGCTGTCAAGATGTTAGTAGAGTTTGTAGGTTCATCTATCCATATTCTCAACCTTGTAGCTAGGTATTTATTATCTGAAAAAGATCTCCTAAAATTAAGGTTGTTGTGTAATGCTCTGCCGGTGTTTTGCTTCCCTGTATTAGTGCCTCTGAAATTTCCTTCTGCATTGAAGGTTTTTTCATTGATGGCAACCTTGCAATCTTATGGCACCGACAAGACATTATACCAGCAAAGCATTACATAGGCAACCTTGCAATCCTATGGCACCGGCAAGACATTATACCGGCAAAGCATTACACAGGCAAGACAGTGCACCGGCATCAACAGATCACTCTACACCGGCACCGGCACTGGCACAAAGGCCGATAGGATTTTTGTTATGTAACATTTTGTTTATTATTGTAAGCCAACTTGGCAAATTGTAAAATGACTCTTGTATATAAAGGAGATCATTGTAGTCATTTAAAAAAGTGATGTAAGGGCATAAAGAAAATTATTAGCCAAACCTAATGTGCGAATTATAGGTCAAGGGTATATGTAAAGAACAAACCAAGAACCGGTACTGAATCTAGCATTGGAGATGCTATTGTAAAAAAATACAAGTCATTGGATTAGTATAATCCTTATTGTAAGTTAGTGTGACTTCCCATTGAGCAGTGAGCTCTAGGCAGTTGGCCTTCCTGCATGTGCAGGCCCCTATTGTAAGTAATATTCTCTTATTGGCCAGTGAGTGAATATTGTGGGTCACAAATCCCACTGAGGTTTTTCCCACACCAGTTTTCCTCATTAAACATCTTGTGTTATGGTGTACTTTTCATGTGGATGTTCTTGATTCTGTTTATTGCATTATTTCTTGCATACCGGTACACTGTTATATTATGTTCTCCATGTTTTAACTTAAGAAATTCTTATTACTAGTTAGATACTGATTCATCCCCCCCTCTCAGTATCTGTGGAACCCCTAACAATTGGTATCAGAGCTTGGTCCTCTATTTTCAGAAGCCTAATAGCTTGAGGAAGATCTTGACACCAGTAAAGATGGAAAATCTGATGAAGCAACTTGAAGGAGCTCCTACAGACTATGATGCAGAGAAATTGAAAAATATCAAATTAGAAGATGATTTAAGAGAAGCTCAGGATATCATTCAGGCACTTCAAGAAAATTTTACTATTGCAAGAAATAAGAGAAGAGAACTCTGTGAAAAACTGCAAAATGAGAATGATGAAAAGGAATCACTTAATGATATGATAAGCAAGTTGAAACAAGAGATCATGACAACAAAAAATGAAATGCAGGATATGACTATGAGATTTTGCAAAGAGATTGAGGATAGAAAGAAGAATGAAGAAGAATTGACCAGGAGACTAAGTGATGCAGCAAATGAGAACACAAGACTTAGCTATGAAAATGACATGTTGAAGACAGATCTGATGCATACTCAGAATGACTCAAATGAATTGATGAGACAAAAAGAAATCTTGGAAAGGGAACTAGAAACTACAAATCAACACAAAGAAAAATTCAAGAAAAGCTCAGAGGAACTTGGTACCTTACTGAAGAATCAAAAACCTAAAGGTGACACTTTTGCAATTGGCTTTGAAGTTGGTGAAAGCTCCAATACTGCAAATACTCAGGATCATAGCTAACTGGTAAGACAACCTAATGCTTATAAATTCAATGGAAAATGCTTTAACTGTAATAAGTATGGTCATAGAGCAAATGAATGTAGATCTAGGAATTATCAGAATATCAATACACCCACCAGTCAATATTCCAAATGCAACAAAGTTGGTCATAACTCTGAAAATTGCAGAATGAATGTGAGATGTTATGTTTGTGGAAGATTTGGACATTTATCAAATCAATGCAGAACACAAACCGACATAGGTTATGGGAAAGCTATTCAGAAGAATAATGTAACTTGTTATGCATGTAACAAGATTGGGCATATTGCCAAATTTTGTAGAAGTAAAGGTACATCAGTAGACAACAAAAGTGCTATCTTGAAAGGTAAGGAAAAAGTTGAAGAGGTTAAGCAAGAATTCTCAAAGCAATGGATTAGAAAAGCAGATCTAAACATTGGGAATACATCTCCACCAGTAGAACCAATCAATGCTCCACCGGTAGGACAAAGTGATGCTTCACCGGTAGGATAGAGTAGTGCTCCACTGGCAGGAAGTTCTTCATCTAATTGAAGAAAATTTCGGGTTTGGAAATAAAATAACACAAGTGCTAATTATTCCCTCGGTTAGAGATAAGAAGTTGAAAATTACTTATTACCGGCAGACACTGTTAAGTGAATACTTAATCGACATGCAATTAATGTGGTAGATGGTGAAAAGACATTATAAAAATAAGGTTTTGGCTCCATTTCATTTCATTGTGATTTCAAATTTTCAGAGAGCGCGAAGATTCCGAGCTAAGGCATTTCAAGCAAGAAGCAAGCACACTCCAAGCAATCATCCATCCAAGGCAGAAAAAGGTATTTAATCATGGCATCCACCTCTATAATTGAATACATAGAAAACCCTACGATTGTTGAAGTAATTAAAAGACCTAGGCCCGTATTTCAATTAGTCCTCGAGATAGCAAAGAAGGATGATACCTTAGGTGCTTTTTCTCAAATCCCTAAAGGTGTTGTATATGCTGAAGACCCTAGAATGTACATCCACTGCAACATTGAAGAGTTATGAGATGAGGAAATCAAAACCATATATAAAACCATAATATGTGATGATACCGACAATGGTAAAGATGAACACAAGGTTATTGAAACCCTAGGATTCATAGAAATCCTTAGCATTCCTGAATTTCCAAAGGATGTGATTAGGATATTGTTAAACAGAGTTCATGGAGAATTTTTTTGGCTAGATGCAATCCATAAGATCACCAAGGAAGCTGTGAAAGCTGTCACAGGGTTACCGACCACTGGTAAGAGACCAGACAAAACCAAGAAGATTCCAAATGACCTATTTACAAAACTAACAAGTGCAACATTCGATAAGAGATCTCTAAGGGTTAATAATCTAAAAGATATCAATGTGAGATTCATAAGTATGATATTAGGTTACAAAGCCACTCATGCTAACAAACTTAACTTAGTTTCAAGTTTATGCATTAAGAGTGCTTATGATATGGTAACAGACAATGCAAAAATTGACATCTCTGAATGGTTAGAAGATGAACTAATAGACAACCTTGGAAAGATAAAGAAGGACAAGAAAGGAACTTTTAGATTTGGAAATCTATTAGTATGTCTAATGCTACACATAACAAAACAAGTTCTTGGTATAGGTTATAAATAACTTGGATATGATATACCGGTAGGAAAACAATTGATAGAACTGTTCAATACCATGGGTGAAAACAAGGAGAACAATATTCATTACTTTTTCCAAGCATTGAAGACCAAAATGAAGCAAAGAATAAGGTTATCCCAGAAAATAGTAGACAAATACAAAGATGATATATGCTTTCTTATTAAGAAAGATGAAATCTAGATGGAAGCGATCATCCCAAGGACAATTTGGGTAACCGAAATGGGCTATGAGACAGATGATCACATAGTTGAAACTTATGCTAAAGCACTTCTGGAAGCCCCAAATGAACCTAAGGAAGAATTATTTGGTAGTGCTGAGACCACAGAAAGCCAAGTACAATCAAAGAAAAGAGTAAAGAAGGTTGAGGCATTTGTGAGGAAAGGATCCAGGCAAGCAAAGGCCATTAAGGAAGATGTACTAAAGAAAATTGGCATAACAGAGGATGAGTTGGTAGCCCCACAACTTGAAATTCACCTATCACCGGTAGGTACTTCTTCAGAAGGTGACATGCCAGCAACTTTTAAAAGAGTTGTTAGAAAAAGAAATCCCTCACCGGCAACCACTCCTTCACCTAGAAGGACAAGGCAAAAGAAACATGCAGTGAGATCTCTGGTTAGAAAGGCCACACCTAAGAAAAAGAAAAGGACAAACAGTGACTTGACACCTCTTGATATATTGTTAAATGAAATCACAGAGGAAGGAAAACTGAAAAACATAGAGAAAATTTATGACACTCTATCTGCTGATGAGAAAGGACAAGTTGAGAATAGTGTTATATTGCATATGGACATGTATAAGAAATTTTTGATGGAAGTAGCAAATGAAATTCTTGATGATTTGTTCAAAAGGTTAGAAGCTAGAAGGCAAGCAGTGATTGAATTAGATAAGAAAATAAAAATAGAGAAACTACTTGTTGTATATCCAGTAAACTCTCCCAAGTAAATTGATGATTTGATTGCTCAGGCGAACCGGTTAGTATTCTCTACTGCACACCAGCATATTTCATTTATGGTAGGAAGAGTCAATGAAGTCACAGAGGAAACAGAAGATGGTTGGGATATATTCCTGGTTGACAAGGAAAAACAAGAAGAATACAGGAACCCTAAACCTATAAAGGTATATCAGAAGGACAAAGACAAGGGGAAAGGCAAAATTGGTGCACCACCAAGCATAAAGGTTAAAGACAACCTACCCTCACTGGTGAAAATTACAACTATTGAAGATCAACCGGTAGTAGAAAGTATGGATGCAGAGGATAGCAATCCTAATACTGAAGTTCTATATATTGTAAATGTTGATACCCAAAAGATCAACATAATAGTTGATAAAGATACAACTGACAAGTCAGATATGGCTAATGAGCCTCTAGTAGCAGGGGAAATAGAGAAACCGACACAAGATACAAAGAAAAAGGTAGAATCTGAGGCATAGATAGAGACAACACAACATATAGAGAAACCAATAGAGCTAAAGGCTCCAGAATAGGTTCATAAGGAAACAGTGCCATCGGTAAGTAGTGAAGTAGGAAAACCAGTGCTAAAAGAAATGCAGACACAAACTGACTTGCCAAAGGTCAATACCAGAATGGTTACTTCCACCGGTACTCAGATTGTTGGGTCATCATCAACATTCAAGTCAACAAATGTGACTGAGGTATTATTAGACTCCATTAAGAAAATAACTGACTGCAGTTCACAGGCTTATAAAGCAATAGATGATTCAATACCAATTTTAAAGGCAATAGCTCCAAACTATAATATAGATAATAAAGATTCTTTAGGACAATTGGACACATTGTGTAAATATATTTCTGAAAACATTGAGAAAATAAAGGAAGAATCAGTAAAGGACAAGGTAGAAAAAGAGAAACATAAATTCTTTGATGAGGAAATAAAGAAGTGTAATAGAAATTTTGACACACTTCTACCGGAACTATGTAGTTTGTTGAAAGAATACAAAAATCTGTATAAAGATACATGTAAAACAAACTTTTTGACTGTAGATATTGACAAGAAAATAAGCAAGACACAAGATGAGATAAATAAGCTTGCAGACAATTTTGTCAACTCACCGGATTCATTATCAGTTTTTGAAGAGAAGATAGCAAATTTTGAGGAACAATTGCTCAAACTGGAAAGAGAAAAAGAAAGAATAATAAACAAGGTAAAACATCTGAGGTCTAAACTAAGTCCAAGAGTAGGTATCCTCATGTGCAAACTCCATACTCATTGTGCAAAATTCTCATATATGATCTTGAGGGTCAGTGCTTCCATCATATTTTTTCGTATCTAGGAGTTTCAAAACCTATAGGAAATGGTATCTTGTTTAGGTTTCTATCGAATGGATAAGGACAGATTTCTTGTAGTGAGTATCTTCTAACATTTCCTCTTTGCATATCTTGAATTTGGGTTTGCATTGTTTGTAGTTGTTGTGTGAGAGTTGTGATAGGATTATCAACATGATTTGTTCTTGCATGACCATGATTTTGCATTCTAGGAGGATCTAGATCTCATCTTGTTTCATCCCTAGTCCTTCTTGTATCTTCATTGGATTGAATGTTATTCATAATTTCTACTTCATCTCTTTTGGGTATGTAAGTTTCTTCATTGGTTCTAGTGTTATTAGGGATTGGCATGTCATTCATTTTGAGACCAAAGATATCCTCATATTGTTCGTTATTAGGAGGAGGATCACTTTTCTTTTGTGTCAATTTGTTTACATCAAAATCTTGAGGGAGTGTAGCACTAGATTTGGCTAACATTAGAAAATATTTTTCTTTTTCTTCCTCCAACAATTTCTGCATAAATTTATCAAATTGAGGATCCTTTTTGATGTCTCTGATATTTTGTTCTGTTATTTCTCCTTCAACTTGTATTTCATCTTCATGTTCCATGATTATCTTTGTTTCCAATGTTTTGATTTTAGTCTCTTTGATTCTTCATCTCCGAGATCTAGTTAGAACGGGCATACACGTGTGTTAGATATTGTGCTAGAATTATATTGTCCAAAAGTTGTTTTCGGTAAGTGATCAATTGTCAAGGTAGATACACTAGAATGATATGACACAAAAAGATGATTCAAGTGTTTAAAAGTTTGTAAGTTTTTCGATCTTTGATTGAGGAGTACAGTGATGGCGATTTGATAAAAACCAAGTTCAGTAGGAATGATATATCCTACGATGTGGGACAAGATTGTCCTGACCAAACATTTTAGTTTTGTGATAAAGGATGATTGATCTTGATAAGAAACTATGTTTGAGTGATCAGTTTACCAAAGAGGGTGATAATGCACTTTGAGATGTTTAGATCTTGAACTTGTTAAGGGTAAGCACTTTGGAAATCTTAAGGTATTTATCTTCTAGAGTTTGATTTTGATGAATGCTAACTTGACCAAGCAAATCAAGAAGACAATTTAAGCATCAAATGATAGATAACAAATGTTTGTGAATACTACAAATTGATCAAGTAGAATGACAGACCTGAAAAAGTCATGCAAAGTAACAGCTCTAGACTGATAAAAATAGAGACTCGTACGACAAGTTTTTGCCGAATTGGATTAGTGAATTTTGGTGTTTTGCTTATGTTTTCTAGTTTTAGATGTCTGATTTTTTAATTTAGGGATGAATACACAACAAACACATGATGTGATAAGTGAATCCAAGCATGCTAACCCCTAAGGAAATTGGCTAAGGAGAGAAAACCTTTTCTCGTTGACTTAGGTACACACCCAATAGCTAATCAGAATATGGCCGCTGAGCATCACACAATGGATTCTCAACACCGTATTATCCGACTCCAAATGCTAATGGGGGCACAATATGGCAAGTGTCTTGGGAGAGTTACTATCTCTCTTGCACAAATATTATCACCCTTTGAAGGCGAATCGGGTAGCTTCTATTTTAACCGGAACTAGTAAGGGATCCGTTCGGTGCGTCGGGGTATAAAGTCAATTAAGAGGTCTCCTAGCCTTGAAAACCAAGGTTTGATATACCCAAAGGTATAGAGGAGAGCTATTCCCAAGCACTATTGCTGCTTTGATTTTCATCAAATCATATTTATTTTATAGTGGGTTGGATTACTTGGCATTAGCCGTTCCCACTTAGGTCGTTCCCCTCACACCAGCCGTAATGACTTTAAGAGTTTTTAGCTCCTCAAGAGGGAAGGTGTTCTAAAGATACGCACTAATGAAAGAAAAAGAAGAGTCTAGCTTTCTGATCACCTAAGAAAGGTGAGAGCATACTCGCCTATCATCAAAGACACAAAATACATGATTGTTCATTTTTATCCAAAAAGACAAGTGTGCCTAGAAAACTTTAATGAGTACACAAAGTTTAGTCGAATTCATAGGAAACTTGCAAAAATAAAACTGTTAGTAGTCATTGATGTGTTTTCAATTTGGTCTTTGACAAGTGTATCTTCATCAATTGTCCTGCAAAAAAGAGTTAAGCTGCCAAAAATCTCATACCGTACAAGTCGGGATGAGAGCTCGTACGACACTGTATTTTTCCTAAAGACTCATACGACATAGGATATCTTGTCATTTGAGCTTACAAATCATGTCGTACTATGCTAGAAATGAGTTTGTATGACATTCTAATTCAGACTTGGTAGAATTGAATGTGGATGCTACTAGACAGATCAAAACTGATAACTCCGTCCCCATGGTGGGTGCCCAAATGTCATGCCTCTGAAGTGTATACCTGTTATACCTGCAACTGCAACACAAAACACTCATTAAATCATTATAAGTAATGGTTAGAAAATTAATCAACGAAAGATAAAACCATAGCTAATCGATCTATTGCCTCCTAGTAAATGCGAGTATGAATTTTGCTCTCAGATCTAGTGATGCAAATTCCAGTGACTTGACTACACTTTAATGGAGGATTTAAATGATGAAGATGCATAAGCTAGATGAGATAATGATTTAAGCTATATGATTTTATGATATTGCTATGAAATAAGCTAAGATTTAAGATAAAATTGAACATCATAACATTGCTAAAATGATAAACTAGAAGCTAAATGCCTGTAGTAAGAATGCATGAATACAAATGAGATGAATCAATCGGGGGTCCTTTGAACTCCAAAATGGGGTCTATTTATAGGATTTCCCAAGGCTAGGGGTGAGGTGGTAGGAATCAACGGTCAAGATTGATTTGAAGATATTTGGAGTTGATTGAAGAAGAGGTTGGATTAAAGGGAACAATTGGAGGTTGGTAGGAGAAGGGGTTGGATGAAAGGGAACAATTAGTGACAAGTGTCACAAAGCTTTTCTCATGAGAGGACAAAGTGTTCAAGGAAAGGGGACATGGTGGTTAGGATGTGCAAGCTAGGATGGTTAATTAATCTCAGGGTTAGATGGAATGAGTTAGGTTTAGAAGGGGTTAGGTTAGGTGGTTAAAAGTTAGGAGAATTTGAGTTTAAAAATTCAAATAATAGGAAAAGGCTAATTAATCTCAACAACTCATAAATTTATTTGTTTTAATTAATTATGGGATTATGAAATGAATTTGATGATGAATTTGATGGGGTGAATAAATTAATTAAAGGGGATTATGAAATGAACCTATTAAATAAATCCTTAGATTTATTAATAAGTAGATGAATGGGAGAATTTAATCAAATTGCTCATGAATTCAATTAAATTAGGGAGGAGGATTAATTAAATAATTGCTTATTTAATTAATTATCTTCAAACCATTTTTAGGTGTATACACTTGGTACAGTTTAGATGTTTTGTCACATCTAGTGTTGCCATCAATGCCAAACGCGAAGATTGTCAGCCATTTGGTGGAATTGATTATGTGTTGCATTGATGTTTTGTCATTGATGACAACACTAGCTATTTGGATGTTTTATTGGCACCCTTTTGGTCCCAGTAGGTTGAGTGGATTTTGGTTGTTTTGGATCTGACATGATCCGGTATGCTCCAGTATAGTTTGGTGATGGAATTGGCTTGTTCATGATACTCATGCTCATATTTGGTCAGTTGGTTTTGGTCTAGTGATCGGATGTTATTCTATTTGCTTAGAAGCTTAGTTTCTAGTTCCACCGAGGGTTTCACTGGCAGAGATTTTCATGAAGATCTTTGATGAATTGCATAAGTGGTGTTGGTGAAACTTCTAGTGAAGTTTCAGGATGTTGTCGATGATCAGGTTCAAAGACTTGGCATATGGAGATCATTGTTGTAGCATGTGGACCTATACTGGGTCCCGATTGATCTAGGTTATGGACTGACTTTAATGTAATGTGTGGATTGTACCTCTCGATGTGTTTCCAGGATGTCTTATGTGTTGGATATTATTTGTTTGTTCTAAGGCCGACATGGTTTGTAATTATGTAATTGGTTTATTATCTAGTGGCCGACCTAATTGTTTATGGTTGAGGGTTTGTATATATTGATGTAAGATATCATTGTAGATCATCATGGTTATGTTAGAGGTCATGGTCAAGGAATGTAATGTGTGAATAATGTAATATCATTTCGGCAGAGGATTTGGTCGATCATTGGAGATCGAATTGGATTTATGTAAGAGGATTCAGTTCTTTGATATTGAGCTTAACTAGAACTGTACTCAGGCATAGGAGATGCTATCTTTTGCAGTTCAACACTTCTTCAGATTGTAGTCTGGATTTCTATGTAGTCAGTGAGGCTCCTTTTGTGATGAGAAGTACACTCTAGGTTGTTGGCCTTTTTGCAAGTGCAAGCCCCTCAATTGTAATTCATATACTTACTACAGAAGTATTATCTGACTGTGGGCAGGCTTCCC
The DNA here is from genome assembly GCF_030272615.1 of Cryptomeria japonica. Classification (NCBI taxonomy): domain Eukaryota; kingdom Viridiplantae; phylum Streptophyta; class Pinopsida; order Cupressales; family Cupressaceae; genus Cryptomeria; species Cryptomeria japonica. Next base: position 463,680,626 of record NC_081410.1, on the reverse strand, counting down.
ATCGTGGTTTTCCCGTTTACTAGTTTTTCCACGTATAAATATTGGTGTCATGTGGATGATTTTTATTCTGTGATTATTGTTTATGCTTAATTGGTTTAACTGCTATTCTAGTATTAATTTTTTGGGTTTTGGTATTAAAGTTTTAAATTGCTAATAGTTCTGGTAATTTGTGACAACTAATTCACCCCCCCCCCTCTGAGTTGTCTTTCAGTTATTTGAACTGTCTAACATTGTTTAGGATTTGTAGGTGCATGAAGTTAGCTATGACGGCTATAGGTGCTCTTCTCCTAATGGGCGTATTAACATACCCATGTATTCTTCATTTAATTCTATGTCCATCTTGATGAGATAGGGAAGTGAGGGCTTATGGTGGAGGGAGTGAGTGGGGTCTTATAATGGACTATTAGTCAAATAAAAAATATTTAAATTATTCTTGAAAAGTACACAAATTTGCACCAGTCAATGTTGAGAGAATATTTATTTTATAATTAGTATTTATTTGTATAAAAAGGTGGTGGAGATAAAAGTCTTACAAGTCTTTTAAAACATAACACATATGACACACATTGTACAAATATCCAATTGATTACATATGGAATGAATGAATGAATGAATGAAAGAATTTTACTGATGTCCATCAGACCCAACGGTCTAAGGGACCCAGATGTTCCAAATTAGCCCAGTTTAAAGTTATTTTCCATGCTAATTCTTCTCTTATGAATCTTGAGTAGGAGACTTGTTGTTTTGTGAAGCCTTGACTCTTTGAAAATCTCGTTCAGACTATCCATCTTTAATTTATTCTTAAATTGGCTGCAACTATATTTATAGATTGCACACTCCATAATGAAATACCATTTTGTTTCTATTACCCTCTTGCTGCAAAAAATGCACGTCCTTTCTTCCTAGTCTTCTTTGGGCACCTTCCATCTACCTATTTCACATAAAAAATGATGCGATCCATTCCTTAACTGTACAATTATAATTTTGGCCTTTCCAGTGATTGTGGATCTCAAGTAAACTTTCTCATCATTCTCCCAAGTAGGGTTGAATTATTTAATATAGTACGCTTTTTTCTTGCCTAGTTGTTTTGTCCATATGAAATTATTGAATTTCTCTAATACCCATGTTTTTATCTCCTCTTTACTGCATGGACAATTATGTAAATTTATGTCCCACTTGTTCATCCACTTGCTATTTTATTTCTTCCAAGTCTTTTTCCTATGACTTAAGTCCTCTTCAACAATAAAGTTGGGCCAACAATGTTTATCCACACTTTCTACCTTTTTTAGGTAACATAATATCCAAATGACCACTAAAGCCTCAATTGGGTACATACTAGCTTTAGTTAAAAGTACTTCATAAGGTATCAATGATTTGACTTTGAGGCTGCTTGTGATTAGATGTATTTGAATTCTCTATATTTGTCTCGATTTGAGTTTGACATGATATTTCCCCAAACTTCACACCTGTAAAGGATAACTAGAACCACTAACAAATTGAAAAGGGTTTTCTTAGTCTTTCAATCCTACAACCTTGCTTTCCTAAATCTATTTTGAAGAATGTATAAATCTCTCTAGCCCCCTTAGATCCACTTTGATCTACATGTCTCCCAATTGAGCCTATTGTGAAAATCAATTCCTAAGGACTTGTATCCCACCACTACCTCCAAGGGGCTACCCTCGAAGATAAAATTGACCTACTACTTCTTCTTTTTCAAAGAAAAGATCCTGACTTTGGTCTTGCTAGTATTCACTTGCATCCCAACCTCTTGACAAAATAACTCAAGATCCTTCAAATGCTCTCTCAAAACTTGTGTAGATTTTGTAATAAGAATAAGATCATTTGCATATAAAATTAATTTCACCATGTACCCTGACAATTGGATACCTTCCCCATTAGTATTGTTTAACCACTCTTCAAGTTTATCAATATATAAGTTGAACAATGTGGGAGATAAAGGGCACCCCTATTTGACCTCGATGTAACTACGAAAGCATTCAGACATCCCATCTTTAGTTTTGATTTTAGATCTAACTTTCTCATAGAGTTTTTGGATAGTAGCTCTAAACTCTTTTGGAACCCCAAGTTCTTCTATTCTGTGCCAAAGCTTATCCCTAGGGACAGTGTCAAAATATTTTTTCAAATCCATGAAGCAACAAAAGGCTTCTTCACATTGGTTGTCACAAACTATTTTGATGAAATGCCTTAGAGTAATGCAATGGTCAATGGTTGAGTGTTTAGGCTAGAAACCAGCCTACCCTTTAGCCCTTTTTCCCTCTTTTTCTGCCCATTTATTGATTCTACACTATGGCATACTCCCAAAAATATTTCTAAAGAGAGGGTTGACCATAAAGTATGATAATTAGAAGGGTTATTGACAACTCCACTATTTTGAAGAGGTATAACAACACTAGTTGTCCATTCAAATGGAAAGATGTTTTGGGTAACCCCATTAAAGATGCTCTTGATATGTGGAGCTAGGAGGTCAACTCCCCACTTCAAAAATTTTGCCTATAGACCATCAATATCTTGTGCTTTACCACTTTCCAAATTCTTTATACCTTGTTTGATGTATATTACTGAAAAAAGATCAGCTGAAGTGTCAATTGTGGGTGGATTCATTTTCTCATTTGTTCATTCATAGAGGAGCTTCACATATTCTAGCAACTCGACATCTGTGATATTATTTTCTATTTGTTTTTTCTTTTCTTTTAACTCCCTCCAAAATCCTTTGGGATTGTGTTTCCCCAAGGTGATTAGTTCCTTCCTTCTTGAAATTATATATCTTTCTTTTTTCGATTTTATCAATTGCTTGTATATTAACTTGTTTTCCTTGTTTGAGTCCTCCCCTTAAAGAGATTTTTATCAACCTTGCACTCTTCGTCATACCAAGGATTAACTGGAAAGATATTTGACACCTTCTTCATATGTTTAGAATGCTTACACACCTTAAAAGATTTGTGTATTAAAGGGATTGACATGCTACTGTGAACATACTCTTTTTCTTTCTTGTTTCCCTTGTTCTCTATATTGTTTTTTGCCAACTGCAAGTGTTTTTCTAGAGCTGCCCTGAATTGCTCATGATTTTCTTGATTTATAAGGATTTTACCTTGTGTGTTGACCTTCTTGTGGGAGTGTTGGTTCTGATCTTCCTATAGGTCTTTAGTGTTTATGTCAAACTTAATACAAAGCGGCATATGATCAGAATTCAACTTTATGGGACAACCTTCAATAGTGAAGTCCAACAACTTGGAAATAGAGATTTGAGAACAAATCACATAGTCTACCACACTTTGTCCATTGTAAGTTTTGCAAGTGATACCATTGGATGTTGATCAATTCTTCATGCCATCACATATGACTATTCTATATAAGCTACAAAGGCCTAACAACTTAGCTCCAAAGTGTGATACAGTCTCATTCCCATCTTGCGAAGTACTTTTCCAAAGATGATCCTTATTTTACCATAGCCATAAGGGGTTGTTATCTTCCTCTACATTGCTACTCAATTGAATAGATTGATTGTTTATTTTCCTAGCATTGAAGTCACCAATTAGGATAATATCACCTATAGTGCTAAAAGTTGAGATATCTTTCTTTGGTGCAACATAAGGATCTTTCTTATCCTAATTCCTCTTCTTGTAGAATTTTGAACTTTTTGGAGTAAAATAGAAAACCCCCATCCAAATTGTATTCTCATCATTTTTTATTTTCAACGATATAAATTATTTATTTGGGTCCTCTTTCTCTAACTTCATAATACCACTCCATATTTCATTTATTAACATTGTTATCCCTCCATACCCTTTACCCATCTCAGTCTCTTCATTCCACATGAAAATTTAAATGTATTCTTCAAAGTCTAAGATCTTGCATCCTATTGGATATTTTCATGCATTGCTGCTGCTAGAATATGTTGTTGTCATTGATTTCAACATATTCTTGTGTATTGATCCGGTGATTGCTGATTGGTAAGATCTTGTGATCCGATTTTGCTGCTGGTGTTTTGTTGATCACTATTTTCTAGAGTTCAATATTTCCTTTGGTATATTCTGGTGTGATCAGATCTTGTATTGAGATTTTGGGATATTGTTGGGGATGGTCTTGTGTATCTTCATTTCAGATGGCTCATGATTTGGTGCTTCTCAAGTTATCTTTTGTTCATGACAGTTGCTGATTGGTTGAGTTCTTGAGCTTTCAGATGTTGATCGATGAAGATTTGATAAGTGGTGTTGGAGCAATTGTTCTTGATGATTCTAATGTGCTTGCTGGTGTTTCCTAGTCATGTCCTATTATTTTTGGTGATTCACATTGATTGTTGTGCAAGTTTTTGGCAGTTTTTATCAATCGATATTGATTTTCATGTTATGCGGTATTCCTAGTGGTGTAGCATGTTGTGGTTGATCTTGGCGTGATTTTTGGTGGATTTGATCATTTGGAAATTTGATTTAGGTCCATGTTATGCTAAGTAAATCATTATATTGTTCTGGTGGTCGATCTTTGTATCATGTGATGTAATTTTGTAATTGAGGGTTGAGAGTTTAGCCGACCTTGTTGTCAAGGTTGATGAATTATATATGTAGACACCTAAAAATGTCTCATCAATCTTACACTAATTATTCATCTATTTAATTAAGTAATTCTTTTGTTATTTGATTAAAATAATAATTTCTTCTAATCATCACCCTCGACTATTACTAATTATTTACATTTCTATCATTTCATCATTTTATTCAATTAACCCTATCTCAATTATTAATTAAATATTATTTATTTAATTAATTATGATCTATTCTTGTACAACTTGAGTTGGCCTAGTGGTGGAGAACTTGTGCTCTTGAAAGAGAGGTCACAAGTTCAAATCCTAGAAGGGGGTAGGGTATGTTCAAATTCCTACAACACATGCTAAAATTAGAACTGGTTGATCAAATTAGTTGTCTAATCAATTAACTCAGTTAACTTATCAATCATCCTTTTTAACTCTCAATCACCTTTTTCTGACTAATCCATCTATTCAGTCTAACATGTGCATGATTTCAAAAATCAAATTGAATTCCAAAGTCACATTCTAAATATATTCAAATAACAAATTGAATTTAAAATAAATTCAGTATTTGAATTAAATTCTCATGCAAAGATTAAATTGAAAATCAAAGTCAAAGTGCAAGAACATGCTAAATTAATTAATTAATTAAATCAATTATCTTTTCAATTCCTATTTCTATCTTCTAATTTGTTTTTTTCCAAAATGCTTTCAATCAGTTAACTATTCCATCTATTTTAATTGATTATTTCAATTAATTGATTAATTACATCATTTCTTTAATCCTCTCCAATCATTCTTTTTCTATCTTCTAGTTAGCTTTTTCTAAATAAAGCTTTCTTTGTCATCAATCAATTATCCTCCAATTACTCTTTTTCATCTTTCAATCAGATATTTTCTCAATTAGTTAACTTATGTATCTATTCAATCTATTCTGTTCCACCTTCAAATTAGCAGTTCAACTATCAATCAACATGTGAGCTCACCTGAGTTCCACCTCTCATTCAATCCTCTCCAATAATCTATAAATTGAGTATTCAATCTCCATTTTCAAAAATCATGATCAATCATGGACTTCGAATCTTTGTGTCATTTGCAAGTTGCCAGCACAATATCTAAGAGCCACCATACCACAAAGAAGAGAAGAACAATGGAAGCAATATGCAATCATGGAATAGGGAGTTTTTATTGATTATTCTATATTCCTATTTGATTGTTTGCATTATTTGATTGGTTTATTTAGAATTCTTTGATTAGATAGGGATTCATGATTTCCCTTTATTTCATGCTTAAAAATCATTAATGTGGAGATAGGAAATAAGGACGAATCACAAAATCCTTAACTATCAAAGCAATTTCAAACATAAACCAATAGAAATTAACACAAGAATAAATTCAAATAACAAATTGAATTTAAAATAAATTCAATATTTGAATTAAATTCTCATGCAAAGATTAAATTAAAAATCAAAGTCAAAGTGCAAGCACATGCTAAATTAATTAATGCAATTACAATTATCTTTTCAATTCCTATTTCTATCTTCTACTTTGTTTTTTTCCAAAAAGCTTTCAATCAGTTAACTATTCCATCTATTTTAATTGATTAATTACATCATTTCTTTAATTCTCTCCAATCATTCTTTTTATATCTTCTAGTTATCTTTTTCTAAATAAAGCTTTCTTTGTCATCAATCAATTATCCTCCAATTACTCTTTTTCATCTTTCAATCAACTTTTTTCTCAATCAGTTAACTTATTCATCTATTCAATCTATTTTGTTCCACCTCCAAATTAGCAGTTCAACTATCAATCAGCATGTGAGCTCACCCGAGTTCCACCTCTTAATCATTTTATTCCACCTCTCATTCAATCCTCTCCAATAATTTATAAATTGTGCATTCAATCTCCATTTTCAACAATCACGATCAATCACAATGAACCATGAATCATGAATCATGAACTTTGAATCTTTGTGTCATTTGCAGGTTGCCAGCACAATATCTGAGAGCCACCATACCACAAAGAAGAGAAGAACAATGGAAGCAATATTCAATCATGGAATAGGGAGTTTTTATTGATTACTATATATTCCTATTTGATTGTTTGCATTATTTCATTGGTTTATTTAGAGCTCTTTGATTAGATAGGGATTCGTGATTTCCCTTTATTTCTAGTTGAATTACATGATGAATTTTAGCATATGATATTTTGGTGAACCCGACGTGAACAACAACTAATTAACCTCTCTGATTTCTATGTGATTTTTGCAGGTTGTACATATCTTTTTCATTTTTTGTAGTTTCTTTACAGATTCCAAAGCAGATCTCATCATCATGTAATTGCGCATACAAAATCATGCAATCACATAGACAGATTTATGCATTTATGTAGACACCAATACACATTCATATTTTTTAGTTTTTAGTTTGAGTCACACATTCGCCAATATTTTTATGCAATTGCCATAAGTTTCACGCATTCTCCTTAAGTGTTACACATTCACCAATATCATTACACATTCGTCATAAGTGTCATACATTTGCCGTAGGTGTCATGGATTGGTCCTGATAGTATCACACAATTGTCCTATCATTGTCATGCATTTATACTGACAGATTTATGCATTTGTCCTGTTATTTTCATGCAATTGATCTGTCAGTATACCATATTCCCTCTATCAGAATTACACAATCACTTTTCCAGAATCATGCAATCACTCTGTCAGAATTATGCAATCATTTTTCTAGAATCATGTAATCACTCACGCGGTATCGCACATTCACTCAGGTATCATTACGTACTCATTTTTTTTTATATAGTTAAGTTTTCTATTTTTTGTGGATTTTCTTGGGTTATTGATAATATGCCTGCAACATATGGTGAATTTACAGAGGAGTGGATTATTATTGAATCATAAACACTCATGCTATCACACTTCAATTTTGGGCTTAAAATAAACCTGGTTAAAATGGACATGCATGTTATCACACTTCAGTTTTGGGCTTAAAATAAACCTAGTTAAAACTGACATGCATGCTTTCACATTTTAGTTTGGTGTTTTAAAATTGACATGCACATGCATATCTCACACCTAAATTTGGGTTTTAAAATGAACGTGAATCGGGCTTATCAATAGAATAACTCACACTTCATTTTATTAAAAGGAAATAACTCATTTATTGTGTTTGGGGTGGACCTACTATTGCATCAACTACCTTTCCACCCACCTTCGGGGTCTTGGGAGAAAGGGAGAAGGTGATAACAACACCCAATTTTATTTTTTTTATTAGTGAGGGGTATCTTTGACTGTGAATTTCATCACCCCACAGAGGTACTTCGAATTGGGATGCATTAGGATATCATCTCTCCCAGCGTACTCTCGAGCGGGTTTTTCAAGCTGCTATATAAATATACGGGTCAGGCGGCTAGAGTGTTGAGTGAATTCAACGTATGTGGGAGCCTTCCCTGCACCGATAATCTTAACTAAAGCCTTAAGTGGATTTCTCTAAGAATCTATCATTGGATCGGGACCCCTTGAAATTTATAATAAGAACCAACTTAGTAGCCCAAATCCTACATTCATTGATTCTGAGAGTGCGGATTGTACCCCATAGATACCCCTCATGTACCTTGCATTATGAGATAAAAATACCACCATGATAAGATCATTGGATCTTTGGGGTAAGAGAGACTAGAATGCCCGAGAAGTGTGTGTCGTGAAGTGGAGCCAATGCTACCAGACGCTCTATTTGTTCATCTTGTTTTGGTATTTTGTTGCAAGGGCCTCATTGAATGGTGTCCACTTTCCAGCATAAGATTATATTACGTGCTTTTATATGTATCATTGTATTTGGGCTATTTTAGGCCCTATCTTACGTATCTCTGAATTCTTAGAGTTGGTCAAAACACAGTTCAGTCAGCTATACCTGTCTTCAAACAACTGTTCTCAGATTTGGAAAAAAAAAAACTTGTCCTACAGATAGAGTTACTAGAAACAAAGATTATCTTGAAACATCAAACGGTCCTACAAACTCAAAATTTTTACATACTTGTGACCATAGGAAGTTGTTGCATAGTCCTTATTTGCGTCATTATTATCGTCCTCATATACGTCCTTAGAAGTTGCATAAGTCCTTGCATATTCCTCATTTATGTCCTTATTATCGTCTGCATATACGTCCTTAGAAGTTGCATAAGTCCTCATTTACGTCCTTATTATTGTCCTCATATACGTCCTTAGAAGTTGCATAAGTCCTCACGTAGTCCTCATTTATGTCATCATCATTTAGGTCCTTATTATCATCCTCATATATGTATGTCTTAGTCCGTTGTCATTTGCATAACCATCCTTGAAAGTCATACCCCAAATGTCCAAAACACAATTAGAGGATCAATCAAACTCAACCTCAACTCAAACAAGTTTGTCAAGTTCAACAAATCAAACATTGTCACATTCAAAGAAATGGAGAAAACATCTTACATGTTGTGATCCTAGGTCCAAACCAATCAAGAAAAAATCATGGATTGACATTATACATTTCATAGGGAAGGTGGAGAATTCATCCCTTCTATTCCTATTCCATCACCATCCATAGAAACCTTAGCTCAACAGATCAAGAATTTGCAACAACAAATGATAGACATGACTAGTCCTAACATTCGTAGGGTCTGGTTAGAAAAAATTATGAGAGAAGTGATGACCATGAGGGAATCGGTATCATGCCAACCTTCTTCTTCTTGTGAGACCATTCAAACATGCCAGCCTTCATTCTTCAACAAAATCATTCCTACTTGAGTTCAACCAACATTAGAGTCATGTAAACCTTGTTTTTCTTTCAACCCACTATATCAATCATACCAATCATATCAACCCAATAATCAAACCCCTTTCAACTAAAATCAAACCCCATTCAATCAAAGTCCAAAACAAAATTCACATCAACCCAACATTCAAAGTAGCTCTTCCAACCAAAATCAAATCCCTTTCACCCAAAATCATACTCCTTTCAACCAAAATCAAATCCCTTTCAACCAAATCCCAAATCAACCATATCTATCCACCATTTCATCATCCCCTGAAGTCACACAAGACCAATCCATGCCATCTCTATCCAATAAAACAACTTCCCAAGGGCTATCCATCGTACAAATCCAATCTAAATCAAGTCATGATTCAGAGGATCTCATTCAAAATCCTTCCTCATCAGGCCAAAATGTTGAAACCTTCCAAGAATCTCCCATGCATATCCAAACTCCTTCCACGTGTCAAGAGGATGATCCAAAATCAGAAGAAATGAGTCTTGAAACACATAAAGATCAAGAACAAACCCTTCCATCCTACCCAATTTTTGATCAAGATCCCACCGACCAAGAATCTTATGATGATCCCCTCGCTCTTTTCTATTCCATTCGTAATGACACCCTTTCATCTCAAGAACAAATTGTCCTTTCAAGTCTCATCCTACATCCACATCCTAAGCAAGATTAGGATAGCCCTTCTATCCTTCATAATAATCCCTTTCCAAATCAAGATCAAAGCATACCTTTACCTTCATGTCCTAAACAAGATCCCATTATTTCTCCAAATCCTAGTCAAGATCCTTCCATCCTTTCATTTCCATGTCATAATCCTCCATTTCTCTCACAAGATTCCCTCTCAAATGAACTTACCATTTCTCCTAGTCCCCCTCATTATCCCATTCCCTCTACACAAGTTTTTCATGAACTCCTTATCAATGAAATCACAAATCTTGATCATACTGCAGAGAACAACTTGTCAATAATTGTAAGTGTGCCATTTTTACATGCCAATGTGGTCACAACTTCAGAACTGGAATTTATTTGCATCATACACCCACACTTGATAGACTAGGAGCAAGAGAATCTACCATAGTTGGATTGCTTTAAAAATGATATGTCTATGGATGAATTCATGGGTACTAAAGCTAGATTTGCCTCTGATGAACCAAAAAATCCAAAAACTAAGGAAATCAACATTGGAGATGCTAAACATGCACACTTAGCTAAGTCCTTATATCCTATTGGAAAATACATCTTTATCTGACTCTTCAAACAAAGATCAATGAACTACCTACGCAAAACTTCTTGACCCTATGAACAACATGCACCTTAAATGATACAATATCTAAGGGCTAGGTTAGTTTATGTTTTACTTTTCACATTTCATCTCATTTTATTCAAAGCACTGCATCACATTCACAAATTTTTTGCATAAGAATATAGTATCATCAATAAAACAAGGCAATTGTCCTACTTTATCATTTGTTTGCATCCAAGAGAAACAATGGTCATCTCCTTTCTTAGATATTCAAACATGAAGTCTTTAAGGTCCTAAGGTCATTCATTTTCAACATTACCCTATGACAACACTTTACTTATGGTTGGGTAGTGATTTCACTATTTGAGACTTGTTAACCCAAAATCTATCAATCGCTATATCTCAAACACATTAACAAAATCTTTAATTCATTCGAGACACCTAGTTGATCATATGACTAGTGAAAAATTTAAAATTCTACTTCAGCATTGTTGTAATTGTCACACCCAAGTAGGTTTCATTACTTACAAGTAAAGGCAAGAAAAAAAGAAAAAAAAAAGTGTTATGCCAAATATTCATCTCAAAGCAAAAGAGAAATGATATATAACTAAAATATCACGCATACAAAGTGCGACAAAAAGCTTAACTATGGGAACATGCAAGTAACTCCATCAGGGCTATGAACGCCTGCTGGCAATGGAGCAATATTTGAGAAATTAAGGTCTATAACCTTGTTGGAGCTCTAAAAGCTTGCTGGCAGCGAGGCTCTATTTGAGATTCTTTTGAAGTTAGAATAATCCATGTAGCTGGTCATATAGGATGCTAAGGATCTTTAGTGAACATGAGAGCGGGAATTAACTAGTTTGCACACACATGGGCAAAAGAAGATCAAAGTTTCAAGAACCAATGGGGAAATTTTTCACGTCTCCATTTGTAAATCCTAGTCACTAAGTGTGTTCATTTGGATGTTCCAAGGGACCTTAAGGATCGATTGACCGCTTATCTATGAAATGTTTTGTACCTCCAATTCAATTAGTGTATTATGAAATGCTAAAGAAACACAACCAGCCTTGTTCAAATAGGAAAGGCATCTTCATCATGCATATTGCATTAACATAGGTCATATCAAAAATTCATTATCTCCACATGCAATCTACAGATCATTATGTCATACAGGTCTACACACTAGGGGCATAACTGAAAAAATCCTAAAAATCATATAAAGTCCTGAAAAAGTCCAAAAACATTGAAAAATATAAAAAATAAAAAAACATTGAAAAACATAAAAATCCAAAAACATTGAAAAACATAAAAATTCCAAAAATATTGAAAAACATTAAAATACCAAAAACATTCAGATAAAGTCCTGGAAAAACACCAAAACATTCAAAAAATGTCCTAAAAAAATACCGAAAACATCCATATACGATCCTGAAAAAAAATCTATTAAAAACATTCAAATATCAATCTACAAAAATCCAAAAACAATAAAAAATCAATCAAAAAACTTGCAATAAAATGTCTTGCAAGAAACAAATACCCTACCAGATATCCAGCAAACGCTTTGCAGGAAGTTAACAAAGGATACAACTATCTAGTCAAACATCTACAATCAACTAATCAAACTTTCTTATCAATCGTATCATATCCATATCAAGTGATCATTATCTTGTCTTAAACAGAAGAGGATACACTTGAAATCAGACAAGTCAGTCTTAAACGGGGTCTACAACTTTCTGAGATCAGATATTATCAACTATCACATCAACAACTGAGAATGAAGGTACAAGATCAATATAGCTTCTGAATTTTGTCCGGGTCAGTCTTTATCTTTTATCATTTGGCGACAGATTGTGTTCCTATGCTACTCAAGGATGTCCACAAGTGACTAGAGGAGCCAAGATGGGCATTATCTTTTCTTTGTTTTCTATTTGTGGTGTGAACCAATGAAGTTCTAGGGAAATTTCTCTAGTGAGTGTCTATGAAAGGAGCACTCAGCTTGTGAATGCCACACATACCTCGGCCCCTAGTGTATTTCCCAAAATGGAGGTTTTCATGCTCCTTGTCTGCTACGTGTTTGTTTCTTCAATGAGATATCTTTACATCATGGTTCCTTATACCCTGATGTGCTAAGCTCCATTATTCAATAATAAGGCTCAGTGATGAATATATATTGCACAATAAATAATGACATAGGTTCGTGAATCAATCATTATCATTCTCATTTCATTTGTTTATTGATAGTTTGCTGATTTCTCATATTTTTCTAAATCATTTTTTGTCATATAACATTATTTTTTCATCAATCTCTTCTTTCTTTCATCTTACTAACATTTCTTCAAGTTACATCTGAGTTAAAAGAATATTTTGGCATTCTCACACAAAAACAAAAGTTGCATCCATATAGTTTAAAGTTGCATCCATATAGTTTTAAGTCGCATTCATATAGTTTAAATTGCATTTGTATTGCATTTAATGGTTGTCATTCATAAACATCATTTATAAATCATATAGAAAGCATTAAACTATCCATTCATCATTACATCATATATCATGTAGAAACCATTGAATTCATAAAAAATCATTTATAAATCATATAGACATGCATCACATAACTCATAGTATCATATAACATACATGGACAACAAAGCATAATAGATCACTGCCAAAAACTGCATATCATATATATATATATATATATATATATATATAACTCAAAAATGGTAATGTGTGCGAATACAATAATCATAAAATAGGCTTGAAGGCTTAGACAACATGATCTCAATGTATCAACCCACATTGCCTCTATTAGTAGGTGCATCTTGCCTAACTCCAGTCTGTTTGGATGGCGCCCTAGGTGGACCCATCATTCCTCCACTACTAGTTTGTCAAGAGGTAGATCGACTCGATCTTCTCCCCATAAAAGCACTAAAACTAGGCTCCCTCTGACCCTTAGAAATAGCTCTCTCATAAGCCTGCTGATAATAAATATCCTCTTGTGTAGCAGAAAAATATCTATCTACATGGCTACGTGCCCCTGTCACCGACCCAAATAACTAATCATATGCATCCATGGTGATCTGATCTCTCCTAAAAACGTCATCTCTCTCCCTCTAGAGATGATCTCTCTTGGTCTCTAATGCACCACAGTCTCTACAGAATGCCTCCCGCTCAGCATCTCATCACTGCCTAAGTCTGGAAACCTCATCCTCTAGGCTCTGAATCCGCACTGTGAGAATCTGCGGATCATCATCATCAAAATCACCACCCTGTCCTCCATCTCCTCCTCCCCCCACTGCAATAGTTGCGTCCTCTAGCTTCGACATATCATTATCATCCACGTCCTCATTAGTTGATGACTCTAAAGAATCATCATCATCTCCATTGCTCATAGATTTGGTGTCTCCACCAATGTCTACGTTCTCCTCTCCCCCTCCACCCTCCTCTCCCCCATGTCAATCCTCAGTTGCTATCTAGGATGTCATATCTACTAAATTATGATCAGAACAGTCAGATCATTCAGTGGAATAGGCCTATGTCTGGCCCACCATGCAACATACTCAAGAGTAGTCCCTAGATCTGCTGCACCTGCAGTCCAACCCCATGGTAAGGCCTAAAGAGAATCAAACTCGACAACCGTCACATGTGGTTGTATGCACACACCCCAATCAGAAACCTCACGAGAAACATGAGCAAAGTACACTAAAACAATAGGTGTCACCTGTACCTCCCCAAATTGTCTGAGTACCCATCCTGGAAGAGACATCTCAATAATCCTCTATGTCTCAATGGTCCTCCCAATAAGATATCTCTACTGTCTGCAGAAAGGCAAGTGTTGTGCATCATCTATCCAACCAGGGCAATCTAAATATGGTCTACAAATAAAACGTTGCAAGATATCAAGCTTATGTCGCCAATACAAGGTGTTACCCGAACCCCTATGTCTAATACCAGGTGTATATTTGTAGGCATATGGCTCCTCAGGCTGTAAGTCAACATGAATAAGTAGCCTCGAGATAGAAATGTGCTCCCAAGCCCAAGTCTAGAGAAATGTCACACCACAACTGATCTATTGGTATCCCAAGTATACAATGTTGTGCATTTGATAATAAACCATGGCTAATAGACATGGACCCCAAGCATATACTCGACGATGAACAATCATACCATGGAACACTCTGCCCCATCCAACTAGAAAGCCATGACCGCATCTGTTAGGAATCAACAAACCACCTATGATACTTCACAATACTATAGTAAGATCATCATAAACCAAGTGAGCCCAAGGGATATCATAATGACCAATGATCTATAAATCCTACTCCTCACACTCAAAGAGGGCACACAGTCTAGCGACACCATCGTCGTGATCATATACAACTCTCTCACCATGGATGGGAATATGTAGTATACGCCAAACATCCTCTTAGGTAATGGATGCCTCACCAGTAGGAAGATGTAAGGTACATGTCTCAGAATGCCACCACTCTATTAACGTTGTAATCAAGGCATTGTTGGCCATAACTTCTAGCAAATGTAAAACATGATATAATCCTAGATGTCAGATATATGAAATCTCCCCATCAAGTAACAACTTGAAGATCAAATCCACTGGGTCTACTATGTCAGCAGTATAACACTCCAATATTCTCCTACAGAGAGAAAATATTGAAAATGTTAGATATCAGATAACGAGATTAAAAAAAATGATCATACTCCTGACAAAAAACTTCAATTTACAATGAATGCGTAATGTTTAACACTTATGCGTTGCATTTTACACTAATGTGTTACATTTAATTCTTATTCGTGAACATATGAGCTAATGCGTAAACAAATAAACATATGCGTGACAACTACAACCTATGTGTAACACTTAAGCTCTTGTGGTACACTTAACGCTAATTTGTGAAAATCGACAGGCGTATGCGTGATGACTAAAAAATACTTCTCTAGAATTTTTTTTTAAAAATTACAAAAATAGGCAAAAAATTAAGCAAAAAATTTGGAAACATACCATGCTGCCAGTCCTCGGAGGTCTCTGATAAGAATGTACTCGGTCTGACAAGTGCTCTCATGCCCTGTAGCCAGCCATGATGATCAAATACTTGTAGGAAAGCAAACGACTAGCAAGGATCTCCAAGAACTCAACACAATGCAAATGAGCAAATGAAAGGCCAATCTCTCTATTTATAGCTCAAAATTAGGGTTTTTTCCATTCCAATGCTCATGGCCCCCATGAACTTCAAACAACTTGTAGGCTACTCAAATGATCTCGAAATTGCACAAAACTTCACACCTTTATTTTTCGACCACCTTTTTCGAGGGGGCATATTTATACTATATAGTATTACCAAGGCATACCAGGGTAGGAAATTCTTCATTTTCTTTGAAACAATGTCATTCCAACTTTGTCTCAAAGAGGGGCAAATGTAGATACCTAAAAATGTCTCATTAATCATGTACTAATTATTCGTCTAAATTAGTTAAATAATTCATTAATTATTTAATTAAGTTAATTAATCTTATTCTTCTAATTTCATATTTCCTCATCATCTTACTAATTATTCTATTTTCAATTCTATCATCATTTAATCAATTAAACCATTTTCTAATGTTAATTAAATATTTATTATTTAATTAATTGTGATTTTTAATCCTTAATTTAAATAATCTTTATTATTTAAATAAATTCATTTTCAATTTCTATTTCTATTCAATTAATCATTAACCCTTTTCTTAATATTAATTAAATATTATTTATTTGATTAATGTGATTTAATCTTTTAATTATATAATATTTATTATTTAATTAAATTCAATTTCTAAATAATTAAATAGTTTCTTTAAATTATTTAATTAGCTAATTTATTCTTCTAATTTCTTCTAATTTCATCTAATTTCATTAATTCTCTAAATTCCAAATTCTAATTCTAATTCTTCATATTTCTTCTAATTTCAAATACATGTACATGATTTCAAAAATCAAATTGAATTCCAAAGTCAAGTTCTAAATATATTCAAATAACAAATTGAATTTAAAAGAAATTCAATATTTGAATTAAATTCTGAAGAAAAGATTAAATTGAAAATCAAAGTCAAAGTGCAAGCATATGCTAAATTAATTAATTCAAATAATTAATTAATTAAATCAATTATCTTTTCAATTCCTATTTCTATCTTCTACTTTGTTTTTTTCCAAAAGGCTTTCAATCAGTTAACTATTCCATCTATTTTAATTGATTATTTCAATTAATTGATTAATTACATCATTTCTTTAATTCTCTCCAATCATTCTTTTTCTATCTTCTAGTTATCTTTTTCTAAATAAAGTTTTCTTTGTCATCAATCAATTATCCTCCAATTACTCTTTTTCATCTTTCAATCAACTTTTTTCCGAATCAGTTAACTTATTTATCTATTCAATTTATTATGTTCCACCTCCAAATTAGCAGTTCAACTATCAATCAGCATGTGAGCTCACCTAAGTTCCACCTCTCATTCAATCCTCTCTAATAATCTATAAATTGAGCATTCAATCTCCATTTTCAACAATCACGATGAATCATGAACTTCAAATCTTTGTGTCATTTGTAGGTTGCCAATGCAATATCTGAGAGCCACCATACCACAAAGAAGAGAAGAACAATGGAAGCAATATGCAATCATGGAATAGGGAGTTTTTATTGATTATTTTATATTCCTATTTGATTGTTTGCATTATTTCATTGGTTTATTTAGAATTCTTTGATTAGATAGGGATTCATGCTTTTCCTTTATTTCTAGTTGAATTACATGATGAATTTTAGCATACAACAGTATATATAGGTGATATATCCATATAGTTTGGGTGTCATTGTTGTGTCTACATTATTAGAGAGAGGTTTATGTGCAAACAAGTGATTTATCCTTCGGTGTTGAGTTTGAGGTGAGATTGGTGTTGCAGAGAGAAAACTCTGCTTAACCAGAATTGTAATCAAATATTTGGAGATGATATAGTTCATTTCTTCTGGATTGTAGTCCAAATCATATTTTAAGTCAGTGAGACTTCCCTAAGGGTTGTAGCCTTCGAGGCCATTATATTTGAGCAGTGAGCTCTAGTTAGTGTGTCTAAATGCATGTGCATTCCCCATTGTAACATTTTCACATACTACTGTAGAGTATCATCATACTATGGGTAGGTTCCCACCATGGTTTTTCCCTTAACCGGGTTTTCCACATCAAAATATTGGTGTTGTGTGTTGTGCTTTCAATTTGCCTATCTATCTTATTGCTGCAGTTTATTAGATCTGTTTTGGTGGTTAAGTTTGTTATTTCAGTGAAGACTGATTCACCCCCCCCTCTCAGTCTTCCTTCCTGATTGTTGCTAACACATCCATCACGTTCATGTGTTTTCATAAGAAAAACAATGTCTTTCCCCTCTACTATGGGCCCAAACCTAGTCCTCTTCTCCATTGATAACCTCTGCAATTCCAACTTACCATGTTTATATAGTCTTGTGGGGTCTCGAGTCCCTATTTCTTATGTGTCCATCACTCGATGATTTGTGATTTTTGATTTTTCAGCCATGCCCGTTTTCCTGCATCTCTTGTTGATTTCACTTTCTCCCATTATTTCCTTTATTCTTCTTGTTAATCAAAAGTCAAATAATCATCTAAGTAAATATAAGTACCTCTAAGCATCCCACTATTTTTTAGGATCATAGATTTTTCCTCCAAGCTTCTTAGAGTAACTCTCACATGCCTATCTCGTCTCCTATTTTCTTTTTGAATACAACTTGTCTACTTCAACTTTTCCTTGAGAAAAACCCTTGCTAGAATATTTGTTCTTTCCTTTCTCCAAAGTCCTTCAAAGCTTTGATGATGATATTTACCTCCTTGCCTTGTTTGTCTTTTTCTTCTCTTATTTGTCTCTTGATTTGTTTTTTGTATGATCTCATTTTGACCCATTGCCAGTTCCTTTACCACTTATGTCCAATATTTGGCTTCTTTTATATGCTCTTTTAGCTTTTTCTCTCTTGTTGCCATTTCTTCTACTATTAATTGGAAACAAATTTCTATGCAGGCACCAAAAGGGCCTATGATAAGATAGTTTTTTGAATTTAATAATTAAATTCAAAATTAAAAAATAACCGTACTCTAATTTTAAATTTAACTGTTTAATTCAAAAAATTGTCTTATCATAGGCCCTTTTGGTGCCTACATAGACATTGCCCGAACCCTTAAGATAATATTCAATCTTGTTGGGTGAATATTTTATCACTAGCGTACCAACGACAAAATATATGATTCACACACAACTATGTTGAGAAATTAATCTCTCCTCTCATCAAGGGGAGGTTCCCTTTGAAATTTATTCTCTAATTAACAAGAAACTAAAATCTATGGGTAAGTTTCGGGCATATAACTCTCTTTTTTTAGAGTTTATGTATTTTCCCTCCACTTGCTACAATTCTCTATCACTTATGATACTTAAAGAAATGAACAAATCACTACAACAAATTACACCAAAATCTTACAATCAAGAAGCACAAAGTATTTCTTGAATGTAAATTTAACTACACAAAAGATTATGAATGATAAGAAATTTGACTTGGAGCCCAAAGTCTTCAAGTATAAATTCCCAATTCCTTAAACTACAAGTAACAACAACAATTCAAAGCCTACTACTAATCAGTTAACATTAGAAAATTTTCTAAATATGTAAATAGCACAAAGTCTATTTGCATAATTGGAAGCTCTTTCATAAACTTTAACAATTTCACCAAAAGATTCAAGATCACAAAGAATGATTATGAGAACTAAACATAAGAATGATTCCAATCACAATCACAATCTTTAGTCCAACACAAAGTTTGGAAACTAGCAGATTGCTATCTTTATTACCTTGAATCCACTTTTTTTTACATCAAAAGCACATAGTCTTGGTGACTCTGCTAGGGAAGAACTACCTGTAGGGGAAGAACCAAAATATTGCACATCAGACTTTAAAGTCCGATGTGCAATTCTATCAAAAGAAAACCCTGCAGGTCGGACTTTAAAGTCCGACTTGCAGGAAAAATTGCAAAAACAAAAGAATTTAAAAAATAAGAAAAGAAAAAAGGTGAAAAGAAAAAGGAGCTAATCAACAAAGTTGATCAACCTCTCCCGGAGGATGTGAAGTACAAAATGGACCAGTTTTGTAGGGCTGCCTCACAATTTTAGCTGCACTAAAATCGAGGACAATAACTGGATCTAACTAGGGAACAAGCTACACCACTTGAAGCTTGTATAATCCAGAACTCTGAGTGCCTGTATCCATTGGGCTATAGAGTCAGGTGACAAAAAGACAAAAAAGAAAATACTATACAAATTTTTGCAACAAGTACAATTTCCTTTTACATTGTTCTTCATTGAGTAAAGAGATTCAAATGTTCTCCACGATGAGGTAGTGAGAACTGGGTACCATCTACATATGTGAGAAAGTAACTATGCTCGCCACATATTTCATGAATAGTGAAGGGGCCTCTCCATAAGGAATCAAACATTTCATGTAAACCCTTTGGTTCCCTCCTCTTGTCCCATAACAAGACTTGATCACCAACTAAGAACTCATGAGAAGTCATCTTTTTATCAAATAACACCTTCACCTGGCTTTGGTGTGCAACAATCCTATCCACCACCTATGCTCTTGTTTCTTCCGACTGAGAAAGAAACATAATCCATTTGTCAAGCGAATCTCAATAGGTTTCATCTTCAATGGCCTTGGCGAGATTCAATGCTAGAAGTTCCAAAGTAATAGGAATCTCAACATTCAACCCATACAGAAGTTGAAAAGGTGACATACCGATTGCTCTTTTTGGAGTTATACGATCTGCCCATAGTGCATCATAAAGAGCTTTATGCCAAGTCCGCTGTCTCTCATCAACAAGCTTCCTCATAATAGTAACCAGATTCTTGTTGCTTGACTCGGCTTGACCATTTCCTTGTGGATAATAGTTAGATGAGTGTGAAAGGGTAATACCATAATCGAAACAAAAATCAATGATTTTATAAGATGAAAAATAGGAAGCATTATTAGTTACTATCTTATGAGGAACACCAAACCTTGAAACGATGTTTTCCTTCAAGAATTGACAAACCACTATGGAAGTAGGTTGTCATGTAGGTTGGCTTGCACTAGATGTTGGATTGATAGGGCCAATGAAATCCAATCCCCATTGTTGGAAAGGCTCTTCAATTACAACTAGCTTAAGAGGAAGTGCAACTAACTTAGGCTTACCCATAAACTGCTAACATTGCTCACATTTGCGAACCCAACCGTATGTGTCCTTAAACAATGTTGGCCATGTTAGTCCCAATCGGTGTTGAGAGGGGAGGGGTGAATCAACACTTAATTAAATTTTCTCAATTAACTTTTATCTTAAATCTTCATTCATCTAAGATCCAAAAATATACTTAATCACTGAAGTAAAATATGCAAGCAATAAAAGTTGATAGTGACACCAAGGAGTTATCTCGTGGAAACCCAATAGGGAGAAAACCACGGTGTGAGTAGGAACTCACAAAATTTGCACTCTTCTGGAGTACGCCCGGTTAAGAGCCATCCCTGTTAGGAGATTACAAAGATATTGTTAGGTTCCACCTAGTTAAGGGATTTTGATCAAGGTCGGTTAGTGCCTTTACCCTATTAAAGGTAGCCTGGTTAGAGGACTTAGAACATCAGTTAAGATGTTACCCGGTTAAGGTATTTTACAATAAGGACCTATTAAAGTCCACCCAGTTAAGGGATTTATGTTGCAGTTGTTAGAAAGCAATAGATGGATGATTTGCTGAATTAGCTACTGATAGCTTGATTAGATCTCAATATGCATCCCACTCAATACACACCGGTTGTGTCTTCTCTGCACAACACCGGTTTCCTTCTTACACCTATGCATATTCACTCAGTCGGTCACCTATCCCTTGGTACTACACTTTGTCGGTCTTTTGACCTTCGGCTCTATACTCTACCAGTTCTCTGTCCTTTGGTTCTACCATTAGCCAGTTCTCTGTCCTTCAAATTTACACTCAGCTGGTTCTCTATCTGTTGACTCTACACTTAGTCGATCTATCTCACACACACACTCAACTGTGCTAACACCTCTTAGCACTTCCTCTCACTCTGCTCTTTACCTTGAATCTCCTTCAACAAGATTTCCTTGTTTCAAATTTCACGATAAAAAATTTATGAAAGAGCTCAAGAACTCTTTATACATTTTGTATCGACACCTTCAGGCATATCCTCAATCAAATCAATCAAGGATTTTGGAAGATTTCAATTTCAAAATCTCCCACTCTTTCTATGCATTCCTTACAACAATTCTGCCACCGCATCTCCCAAAGATAGGAACTTCTGAGTCATGTTTAGCCAAATAAATGCGAACCAAAAAATTTGCATGTAATCATATTTGACTACATGATAACTGAATGTTAACCTTACCAACAAATGTTTTGGCATAAAAACAAGCTTACCAACTCATCCTTTGCCACCGCAACTAAATAACCGATCACTACTCCAATATTTATGGTGATCACCTTGTCAGGACTCATTAAAATTGAGTCAAGTTTGGAGGCCCAATTCAAATTTTGCTTTGCATTTCCAAATGAGTCAGTTGAATGGCCTAGTCTGCGAGAGGGTAAAATGGAGCCCAATTAATCATGAAGAGGTAAAGCTTTGAGGCATGTCCTACACCTTTCATTTGGCCTATTCAGTGATGTGAAAATTTTAGAATTCAGTTTGGATAAGTTTACCTAGGTACCCATTTCGAGGGGTGAGTTGAAAGTGCATTTTAGGCACAAATGCAGACTTTATTAAGTAGCCTACTTTGAGTGTTTGTATCTTTTTCCCTATTGATCATCATGAATAAATTCAAAATGGATTCAATTCTATACATAAATGTGAGTCAGCCTGCAAAATTTCAAGCCTTGATGAATCCATTTGCTCAGTTTTTCAAGCCAAATCCATTTGCAATTTGTGTGGTTTGACTAGTCCCTGTTTTGCACAAGTGTAAAAGTTGCCTCAGTGAGAGTTATGATAGAATGTTTATTCCAGGATAATGTTGGTATAAATGATGAGCTATGTTTCAAATTTCAAGCCTCTGCCAATCCGTTTGATCGGTTTTCAAAAGGGTTCATTTAACCATCATTTTCAGTTATCTGTACTTTCAGTGCTTTATCAGTTAATGTAGCCATTTTTGTGAGCATGCCATTTGCATCCAGTCAGGCTTTTGGTCGAACTGAGAATTCAAAGATTTAGTATGTACTTTAAGGTACCTGTGTTTTAAATTTGAGGATCTATGGAGGTCACTTGATATTTTTGAGAAAGGTATCATGTGTTGCCAGAACATTGACTTCATCAGGTCCACAGTGTCGACAAAGCCAGTTTGTCATTTTCGCCAATTAATATTTCTTCGCTCATGACTTGTCTTGAGAAACCATTTGGCAGAGTTCATCCTTGTATATCAGAGTACACGCCTATCAGATGGCGAGGTCCAGAAAGGTGTTTTGACTGGCTTGAAAAATAGGTCTTTGCGATTAAATGCGAAAATGTGGCGTAATTGCTTGAAGGTTGCAAAATGCAGTCTGATGATCCAAAAATGATGCCGATCATTTCCAGAGGTTTTTTTAAGGTGTTTGAAGCATTTCAAAGGCCAGTCACTTGAAAACAAATTCTTTTTTAGTCAAGCCCACTTTGGGGCCCGACCTGGCTCATGCTTGTGCACTATTTTTTGTGGTGAATTGTTCTTATTTCATGGCATGCAATCTCCCATTTGACAAATGATGATGCTAGAGAAAGTTGCAGACAATATGTTTTTTATTCTAATAATTGTGAAGAGATTTCAGATAGAGATATGGAGAGAAGGGATTCAACTTCTTAGGGGGTCAAAGAGCACGATTGGTTCTTGCAAGGGTTTTATACCAAGATTGTGACATTCTACTTGCTTGATGGCACATTGAGTGCTGTTGATACACAGGTTGCTTCTTGGATTTTACCAAATTCCAACTATGTCATTTGATGGCTCATAGGACATGAATTTTATGCACTCGTAATATTCAAGCCACTCATATGGCGAATATGGTCATGGTCAATGTTGGCTCACTGCGAGAATTCCTGAGTATCTAAATTTTGTTTGCGATTATTCAAAGAGGCAAGTGAATGGAGAATTTAGGAGCAAGCATTAGGATAATCATCCAGCTATGATGGCAGTGGGTGTTGTGGATGCAACATGTGAATCTATATTTAAAACTCTCATGCTAATGTTTCAGCAGAGCATGTCAACGTGGCAAGTGAAATGGGCATCAAACTTCAAACTCCACGACTAAGCCAATATCCTCCAAATGGCATGAGCTACTAGAGTGGAAGCATGGGAGAGTGCTTTGGGAAGGCTGCTAACAAAGAGAGAATGCTATTAGCAAGTACAAATCCAAGCTTCCCCTTCTGCGCAAATATGAGGGCAAAAAGACTTAGTGCAAATTGCATTGAACAGGTGTAAAACATAGCATATGCTGCCCCATTGCCCTTGATAGCATCCTTTCCTCCCTGTTGTGATTGGGTGTTGATGATTCAGTAGTTGAAACCTTTTTGCAAAAGTAATTTCCATGATGTCAACGTCCTCCCTAAAGATGTATAGCATGGCAAAGATGTTGAAAGGGCGTTGATTAAACTCAAACAAATTGGTTCAGTAGTTTTCCCCCTCATGTGGAGAATGGCACAAGGCGTTGAAAACTTTAGAACCCCCCACAACCAATGCAAACATTTACTCAGCTCCCCCTCTGCGTGACATGGAGGATGGTGAAGGAGCATTGGAGTTTGGAGGAAATGCAAGCAGCACTATCCTTCCTCTGTGTGGCTGTTTGGAGGCCACGATAAACATTAAGAAAATGCAATGTGGCAGAAACTCAGTGTTATCAACAACCCCACTATCTATTTTGTATTGCACGTCTATCCTATAGATTTGATCCTCCTTGTCTCAATGGGAGTAGTGTATATTCCGGGTGTTAAAGCAAGGTTGAAAATAACTATAACACAATGGGGGGAATGCTAGAGTTTGAGAAGAAGAAGGCGTGGTATGTAATGGATTGCATGGTGGATAGGGGCTATAGGAAGATGCAAAGAAAATACTCCAAACACTAGCAGCAACTCCTCCCTCATGTGCCCTCCCATCTCCCTCCAAGCTGGATGTGGTGTTTGAGTAGAAAAAGCTTCACGTGGTATGGCCTCCTTGCAGAGGAATGTCACCATTAAACACTCTCAGGAAACCTTCAAAAATGCAGTTATAGGAAAAAGCTTTAATCCCACATTGGTTGGGCAAGCATGTTTTTTGATATTTATATGTAAATCTCCACCAATACATAATGTCAAAGCCTCTGGGCTTTTGACGGATGGTGTCGTTGGGCGCCCAAGGTGGGCCCACGCGTGTGGGTGTGGATCCCAAGGCGACCAGAGGTGGCAACTGAGTGGTGACCAGGTGGACCCCACACAGGCACGCTTCCCAAGGCAAACAAGTGAATTTTGTAGAGAAGGGTGGGCTTAACCAGTGAGCAGGTCCGAGATGATCTGACGAAGCATGTTGATTCATAGGCCAAAGATGCACGAACATTAGAGGCTGTGAAATGGCAAAATGGTTTGGCGAAAATGTAGCAGTGGTAAAGGTCGAGCAAGTTCAAGTTGATCCGACGGTCTGCACGATTTCAGAGCTTGAAGATGCTCACCTATTAGAGGCCGTGAAATGGCGAAAGGCGAAATCCAAAATGGCGAAGTCCAGGTGGTGATGATGTGGCAAGTACAGTCAGATGTCCAGCAAGTAGGTCCCATCCCGGTGGTGATGATGTGGTGCCTAGGTGGCAATGACGTGGCACTGAGGTGGCGTACATGTGGCGGTCAAGTGGCAGTGACAAAGCGGATGATATGGCAGTGATGAGGTGTCATCCCAGGTGGCGTCTAGTCAACCCCATCAGCCAATTAGGTCTTGCCATGTGGCAAAGCGTCAAGACCAAAGAGGAGGCAAAAATTAAAATTAAAATCATGTTAATGATATAGTTTCAACTATATTGAATAATTCAAAAATTTAAATGATTGTGCACATTTGAAGGATTAATTTGCCTAGGGCTGTAGTTTTGGCCAAAATATGAAGTATTATATGTTTCCAGAAAGCTCACAGAGTGAGGAATCCAATTATGTAGTCAATTTTGACAAAGATCAGATATTTTGGGAGCAGTTTTGACAGGAATGAAATTCAGTTAGAGAGGAGACACTTGGCAATTTCAGTTGTAGATTTGATTTTCTTCCCTCTCCTTCTTATTCCCAATTCTTCTCATTTGTAAGGGTTCCAGAAATTTGGAGAATGGCTCCATATTTTCATGGTTTCCAATTCTGAGTATTCTTCAAGATTGTATAGGGCAGTGCTTCTCTTTCAATAATAGAGTATCTTCTTGTTGTAGATGTTTTTGTTGCAGGTCATGTATGTGTAAGGCATATACATAGTTTATTGGATTGTCTCTAAGCATTCTCTATTTTCAATAAATCTAGTCTTCAAGGGAGTCTGGGTTTGTCCTCTCAAAGTGGGAGTGTAAGGGTTGTTTTCAGGTACTCTTCAAGGAAGAGTTTAAATTCTATGAGCAATCATTATGGATTCAGGATAATGTTTAGATATGTATGATCCTCTGTCTGAATTTAGAATGTATTAATGTCAATCATTAATATAGGGATATCTTCCTTAATAAATTAGATTTGCAATAGAGGTGTTCATTTTTATTTTGATGTATGACTCTATTACCCTTAGATAAGGCACCAATCTTGTAGATTTTGGGGTTTTCTCAAAGATTTAAAATTAAAAGAAATCATAATATCTTTTCTTTGTTTTATGTTCTATGGAAATGTTTCATCTATCTCATGCTCAAGCATAGTTGAGTTTTATGTGTAGATCTAGCCCATCTGCAATAAACTACTTGTTTTAGAGCCCTGGTGAGATCTATATAGTTATGTTGATGTTGTCATAGGTGTGTAATAGGTTTAATTCTAAGCATCAAAGGTATACCCACCAAGGTTTTGCAGAGCCTAAAGAGTAGAAGGATTCATATCCTTGTCATGTTGTCTAAGCCCTGAGGTTCTTCATAGATTGAATTGGCTACTTCATAGATCAATTGCAGGTGTTCTTGGGTTATCACTTTTGGTGAACAACACACCTGTCTTCCTTCTATCATACTGGTGTACCGGTATGCAACTGCACTTCTTATATTACCAATTCATCCTTTGATTATTAGTTTGATGTGCTAGCACCAAGTCTCTTCCCCTGTTTACCAATGAGTTACCGGTTGGTTAGAGCAAACAATTTTTCTTGCCTGAGTCACCTTTTGTGACTTCACCATCACCAAAGTGACCTATCTTCTTGAATGATAGATCGGTTGACTTAATTTATCTTTCCTTGAGTTGAAGTAACCTTTGATCATTCAATACCAATGTTGTTTTCATTCACTATTGCTTACTAAAAAGCAACACCACTCTACCTATACCACTTCACCAGTTAGTGTCTTCACCAGTAAGTGTTGGACATCAATGACAAACCTTAGCACATATACCAGTTTTCTAGATTGATCAGGTTTGTCAATGCCAACAATCCAACAATCTCCTCTTTGGCATTGATGGCAAACACTTCAAACTTTGGCTAATTAGATGCATGCTTCTTCATCTCTGTAATAGTCCATTCATTCTACCCTAAGTGATGAATGTATCCCCCTGTCACTAATGTTTGCCAATACTCAAACACTCTAAACATATCTCTACCTTTGACAACAATGCCAAAGAGTCCATTCTAAACACTTACAAGACTGTTCCCCCTAAACTGAGTAGTCCACACATCAATCTAGTTGTTTTTATTTGAAAAACTTGAAATCATACCAGATTGATGTAGAACCCTCTTTGATTACTTTACCGAATGCAGGGGAATAACCCCCAACTTACCTCTAAGATAGTCAAAGGTGTCCTTCTGTAGTGGCTTGGTGAATATATCGACCACCTGCTCTTTTGTTGGTATGTATTCCAACATCACTTCCTTTTCTTGAACTTGTTCCCTTAGATAGTGATATTTGATGGCTATATGTTTCATTTTGGAGTGCATCACCGAGTTCTTAGATATATAAATGGCACTGGTGTTGTCACAATGAATCACTACCGGTCCAACCACTTTTTCTTGAATTCCTTCCAATAGTTGCTTGATCCAAACTATTTGTGTGCAGTTAATTACAATAGCTACATACTCAGCCTAAGTTGTAGATTGAGATATGCAATTTTGTTTCTTACTTGTCCAAGATATAATCCTTTCTCTGAGAAATAATGCTCCTCCACTGGTGCTCTTTTTGTCATCGATGTTTCCAGCCTAATCTAAATCAGTGAAGACACTTAAACTAAAGTTTCCTTTGTGTGGATACCAGAGACCATACTCATCAGTCCCCTTTAGGTATCTGAATATTCTTTTGACTGCCATCATGTGAGTTCCTTTCATATTTGCAGAGAATTTGGAAACCAAGCCAACAACTTGTGATATGTCCAGTCTGCTATGTACTACATATAGTAATTTACCGATCATTAATCGGTAAAGTGTCTCATTCACTTCTTCAGCCTCGTCATGTTTAGATAGCTTGCAACCTGTAACCATTGGAGTTCCAATACGTTTGCAATCTTTCATTCCAAAATTCTTAAGAATTTCTCTTATGTACTTAGTCTGACTAATAAAGATGCCATTCTTTAATTGAGAGACTTGTAGGCCAATAAAGAACTTAACCTCACTAATCATGAACATCTCAAATTCTTGTTGCATGTGTCCTGCAAAGCTTCTGCTCATCTCTTCATCTCCCCCAAAGATGATGTCATCTACAAAGATCTCAACAATTACGTGTTTCCCTTCAACTCCACTCTTCAGATACATGTTACTATTATCACTGGTTCTTTTGAATCCAATGCTTAGCAGATATGAGTGTAACCTCTCATACCAAGCTCTTGGTGCTTGTTTCAACCCATATAGAGCCTTCTGCAACATGCATACCATATTCCTCCCATCTTCAGATGCAAACCCTTTCAATTTCTCTATGTATACTTCTTCCTCTAACACCCCATTTAAGAATGTCGATTTGACATCCATTTGGTATACTTTAAACCTTTTGTAAGCAGCATAGGCTAGTAGAATTTTGACCCCTTCCAGTCTGGCTACCGGTGCGAAGGTCTCTCCATAGTCCAAACCTTCTTCTTGAGCATAGCCCTTACAGACCAATCTTGCCTTGTTTCTTATTACCTTATCGGTTTCATCCATCTTATTTCTGAACACCCACTTGGTGCCTATTACATTTTTATTTTCCGGTCTAGGTACTAGATTCCATGTATCATTTTTCTCTAATTTCTCTAGTTCTAATTCCATGGCTTTGACCCAGTCATCATCTTTCAGAGCCTCCTTTTTTATTTTGGGCTCAAAAATGGAGAGCATACACTCATTCTCTCTTGCTCTTCTTCTGGTTAGAACTCATGCATCCTTGTCACCGATGATATCTTCTGCAAAGTGATTATTTCTGACATATTTTGCCAATACCGGTTCACTCCTTGGAGCTTCTTCTATCAGTTGTATAGGTTCTATTTAACAGGCTTCTTCATTATCTGCTTCAACATGATCTTCTTTAGTAGGTTCCATTGGTACATTGTACTCAAACCCTTTATAGTCCTCCGGTTCACTCTTACTGTCCTGTTCATTTTTCTTAGAGTACTCATCTACTTTGACATTTGCATTTTCCACAATCTTACCAGTCCTTTTGATTAGACACTGGTATGCCTTTCTCTTTGTTGAGTAGCCTAGGAAGTTTCCCTCATCACTCTTGGGATAAAATTTTCCAGTGTACTCGTCCCTTTTGATATAGCACCTGCTTCCAAATACTTTGAAATAACAAACATTAGGTGAGTAACCACTCCATAATTCATAAGGAGTTTTGCTTGTCCCCTTCTTTAATTGTATCTGGTTAAGAGTGTATACAACAATGCTTATTGGTTCTCTCCAGAAGGTATGTGGGATATCCTTCTGTATCATTAGAGTTCAGGCACAATCAATGAGAGTTTTGTTTCTTCTTTCAACAACTCCATTTTGCTGAGGTGTTCTGGGTGCAAATATTTGTCTCATGATTCCCTATTCCTCACAATATTTCATGAACTCTCCTCCTCTGTCTGATCTTAGGCACTTCACATTCTTACTGGTTAAATAGATTTTGTGTTGATCTTGTTCAAGAACCTCCACTTGATTGTAACCTAAAAATCCATCCAACATGGACATCATCTCTGATCCAATAACAACTTGTAAGACATGATCCATGATAGGTAAAGGGTAGCTATCTTTTAAGGATGCCTGATTCAAATTTTGGAAATCAACACATATCCGGATCTCACCATTCTTCTTACGTACAAGTACAATATTGGCTATCTAGGAAGAATGATGAATGGGGAAGATTATCCTTGCCTTCAACATTTTCTGAATTTCAGCAAAGATAGTACTAGAGATCTTTGGGTTGTATTGCCTTTTCTTTTGATGGAAAGGCGTGACACCCAACTTTAATCGAATATCATGACAAAGCTCTTCAGGGAAAAATACTTTAGGTTTTCATAGGAGTAGACCAAGACATCAACATATTGCTGCAATAACGCAACAAATTTCTGCCTTTCTTCTTGTGAAAAACATTTTCCAATGTTGATCAGCTTTGGATTGGTTTCGGTCCTGATATTTACTTGCTCATATTCTATTGAGCCTGTAGCTGATTTTTGTTGTTTTTTGACATAGTGGTCATGCTTGCCAAAAATATTTTCTAAAGAAACCAAACCCTTAGGGAACTTATTTCCTTTCAATTGTAGAAATTTCTCACCAGTTTCTGCATCAACACTTTCAATAACATCCTTTGAAGGGCATTGACTACCTTCAAAATATAAGTAATCAAAATTGCCAGTGGTCTACAAGAGATTGATTGCATGATGATCGTTATTAAACACTTGCCAATGATCAGAATTGTCAGGAACACTTGGATGAAAGACCATTTCAATAATATATGTTGATCTTGAAATTTTTTTGTGCGGAACCAAAGAAGTTGTAGATATTGCTAATGAGTCTGCCCTACTATTAAATTCATGAGAAATAACAGATACATCAAAGACATCAAATGCCTCAATCAAGTCCCAAACAAGATTAAGATAATGTCGTAGCCTATCGCTCCTTGTCTGATATATATTCCTCACTTGACAAACAATCAACTCAGCATCTCCTTGAGCATGTAAATTTTTAATCTCTTTCTTTTGGGCAACAATCATCCCCAAAAGAAGAGATTCATACACAACAGTGTTATTTGTGTTGTCAAACTGCAATTTGAAGGAAAAAGGGAAACAATTACCATCAGGAGACACCAAAATAATACTGGCTCCTGATCCGATAGAAGAGAAACTGTCATCAAACTCTAACGTCCAAACATCATTTGGACTACCAATGCGGACATTATCAAAATTGATAATTTCCTCTTGTGAGGTTGAAGATCCCATAGATTCCACATGAATACTCTCATAATCACTCAAAATCTCATTAAGTGAAATAACATCTTCAATCTTAGGAACAACTTCTAACTCATCATCAGCATGCAGGAAATAATTACCCATACCTGATGACTCAAAAATAATTTGCGCCCATTGATCATCAGATTTCACAATAGTAAACTATGATTCCTTTTCTAGATACAACTTCTTGATCACCCCTTTGATGGGAATGCGTGCTTCAGTCATATCCAGGTTTAACTCTCCTCCAACATCTCTACATAAATTTCTTCCCAATAATATACCATAGGAAGCCGGCACATCGGCTACCAATACCATCATCTTGATCTTCTTTTCTGGGAATGCAACAAAATAAAATTGTGCATCCTTGATCTGACCTATTAAGGGGACCAGCTTGTTGTCTATAGAAAAACATCTACCAAATGTTTTAGTCAAAGTTAAACCAAGGGCGTTGGCAACTTTTGCTGGCATAACATTATTAGATGCTCCAGAATCAATTACACAATTACTAAGCTTATAACCATTTATCAACAAAGAGATATAAAATGGCTCTATCTTTTATATAGGGGAAGGAGAAGTCGCTAAGTTATTTTAAAATGAGTTAGACTTGGGAAGATTACTTGGGGGAGTATCTTTTTTTTTAACAAACTTGACCAAACAGTCAAATTGATCTGGATTAGATCTCAAAAACTCTACCTCAAACATTTGTATTTTGGTTTTCCTAGCGTGATCTAAAATATGAAATAACTGAAAAGAATCCATCATAGATTGATTTGGGTTCTCATTTTGAGAACTTAAAACATTAGGTGCACTAGTCTTCGATGTAGGTGTAGAAGAATTGACAGGTGCAGAAAAATTCACAGTAGTCGAAGAAGCACTTACACTTTTATCCTTCATGGTGTCCTTCGAGATGGAGTTGTCTTTTGGGGGATTTGGTACGGGAGTCCCACTCTTAGCAATAGTAACTGGCAAACATTGAGAATCCTTGGTTTGAATAGAATCATCACTCTTCACATTGATAGGTGGTTGCGCTGCCTGTGCTTGCGAACGAGTCAATACTACAAAGATGTCCCCATCACGTGTATCTGGCACATCATCTTCTTGATATTGCATAAACCTAATATTAGAGTCGCAAGCCAATTCTACATCATCTCCTTGAAACAAATTGGCATCTTCATCACCAATGGAGGAAGATCATTATGTTAAGCTTCATAATACCCTGTAGCTGAATTTTGGGGTGGTGCTTCCAATGCAAGCCTCTCTGAGCGGGAGGTAATTTGTTCTGATTATGCATGGCATAATTGGAAGCATTATTTGGATAAGTCCTTCTTGGGACATCATGGTAAGAAGTATTTTCTTGTGAGGAAATCTGCTTCTTAAGCGCTAACAACTCATTTGCTAGCTTTTGTATCATGGGATCAACAAAATTCATTGAAAAGAAAGATGAATCAGCAATTTGATTATTCCTAACCTTGTTAGGATCTCTCCTTATCTTACCAGCAAGGATAAGATTATCTTGAACCAATATGGCCATCTGTTGCACAGTAGCCAAATCTGCACGATTATCCCTTCGCAAAAGAAAACTCACTTCTGGCAGTTGAGTGTTAATATAGAAACATTTCAAGTTTTCAGTAGTGGGTTGTGAAGCAAGAGGGATGCGATTGTGCGATCTAGTGAACTTTTCCACAAACTCACACATGGGTTCTTATGGTTCTTTTTTCATTTGAGTTAATTGCACCAACAACACATGATCATCTTCAGCAGGCTTGAAATGTGCCTCAAACCTTGATGTGAGACTTGCCCAATTCGTGATAAAATTATTCAGAAGATGATAGAACCAATCAGTAGCATCTCCATGCAAAGATTCAATGAACAATCTCACCGAAACATCTTCATGCTCAACACTAAGAACCCCACATGCAATATAAAAGGTAGGGATGTGCTTGTTCGAATGTTGAGAACCATCTCCCAAAAATAGGCAATTTTTTTCCTGTGCCTTTGGGAAGTTCATGTAAAGGCGTAGCTAGGCTCAACAGACCAAAATGGGTACCCCAAGGGCCACCAACAACCATCCTCAATGGATTATATGGTGGTATTACAAAATGATTTTCAAGTGGAACAATTGAAACTTGCAAACTCAACGCCTCGCTTGGTATGGGAGATCGTTGTGCAATAGGAGGAAAAATTTACGTTCACAACAAAAGAGAAGGTGCCAGTGGAGGTGTCACAAAGGGAAAATTATGTTGCTACAAAAACTCAAAAGTAGGATCAACAACTCCTGCTCATCATTGTCCACGAGTGTAACTTCGATCAGCCAAATTAGAATATTTGAGAAAATCAGCAATATGGATATTACAATGAAAAGCGCACTGCAACCCCAAAAAAAAGTACCAGTTGCACGTCACTCCCCACCAGAGTCGCCAAAAAAATGTTGGGTGAATATTTTGTCACTAGCATACCAATGAAAAAATAAATAATTCACACACAGCTATGTTGATGAATTAATCTCTCCTCTCATCAAGGGGAGGTTCCCTTTGAAATTTCTTCTCTAATTAACAAGAAACTAAAATCTGTGGGTAAGTTTCGGGCATATAACTCTCTTTTTTCAGAGTTTATGTCTTTTCCCTCCACAAGTTACAATTCTCTATCACTTATGATACTTAAAGAAATGAACAAATCACTCCAACAAATTACACCAAAATCTTACAATCGAGAAGCACAAAGTCTTTCTTGAATGTAAATTTAACTACACTAAAGATTACAAATGATAAGGAATTTGACTTGCAACCCAAAGTCTTCAAGTATAAATTCCCAATTCCTTAAACTACAAGTAATAGCAGCAATTCAAATCCTACTACTAATCACTTAACATCAACAAACTTCTGAAATATGTAAACAACACAAAGTCTGTTTGCACAATTGGAAAGCTCTTTCATGAACTTTAACAATTTCACCAAAAGATTCAAGATCACAAAGAACGATTATTAGAACTAAACATAAGAATGATTCCAATCAAAATCACAATCTTCAGTCCAACACAAAGTTTGGAAACTAATGGATTGCTATCTTTATTTCCTTGAATCCACCAGTTTACATGAAAAGCACAAAGTCTTAATTGAGATAAAAATTGGGCAGAGTTTTGCTAAGCATATTAAAGATAAATATGTACAAATGAGGGTCCTCCTTATATAGGAAAAGAGTGGAGAAAAATATGGGCACAGTTGACTAATTCAACTACACAATCCCACTTGACTACAACTACAGCAGAAAGAAAATATGCAGCTGCGAGAAAACTTGTGGCATCTAACAATGCAACTACATGAAAAGAAAGTGTCAAAAAGGGGACACTTTATTCATCTTTCTCGTCCTCATGGGATTTCTGAAATTCCTCAAACTTGACTAGAATAGCTTTGGGATTAGTCATAACTGAATACTAGGCAATAGATTCTGGGAATTTTAAGCCAGTATTATGAGCTTGTGACTACTTTTCATGCACATAAATCAATTGCCGACATAGTTCCATGAGTATAATTTTGTCAAATGGATATCTTGGCAAAATGAAGGGTTCTCCCGAGAAACATCCTATCCAGATGTAAGTGAATTTAGGGAACTGAAGAAAGACACATCCAAAATGAGAAACCTTGCTATATGCTACTTCTGACAATCTCTTCTTTTGCAAGTCTTTATCAAACATACACTTCCATACAATAAAGAGAGAATCATTAACCCTTTTGAAATGAATCCCTTGATTATTAATTGTGAGTTAATCATAATAATTCCGAATAGGTACTAACCTCTTGTCACCCTTTTTACACAAACCTGGATATTGCCTCTTGGAGGCAACAACATATACAAGTGTAGCGTCGTAAATTGTACACACTTGCTAGGGTGGTACAATTTCACACCTTGTTTAGCACCCGCCTTGGCACATTTTGCATTTTGCATTGCATTTCCCCTTTAGCACTTAATTAATTAAATTAATTAGGTCTAAGGTCCTATTTTATCATCTCCCATATCATAAAGTTGGGCCCTTTCATTAAAGTGTGCCCCTTTCATTTTATTCTTCCAATACATCATTTACTCAAAAACCCTAATTAGGTCCTATTTTGAACTTGGGGGCTTGATTTCGGGGGTCAAAACATCTTGAAATCACCTGTAACTTCGGGATTCTCTCTAAAATCATCATATCTGACGGCCCTGAAAATTTGGTGAAAAGTTGTCGGGACAATGGCGCCCGTGCAACATGGTCCCGGACATTTTTCCCGAAATTTTGGGAGCACGATCCAATCATAAAATAAAGCTTAACCCCAAGAAATTGGTGGGATATTCAATCTCTAGGTCGGCCAAAAGTCGAAATTAAGACCTAGGGTTTCATACATAAGAGCTCTCTTTCTTCATTTGAAAGGATCCGATTTTTGGCTTTCAAGGACCTTCTAGGCAGCGAAAGAGAAGATCTTTGAAGACTTCAACAACATTCAACATTCCTCTATCAAGCACTTATCAAATTCATTCATCCACTTAGGGCTTGGAAGACATTGAAGAACAATAGGAAATTACCGACTGAAGATTGGCTTGTACTCCTCCCTTGAGGGTTGGGTATGATTTCATGTTGTTTTCATGTCTTTGCATAAGCTTCAATATATCCTTTATTCATGCTTTAGATCACTTTGTATCTTGATTTAGAGCATTTACATTATCATTTACAAGCAATTAGGGTTTACTTTCTAGGTTGCTCTAGTTTGCTTTCTTGCATTTAAGGACCTTGCACACACACTAGGTCTGCACACACAATACATTTTACAATACAACTTGGCTATTCCTGGAGGTGGAAATCACCGAAGCGGGGGTTTGACTAAGGCAAAACCCTATATAGCCGCCCAAACACCTTTTCAGATATAAGTACAGGTTTCGGGACTCGGACAACGCCGTAGGTTGCAGATCCGGGAGAAGCAGACTGAGACCGACCTTCCCACCAAATTTCAGAGAAAAAGACCAGGACAG
This sequence comes from Cryptomeria japonica, assembly GCF_030272615.1. Taxonomy (NCBI): domain Eukaryota; kingdom Viridiplantae; phylum Streptophyta; class Pinopsida; order Cupressales; family Cupressaceae; genus Cryptomeria; species Cryptomeria japonica. Next base: position 463,644,441 of record NC_081410.1, on the reverse strand, counting down.
GGGCGTGGGGCGCCCTGGTCCTGCCAGGACAGGGGCGCTGGGCGCCCTGGTCCCTTCTGGGTGCCCTGGTCCCTACTGGGCGCCCTGGTCCCTGGGACAGGGGCGCTGGGCGCCCTGGTCCGACAGCATTTTCAGCATTTTTGACAGCTTTTTCCAAAGTGCAAAAACAACAGTTTCCGGAGCAGTTTTAGGGGCAGAATCAAGACAGTGGCGCCCGCGCCCCCGTCCTGAACATTTTCAGTCAGATTTTAACTCCGGGTACGCATTTTCATTCTTGTCTTATCCTTGTGTTTACAGCTTTCCATCATTTAAGTTCAATTCTGCAATCTTGTCATTAGTTCCTACTTGCATTTTGAGGTTAGGGATTGAACTTGCATCATTTTATCTTTCAATTTCAACAAGGGAATAGAAATCCTAATAGATATCCCGTGGCTCTCTCTTTCACAAAAAGAAGTAGCCAATTGTGCGATATCTCTAGGCTCTTTCGTATTCCGTAATGTGTGTCGAAAGGTAGGATTAGGGCATGTTAACCTAGTCTCGCTTTTTCCCCTACACAACAAGGTATGAGGTCATGTGGAATTTCAGTGTTATTTTGACCTCCTTCAATTGTGTACAGAGTGCATCACTAATCTGATCACCCCAATCTATCTTGGTAGCTCCTTTCTTGATTATATTCATATAATAACACATCCAGCTTTGAAAATAGTGAGAATCTTTCAGACCTTTTACTCGTGCCAACATGGTAACCATATCATTATATTCCTCATTGAAGTCACTTCTATGAAAATACTTTGGCCATCTTGAAGTGGTGGAATTTCTAGCAGTAGAGAGAAAAACTTTATTAATTACTTTCTTACACTTTACCTCATTTTTTTCAAAATATTCTTGAGCGCTTTCCTGAGTAATGTCAACCACTTCCTCAACTAGAGAGCCCTTGAATACATTGTTAAAGAAAACACTATCTAATGTCATAACCACATTCTGATCGACATATTTTACTTGTCTTGTATTTGGATCAAAATGATCTACCACTGCAAGTACAAAGTCTGGATCATGAGCTGCGATTGGGAAGGAAGCATATTTGTGCAGCTCTGATTTGATCAAGTTTGTCAAGCATGAAGGAGCTTTCTTAACTCGATCAATGAAATCCTGCAATTGACTTGACCAATTTCTGTATCCTTTATCTCCTTGATATTGGAGTAGACTGAGATTTTTGGATACATATTCAAGTATTTATCATACTTGTACTTCATCTTTTTTGCTGATGGTTTGTTTGGTGAGGATTCCAATTGACTTGAAGAAGGCTTTGATTTGCCTTGAGAGGGCTTTGAAATTTGCAAAGGACTACATACAACACTGAGGATTATCCTTTTTGACAATCATCATCATCAGAAAACCAAATTTTATCAACTGGATCAAGAATTCGGAGCTAGAGCGGACATGGGAACAAAACTATCAAAAATTGGCAGGTCGGGGAAAAAAGTCCAATCTGCACCTTAAGCATCAAAATTTGCACATCGGACTTTAAAGTCCGATGTTTAGGGGAAAAAAATCTTCCTTTCATATCAGAATTTAAAGTCTGATGTGGAAATTTTAATGCTTAAGGTGCAGATCGGATTTTTTTCCCTGACTTGCCAGTTTTTGATAGTTTTGTTCCCAAGTTCATTCTGGCTCCGCATTCTTGATCCATTTGATAAAATTCAGTTTTCTAATGATGATGATTGTCAAAAAAGCTAATCCCTGGTGTTGGATGAAGTCCTTTGCAAATGTCAAATTCCTCTCAAGACAAATCAGAGCCTTCTTCAAGTTAGTTGAAATCCTCACCAAACAAACCATCAGCAAAAAAGATGAAGTACAAGTATGATAAATACTTGAATATGTATCCAGAAAGCTCAGTTGACTCCAATATCAAGGTGAAAAGGATACATAAATGGGTCATTTCAATATGCAAGAGTTCATTGATCAATTTGAGAAATCTCCTTCGCGCTTGACAAAATTGATCAAATCAGAGCTGCACAAATATGCTTCCTTCCCAGTCGCAGCTCATGATCCATACTTTGTACTTATAGTTGCAGATCATTTTGATCCAAATACAAGACAAGTAAAAGATGTTGATCAGAATGTGGTTATGACATTAGATAGTGTTTTCTTTAACAGTGTATTCAATGGCTCTCTAGTTGAGGAAGTGGCTGACATTACTCTGGCAAGCACTCAAGAATATTTTCAGAAAAATGAGGTAAAGTGTAAGAAAGTAATTAATACAGTTTTTCTCTCTACTTCTAGAAATTCCACCACTTCAAGATGGCCAAAGTATTTCCATAGAAGTGACTTCAATGAGGAATATAATGATATGGTTACCATGTTGGCACGGGTAAAAGGTCTGAAAGATTCTCACTATTTTCAAAGTTGGATGTGCTATTATATGAATATAATCAGGAATGGAGCTACTAAGATAGATTGGGGTGAGAAGATCAGTGACTCACTTTGTGCATAATTGAAGGAGGTCAAAATAACACTGAAATTTTGCATGACCTCATACCTTGTATATGCAGTCACCTCCATGAGGCGTTATCCAAGTTTGTCTACAAAGGGTGATAGGAGGTTAGTACCTATTTGGAATTATTATGATCAACTCACAATCAATAATCAAGGGAGTCATTTCAGAAGGGTTAATGATTCTTTCTTCTTTGTATGGAAGTGTATGTTTGATAAAGACTTTCAGAAGAAGAGATTGTCAGAAGAAGCATATAGCAAGGTTTCTCATTTTGGATGTGCCTTTCTTCAGTTCCCTACATTCACTTACATCTGGATAGGATGTTTCTTGGGAGAACCCTTCATTTTGCTAGGATATCCATCAAACAAAATTATACTCATGGAACTATGTTGGCAATTGATTTATGTGCATGAAAAGCAGTCACAAGCTCATAAGACTAGCTTAAAGTTCCTAGAATCTATCGGCTGGTATTCAGTTATGACTAATCCCAAAGCTATTCTGGTCAATTTTGAGGAATTTTAGAAATCCAATGAGGACGAGAAAGATGAATAAAGTGTTCCCTTTTTGACACTTTCTTTTCACGTAGTTGCATTGTTAGAAGCCACAAGTTTTCTCACAGTTGCATATTTTCTTTCTATTGTAGTTGTAGTCAAGTGGGACTGTGTAATTGAATTAGTCAACTATGCCCATATTTTTCTCCACTCTTTTCCTATATAAGGAGGACCCTCATTTGTACATATTTATCTTTAATATGCTTAGCAAAACTCTGCCCAATTTTTATCTCAATTAAGACTTTGTGCTTTTCATGTAAGAAAGTGGATTCAAGGAAATAAAGATAGCAATCCACTAGTTTCTAGACTTTGTGTTGGATTGAAGATTGTGATTTTGATTGGAATCATTCTTATGTTTAGTTCTCATAATCATTCTTCGTGATCTTGAATCTTTTGGTGAAATTGTTAAAGTTTATGAAAGAGCTTTCCAATTGTGCAAATAGACTTTGTGTTGTTTATATATTTGGGAAATTTGTTGATGTTAAGTGATTAGTAGTAGGCTTTGAATTGTTGTTGTTACTTGTAGTTTAAGGAATTGGAGATTTATACTTGAAGACTTTGGGCTGCAAGTTAAATTCCTTATCATTTGTAATCTTTAGTGTAGTTAAATTTACATTCAAGAAAGACTTTGTGCTTCTCGATTGTAAGATTTTGGTGTAATTTGGTGGAGTGATTTGTTCATTTCTTTAATTATAATAAGTGATAGAGAATTGTAACAAGTGGAGGGAAAATACATAAAATCTAAAAAAAGAGAGTTATATGCCCGAGACTTACCCACAGATTTTAGTTTCTTGTTAATTAGAGAAGAAATTTCAAAGGGAACCTCCCCTTGATGAGAGGAGAGATTAATTTCTCAACATAGTTGTGTGTGAATTATATATTTTATTGTTGGTACGCTAGTGACAAAAGATTCACCCAACAAATCTAAAGGAGAGGGGATAATAGTTGTGTGGGGTCCAATTGTTGTTATAGAACTTGTGCTTATCATATTTATTATACGTTTGTGACTCCTTATCTGCCTCATCCATGAGGTGTGCACAAAATCAAGTAAATGGTGAATTAATGTAGCCATGTTATTATTCATTTAATTTTGTGTCCATCTTGATGAGATAGTTGGAAGTGGAGGCTTATAGTGGAGTGGAGTTTTATATTGGGCACAAGAATTGATCAAGTGGTGTTTATACTAGACTATTATTTAATAAAAAATATTCAATTTTTTTCTTAAAAACTGCACAAATATAAACCAATCATTGTTGACAGAATATTTATTTTATAATCAGTATTTATTTGTTCAAAAACTATGGTGAAGAGGAGAGTCTTACATGTAAAACATATCTATTTATGACACACATTGTACAAATATCATGTTCCTAAGGTTTGGAACCCTGAAGATAATATTTAGTCTAGGGAAGAGGGACTAGTAATTATGCGGGAACTCATTGTTGTTATAACACTTGTTCTTATAATATTCATTATACCTTCCTAATTCCTTATCTACTCTATCAATGAGGTGTGTGCAAACTCAAGTAATGAATAAATTAACATAATCATGTTGTTCTTCATTTAATTTTGTTTCCATCTTGATGAGATAGGGGAGTGGGATCTTATAATAGGCATAAGAGTTGGTTGAAGTGTGGTTCATAGTAAATTATTAATTAATCAAAATATACTCAAATTATTCTTAAAAATTGCACAAATATGTACTAATCAATGTTGAGAGAATAGTTTCTTTATAATTAGTATTTATTTGTTAAAAAATGTGGTGGATATAAAAGTCTTACATGTTTTTTAAAACACTATAGCCTCCACACACATTGCACACATATCTTTGTTGATATGATATGGAACCCTAAAGATAATATTAAATCCAGGGGAGGGGCCACTAGTTGTACGAGGTCCAATTGTTTTTATAGCACTCATGTTTATAATATTCAATATACCTTCTCAACTCCTTATATATCCCATCCATGAGGTGTGAACAAACTCAAGTAATGGGGAAATTAACATACTCATGATATTCCTCAATTAATTTTTATTCCCATCTTGATGAGATAGTGGAGTGGGGTCTTATAGTGCGTCAAGGTCTTATAGTGGGCATAGGAGTTGACTAAAGTGGGGTTCATAGTGGAATATTAATTAATAAAAAAATATTTAATTTGTTTAAAAATTACATAAATATGTACCAATCAATGTTGAAACAATACTTGATTTTTGATTAGTATTTATTTATTTAAAAAAAGTGGTGGACAAAAATGCCTTACAAGTCTTTTAAATCATGACAACATATGACACACATTGTACAAACATCTTGTTGATAAGATTTGGAAACCTTAATATTTAGTGTAGATCAGGACAATCACAAAACCTAAAAATGCAATGAAAGCAATCCTAATCCAATCAATGAAGACATAAAGACAAGATATTCAAATTGAATGAAATTGAAGCAAATAGACGTAGATATCTCCTTCATGTGGCTCCATTGTTCTTCTTTCACCTTCAAATTTGTTGTGGATCTCACCTACAAGTGCAAAATATAAGTAGAAAGCAATTTGTTGAGAGATGAAATTCATAGCATAAGGTTACTCGAAAATGTAATTGATTGATTGATTGATTGATTGATTGATTGATCTCCTTTGATTGAAGAAACTCATCCAATTTATAGACAAATTGGAGAGAGGACAAGATTAGCATGAAGAGATTTGAAAGGAAATTCAAATCAAGAATGGCAACATTATGACAAATGTATGACAATTTCTATGCAAGGAGTATGACAAGTTGCTATGCAAAATGTATGACAAATTTGAAGTAGAAATAGAAATTAGGAATTAGGAGAAATTAGCAAATTAGAAAATTGAGGAAAAAGATAAAATAGAAATTAGGTGAATTAATTAATAGGTTTTCATCCATTAATTAATTCATGAAAGAGACCTAGGACTAAATAAATAGATTTATTTAACCCACAAAGAAGAAGAAAAGGATTAAATGAACAAATCATAAAACCCTAGAAATTAATGTAGGTACGATCATGATTCTGATTGGCAAAGGACGAATGTTGATAAATGATTGAGATTGGTTGACAAAAATCAATGACAAATTGACCAAGATTGACAAGGAGATCAAATTGATAGGCACCAATTGGTGAGGAACAATGACTAATTGATCCAAATTGACATGATTGAAAAGGACAAGGATTGATGATGAATCGATCGCAAAATGACAAGATTGACAAGGACAAGGATCGATGATGAATCGATTGCAAAATGACAAGATTGACAAGGACAAGGATAGATGACGAATCGATCGCAAAATGACAAGATTGACAAGGACAAGGATTGATGATGAATCGATCGCAAAATGACAAGATTGACAAGTTGATAATCGCAAATGATTACTAACAAGCTAAAGATGATTGAAAGATTGACAAGAGGACAAAACCCTAATTCTATCATCGATTAAGATTGACAATGTCCAAAATGATGATAAATGAGCATGCACCATGATGCGACAGGAAAAGATCGACCAAAATCATGACTGAAGATTGCTATCGACAAGACCTAATTTGACATCGATAAAAATGAAGAATGCAGAAGAAGGACTTGATGCTCGCAAATGATAAAGACCAAGTGCGCAACATAGAAGAAATGTTAATGCGATGCAAGAACCCTAAAATAAGGCAATGCACAAATGTTAATGTATGACTCCACAAGCATTGACCATTTTTAGACGTCTACATTTTGCCCCTCTTTGAGACAATGCCATTTTAAGTGTTGTTTCAAAAAACAATAATGAAAATGCCCCAGACAATATTAATGACATATGCATGCCCCCTCGAGGAAATGGCCTGAAAAATCTAGAAAAGAGGCCAAGTGATCGATAAGAATGACAAAAGACGATAGGTTCGAACAGATTGTCAAGACTGATGGAAGAATTGTTAGTAAGAAGAAATTAGATAGAGGACAGTTAGAGATGAAGGAAAACTTGCTTTCACAAACGCACATAAGTAGGTGAGAACCTTTATTTATTGTAGAAAAGAGGATGTAGAGCATCATGGCATTGAAGGCCAGAGCTAGAACGCAACCCCTTTTGCAAAAGATAGACACATCGCACACAAGGAATGAGTGAAGCATCCTAGGGTGCATACATCAAGGGTCGAGGTATGTGCAGTGTTCACAAAGCGAATGTACTTATCACAGACACCCAATGATATAGTTGTCCCAGTTTGTAAGAAACATTTGACAAACAACAAACACAACAAAAAACAAAAGGGACCATGAACCATCCCGGTCACTCTAAATCACTCAGTGACATCCTCGAGCAACATAGGAACATGATCGAAGCCAAAGATAAATCAGTAAAAAGATAAGATGCACAAATTCAACCAAGTCAAACAAACAGTCTGATCGTCATTGTCAAAAGTGGAAAACAAGAATGATCATGCTATCTAGTTTCAGGGAATGCAGTACCCCATTGAAGACAGGACATAGTCTGCTTTCTAGTATACCACACCTTGTATAAGACCCATGATAATGTTGACAAGGACCGATGGTAATGTTGATGCTATTTTGATTGATGTGACAACTGTGATCAGGTTGAATGCCTGCTTGGTCGAATAGTTCATTTGTTAATGCGTGATTTCATTAGAGCACAATGGTTGATCGATTTTCGTTGGATGTATGCTCAGTGATTTCATTAGAGCACAAAATGCAAAAGGCCAAAGAAATTGTTTTTTTGGATTTTGATGTTTTCCACTTTGTAGGAATTTCGAGTTTTTTACAATTTTTTGTTTTTTTAGGACTTTATTTGACTTTTTTAGGGATTTTTTCAGGACATTTTATGATTTTTAGAGATTTTTTCAGGACATTTTATGTTTTTTAGGGATTTTTTCAGGACATTATATGATTTTTATGGATTTTTTTCAGGACATTATAGCTGAAAATGAACACATGATTTTTTAATGTTTTTGAATGTTTTTCAGGATTTTTTTCAATTTTTTTGATCATTTCAAGACATTTTTCAAATTTTTTTTTTGATTTTGTCCCCAGTGTCTAGCAAGGCAAGGAATATGACAGGTGAATAAATAGGCTTTCTGAAATGTTGGTGGATAGAGGGAAGACAAAGGCCTTTTATTATGGAGACAACGTGGATGCAATTTTCAAGGGCTATTACGTGATGGGACAAGAGACTGGATATAACAATGTAAAGCAGTGACATGGCATGAGGGACATGTCAAGAGGTTTTTGAAACCATGTTTAAATTTTGTGTCCTTATGTCAGATCAAGATCAAGGAATGAAAAAGAGTGTATGGATAGTGATAAGATATGGACAGGATAAGCAAGACCAAGAATGGATAAGTGACATGGACTGAAGGTTGGGGTAGGCTAAGGGATAGTGGCAAAAAGTTGCAATAAGATAGGGAAGATGGATGAAAGGTTGTAATAAACAAATGGATAAAGACCAAAAGTTATGATGGACTAAAAGCTGCAAACAAGATGCATGATGCTCATGATGATCCTCAGCCTTGTCAAGATCAAAGGTGGAAAGGGAAACTGGACATGAGGGACAATAGGATGTGAAGGTTAATGACAGGGGTTCAATAGGATAATGAAGGGCAATAGGATATGAAGGAGGAAACCTGCCCCCAAGTGTGGTGTGCAAGAAGTTCAGAGATTACGCATGATGCCCGTTTGCCAGGTTTTCACTAGTAGACGAATTATTTTTGCTTTACTTTTTTTTCTTTTGTCTTTTTTTTTTATCACTTTTTTTTTGTATTTTGACTTTTTCAATAGAAGATGGACACATGATAGGGGATGGAAGAAGGACTCAAACTTTTTTTTTTTTGGATAGTAGCCTTGAAAAAAATGGACCATGACCTTTAAAAGTATGCTCAAGGATGTTGGTAGGATAAGGACAAGGAAAATGAGATGAAATTAAGGCAAGGATTTATGTAAAGGATTGGATCAAAGGGATCGAAGGATGAAAAATATGCATTGGATAATGAATAGGGTATTGGAAGAATTGGGCTTGAGTGGATGGAAATGAAGGCAAGATCAACATTGGAACACACCTTGATGGGTGGTGGATTGATGGAGGAAAAATGGATCTCAGATTGTGAGATTTGGATGGAGGGAAAGCTTGGGATTTTGGGACATAAGGGCCAAAATGGATGAAGAAGGTGATGAAGGAATAGACTTGGAAGGTTTGGATGGAGGAATAGCAATTGTAGTTGCCAATTTTGATGTTTCTTTAGGCTTTTGTGTTTCAAGGAGCTGCTTAGGGATCCACATAGTTTTTTATTTTTTATGTTTTTGTGGTTCCTTGGAGTGCATTGCTTGCATAAGGGATTTAGGAACCCATATATATTTTGACTATGCATTATTTTGCTCAGTGGGCCTTTGTGGCCTTTTGGATATTTCTTTTTCTTTATAGATCATATTGTTCTTTGTTTTGACATGTCGATTATATTGGACATGTTGATCCTTGAATACATGTGGACTGCTAGACTTATGACGTTTATACTTGGCATCCAAATTACTTGGAGGGGGAAAGGAATGCATGGATGGATATGAATGAAATGGAGTTCTTTTGGATTGATTAAATTTACTCAAGGATGTGTGCCTTTTCTGACCTTGCATAGAGGAGGAAGGGATATAAGGACCTAAGATGGATGGAAGGTATGATGGGGAAGGTGTATGTTTTGATTGTGATGGAGGGATACCAACGTCTTGAGAGTGAGTTGTGTAGACATGACCCTTAACATTTTCTTTAACATGAAGGGATTCTTGCTTATGGAGATCTACTCCTTTGCCTTTATGAATATCTTGACTTGTAGGATACTCTTTTCTTTGGGAAGAAGACGTGAGTCCATTATGAGGTGGATATGATATGAGAGAAATAATGAGATCTTGAAGTGGATCAGATTGCACCAAAGTGGAAGAACCCATTGTGCATGTCGAGGGTTCATGAACATCTTGCACTGACATGTTAGAATCATGAGGGGGATTAGGATCATGAGGGGAACTAGGATTGTGTAGTGGACATGGTTCAATGACAGGCTCTTCAAGAGATGGAATGGGAGAAATAATGGGATCATCAAAAGAAATGCACTCTTGGAGTGTATATGGAGCATTAAGACAAGGAGATGGAGGAACAAAAGGATCTTGTGGAGGATTTAAAGGAATAATTTGATCTTGACAAGGAGGAAGATCATTGGAATCCTCTTTAAAGTTGCTTTGCTCTGGACTTTTAATGGGATCGTCAGAAAGGATGGAAGGGATATCTTGATCTTTCTTAGGAAGTGGAATGTCAATGGGATTTGAAAGGACATTGTGTTCTTGGATAGAATTGATAGGAATAAGTGAATCATCATGAGTGTCTAGGGAAATGTAATCTTGGTCAACAATTGGATGGGATGACAAGATTTCAAGATCTTGATCTTCATCTATTTCAAGACAGGTTTCTTCATGCTCTAAATTATCCTCTTGACATGGGGTTGGACTTTGGATATGCATGGGAGATTTTGACAAGGGATCAATGCTTTGGCACGAACGAAATGCACTTTGAACATTTGTGATGGATTCTGGCAAGGAATCAATGCTTGAACATGATGAAGAGGGACTTCGAATGGGGTCCTCTAAAATAGGTAATGGAAATAAAGTGCATGGTGGCATTGGGTCTTGTATTTCTGAAACATGAGAAGGATGTGCATCATGAATTGGATTATCTTGGCAATCAATTATGGATAGCCCTTGGATAATTTCATCCTTGGGTGTATTGTTTGATGAGGACAATATGGAAGGTTCTTGTGAAACTTCTAAAGGTGTAGGGATAGATGCCATTGGAGAGTCAATTTGTTTGTGGGGGGATGAGGCATTGCTAGAAATAATTGTATTATCTTGATCTTCCTCAAAGAACTCACTTGGTAATTTCCTTAAGATCCTTGCAATAAAGCCACCTTTCTTTCGAGGTTTTGACATAATTGTATCTAGAATTTGAACTTGTTTGGCAACGAGTTGGTTCTGGTCTAATGTAATGTTTTGATTTTGAACTAGATGTTGATCAAATTGGTTTGAAATGTTCAAAATTTGGCGTGGTGCATGTTGCAAGTTTTGTTTATGAATTTGTGATTGTAGTTGTTGACACTGAGTTTGTTGTCGACAATTAACAGTTGGTGGGACATATTGTTGAAATTGGACCATTAGTTGTGTTGGTTGTATATGTTGGAATTGTTGAACAATTGGTTGTGATGGTTGAAAATCTGATTGATAGTAAACACCTTCTTGTTCTTGTTGTGAAGGCAAATAATGTTGTTGTCTCTTTTCTTGAAATTGTTTCATCATCTCTATTTGTGAGAGGAGATTTGGTATGTTTGATTGTTCAATAAGAGATCTTACATCAATTGGCTCAAAGTTTGGTTTTGGACCTTGAAATTTTTTAAATGTTTTGGACATTTGGGATCTAATCTTCTCATTGTTTTTCACTTTTTCGTCCAAAATCTCCTTTTCTTGAGCTAGTTTCTCCTCTAGTTTTTGTATTTGGACATTTACATCATCATGATAAGTTTGATCCAAGTTCTGAGACATGTAGAGATTGGATTGACATGATTGATTTCTCAATTGTGATGACATGGCTTCGTAAGAAGGTTGAGACCTCATTTCAACAAACATGTCACTATGCAATGCAACTAATGGGATTGACAAATGCAACCTAAAAGGATGACAATGCAGCTTAATGTTTTTGTACCTTTTGAATTTTTGGAGACAAACTTTTGAAATGCAAAGCTAAAGACACAACCTTGGGAAATTGAAATGAAGTCAAGACCTTAAAGGACAAAGGACCAAATGACAATAGGACAAATTGACAATGTCTCACCTATATGCTTGGATACTAAGCTAGGTTTGACAAAAATGATATTAATGAAAGGACAAATTTTAGACAAGGTCAAGACTCCTTAACAACAACTTAGGGTATCATCCAAAGTTTTGATTTTTCAAGTTTTACAAACCAAAATTTGAGACTAAATGCAAGAAGGCAATGATTATCAAAACAAAATGGAAATCTAGCTTGGGTATGACAATGAAATGCAAACCTAGGGAAATGATTTTTGAACCTAAGTGCAAAATGAGGACGCTTGCAATGAAAAGGACTAAAATGAAGGGAGATGACAATATGTCCTAGGACCTAAGTTGGACTATGCAAAACCTAGCCTAAAGTGTCATGAATTTTGAAACAAAGATATTTAATGTTTTGACAAGCCATGTTCAAATGTTGGATGAATACTTGGATAAATTTGGAATTTTGTTTGGATTTTTTTTTGAATTGAAGGTTGTTGATTTTGAAAACCCAAGTTGATTATGAGTACTTTTGAAAGTTTGTTTTTTATTTAACTTTTGACAATCACGGAAGACAAAATGTTTGTTTGACTTTGACTCAAAACAATCAAGCACATTCACAACAAATCCTATGGCTGGCAAGGGCAATATCTGTTGAATCCTCTAACCATAAAATACAACACTTAGCTAGATAGCTAGACGCTTGGTAGCACTGGCTCCCCCTTACAGTGCACTCACTTCTCGGGCATACCAAGCTTCGAGTTCAAGGGGCATCACTTCCCAAGAACTTGCTATCTCTAACTGAGGAGTACATGAGAGGTGTCTTCGGCATGTGCATATCACAACGCTTGAGCAAATAGATAGAAGGACTTTGGCATCTAAAAACAAGAGATTCTAGTAAGGGCATCTGTTTGTGTGGGTATTGATTCGGCGAATAAATCGTCGTAATACCATTCCAGCACTCATTGTCTACAACTTTTGTTGTATCCACAGTTATTTAGAGTGGTTCAGAAGAGCTTGGCTTTAGCCCGTCACCACTTTGGGTCATTCCCTCTCACCAATGCCTATGCAAAGTGCCAAGCAAATCCAGAGGCAGGCCCAGTTCTAAGGGTTAAAACACACAAACAAAATAAAATAAAAAGACATGATAAGCATTGATTTTTTTTTACCTTTAGAAAATCAAATGAGTTTATTGATTCATTTGCATCCTAATTAAGACTAGATGAGATTAATTCCACATTAATTTGAAAAAGATTCGATCAATTTAAGCCATGATTAAATGCAATTTGTTGTTTATTTTAAACCCTTTGCATGCATGAAATATGGAATTTGTTGTTGTTCTTTGATCCAAATCTTAATTAAAACTATGTGAGAATTGTAGGATTCATTCAAACCTCCTAATTAGGCTATGTGAAGATTTGTTGTTCATTAAATCCCTCTAATTAAACTATGTGAAGATTTGTTGTTCATTGCATGTTAAGAAATCCTGCATAAATAATTGTTTAGACTCCATAAAACCCACATGCAATAATAGATCCTATCATAAAACCTGCATGCAACAACATATTAGTGCAAAAAACCTGCATGCAACAATGGATTAGTCCAAAAAATACACATGCAACAATAGATGCTCACATAAAACCTGCATGCAACAACATATTAGTGCAAAAAACTTGCATGCAACAATGGATTAGTCCAAAAAATACACATGCAACAATAGATCCTCACATAAAACCTGCATGCAACAACAAATTAGTTTAAAAAACCTGCATGCAATAATGGATTAGGACAAAAAACCTACATGCAACAATGGATTAACACCAAAAACTTGCATGCAAAAACAAACCCATACATAAAACTTGCATGCAAATATCAAACTCACAAAATTGTTAGATTTACGTGTTCACGTCGGGTTCACCAAAAATGTAGATTAGGAAATCGAAAAGCATCAAAACAAATAGCAATTAGGACAATCACAAAACCTAAAACTGCAATGAAAGCAATCCTAATCCAATCAATGAAGACATAAACACAAGATATTCAAATTGAATGAAATTGAAGCAAATAGACACAAATATCTCCTTCATGTGGCTCCATTGTTCTTCTTTCACCTTCAAATTTGATGTGGATCTCACCTACAAGTGCAAAATATAAGTAGAAAGCAATTTGTTGAGAGATGAAATTCGTAGCATAAGGTTACTCGAAAATGTGATTGATTGATTGATTGATCTCCTTTGATTGAAGAAACTCATCCAATTTATAGACAAATTGGAGAGAGGACAAGATTAGCATGGAGAGATTTGAAAGGAAATTCAAATCAAGAATGGCAACATTATGACAAATGTATGACAATTTCTATGCAAGGAGTATGACAAATTATGAGAAGTTGCTATGCAAAATGTATGACAAATTTGAAGTAGAAATAGAAATTAGGAATTAGGAGAAATTAGCAAATTAGAAAATTGAGGAAAAAGATAAAATAGAAATTAGGTGAATTAATTAATAGGTTTTCATCCATTAATTAATTCATGAAAGAGACCTAGGACTAAATAAATAGATTTATTTAACCCACAAAGAAGAAGAAAAGGATTAAATGAACAAATCATAAAACCCTAGAAATTAATGTAGGTACGATCATGATTCTGATTGGCAAAAGACCAATGTTGATAAATGATTGAGATTGGTTAACAAAAATCAATGACAAATTTACCAAGATTGACAAGGAGATCAAATTGATAGGCACCAATTGACGAGGAACAATGAATAATTGATCCAAATTGACATGATTGAAAAGGACAAGGATTGATGACGAATTGATCGCAAAATGACAAGATTGACAAGGACAAGGATCGATGACGAATCGATCGCAAAATGACAAGATTGACAAGGACAAGGATAGATGACGAATCGATCACAAAATGACAAGATTGACAAGGACAAGGATTGATGATGAATTGATCGCAAAATGACAAGATTGACAAGGACAAGGATCGATGACAAATTGATCGCAAAATTACAAGATTGACAAGTTGATAATCGCAAATGATTACTAACAAGCTAAAGATGATTGAAAGATTGACAAGAGGACAAAACCCTAATTCTATCATCGATTAAGATTGACGATGTCCAAAATGATGATAAATGAGCACGCACCATGATGTGACAGGATAAGATTGACCAAAATCATGACTAAAGATTGCTATCGACAAGACCTAATTTGAAAGCAATAAAAATGAAGAATGCAGAAGAAGGACTCGATGCTCACAAATGATAAAGAACAAGTGCGTAACATAGAAGAAATGTTAATGCGACGCAAGAACCCTAAAATAAGGCAATGCACAAATGTTAATGTATGACTCCACAAGCGTTGACCATTTTTAGACGTCTACATTTAGTCTAGGGGAGAAGGGTCAATAATTGTGTAGGGTCCAATTGTTGTTATAATACTTATGCTTATAATATTCACTATACATTCCTAACTCATATCTATTGTGTCCATGAGACATGTAAAAACTTAAGCAATGGGGAAAAACTAACATACCCTTGTTATTCTTCATTTAACCTTGTGTCAATCTTGATGAGATGGGGAAGTGGGGTCTTATAGTCAATATAAGAGTTGACTAATGTGTGGTTCATAGTGGACTATTAATTAATAAAAAAACCAAATCATTCTTAACATATGCACATATATGAATCAATCAATGTTGAGATAATACTTGTTTTATAATTTGTATTTATTTGTTAAAAAAATGTTGATAGAAAATTCTTATAGGTCTTTTAAAACATAACAACACATGACCCACACTGTAAATATATCCCATTGATAAGATTTAAAACATAATTATTCTAGGGGAGAGGAGCTAGTAGTTGCATAGGGTCTAATTGTTCCTATATTACTAATTCTTATAATATTCACTATACCTTCTTAACTCCTATCTACCATGCCCATGAGGTGTGTACAAACTCAAGTAATGGGGAAATTATCACACCCATGTTATAATTCCTCATTTAATTTTGTGTCCATCTTGATGAAATAGTGGAGTGGGGTCTTATACTGGACATTAGAGTTGACCAAAGTGGGGTTCATTATAAATTATTAATTAATAAAAATATTTAATTTATTCTTAAAAATTGCACAAATATGTAATGTTTTTGAATATGGGAAAAAGGTTTTGATGAGCCCCTGAAACCCAGTATAGTCAAAAAATCAAAAGATAAACATTACAACACAACAAAAAGACAACAAACAAAGGAAAGATAGTTGGCGAACCAAACGCCAGCAAATAAGAGAATGCGGATTATAGACCCAATAAGACTGACAATATTCTAGGCTTAGGTTAATTTCTAAAGCATCTCTACCTCTTCAAGCTCCATCTATTCCATATTGTCCACTGCTTGTTTAATCTCCTTGATTTCCATACTGTGGCTTTGCAACCTTTTAGTGCTTTCTCTTGTTCTTCTCCCTAGCCCTGTGTCTCTATCATTTGGGGTGTACATCAATAATTCCCACCATGACCTTATCCCCTTGGTAGTTCTCCAGCTTGCAGAAAAGAGATTTCATGTTGGCCGAGGCAGCCTTCAGAATCTTGTGGCTTTTCTCCCCTTTTTTTTTGAGTGTTTTCTCAATACCATCAAGTCTCTTTCAGTTGCTCCTGCTTTGTTTTCCAAGCCAAGAAAGTTATTGTTGTTGGTGTTGATAATCTCCTCAACATTACTAATTGCCTTGGTGAGCTCATCGAGATATTGTGGAAGGGAATTGAACTTTTCGGAGCCTAAATCTTGTAAAGTCTTGATTTTCCTTGCTTCTTGAGCTTGCTTGGTTTTGATGCCTTCAATTTCCTTATGCACCCAGTTGAGCACCTATTTGAGGCTTTCCATTCTGATATTGATGCAGAGATCAATATTCAAGTGATGCTCTTCTTGGTTCTTATCACCAGTAGTATTAAGATTAACCTCCAGGCCAACCTCCCTATCCTCAGAGATCTAAGCTTCTTTCATTGTTGTATCTTCCCCCAATAATCCTTTCTCCTTTAAATCGGTCCTGAGAGGTGATCGGTCCTTTGTGCCCGCCTCCTTCCTTTTAGAAGTCTTCTTTTTCTGCTTTGGGCTCACAAGGGTTTGAACCCCCTCACTTCCAGTATCCATGTCATTTTTTAGTCCCATACTCCTCCTCACACCAGCTATCGTCCTCCCCTCTCTACTTCTTTTTGGCAACCCCTTTGTTATGTTTCCCCTTCTCTATTTTTTTATTTCTTCTTCTTGACCCAGCAATTTGAGGGTCATCCTCTATCTCCGCTTCTGTATCATAACCTTCACCTTCCTCCTTATCAGAGTCATCAAAATCCTCATCCAATTAAAAAATATCAGCTATATTCAACTAGACAGTTGTGTTCTTGATGTGATTATACAAAATCACCATCAAACCTTCGTGCATTGTAGGGTTAATACTGGGGTTGGAAATTGCATCCTTGATCCCTACATTAAGGACACATAAAAGATAATAGGGATTTTTTTTTAAATATTTATACCTAAAATGATTAAGTAAAACAAAGTGGTAGCTGTAAACCCTAGTGTATCTACCATCAAGTGTGATAAACTCCATAATAGCAAGCATAACCCTTCTCCAAATTAACTTAATTACCTTTGGTGAAAAGTAGGTATGGCTGCCCTTCACCAGTCTAGCCCTTTCCTCCTCATTCTTTGGAAATTTCTTAACAACAGCGTTTGAAATCTTTCAGTCCCTGTAAAACTTTATGCCCTCCATTGGAAGACCAATTGCCTCTACAATCATAGTTTTGGTCACCTTGACCTTCCTATTTCCAATGGTTAATGTCCCTTCATTCTAGCCCTTCTTGAAGATTCTTGTGATTTCGGGTCGTTTCTCCTACATATTTTCCATAAAATTTGTCATCTTGGCAGCTTGAAGGATAGCCCATACTTGCAAATGACTCTTTTATTTCTCAATGGTGGTAGCCTTCATTCTCTTTTGTTTACCCCCCATGATCCTGTTGATATCAATAATCTGTAGCTCCCACCTGATTCCTTTCTTCACAACAGACTCTCTATGATAACTAGTTCATATTCTGTAGGAGTTTTTGATGCTATTAATGAAGAGGGATAAAAATGGCATAAATAATGTGAAGTTAACCTAGAATGATTGTTGTACTTCCTTCTCAATAGCCTGCAGAACTAGTGCCTACTGCCATGACGTCTACTTATGCTTTGGGAAACGATATCAAATATGTACCTGCTTACCATGCAATCTTTCATAAATTAAGATGTTACGTACCACACTCGATAGCTCCCCTTCGCCTTTCCAGGTAATAATTATCTTGCTTCGTACCACCACATTGGCAGCCCATTCAGCACTCCGATTAGCCTCTCTATAGACATGTGTGATGTGGCATTTTTGAAACCCTTGAATCAACTCTTTGCTTGACTCAATGATGTTCTTGATAGTCCATGAAGGTTGATGATTACTGAGAAGGTAGTTAATGATTGTTAGGAAACTTACAGATACTGAGAGGGGGGGGTGAATCAGTATCTAACTGGTAATTAGAATTTCTCAACTTAAAACATGCAGAACATATTGTAACAATGTACCGGTATGCAAGAAATAATGCAATAAACAAAAATGAAAGAAACCACATGAAAATCACACCATAGTACAATGATTTAACGAGGAAACCTAGTGTGGGAAAAACCTCAGTGGGATTTGTGACCCACAATATTCACTTACTAGCCAATAAGAGAATATTACTTACAATAGGGGCCTGCATATGCAGGAAGGCCAACTGCCTAGAGCTCACTACTCAAATGGGAAGTCTCCCTGACTTACAATGTGGATTATATAAATCCAATAACTTGTACTGCTTTACAATAGCATCTTCAATGCCAGATTCATTACCGGTTCCTACTCTGTTCTTTACATATACCCCTTAACCTATATTTCGCATAATAGGTTTGCTTAATCTTTTCTCCTTACTTTTCCGCTTACATCACTTTTTTTAAAAATGTCTACAATGATCTCTTTTATATATAAGAGTCATTTTACAATGACATCAAGTTGGCTTACAAAGTTTTTCAAATAATAAACAAAATATGATATATCAAAAATCCTGTCAGCCTCTGTGCTGGTATGCTTCCTTTCTTTGTGTCGGTGTCGGTGTCTTGAGTGCCAGTGTAGAGTGTGTTCTGTTGATGCCAGTGTAATGCCTTGCTGGTGCCATAGGATTGTAAGGTTTCCATCAATGACAAAACCTTCAATCACATACAATGTCTCATTGGAGTGTGCATATGCCAACAATGATGTTTTTAGAGTTGCCTTCCAACCAAAGAATTTTGACCCCTAAATTAGAGGCCAATTTAATAGATTGAAATGACCACATAGCTTCTGACATATGATTGGTTTAAATACCTAAGGGATAGGCCACCGCTCCAATGCAAAATCCAACCCCATTTCAGATGTTACCACTGGAACCAGCCGGACCTGGATTTCCTTTTCCCGCCCCATCAAAGTCGGCCTTGAACCACTCATTGGGGGGAAAGGACCAGCAACACAAGCTTCTATTAATTTGGTTGATGTTAGAGCCCAAAGAGGCTGGGATATTCCATCTTTTGAGAACATCAAAGTCCTCCTTACTAGTACAACTATGCACTCCCTTGGCCATTACATTCTCAAAACAGTTATTGTTTATCTTGACCCAAACCACTTCAGAGGTGTTAATATCATTCCAGAATATTCTATTATTTCTCTCTTTCCATATCCCCTAGAGTATATGGGCAAAAGAGAACTTCCAAAGATTTCTTATGGTGATTTTATTGGTAGAATAGTGACAGCTTTTGAAACAACCCTGCATCTCCTCCTAGAGAAACCCAATTCATCCCCCACATTTGAAAAAACATCCCCCAAATAGGAGTAGTATAAGGACAGTGTAAAAATATGTGGTTCACAGATTCCTCATTATTAAGACGAAATTAGGAAATGTTAGGGAAACAAAAGCCCCTCTTTCTTAAGTTGTTAGTAGTAAGAATCTTGTTTTGCAAAAGGATCCACAAAAAGATGTTGATTTTGGGAGTCAACCCTGGATACCAGGCCTTGTCCCAACATGGAATAGGATCTTGGGAATGTACTAGTAAAAGGACAGCAGAAGAGACCGAATAATTTATAGATGAACTTCCACACCACACCATATGGTCTTCCCTTCTAGAGTTCAAGATTGCATGGTTGATCATTAAGTTTACCTGCTTGAGTTTGGGATCAATGGGTCTGAGGTCCACCCACATTTGATCTTTCCAATAACCAACCACTTTGGTACATATTGACTTGGGTCTGAGGTCCACCCACTGCCTAGAAAGTAACATGCCATAGTGGGGTTTAGTATCTGTGACAATAACATCCATTTTGTAAGTAGCTTCAGGAAATGCAGCTATTTTTACTTCTACATCTTTCATTGTACCTATCACAGGTACTTCTCTGTTATCCATGGCATAGCATTTCCCATACACAGTAGTCACCGATAATCCTAATTCTTTCATGACACCATAGGGCATCACATTAGTAGCTGCTCCTGAATCTATCATGCAGTTTTTAATTAACCGGTTATTTACCAGCAGGGTAACATAGAAAGGGTCCACCTGAGAAGGCTCCTGAGTGATAGTGGTTCCAACATATACCTCTGGAGTTTGGAACTCCTGATCCTTCCCGATTTTATCTGAACCAGTGGGTAATACTGAATCACCATCAGATATACTAGAGAATAGAGATAAAGCTGCATCTTTGTGTTCCTTAATCTTTAGTAACTCCACTAATGGGACAGTGACCTTCATTTGAGTTAAAGCTTGGGCCATATTAAATGTGGAGTAATTACACTGTTCAATATTAATCTTAACCTTTTCTACTTTACGTTGGTTGGCCCTTTTTATTATTTCCACCTTTTGTACATCACCAGCATTTTTGGCATCTGTGGTTCTAGGCAAGTCTTTAACTTGTTCCTCTTTTTCTTGACTAGCTTTAACAGTAGCAGTAACACTGCTTGATGCCCCTTTCTTTGTGACCTCTTTTACAAACATGGAACCTGGCTCACCTTGATCAGTATCTCTCTTGGTGCTTCTCAGATTGTAGTTATGTTTAGCTTTGGCGATTGCAGCCTTAGTGAGATTTCTAACCTCTTCTTCGCTAGGCCTCCTAAGATGAACTTCTTCATCTTCAATTGTTACCACATTCAATGTAGGGTGCCAGCCTAAGGCTAATTGCCCTTTTACTGATCTTTCATTATCCAACACATCACTGCACTCACTTTGCATAGATTCCTCATCACTTTCTATGATAGTTTCAAACATATTAATATCAAGCTCTGCTTCTGGTCTCATGGATTCTTCCAGAGCTTGAGCTACTGCACACTGGTGAGGAGAATGTGGTCCATCACAAGCAATACACCAGGGAGTATTTTCTATATTATTAACAGTCTTTCCTTTCAAAGGATCTGGTGTGTCTTGGCTTTGGGCAATTTTAGGCTTCTCAACTTGGGGCTTACCATCCTTCCAATTTGTATTGTATGGCATATCATGTAACCTAGGAGGTCTATCTTGCCAATTGTAATGAGGTTTATCATTTTTGTTAACCTTAGCAGTCAAATCTTTCATAGCAGTGACCAGTTTTTCTATTTTATCCTCTTCCTTGGCAACTTTGTTAGGTTGTTGTTTGGTTTCATGCCATAATCTTCCATCTATCCTCCTTCCTAATTTTCTAGATGCCTTTCTATTACTTTCAACATTTATGGCAATTCTAAAAGCATCCCTCAGGCTATGAGGATTTTTATCTCTGAGAATGTAAGCCATCTTGGAATCAAATGCATTATAATATGTATTAAGGCACATATTGTCATCTAGCCTCATTACCTGATACAATCTATGCATAGCCTTTTGGAACCTAGCATTAAAATCAGTGACTATTTCATTTTCAGATTTTCTAATATTATTGAACTCATTCAACATGAAACTCACATTAGTCTTATCACCATACTGTTCTTGAAAACAATTTTTGAACTCTTCCCATGAACCTATGCTAGCTACTGGAAGACCTCTGTACCAATCTCTTGCATCATCAACCAGGGATTGAACAAACAGTTTCATAATCACATCTTCATCAACTACCTCATAGTCATTTATCAAATCCCCAAAAGATTTGAGATGTTCCTCAGCACTGACTGCATTGTTCCCGGCAAATTTATGGAGTTTGTCTCTTAACTCAGTGGGAACATGATTTGGATACCCTGGGATCCCATCAAAAAACAATTGCTTATATTGTTCTAGATTAATCGGCCTTCTTTGAAAAGGAGACACAGTACTATTATTCCCCATGATCATTTTAGCTTTTGGGATTGGGGATTGAGATGTTTGGGTGTACTGCTTATCTGAAGGTATGTGGCTTGCTGAGGCAATGTTAGTGTGCACTGCTGGTTGGATATTGACCTGAGGGAGAGAAATTTGTTGGGGATTAGGCTTGCTAAGATCTTCTGATGGGAATGTAATAGGGGGAGCTTTTAGGTAGTTAATCTTTCTCTTAACTTCCTGATTTGCAGCTTCTAACTCAGCCTTTTCCAACTCCATTTGGAGGTCTTCCTTTTCCTTCCTCATCCTTTCCATCTCTCTCTCATGTGCTAGGATCCTATGAGAAATCCCTTCTGCAGTTTTAGACTCTACTCCATCATCTACCCATATCTATTTCCCTTTGTCTAGATTAACTTTAGGGAGTTGGGAATCATTAGGGACTTCTTTACTTGGCTGGGCTACTGACTTAGGAACTGGTCTGATCTTAGGGGTTAAGATTTCCCTGATCACCGGGCCTTCTTGATCACTCTTTTCTTTGTCTTTGGCAAGGACTTCAAGATCAGCTATCTATCTAAGAAGCCTATCTCTCTCCATCATTTTGGCTTTAACTTCCTTTTCCTTATTTGCCTCTTTTTGGGCCCTCAAGGATATTAAATGATGAACTCTTTTATTTAATTCTTTAATTTCTTGGGACATTTTATCCTCATCAGGATAGTTTTCTTCAGAATCCGATACATTAACTTGATCTATATCAATCAAACTAATGTTCCCATCTATTGTCCTAGGAACAGAGTGCCTAATAGCATTTGAACTAGTTCTATCTTTGGTGGAAACACTAGCATGTGATAAATCTCGACTTAAAATAGGCATATCATCAATATTTCCAAACAATCCTGAATGAAAACCTAAAATATCCCGATCCGAATCTCTTGAAGATGAATTTGACTTTGCATAAACAGGTCGGTCAGGCATCTTACCAGTATTGTTGTTTTTCTGCACCCATGCAGCATTTGACGGCTCATGCATCACAGATCTCTTCTGGCCTCTTCGTGATTGCTCGGGCAGACCTTCTTGCAGGGTTTCACGAGGATGTTTCTTCATAAATGATCTTGTATGCTTATTTCCTTGCATCTTGTTTGTCTTTATTTTAGAAAGTTTATATCTCACACGGACTGGTTCAAAAATAATAGAGTCGCCACCCACAAAGCTGTGGGAAATATAGACGCAAGCAGTCTTACTCACAAACACAACAATACTTTCCACAAGTCTTGGCACAGATTTTGTGTGTATATCTTTGTGATAATTGTCCCCAGCAGAGTCGCCACTTTTGTTGTTCTCAAAATCTGATTTCTCTTCAATGCCCTCAAAATAATACAACCTAAAATGACTGCCGAAGAGACATCATGGAGAAAGGGATTCTAGAGACAACATATGACAAGGTTTGGTTAGACCTTCTACACTTCGGACCTTTCTTTGAGCCCAGGTGGGTATACCTTCTGTGAATTAACTCCACACTCTTAAGCAACAAATCCACAGCAAACCAGTCCAGAAAACCAGTGGATTTATTCACCTTGAAAAACAATTGAAAACAAAGGGTGAAACAATACTCAATTTCAACATATTTGATCGACAAAGTATGCAATAAAGGCCTCAGATTAATACCAGTGCTTTATCCAAGGCTACAGAGTCACTCAAACTCAAATAAAACTCCTTAAATGAGGTATCTCTATACCTCCCATCAACTCGGTTTCCATTTATCCCTATAAATGCCTAACATCAACAAGGATCTAATCACTTCAAAATAAACTATGGTCCTCAAATTCAAAGTTTCTCCTAAAGTATTTACTGGTAGAGTGGTTGTGCATATTTAATTTCCCTCCTAAAGAGAAAAGCTAGAAACACCCATACTGAGATTGCCTTACAATTCCATTCAAACAGAAAAATCCTAGACTATTCTGAATGAAACAAAGTAAATAAACTTAAGGACAAGTTTGAAGACGACACAAAGCTTTACTCAAAATTGATGGCCTGTATATTGATATTCATTTGAAAAAAACTTTACAAAAGTCTGATTCTCCATTAATCTTTGGAAAAGCGCAGATAATATTTCTGCAGCGTTTTCTTACAAAAATTTTTGTGATCCCCTTTCTCTCTAGTCCTGGTATCCATTTATAACAATATGGATGCACAAAGCTTCGGACTTCTCGAGGAAAGTTTGTTACAATTACTTCAAAAATTGAAGAAGTTACAATTTCAGTTAAGCGCTCTTTTCAGCTTCTTCAGCAGTCTGTTGGACGGGTTGTTCAGTTGCAACCTCCTCTGCCTCTTCAGGGACGTTCTCTAACTGCTCCGGATCTCGAGTGGAATATTTAACTCCCCACTCACTATACGTCTCCTCGGTCGGCCATACAAAATTAATCACATCACTTTTAACCTTAGTCAACCCTTTCCAAAAATTCCTCAGTTTGTTGACTTCTGAGTTAAGAAAACTGTAGTGTGATTTAATTCTTTCTATTTCCTGTATGGTTAGAACAAAGAATGAGGTGTCATCGAGATCAATGATTCCTTTGACCCTTGCTGACAACTTAGCATCTATCTCATTGAGCCATACCTGTTTGTCTTTCAGCTGGTCTGGATTGGCAAAAATTCCTGGAAGCAACTCAAAAACTTGATCATTGTATTCCTTTTTGCACAAATTGACCTTCCTGTCCATATTGTCTACATCTGCAGCTAATTGCATTAAAACTTTAGCAACATCAGAAGTAGCCTTTATAATGGGATTGGCCCTTGCTTCATCACAGGAAACACACATGAACTCCAAATCCTGCTCCCTAGGCCTCCATCGGTCAAAAATGGGTGTCAAGATGGCCTTATCTCTTCTCAACTCAGTCCATATCTCCATGACTTTTCCTACACTATTGTGAAGGAGTGAAGCATTTATAGTGTCTGCAAAACTGGAGACTGTAGCCTTGATATTTTCTTCATATTTCCCTGCATAATAGGCCTGAGTTTGCTTAAGACTCTCCAATTCTTGGGGAGTTATTTCTATCATATGAGAGCTGGAGGGTGCAGGGGATGGTGGGAGCTCAATAATGGGGTTAGTAGGTGGAGGTCTTGCAGGAGAAGAGGTGATCATTAATGTTGAAGACTCACCTTGTTGACGTTGTCCTGCTAACTGGCTCTGCAATTTGGCAATGATACTCTCCTTGCCTCTTATTTCCTCCTTGGCACTGTCATAAGCTTTCAAGACTGTTTCCAATTTGAGCTGGAGAGCCTCCTTTTCTTTAGCATCCTTCTCAGCTACTGCAACACTAAATTTGGCAGTCTCCAACACTGTGCTAGCAACCTCTACTACCCCTGTACTTTCTACTCTCTTGACCATCAATCCGCCAATGTGACTTGTCCCTGTGGTGTCTTTACCCTTCTTGTCCTCATTTCTCTTAAGGGACCACATGACTAGAGCAGCATTGTCTTTACTGAATGTAACCCCTTCCATGGGTTTGGTTTCTTTCCTCACTGCATCCAGCACCAGAGCATCAGCAATATTCCATTCTGGTAAAATGAGCACTCCAGCTTGTGCTACTAAATCTCTCCCCTGTTCGGGAGTAATGGTTTTGAATTCTTCCATCATCTCCTGTTTTATTTCTTCCTCCACCGAGACTGGATCTTTATTTTTTTGTTCTGCCTTTCTTGTTTCACATCTAGCATTATATTTATCTATATGTTGTTTCCATATAAACTGCATGAATGCTTCAGATGTTACAAAACTATCATCTGCTAGAAAAGCACTAGTGGCCTTCTTTATCTCAGGATCCCACTCCTGGCCTTTGAGTTCAGTCGAGGTGATGTCCATTTGTGCTTCAGTGGGTTCTTCTGGCATCCCCTCTTCCACTTCATCATATGTATACGCAATCTCCCCCAAACTGCCCAACTGAGAGAGGTATTCAGTTGCTGCTTGTTCATCTCCAATGTGGAGAGGGGATTGGGATGGGGAATATAAGGGTGTATCTGATTGCACTTCCTTCCCCACCCTCTGCTTCTTTGGGGTGTCTTGGATGTCAATGACTTCATGTGCCTTCCTCTTCCCTTTAGATGAAGAGGGTTCCCCAGTTGCAGACACCAACACACTGTAACCTGCTTTCTTATGCAAGTTATAATCACCAGGAGGGATGGCTTTAGTGGGAGCTAATTTCCCCAAAATTATTCTTGCTTTCTCAGGGTTGTTTTTAATTACAGCTTCCCTTTTCTCCTTTATTGTCTGCATCACATCCTCAAAACAAATAATCAAAAATTTTATCTTTTCTTCCAGTGGGAAGAAGCTAGACAATGGGTCATAGCTAGCATCAAATTGATGCACAAAATCCAGGGCCTTCCTGTAAGCCACCCATTTTTCCTTCCTCAACTCCTGTTCATCTAAATCAAATTCATTCCTGATGAGGTCTTCAGGAAAGTGGAATTGATGGGGCCTACCTCTGCATGCTACTTTCTTCCGGAATACACCATTGTAGAAATCCTCCGGGTCAGCACATCTAGACACTGCAGTGGACAAATGGTAGGGTTTAAGGAAATCCTCAAAACATTTCCAGCCTCCCTTGGTGATCACAAATTGGTGGGCTACTGTAGCTGTAGGGAAAATAGTCCCTTTACCTCGGCCTATTAACTCTGCCTCTTGCAAGTCACCAATTTGTCTGAGAATCTCAGCTATTCCCACTTTGAGGGGGACCTGGTATGGTAACAAAAATGGGGTGCCTCTGAAACCAAAAACCCTAAACACTGTGGACACTGGATACAAATACATATCACCCCAGTTATGAACAATCTTGACATTCTCTGCGAATTCTTTTGGTCTTAAGAATTCCAGAAGAACCTTGGGGACTCGTGGATTGTCAGAGCAAAGAAGAGTCCTTATCTTGGATGCAAAGTATTTATCAAACTTTAGAAAACTTGCATCCTCTCTATCCCATGACAATACGGTACTCCATAATTGTACCAGCATCTTTTCTCCCTCCTTTTCTTTTACCAGGTCCATTCCACTGGCAAAATAATCTCCACCTTTGAAGAGGAAGAGGTGCATCAATAGTGAATACCACCCAAATGGCCTATCCACCTTCCCATTCTTTATCCCCATCAATCCTCCATGGATAGCATCAGCAATATAGGAGGCATAATCAAATGTAATAGCAAGAGAAGGATTCAGAATTTGAACAATCATTAACAGATAATGATTTGGCATATTAGATTCAGCATCCTCTCCTAGAACTTGGCAAAGTGCCCAGTACATCCCTTTTGCCCTTAAGGTAAACATACTTAATGAAAAAGGCTCTTGTGTATTGGGCCCTACAATTGCTAACCCCCCTACTTTCAGAAAAAGTTCTTTGAGAGGCCCATTCCTGAGATGAGTCCTCTATGCCCTGTATACCTGAGCTAATTGTGTGAAGTTTATAGGCTCCAAGAAATTGGTAAACTCACTAAGCCCAAACGCTTTTCTCAGCTCTTCTGCATTTATCTCCATGAGGGTTTTTCCATTCACATTCCGGATACACCTGGTAACTGAATCATAATTCAATGCCTTTTGTGTTAACAAATCTGTATCCATGAACACCCCTGGGACTACCAATCTCCCAACATCTAATTCCCAAATGCTATTTTGAGGAGCAGGAGAATTCCTCATTCCAAAACCGATTTTAAATAACCCCAACCCAGACAGCCCAACCTGTGGGTCTCTTAACCAATTACCCTTATCATATAATCCTTCTCCAATTCTCAGTCGGGGAGCCCTGGGTACTAATTCTTTGGCCTTAGAGGCCTGGTTGGTTGACAGCGTCAACTGCTCTAAGAAGTCATCACACACACTTCTTTCAAGATAATCAACTTTACCAGAAAATTCCCTTTTAGGAGCCATTTGCAATACAACCAGATAAATATTACTTCTGAAAATACTTCTATTATACGAGAACAATTTCACTTATTACAACACAAGAATGGCTGCAAAATAAGAAAAAACCTGATGCTTGCTCGAAGAAATTCGCTCTGCAACCAATTCGCCTTCTCTGTTTTTATAAAAGATAACTCTGCGTTTGCTTCCTCTTCAAAAATCCTTTTAAAAGGTCTCTATACTTGGTTGTTAGGAAATCAAATGCTTGTACTCTGGGCCTTAACTGTAACATTGATTCTGCATGCTTCGGCCGTCCCTTCAAAATCGAATTCATACGAGAATTCATATCTTAACTTCAACGGGTCGCAGCCTTCCTGCAAGTGTCTCACTATGAATTGCATTTTGACGGCTTTGTCTTTAGTCTGGGTCCCATCCTTCTATTGGCTACATAATACCATGCGGCATCTGATCATTGGTTTAGAAAATCCCTTTACATTTTGTTTTGATACTGGCCGAATGTATCCCTTTATACTGTGGCGGGCCCATGTTTTTCCCTTTTTGCCATGTCATCATCATGACACGTGGACGGCTCTCATTAACTCTCGCTATTTCGCGGCCTTAAAAAGTGAGCAGCTTACCCCTGCGAAATAGCGCGGACCATTGGATCATCTTTCAAGTTGGTCACCTTTTACTCCTTCGAAAAAGTCCTCAGGAATGGTGGGCCCACGGACACGCCATGGACACCTGGCTCCTTGTCACCTTCGAAGCTGACCTGTCGACTTTTCATTTGTCAAGCATACACTATAGGGACCCACAGCTGCCTTTTAGACCGCGTGTCATCAAGACACGTGGACGGTCCAGGTTAACTTTCGCTATTTCGCAGCCTTAAAAAGTGAGCATCTTACTCTCGCGAAATAGCGCGAGCCGTTAGATCTTATCTCAACTTGCTCGGCATTTAAACCTTATTAGAAACCCTCAGAGATGGTGGGTCCACGGACACGCCACGGAGACCTGGCGCCTTGTCACGCTGACTATGGCGGCCTGTGCCACGTGTTACCTTATAATACGCTAGAAGAAAGCCACGGCACTCCAGCTATCTCTGACAGCTATGCCTTCCACTTACCCCATCGTGACACATGGACGACTGATATTCATTCTCGCTATTTCGTTGCCTTAAAAGGTGAGCACTTAACCCTCGCGAAATAGCGCTGACCGTCGGATCCTTTCTCAACTTGCGCAGCATTTAAACCTTGTTAGAAACCCTCAGAGATGGTGGGTCCACGGACACGCCATAGACACCTGGCACCTTGTCATTCTCGAAGCTGACCTGTCGATTTTTCATTCGTCAAAGAGAGCCACGGGGTTTCAATGAATTGTAAGAGCTGCCCCTGCCAGGTCACCTCCACCTGTGAGCTGACTCATCTTTGGGGCCCACTTTTGAACCTTGATCTCAACATGCTAACTGTGGCAACCTGTGCCACGTGCTGCCCTCTAATACGCCAGAGAAGACCACGTAGAGGGGGCCCCACCTTCTTGACAGCCGCAACCTTCACTTCCTCTGCATGACACATGGACGGCTGATATTAATCCTCGCTATTTCGCAGCCTTAAAGGGCAAGCACTTAGCCTTTGCGAAATAGCGCCAACCGTCGGATCCTTCCCCAAGTTGATCAATGTTTACTGGGCCCGGCACTTTAGAAGGAAATAATAAAAGGTGAAATTTTTTCAAATAATTAACATGACCGCCTAGGTAAATAGCAAGGGGGGGACACTTCTTATGACCCCGCGACCCATGACTTAAGTGAAATAAAGTAATGACGGAATAGAAACCAGGGGATTTAAAACAAAAGATAAAGCGTAAAACTTAGAAAAGCCTTAAACCCTCTAGGTTTAGAATAAAGCTGAAGCATTTGGGGCCACATCTTATACAAATTTTTTCAAAAAACCATAGCCAAATATGGGGAAAGAACCCAATTTTAAAAACAGTGATAACACCTCCAATCCAAGCATCATCCCAAAAGTCCACCTTTCTGCCATCACTAATGGCCCAGACATTGCCGAGACTAGCAATACCTTTATCCTGGATAACACTATTCCAAATGAAAGACCCACTTGGTATCTAATCTAAGACCATGAATTCCTCAATGGTGGAAGATTTCCTCAAGTACTTAGCCTTCCAAATATCATTCCATTCTCCTTTTCCTTGATAAGTTCTGCAAATTTGTTTTGCCAGGAGAGTTTTGTTCAATGTTCTGATATTCCTAAGACCCAAGCCCCCCTTTTGTTTAGGTTTACAAACATTTTCCCAGGCTATGAGAGCCATTTTCTTCTTCTCCTCCAGCCTAGACCACAGGAAGGCTTTCTAGATTTTCTCAATGGCATCAGCAAATTTGCCAGGGATTTTAAAAAGGCTTAGAGCATACACTGGGAGACTCTGGAGGGAAGATTTTAAGAGTTGGACTTTTCTAGCTTGACTGAGAAGGGTCCCTTTCCAACCAGCCAGCTTTCTACTGAATCTATCAACAAGACTATTCCAAAATAACTCCAAAGGTTTCAATCCCAAGGGGAGGCCTAGGTAGACAACAGGAGGCTTACCAATTTGGCAGCCAAGGATTCGAGCCATTTTCATTTGTCTGTCTTCCAAGGTATTGAAGAAGAAAACAAAAATTTTCTCCCAATTTATGGTTTGATCAGTTGCCTTACTATAAGTGTTGAGAAGGTTCTTCATAGTGGAAGCTTCTTTGATAGTGGATGATGCCATTAAAATGGTATCATCAACAAATTGTTGATGAGTGCAAGCTCCAAAACTATAAGAAGGCGAAATACCACAGAGGATCCTCTCAGATACAAAGTTGTTGATAAATCTTCCCAGACATTTAGCCAAGATGATGAAGAGTATGGGGGATATAGGATCCCCCTACGTGATACCCCTAGAAGTTTTGAAGAAAGTGGAGGGCACCCCATTGACAATGATAGAAAAAGAAGGGTTCGAGATGATTGGTTCAATCATCTTAATGAATCTCACTCTAAATCCAAAATCACCCAGCACCTTACTCAGGAAACTCCAGTCCACCCGGTCATAGGCTTTAGACAAATCTATCTTCATCAGAAATCCTTGTTTTTTTGAATCCACTAGCAAATGAATGTTTTCATGGATAGAAATTATGGAGTCAAGGATTTGTCTACCCAAAACAAATCCACTCTATTGGGGAGAAATGATCATAGGAAGAATCCTTAACAACCTTCTAGTAACCACTTTAGAAATTATTTTATAAAAAAAAATGCATAAGCTTATCAGTCGGAACTTATCCATAGAATTAGCTCTCAAGCATTGGGGAATTAGAACTAAGAAGGTAGCATTAAGTTCCTTTAAGATCATTTTATCCCTAAGAACTCTTGCACACGTTTAACAACATCAACTTTGAGGATGTCCTAGAAGGTTTGGAAGAAGAATAATGAAAAACCATCTGGGCCCGGGGCTTGGATCCCGTCTAAAGAAAAGACTTCTTTATAAACTTCCTCCTCAGTAGGGATGGCTATCAAGACCTTGTTCTGATCCTCACTAATAGTTAGAGGGATATTGTAAAGGATGAAATTCTGAGATTGACCATCTAGACTAGAGTTTGCCGAAAGAAGAGAAGTAAAGAAGTTCCTGGCCTCCTTCCCAATCTCATCATCCTTCCTCATTTCAGTTCCCCTGATTTTCAGCTTCGAGATTCTATTCGTTGTCTTGTGTTTCATCGTGGTCATATGGAAGAATCTAGTATTTATGTCCCTTGGTTTAAGCCATAGGGATCTGGACCTTTGTTTCTATAATTATTTCTCTCTTCCTATAATCTTGTTGTACTTCACCAACACTTCATTTTCCTGACTGTTTGAAACTTCATTGTATCCGCTAATTTGGATTTTATCCTGCATTTCCTTAAGATCTACCTGAGTTTTAGTTTTGGCAGCAAACAGATCTCCCAAAACCTCCTTATTCCATTTTTAAATATTGTCCTTCACATTTCTTAATTTTTTGGCAACTCTATACATAGCATGTGAGGCCTCACCTCGACTCAGTCTGACATTCAGTGGATTTTATATTTTAGACTATTATGGATACTTTATTTTGATGCATTTTGAGACTTAGAACTTATATGATTTAAGGATTTGGATAACATTGCTATGATTTGATGATTTACTTACACGCTTTATGAGATAGAACACTACATGATTATTAGATAGAATGATATTGCAATGATAGATGTCGTTATTGAATTTGCAGGACTTTACTCTGAATATAGAACTATGATGTATGTTTAGTTTTTGTGAATTGGGATGAAATTTGCTTATGTGAATTTGCTTGATTAAGATGTATTCAATCTGTGCAAATGAAAATTGTATGCAAGTAATGATGTGTATTGTTATATTATTGAATTATATTATATTTGGATATTTGGAAGTACTAATGTGTAAATTGAGATGCGCAGGAAATTTACCATGTGACCATGGAAAATTACGGAGAATCAAACCTAGACCTATGTATGTTCGTAAAGCCAGGGTTTGTCTATTTGGAGAGACAACACCCCGTTTGTGTTGTATTTTATTCGTAACAGTATATGTTGCATGAGTGTTAAGTGTTATTTAAAATTATTGTGTAAAAACCTCAAGAGACAATTTCATGTTTTATTTTTGTAAAAGTGTTTTATTTGTGTCACTTGACACGTGTGTATTTAAATTTAAATGTTTTATTTTGTCTCTTGGTGGGAAAGTGTTTAATTATAGTTTTCTTAAATAAATTAATGTGTTGTCATAAATACTTTTGAAATATAATATTTGGAGTGGTCAACTTATGTTTGACCCGAAAATAAACTTCAGAGGGGTTTAAAATGAGTTAAATGAACACCTAGGGGTAGTTTAATAGGGTTTCCTAAAGCCCATAAGGTATACCTAGGGGTTAGGGGTAATTTTAGGCAAGTTTCTACTTTATAATGATCTTTTTAACGCTTTAAAAATTGGCTTTTCTGAGTTGAGCGAAAATTGAAAATTGAAGTTAAATCAAATCAAGATTTTTCCTTTTGGAAGGAGAGTCTTTTTGCATTTTTGCTTTCTTTCTTCTTTTTTGTTTTTTTTAGAATCCTGTGAGAACTCAGAGAGGGAGCTTCTTAAGGAGGATTTTTGAGAATAGCAGGGTAATCACCCACTCTCCATTTTTGGAGACAGAAGAAAATTTGGAAAGAAAATAATGCTATGGAATAGAGAAATTGAATAAGGGTAGAAGGAAAAAGATTTGTGGATTGGGCAGCTCTTCATCAGATATCATAATAACCTTTGGGCAGATTAAGGTTGGTTTCAATTATTATTTGTAATGTCTTCTTCTTGTTTATGTCTGGAAGTTGTTGTATAAGAAATCTGTGTTCTTGAAAGTTTATGTTTGGAAATCTCTTGGTATTTTTGCTTTATGAAAATGTTGTGTTTTGGGAGTTTTCTCAAGATCTCTTACTCTTGGGAGAGAAGAGGATCTTGAGGGTGGTAGCAGTGACAGCCCTCGAGTGAGAGACTCTCTTTTGAGAGTGATCACAAGGGATCTTGGTGTGACCCTTGCTGCATGGCCTGTTTGTGCAATGGGGGTCATAAGGAGGGATATAAGGCTAGAATGCCTTTGGGGGGCATAAGGAATAAGGGGTTGAGATTCTTGATATTTTTATTGTGCCATGAGGTGGCTTCTTGTTTATTTCATACTTGCAGTTCTCCTCAGGGTATTGGTCCACTACCACCCTTTGAAGATGTTCATCACCAGAGTGTGGTGCTGTGAAAGCCAAGTTGGGAATGTTTCTGAAAAGAATCTGTATGCATTGCTTTCTATGTGTTTGCCTGTTTGTAACCCATCTAGGATTTGGTTCTCCAAGCTCGGGGGTGGCTACCAGTTAGCCTAGGCTGGGAGGTGAGCACTCCGTGGTCATATTTGTGTTTTCTATTATGCAGGAAATTCAGAGGAAAGAGAATAGGAACCATGAAAAAGACACTGAAGATTATTATTGAAGATTCTTAAATTCAGTTGCAGATGTTTGTTTAAAGTTGTTATAGAAATATGCCTCATTCATAGAAAAGAGAAGCAAGTTGTATTTTGTGAAAGTAGACTTGAAGTTTTATTGTTGTGACTATTCAGAGAAAACATTCTGTAAATTGGTAGAATATCTTAGAGATGTTTTAAAAAAAGAAAAGCTTGTTATTTCTACTTCTGGTTTATTTGAAAAAGAAAAGTTAATTTGTGTTACATGCAAAAGCTTCTTGTATTTTGGAAAGAAATTAAAGAATTGTTTTCATTTAGATTTTTACCTATATTTTTACTTGAGGCAAAATAGAAGTTTATTTATGCTGAAAGATTTTAAGTATTTTAAATGGAAAAAGTTGTTTTATGTGAATAATTTATTAGAAAAAAAATCAATGAAATTCTTTATTTCCAGAAAAAGTATAATGTATCTTTGAATAGTATTCTAAATTGTATTTTTGTTAGCATTGATTTAAAAGCTTATATATATATATATATATATATATATATATATATATATATATATATATATATATATATATATATATATCTGATTTAACTTAATGCTTTTCCCTTTAATTATTTTAGTTTAAAATTTTTGCATGAAAATGCTCTTTAAAAAAAATATATATATAAATTTATATTGAAATAAATTTCATCTTTTAACTATGATTATAAAAGTTATGTGAATATAAATATATATATATATATATAGATATATATATTTATATATATATATATTTAATATATTATATTTAAAAAAAAAAAATTTAAAAAAAATATATGTTTTGGGCCCTCGCGGACTCCACTGTGTGTATGCACAGTGGACGGCCGTGCGGCACCCACTGTGTGCACACACAATGGAGCCACTTTCGGCTCCCACTGTGTGGGCACACAGTGGACGGCCATGACCGCCACTATGTGGCCACACAGTGGTGCCGCGACGCCCACTGTGCGCTCACACAGTGGCGCATGGCCAACCCGCCTCCCTTTCCTCCTCTGCCTGCAACAATATAAAACGCGGCCGACTTTGGGGTCTTCGGCCCAGTAAGAATTTTGGACTGTTAAAAAAAATATGGGTTAAACCCTAGCTCGAATGGGGCTAGGGCAAATTAGTTTTTAAAAATAAAAATAAATATGTTATTTAGTTTAGATAATTTATATATAAGAAATTAGAACCCTAATTAGGGTTGGGGAAAAATATGAAAATAATATTTAGGAAGTTACAATGGCTTTTGTATTAGAATTAAAATATTTGTCATTTATGTAAAATATATATTTATATATGTATCCATATATATATATGGGTATATATATATGTATATATATGAATTTTGATCATAATTTTGGGTAAGTATTTAAATTATAAATATATATATATGTATATACAAATATATATATATATATATATATATTTATATAACCCTGATTTTTATTTGGAATAAATAATAAAGAGAAATTTATAAATGGTTGATTAGACTGTATAGTCATATTGGAGAATAAATTAATTTTTCTCTCCTATATCCTTTAGCTTGATTAATTTAATAAACTTAATGACTGAGTATCTCTTGGAGGTAAAATTAAAACGGTTAGTTTTCCGCAATTAAAATTAAACAATTTATCAATGCTTAGTTCGTATCAGAATTAGCTCGAATTTAATAATGAAAATTTCATTAACGCTTGTCGCGAGAGTGAACTTGTAAATTAATTTAGTATGTTTTAAAAAAAAAATTTGTTCCGTTTTTGCCCTAAATTTTGGGCATGACATAGCAGTTCCTTTGACATCAATGGACCACCACATCTCAATGACCTGTGCTAGGTTAGGGTGATTAGGCCACATCCTTTCAAATCTGAATGAGAAATTTCTTTTAACAAGTATTATCAACAATAAAAATCAGAGGGAAATGGTCAGAACCTATCCTAGAGATAGCTGAGAGGGAGAATTGATAATGATTAAACCACTCATTAGAAATGAGGGCCCTCTCAAGTCTGACTTGAATGAGATCATCTCCCATCCTTCTATTTGATCATGTAAACTTGGCCCCCTGGAGCTTAATATTGTGCAATCCTTGGTTGTTGATAAAGTTCAAAAGATCCATTCTACTATCCAGCTGAGAGGGGACACCTCCAAACTTCTCATTGTCTTTGAGGGGTGTGTTGAAATCCCCCATAACAATCCACATATCATTCTTGTAGAGGGCCCTAATAGCCTCCAAATTTTTCCAAAATTTGCTTCTACCAGATCTATTATTAGGGGCATAAATATTGGTAAGATGTAAAGAGGTCTCATACCCAATATGATGGAACCCGATAAAAGCCAAATTGCTATCCTACATGACTAGCTTCCCAGAAACCCGCTTTAGGTTCCAAAAAATAGCTATGCCCCTAGAATCCCCATTAGAGCTTCCACCACAAACTTCCCCATTCTTAAAAAGCTTAATCTTTTCAACTTTCTCTTTAATAATTTTAGTTTCTTGGATAATAACAATGTTCAGTTTATGTTCTCTAACTAAATTTACAAGAACATGTTGTTTGTGTGGACTATTCAGTCCACGTATATTCCATGAGATTATTTTCATTTTCTAACTAGGGAACATACCCTGTGGATGGTCATTTGAGTACCATCTTGTATGTTCTTGTTGGCCTCTTGATCTCTGATCTGGCTTGATTTTTTCCTTCCAAGAGAAGATGGGTTGAAACCTATGTCACCTTTGCTTTGGTTTCTTGTCTTGACTGAATTATCCTGAGGGGTAGATTTAGGCCCTTTTTTGACCCCTCTCTTTCACTCTGCAACTTCATTTGTATTGCCATCTTCCTCTTGAGTGGTTTTGTTTTGGTCTATATCATCAACCTCTACCTACTTAGCATTAAGCAGTGAGGTCTAGGTGATTGCTGAGTGGTGGCTTGTACCATTTCTACAGATTGTTGTGATCTTGACAACGAGATCCCTCCAAGGATCAAGCATCTCTAGGCTTTTTCAAAATCACTACTGAGTCCTGCTCTGCTGGTGTTTTCTATTATGTGGTTTGAATCTGCTTCCTCATTGTTATGTAACACGACCTGTATCTCTCCTTCTTCTAGGTTATAACTGTTTTGATCCTCTTGATTGATATCTTGTTGTTTTCTATCATCTTTAGCAGTTTGACCAATTTTACCTTTATCATTCAAAGGTATTTCTAGGTTTTCCCCATTAACATCTATTTGTTCCTTTATCGTGTCAGGGATAATGACACTCTAGGCCTCTTCGATTCTGTTCTCTTTTTCAGAGCTCTCTAGTTGCTTAACAGGGTTTTTTGCTTTCCATTGTAATGTCCTTTCTTTCTTTTCTTTCTCTTTGGCCACCTGAAGAGGGCATTTCCTTGGTGTATGTCCCACTTTTTTGCAATGAAAGCAAGTGAAAGGGACACTTTCATATTCCAGAGGTTGATTCCATTTTCCCAATTTAGAGTTGATTTCAATGGATAAAGGCATATCTGTGCCTTGCGTAACTCCGACGGAGATCCTGACAAAAATAAGTCTTCTTCTAGTCATAGTTATGGGGTCCATTAAGAGGAGCTCACCAAAAGAGCTAGCAACACCTTTAAACACATCTTCCACCTAGAATTCTAAGGGAAGGCCCAACAGTCTCACCCAGACAGGAGTCTGGACAAAAAATGATTCATTAAGTTCCATCTTAGGCATCCATTTTTGAAGAGCTAGCGTTGCTTTACGGATCAGCCAGGGACCATCATAGAGAACTCTTGGCATATCTTCCTATTAGGCCCAATATGGAAAGATAATGTACTGAGAGGGGAGGGGTGAATCAGTACTCCAAAAACTTTCTTGAATAATAACCTTACTGTTATGCATAAACAAAATAGTGCAGTAACATAAAATAAAGTTAAAATAAATAGATAACAATCATACATGATTCACTCCATAACACATATATTTTGGTTACGCAGAAACTCTTGGTTAGAGAGAAAAACTGCGGTGGGGATGGCATCCACAACTTCACTACTACAATAATAAAGAATGCTCAGTTAGAGCTACATTTAGCTATTTCTGATAGCTTACCCTGTTAGGAGTAACAAGATCTATTAGATCTACCTTGCTAAAGGATTTTACTACATTTATTCTGAATGTTGCACCTGGTTAGAGGCTTTACAATTTATAGACTTGGTTAGAGTCTTTTACCCTATTAAAGGTTTCTCTTTCAACTTCACAATATTACCATAAAATCATTACAAACATCTGCAACTTTAAATCTGAAATGTTATAGCAGATTCTATGTGCTCAGGATAAGATTACCTTTCTTATAGTATACCTCGGTAACCCATATAGTAACTTGGTAAACCCTTCTATTTACTCTGTTCTTTGATTGTTCTCTGAAAACTTTCTTGGTGACCTCTGTGTCTCTGTAACAGTCTTCCTTCATGCATACATACACTTCAATAATGTTGTATATATAGATCTCTTAAAATGGTGATCCAATTCATTGCTTCGATCTTACAAACAGGATTCCTCGAATGAATAACTAAACAAAATATTTCATTGGTTAGATTGACCTCGCAATCATACACAATCTTCTAGTGCAATTTCCAATGTAATAATGGTTAGATGTGCCTCAATCTTGTAACACATTTTCATATGCATGTCCAGGTTCAATGTATCTGGTAACACATTTCACGCGGTGAATATCAACTTGGTGTGTTAACTTTACTGCTTGGTAGCCATAAAAAGATACTCGGTAGACAACTCGGTGTATATTGCGTTTTGTGACTGTTTTCTTCTGTAACCGACTAGACTGTGCATACCGACTTCTTTATTTATACCAACTTCATGATTTGGTAGTGCTAACCGACTAGAATATATAGTATGACTTTGAATATAAAAAACTAATGGCAACTTGATAAGTAGTAACAATCTCCCCTTTTGACATTAGTTGAGATGTTTGACAAAAACTACTTTCAAAGTCATAACTCAAAAATCTATATACTTTTCAAAATGACTACACTTGACAATATATACAATAGTCAATGAAATAGTATATGCAGATATACTCCCCTTATCATTATTCTGTATATAACTCAGATTTTACATGCTCAGTTCTGTTATGTGCTTGTGTGCTCTGCATGCTCTGCTCGGTATACTCCCATGTATACAATACTCAAAACTGTATTACCAAAACTATATCACTCTCCAAATATAGTATATTACTCCCCTTATGTAGTATTACTCCCCTTTTTTGACAAACATCAAAAACTTAATTTCCATCCGGGGGTGGTAACTGATCAAAAATAGATTTATACTTGTTCCGGGTGTCGGTGAGTGTGATTGAGAGTGCATCCTTTACACTTTCCATTAAAGAATTTTGTTCTTCATTATCAGCCAATAGTGATATTAAGCCATCAAGATTGTTGCCCTCTTGTGTAGTAGATAGGCGTGTAGCTCAGTTAATCTGCTCTTGAACTGATGAGAGATGAGGAAGGAATAATGTCTGGAGGGTCATTATATCCATCCTGATCTTATGCTCTTCATTTCTGAGTTCTAACTGTTGAGCCATGAGCTGTTGAAGCTTAGTATAAAAATTTTGAACTGAATTAGGCTCTGTGGTCAACTTAGTTGAGAGATTGGTGATCTCTTTCTCAATTGCATCAATTTTATTCTTGATATCTTTAATGAATAAGGAAAATGTACAAAGTTTCTGAAATAAATAAAGAATATGCTTGAGTTGAGGGGACAACTCAGCAATGAATTTGACAAGCTTTACTTTCCATTTAGTAAGAGCTTTTTGTACCTCTTCTATCATCTTTGCAGTAAGCTCTTTATCTTTTAGCTTGCTCAAGTACTCAGATGCATCAACTCCAGATGTTTCTATTTGAGTAAGGAGTTCATCCAATTGAATGTGGATGGCTGTATCGGTTGACATTGTTGCTGAAGGTAGCATATCTGTTAGTAGTGTCTTTACCTTATGTAGTACTATATTCTTCTTTTGAATGGCCAATTGTTTTTCTTGTTTGGCATTTGCTTTGCATAGTTCACCGAAATCAATAAGTGCTTGCCCTTTTAATTTTGAGATATCCACATTGGGCAACACTATCGGTTTAGTTAAATCAACTTTGAAACTATGCTTTCTCACCTTCTTCTCTTTACCTTTGGTCGGTTGTAGCAAGACAAGTGCTTATGAGGCTTGTTGACCCTTGGTAGGTTGCTCAGTAGATGCAACACTTTGGTCATTTCCTGTAGCCATTGTGGTGTCCTTGGGTGTCTCGGTACTAGGGGTCTCAACTGTAACATTTTCAGTGCTTGACGGTGCTTGAGACGTCTGATCTTTAGTTGTATCTTCTGCTACTTCAGACTTGTGACCTTCGATGCCTTGTTCTGTATCCTTAGGAGCTTTGGTAGAGACAGGTGGCTTGACTGGCTGACAAGGTTGAACTTGTTCTAAGATAGATTCACTAGATACAAGTTTTGCATAGGTAGTGCCTTCTATCATTTCCTGCTCCGGTGCTTCTGCATCCATGACATCTTCATCAATTTGAATGGTGTCAGCCGGGTCTTGCTTGGTAGCATCAGGACCTTGCTCGGTGACATCAAGATCTTGCTCGGTGACATCAACAATTTCAACTTGAGATTGTTCACCGACATCCTTTATTTTGAAGACATCCCGCCATTTAGCTTTTGTCTCCTTATCCACATCAATGTATAGCCCATTCATCAATTTTAAGGATCTCTGTTTGACAAGAAATTTAGAATTGTATGTTGTCAAATGTTCTTTAATTTCTGCTACAAACATATCAGGAAATAGATGGACTAGACTTCTTTCTCTTATTTGTTTCTCTGAGTCCATTGCATATTTCTATCTGTTATCAATATGTAAGTATAATTCACTCGGAAGTGACTTTACTAGTTCTAATGGAGCTAGCCAAAACTTTAGAAGTGTGCAGATGATAGCTTCTTCAATTTGTCGCTTCTCATCATTATTCCTAGTCTCATACTTGACATATCTAAATCCTGCAATTCCACCATATTCTTTAAGATTGGCACAAAAGTTTTCAACACTATGAATGTTTACCTTCTTGCTTTTTACAATCTGAAATTTGTTTGTATCATCGGATTCTGTATCACTAGACTCTTTTGCTAGAATGAGTCTCCGAGTAGATTTCTTGTAGGTCTTGGTTACCTTGGGTGCAGTAACACTCTTTTGTTTCTTACTCGGTGATGCAACTGATGCTCTAGTGTTAGGTCTCTTTGTTGGTGGAGTTGGTAGGGCCTTTGAAATGTCCTGTTTCTTTCTTTTCAAAACTTTACCCTTAGGCAACTCAGTACTTAATGTTATTGCTGCCTCTTGAGCTTCTAATTCCTCTTTGGTAATGGCAAGAGTGCCTTTGATAGGTGTAGAAGAGGATTCTTCTCTAAATTTCTTAGATAAAACCTTTATCATCTTTGTA
Organism: Cryptomeria japonica; assembly: GCF_030272615.1. Classification (NCBI taxonomy): domain Eukaryota; kingdom Viridiplantae; phylum Streptophyta; class Pinopsida; order Cupressales; family Cupressaceae; genus Cryptomeria; species Cryptomeria japonica. The sequence goes on along the minus strand of NC_081410.1, from coordinate 463,602,895 downwards.
GCCTTTCTTGTAGCCTTGGGTATTACAATGCTCATTTTTACTTTTTCTTTCACCTCTTCATAAGTTCCATATCTTAGTTTGGTAGCATGCCTTGGTAATGAAAGATAGGCATCAATTTGCTATTGTGTGATATCATAGTCAATCTCATAACCCATTGGTGGAATAGATTGAGTCCTTGGTTCAACAGCATTCATATAATAGTAATCGGTGTCTACCTCAAAACATATATCATCCTTATATTTCTCTACCAGCTATGGTGGAATCCGGTACCTATTGTGCATCTTCTCTTGAAATTTGCTGAAATAGTCATCCATGATATCATTAAAATTATCTCCCAATTTCTTGATAAAATCATTGATTTGATGGGTGATAGGTCAATGTAGCTCCTAAACTACTTTATCGACTGAGGGAAAGAACTTCTCAAAGTAGAAAAACATGCATACAAGAAGTGAACCAAACTTCAGTGTGTTTGCTGAGTTGTTCTTCTTCAGCTTCCTTATTGTGTTCAGGTTCTCAAACAAGTTCTTCAATAGCACTTTACATAAATCTACTTTCATTCCCTTTTTCACTATTTTATAGGCTAAGTCAACTGTGGCACATGGTACACTGTTTTCCCTTGCTGATTGGAAGAAACAGTAACCAATTACTCTAATTGCAAACTTAAGTTCTGCATCAGTGACATTGTTCAATTTCAGTCCTCAGTAATTGGATTCTACTCTAGTTAGACTGATTAACTCCTTCTGTGATATCATTTTCTGTGCTCATGCATGATCATAGATAGGGTACCTGGTGATCACATGAATGATTTCCTTGGTGATTTTGAATGGTTGCTCCTCTAGCCACATAAAATCATCATGAACTCTACTTAAAACAAACTTAACCCACTGGGGTTTGAACACATGGGGATAGGATAGGGCTTTAGTTAATCCCTTGATTTTTATATGCTTGTACTTGCTATCCATTTTGCCATTAGTATAAAGTACATGATATGTGTCACTAATCTCAACATGACCGAGTTCTTCAACATGACATTTGGTGAAGAATCTAACATCTTCGACTAACAAGACTCGATTCGAGATGAGTGAAAATGCAGTTTTGTCATCTGGTTCAGAGGCGACTTTAGGAGTCAAAGAGTACTTCAACAAGGGCTTCTCCACATTCTTGATAACTACGGGATCTTGGATCTTGGGCGCCATTGTAGATTTCAGGTAAAAACTTAGCAAACTATCCTTAGGGTTTGATAGTTTTCAAACAACTAACACTTCACACTCGGTAGATAATAGCAGTTTGACAAGATCAGAAACTAGCTTAACAATGTGATGAGATTTGATGTAAATACCTTGAAATTTGCTCTGAATGAAGTTTGATCACCTTGATTTGCTCTACTCTACTCTCTTGAAAACTTGGTGAATGAAAATGACCACAAAATTACCTTATCGGGCTTCGTGCGAGTTAGGTCAAAACATTAAATGCACTCAGTTCACCTTTAACCGATTTACTCCTTTTTTGTTTTAACCGAGTAACCAAATTTCCTTATTTACCGACTTGACAGGCTTCCTATATACACCGACTTGATAGGTTTCCTGTAAAGTACTTTTGATAGAATTTCAAACTTACTAATGCATCTTAACTATGTAGATTTTGAATTTTGTACATAATAGAACAGGAACTGTTATGATTTAACCTTTAGAGAATGCAGTCCCTTCATACCTTTTCTGATTAATTTGGAATAGGTGCACCTAACTCGGTAGGTAAGGTGCTTTCTTCATCTGACATGATTTCCTTCTTTTTCCAAATCATCTTAAATTTTTCTTTTATCTCTTCAGTGTCTCTTCTAGGTTGATCTCTGCAATCTCCAACTAAATGTCTAGCTTTGTGACAATGAAAACATGCCATACCAGGATTTCTCCATGATCTTCGGTTGTTCATTCCAAACCTTATAGAACAGTTGGCACTAATATGTCCATATCTTCCACAACATTCACACCATATCCTTGTATTGTAATCCCATGGTACTGCTGCATATTGTCGGTAAGGATCTGTGTGAGTTTAGTAACCTCTAGTGTTTGCTCGGTGTGGACACCGCATGTAGTTCTTTTGCTTAGACCAGCACTTCTCAGTACTATGTCCATATCTATTGTAGTTTCTACAAAACCCTTTGAATTTTTCCTTCTGATAGTTGTTAACAGACTTTGTCCTACATTGATTAGATGTGTGACCATATTTATTGCAATTGTAACAATATCCATTGGACTTAGTGATATTTGGTTGCTTACCTTTTCTAATCTAGCATATGTTGGCAGTAAGACCTTGATTTCCATAGTAGTAGCAAATAGGCTTCTTCCTTTTGATGTTATTCCTATTTCCAGCTTGCTTTGATGATTCTCCTCTCTCGGTAGTATGAATTCATTTCTCGGTTGATTCTTTTCCTTTGTAACTGAGTCGTGCATCTTTGTTGGGTCTTCTTGTATTTATTTGCTCATCCAACATCTTTGATGCATCATAACTCTTCTTCAATTTTTCTTTGGATTTCTTCTCTATTTCAAGTTCATCAACCAACCTTGATACTTCAAGTTTTAATGCTTGATTTTCATCATTTTTTAGAATTGCTTCATGATGTGCATAACTTAGTTGATCTGTCATATTTTGTTGAATCCTAGTTAACCTTATGATTTCATCATTCTTATCAGATACTAAGACTTCAAGTTGTTGTTTCTCTCTTTGTAGATCTCTTGCTTTATCCTCTGTTGTCCTCAATGCATCTAGATTTTCAGTCATCTGTGTTCTGAAATGTTCATGTTCTCTTTTCATTGCTTTTAGTTGATCAGCCAATGCTTTGTTCTTTTCTTTCAACACTCCAATCATTTCTTCAGTTTCTTCAGATATACTGTTCTCAGATGATGTCTCAATTTGTTCCACTAACTCTTGAGAATCCTGCAAGTCATTAGATAATCTTCTTCTTACTTTTAGAGATTTTTGTATTTGCCTTTTCATGTCTGCAATCACTTGATTTACATGATCCAGCTCTTCTTGCAGATAGACAATCCTCTGAGATTGTTTATAGCCTTCCATTGATAAGATCTTTCTCTTTAGGTAGTTAAACCCTTTTCCAAGATTCAAGCTCTGATACCAATTGTTAGGCCCAATATGGAAAGCTAATGTACTAAGAGGGGAGGAGTGAATCAGTACTCCAAAACCTTTCTTGAATAATAACCTTACTGTTATGCATAAATAGAATAGTGCAGTAACATAAAATAAAGTTAAAACAAACAGATAACAATCATACATGATTCACTCCATAACACATATATTTTGGTTACACAGAAACTCTTGGTTAGAGAGAAAAACTGTGGTGGGGATGGCACCCACAACTTCACATTTAGCTATTTCTGATAGCTTACCCTGTTAAGAGTAACAAGATCTATTAGATCTACCTTGCTAAAGGATTTTACAACATTTATTCTGAATGCTGCACCTGGTTAGAGGCTTTACAATTTATAGACTTGGTTAGAGTCTTTTACCCTGTTAAAGGTTTCTCTTTCAACTTCACAATATTACAATAAAATCATTACAACATCTGCAACTTTACATCTGAAATGTTATAGCAAATTCTATGTGCTTAGAATAAGATTACCTTGCTTATAGCAGACCTCGGTAACCCATATAGTAACTCGGTAAACCCTTCTATTTACTCTGTTCTTCGACTATTCTTTGAAAACCTTCTTGGTGACCTTTGTGTCTCTGTAATAGTCTTCCTTCATGCATACATACACTTCAATAATGTTGTATAAATAGATCTCTTAAAACGGTGATCCAATTCATTGCTTCGATCTTACAGACAGGACTCCTCAAATGAATAACTAAACAAAATATTTCATTGGTTAGATTGACCTCGCAATCATACACAATCTTCTAGTGCAATTTCCAATGTAATAATGGTTAGATGTGCCTTGATCTTGTAACACATTTTCATATGCATGTCCAGGTTCAATGTATCTGGTACCACGTTTCACTCAGTGAATATCAACTTGGTGTGTTAACTTTACTGTACAGTAGCCATAAAAAGATACTCGATAGACAACTCAGTGTATATTGCATTCTGTGACTTCTTTCTTCTGTAACTGACTAGACTGTGCATACTAACTTTTGTTTATACCAACTTCATGATTCGGTAGTGCTAACCGACTAGAATATATAGTATGACTTTGAATATAAAAAACTAATGGCAACTTGATAAGTAGTAACACTTCCTTGTAGGAGAAGGCCAAAGACAACGCCCCTTTTGACATAGCTGTGATCTCCACTTGACTTTTAAGCGACCATTTGCATTTAGCAAAAGCCCTGTCAATATCAATATTTGGCTAGGGACCCAAAAAGTTTCCAACTAGTGTCATTGTCATAAGGTTGATGTTATGGTCAATAACAGGGTCTAGGATTTTAATAGCAAATCTACCCTTTTCCTGGGTCTGATATATTGTGAACTAGGGGGAGCGAGGATTTTCCACTTGGTTTGACACTAAATAGAGAATTCCAAGATCGACTGTTGTCCCTTCGCACCAATTCCTTCCTAGGAGTGTCTTCAGCACGTGAATCATCCTTTTTTCCATCAAGATCAATGGGCTTGTCACCTACTTGTGGGTCCCCATCCACTGGGTCCTCTCCACTCATCTGAGAGGAATCTCATTTGTCCCATGAGTCATCCTTACCCTTCTCCCCCTAGTTTGCTTGCCCATTTCAGGGTTTCCTACCCTACCCTGGATTTAAATGTACCACCTCTCTATTCTCTTGTTGCTCCCTCTTCTCAAGCTCCATTGTAGGGTTTAAATTTTTTATTGTGTAAGGTCCTTGTGGAAAAAAAATTGGTGGATTAAAAAATCTTGCATGTCTTTTAAAAGTAAATAGCATATGACACACATTTTACACATACCATGTTGATAAGACATGAAACACTTAACATAATATTCAATCTGGAGTCCAATTGTTATTATATGTACGTAAACGTCTAAAAATGGTCAATGCTTGCAGAATCATACTTTAACATTGACGCATTGCTTTATTTTAGGGTTTTTGCATCGCATTAACATTTCTTCTATGTAGCGCACTTGGTCTTTATCATTTGTGAGCATCGAGTCTCTCTTCTGCATTCTTCATTTGTCTTGCTTTCGAATTTGGTCTTGTCGATAACAATCTTCAGTCATGATTTTGGTCGATCTTATCCTGTAGCATTAATGTGCGTGCTCATTTGGCATATTTTGATATCGTCAATCCTAATCGATGATGGAATTAGGGTTTTGTCCTCTTATCAATCTTATCATTTTGCGATCGATTTGTCATCAATCGTTGTCCTTTTCAATCTTATCATCTTACGATCAATTTGTCATCGATCATTGTCATTTTCAATCTTGTTGTTTTGTGATTGATTTGTCATCGATCATTGTCATTTTCAATCTTTTTGACTTGCGATCGATTTGTCATCGATTGTTGTCATTTTCAATCTTATCAACTTGCAATCGATTTGTCATCAATCATTGTTATTTTCAATCTTGTCATCTTGCAATCGATTCGTCATCGATCCTTACAACTTGTCAATCTTGTCATTTTGCGATCGATTTGTCATCGATCGTTGTCATTTTTAATCATGTCAGTTTGGATCAATTAGTCATTTCTCCTTGTCAATTGGCGCCTATCAATTTGATCTCTTTATCAATCTCAATCATTTATCAACATTGGGCCTCTGTCAATCAAAATCATGATCAAATCGACCCTACATCAATTATCTTTTGTCAAGACCTAATTGTCGTCCTTACATTTCTAATTCATCTTCTAGGGTTTTATGATTTGTTCATTTAATCTTGTTTATCATTTTCCCTCTAGGTTAAATAATTTATTTATTTATCCTAAGTCTTCTTGTCACAATTAAATATTTATTTAATTGGCTAATTAATTCCTTCCTCTCTTTGTGAATTAATTAATGAATGAAAAATTATTAATTAATTTACCTAATTTTCTTAATTTTCTAATTTCTCCTAAATTCCTAAATGTCTATTTCTATTTCAAATTCTTGTCATAATCCTTGCATAGCAATTTGTCATAAATTGTCATAAATTGTCATAAATCCTTACAGAGCAATTTGTCATACACTTGTCATAATTTTGCTATTCCTGATTTGAATTTCCATTCGAATCACTTTCATGCTAATCTGATCTTTTCTCCAATTTGTCTATAAATTGGATGAATTTCTTCAATCAAAGTCCCTGGTCAAATCAATCACGCTTCTAGTACCCTTATGTTGTCATCTTGTCTTAACAATCTTGCTTTCACATTATGCTTATGCACTTGAAGGTGAGATCCACAATACAAAAGCTATTTGAAGGAGAAACAAGGACAATGGAGCCACATGAAGGAGACATCTCCATTTGTTTTGCTTAGTTTTCATTTTGAATGCCTTGTTTTCATGTTTTCATTGGATGTAATTAGGATTGGTCATTGCGATTGAGTTTTCGTGATTGAACTAGGCTAATGTTAACATTGCTTTGATGATTTTCAGATTCCTATCTACATTAATTGGTGAACCTAACATGAACTTAATCATGCTTTTGAGTGCTTTTGAGTTGATTTGATGGTGAAAAACCTAAGAAACAGGGTAATTCAGGGCTTTCTGGGCACTTCTGCACCTGTGTCACTGCATTCTGTGCCTATGTCAAGGGATTTGCGCCTGTGTCAAGTACTTTTGTGCCTATGTCGAAGGGATCTATGCCTGTGTTACTTAATTCTGCGCTTGTGTTACTGCATTCTGCACTTGTGTAGTACATTTTGTGCCTGTGTAAGGCCAGAAACAGAGGTAAAAAGTAGTGTTTTTACTTGCAAATTGCTTTGTTTTGCATTCTGTTTCTACATTTTGGTTTTTCTTTGGTACTGATTCTCTGTGCAGCACCTTGGCATTACGCATGGCAAAGACAAAAATGAAACTACTAACAAAGTTTATGCAAGTTCGCTAGTCAAAGATCAAACAAATCAAACTTTTAACTTGATGATTTTGCAGGTTGCCTTGTATTTCAACCGAACTTTTGTGTTTGTGGTTCATAATTAGGCACCTAGTTTGATTGCTAAGTAGGATGGAATGAACATGTGTTTGATTTGATTGTTGAGTTTGACATTGGAGTAGGAGAGTATGCTCTCATCCTTCTTAGGGTGATCAGAAATCCAGACCTTCGATACCATTCTCATGTTTTGGATTGTTTGTTACCTTTAGAGGGCCTCCCTTCCCAACCATTTGCTTTCTTTTGCAAGCAAGTGACAATCGTGAGAGGGGAATGACCCAAAGTGAGCACAGCTAGAGTACCTTGGCATTCTAACTCACTATAAATAAATACCTGATGGGTGAAAGCTTTGAAGGAAGGGTTACGTGGGAATTGTAGTTACTTGGGAAGTGATGACCCTTGGACTCTTTCTCATATCAGCATCTAAGTAGGGCCTCACGATCTAAATCGTGCTTGCATGACTACATTTGTTTGGTATCTTGGTGGGCTTATGTCTCAATCACGCTTGTGTGACACCAAGGAGTAACGCTTAACAGAAATCCTTATTAAACACTTTGTATTTAGAGGCCAAAAATCCTTCTAGTTGCTTGAGAAGGAGGAGTTTGGATACTTGGAAGAGATACTAAGTTCGCCATGGGGAGATTTCCATGGGGACTGATGCTTGGCTACCCTGAGAAGTGAGTGCCATGGAGGGGAGCCCGTGGGGTCAAGCATCTATGTATTCTCCTTGAATCTCATAACGAGTCTACCTCTCAAGTACCTACTGCCCTTTCCTACCATAAGAAATGTGTGAATGAGCATGATTGTCTTGAGTCTAAGTTAAAATATCTTGTCTTCTTTACTTGTCAAAAGTTGAGTTGTGTCTCATTTCAAAAACAAGACAAATTTATTCAAAACAAGGTTAAACACAAGAGTATTTCATTCAACAAAGTTCAAAACACCTTCAAACATGGTTGTCAAACATTTTTCAAAATCTTGTCTCAATATTCATGTCACTTAGATTTAGGTTCATCCTAGGTTTGCATTTTGCAAGTTCATTGTCAAGTACCAAGGTTAGGTTTCACCTAGGTCATACTCCTTTGCATATCAATAAGGGTCATCCATTTGCATGTGTCCTCTTGCATTAGAGCAATACCATTTCATAATTCAATCTTACGTTTTGCCTTAGGTTGACATTGTCATACATTTGCATTTGCATCCTTGTCCTCATAACATTAGGTCACATTTGCACACCCTAGGTCTCTTCATCAAGCTTAGGTCATTATCATATCATATTAGGGTCATTTGCATAGTAATTGTCCCTTTGCATATAGTGTCAAAACTAGGTTTTGTCATACTTGAGTAATCCAAATCTTTGAATAAACCCTAAGTCATTGTTAAGAAGTCTAGACCTTATCAAACTTTTGTCTTTTTGTCATCAATGTCATTTGGTCAAACCTAGCTTAGTATCCAAGTATATAGGGGAGACATTGTCATTTTGTCCTTTTGTCACTTGGTCCTTTTGTCCTTTGAGGTCTAGACATCATTTCAATTTCCTTAGGGTCTCTTTTTAGATTTGCATTCCAAAAAGTTTGTCAAAATTTTGAAAAACAACAAAAACATAAGTTGCATTCTTGTCATAGATTGCATTTTCATCTATTTAGGTTGCATTTAGTTGCATATCATACATCATCCTTTTAAAATCAAAAATCCCAAAAACATTGCATAGTGACATGTCTATTGAAATAAGGTTTCAAGCACCAATGATGCAACAAAGTTTGACGTATCAACTGATAATGCAATCGAATTTTAATCCAAGGAAATCACAATTATATCCAAACCAACAACAAGGCAATATCGATCAAACTTTTTATGATGAAACAAATGTCCAAATACAAAAACTAGAGGAGAAACTAGCTCAAGAAAATGAGATTTTGGAACAAAGAGTGAAAAACATTGAGAAGAATAGATCACAAATGTCCAAAATGTTTCAAAAATTTCCAGGTCAAAATCCAAAGATTGAGCCAATTGATGTAAGATCTCTTCTTGAACGATCAAACATACCAACTCTCCTCTCCCAAATTGAGATGATGAAACAATTTCAAGAAAAGAGACAACATCAATTTCAACATTATGTACCTCCACAACAAGAACAAGAAGGTGTTTACTATCAATCAGATTTTCAACCATCACAACCAATTGTTCAACAGTTTGAACATTTCCAACAGACACAACCAATGGTCCAACATATACAACCAACACAACCAATGGTCCAATTTCAACAATATGTCCAACCAACTATACAATGTCAACAAATAGTTCAACCAATGGTGGAATATCAACAAGTTCAATCAACATATCAATGTCAACAACCACAACCAAACATTCAAAAACAAAGGTTGCAGCCCACACCAAGCCAAGTTTCAAACATGTCAGAACAATTGAACCAAGTCCAATATCAAAACATGACATCAGATCAGAACCAACTCCTTGCCAAACAAGTTCAAATTCTAGATACAACTATGTCAAAACCTGGAAAGAAAGGTGGCTTTATTGCAATGATCTTAAGGAAATTACCAAGTGAGTTCTTTGAGGAAGATCAAGATAATACAATTATGTCTAGCAATGCCTCATCTCCCCAGAAACAAATTGACTCTCCAGTGGCATCTATCCCTACACCTTTTGAAGTTTCACAAGAACCTTCTATATTGTCCTCATCAAACAATACAGCCAAGGATGCAATTACCCAAGGGCTATCCATAATTGATTGCCAAAATAATCCAATTCATGATGCACATCCTTGTCATGTTTTAGAAATACAAGACCCAATGCCACCATGCACTTTATTGCCATTACCTATTTTAGAGGACCCCATTCGAAGTCCCTCTTCCTCATGTTCAAGCATTGATTCCTTGCTAGAATCCCTCACAAATGTTCAAAGTGCATTTCCTTCATGCCGAAACATTGATTCCTTGTCAGAATCCCCCATGCATATCCAAAGTCCAACCTCATGTCAAGAGGATAATTTAGAGCATGAAGAAACGTGTCTTAAAATAGATCAAGATCAAGATCTCGAAACCTTATCATCCCATCCAATTGTTGACCAGGACCCCATGTTCCCAGACACTCACAATGATTCCCCTATTCTTGTCCATCCTATCCAAAGTCCTATTGACACTCCATTCCCCAAGCAAGATCAAGATATCCTAGTCCATCCAATCCCAAATGATCCCCTTCCATTTCATGAAAAAAATGTCCTTTCAAATCCCATTGACATTCCAATTTCTCAGAAAGAGCAAGATATTCCTTCCATCCTTTCTGATGGTCCCATTAAAAGTCAAGAGAAAAGCACCTTTAAAGAGGATTACAGTGATCTTCCTCCTTTTCAAGATCAAATTATTCCTTTAAATCCTCCACAAGATCCTCTTGTTCCTCCATCTCCTTGTCTTAATGCTCCATATACACTCCAAGATCACATTTCTTTTGATGATCCCATTATTTCTCCCATTCCATCTCTTGAAGAGCCTGTCATTGAACCATGTCCACTACACAATCCTAGTCCCTCTCACAATCCTAATCCCCCTCATGATTCTAACATGTCAGTGCAAGATGTTCATGAACCCTTGACATGCATAATGGGTTCTTCCACTTTGGTCCAATCTGATCCACTTCAAGATCTCATTATTTCTCTCATATCATATCCACCTCATAATGGACTCGCGTCTTCTTCCCAAAGAAAAGAGTATCCTACAAGTCAAGATATTCATCAAGGCAAAGGAGTAGACATTCATGAGAAAGAACTCCTCCATATCAAAGAAGATCTTAAGGATCATGTCTACACAACTCACTCTCAAGATGTTGGTATCCCTCCATCAAAATCAAAACATACACCTTCCCCATCATACCTTCCATCCATCTTAGGTCCTTATATCCCTTCCTCCTCTATGCAAGGTCAGCAAAGCCATGCATCCTTGAGTAAATTTCATCAATCCAAAAGAAGTCCATTTCATTCATATCCATGCATGCATTCCTTTCCCCCTCCAAGCAATTTGGATGCCAAGTGTAAACGTCATAAGTCTAGCAATCCACATGTATTTAAGGATCAACATGTCCAATCTAATTGACATGTCAAAACAAAGAACAATATGATCTATAAAGAAAAAGAAATATCCAAAAGGTCACAGAGGCCCACTGAGCAAAATAAAGCATAGTCAAAATATATATGGGTTCCTAAATCCCTTGTGCAAGCAATGCACTCCAAGGAACCACAAAAGAATGAAAAATAAAAAACCATGTGGATCCCTACGTGGCTCCTTGAAGCACAAAAGCCTAAAGAAACAATCAACTTGGCATCCAAAATTGCTATTCCTCCATCCAAATCTTCCAAGTCTATTTCTTCACCACCTTCTTCATCCGTTTTGGGCCCTTATGTCCCAAAATCCATGGCCTTTCCTTCCTCAAAATCTCAATATCCAAAATACATTTTTTCTCCATCAGTCCACCACCCATCAAGGTGTGTGCCAATGTTGATCTTGCCTTCATTTCCATCTAGTGAAGCCCAATTCTTCCAGTACCCTATCCATTATCCAATGCATATTTTCCATCCTTCCATCCCTCTGGTCCAATCCTTTACATAAATCCTTGCCTTAGTTTCATCTCATTTTCCATGTCCTTATCCTACCAATGTCTTTGAGCATACTTTTAAAGGTCATGGTCCATTTTTTTCAAGGCTACTATCCAAACAAAAAGACACTTGAGTCCTTCTTCCATCCCCTATCATGTGTCCATCTTCTATTGAAAAAGTCAAAAAATACAAATAAAGAAAAAAAGTGAGAAAATAAAAAAGACAAAACAAAACAAAAAATAAAGAAAAATAATTCGTCCACTGGTGAAAACCTGGCAAACAGGCGCCTTGGGCAAGTACCGTGATGAAAACTTGGCAAATAGGTGTCATGCGTAATCTATGAACTTCTTGCATACCGTACTTGGGGGCAAGTTTCCTCCTTCATATCCTATTTCCCTTCATTATCCTATCATACCATGTCATACTCCTTCATTTCATTACCCTTCATATCCCATTGTCCCTCATGTCCACTTTCCCTTTCCACCTTTGATCTTGACAAGGCTGATGATCTTCATGAGCATCATGGATCTTGTTTGTAGCTTTTAGTCTATCATAGCTATTGGTCATTTATCCATTTGCTTATTACAACCTTTCATCCATATTCCCTAGCTTATTGCAACTTTCTGCCACTATCCCTTAGCCTACCCCGACCTTCAGTCCATGTCCCTTATCCATTCTTGGTCTTGCTTATCCTACCATATCTTATCACTATCCATACACTCTTTTTCATTCCTTGCTCTTGATCTGACATAAGGATGCAAAATTTAAACATAGTTTCAAAAACCTCTTGACATGTCCCTCATGCCATGTTCCTGCTTTACATTGTCATATCCAGTCTCTTGTCCCATCACGCAATAGCCCTTGAAGATTGCATCTGTATTGTCTCCATGATAAAATTCCTTTGTCTTCCCTCTATCCACCAATATTTCAGCAAGCCTATTTATTCACCTGTCATATTCCTTTCCTTGCTAGACACTGGGGGCAAAATCATAAAAATTGAAAAATGTCCTGAAAAAAATCCAAAAAAATCCAAAAATGTCTTGAAATAATCCAAAAAATCAAAAAAATGTCCTTAAAAAAAATCATAAAAATTGAAAAATGTCTTGAAAAAATCCAAAAAAATCAAATAAAGTCCTGAAAAAATCATAAAAATCAAATAAAATCCTGAAATAATCAATCAAAATTTGAAAAATGTCCTGAAAAAATCCAAAAAAAATCATATAATGTCTTGAAAAAAAATGAAAAAAATGAAAAAATGTCCTGAGATAATCCCTAAAAAGTCAAATAAAGTCCTGAAAAAATGAACAAAAAAAAATTTCAAAAACATTAAAATCCAAAAACAAGCATTTTGTCAATAAATGATCCCCTTTGTGCGTAGACAAATCGCTAAGCATACATCTAATGACTCCCAATCACAACACTGCGCTTTACTAAAATCATGCATTCACAAATGAATTTTTCAATCAAACCAGACATTCAAACTGATCAAAATTGTCATATCAATCAACATCAATATCATTGGTCCTTGGCACACTATCATGGGTCTTATACAGGGTGTGGTATACTCTAAACCAGACTGTGTCCTGTCTTAGACGGGGTACCGCATTCCCTGAAACCAGACAGCCTGATCGTCCTATCCACACTTTCAACTTTTGACAATGAAGATCACGATGTTTGTTTGACTTGTTGGAATTAGTGAGTCTTATCATTTATTGATTTATCTTTGATCATGTTCCTATGTTGCTCGATGATGTCACTGAGTGACCGGGATGGTTCATGGTCCCTTTCCTTTTTTGTTGTGTTTTCTATTTGTGGAATGTTTGTTACAAACTAGGGCAACTATATCATTGGGTGTCTGTGATAAGTACGCTCACTTTGTGAATGCCGCACATACCTTGACCCTTGATGTATGCACCCTAGGATGCTTCACTCATTCCTTGTGTGTGATGTGTCTGTCTTTTGCAAAAAGGGTTGTGTTTCACCTCTGGCCTTCAATGCCATGATGCTATGCATCTATTTTGCTACATTAAATAAAGGTTCTCACCTACTTATGTGCATTTGTGAAAGCAAGTTTTCCTTCATCTCTAAGTGTCCTCTGTCTAATTTCTATTTACTAACATTTCTTCCGTCAGTCTTGGCAGTTCATTCGAACCTATCATCTTCTATCATTCTTATCGACAAATTGGCCTCTTTTCTGGATGTTTCCAGCCAATTCCTTGAGGGGGCATGCATATGTCATTGTTATTGTCTGGGGCATTTTCATTATTGTTCTTTGAAACAACGCTTAAACTCGCATTGTCTCAAAGAGGGGCAAAATGTAGACGTCTAAAAATGGTCAATGCTTGCGGAATCATACTTTAACATTGGCACATTGCCTTATTTTAGGGTTTTTGCGTCGCATTAACATTTCTTCTATGTAGCGCACTTGGTCTTTATCATTTGCGAGCATCGAGTCTCTCTTTTGCATTCTTCATTTGTCTTGCTTTCGAATTTGGTCTTGTTGATAACAATCTTCAGTCATGATTTTGGTCGATCTTATCCTGTCACATCAATGTGCGTGCTCATTCAGCATATTTTGATATCGTCAATTCGATTTCAGTTTGGACATCATCAATCCTAATCGATGATGGAATTAGGGTTTTGTCCTCTTATCAATCTTATCATTTTGTGATTGATTTGTCATCAATCGTTGTCCTTTTCAATCTTATCATCTTACAATCGATTTGTCATCGATCATTGTCATTTTCAATCTTGTTGTTTTGCAATCGATTTGTCATCGATCGTTGTCATTTTCAATCTTGTCGACTTGCGATCGATTTGTCATCGATCGTTGTCATTTTCAATCTTGTCGACTTGTGATCGATTTGTCATCGATCGTTGTTATTTTCAATCTTGTCATCTTGCAATCGATTCATCATCGATCCTTATCAACTTGTCAATCTTGTCATTTTGCGATCGATTTGTCATCGATCGTTGTCCTTTTTAATCATGTCAATTTGGATCAATTAGTCATTGCTCCTTGTCAATTGGCGCCTATCAATTTGATCTCTTTATCAATCTCAATCATTTATCAACATTGGGCCTCTGTCAATCAAAATCATGATCAAATCGACCCTACATCAATTATCTTTTGTCAAGACCTAATTGTCATCCTTGCATTTCTAATTCATCTTCTAGGGTTTTATGATTTGTTCATTTAATCTTGTTTATCATTTTCCCTCTAGGTTAAATAATTTATTTATTTATCCTAAGTCTTCTTGTCACAATTAAATATTTATTTAATTGGCTAATTAATTCCTTCCTCTCTTTGTGAATTAATTAATGAATGAAAAATTATTAATTAATTTACCTAATTTTCTTAATTTTCTAATTTCTCCTAAATTCCTAAATGTCTATTTCTATTTCAAATTCTTGTCATAATCCTTGCATAGCAATTTGTCATAAATTGTCATAAATTGTCATAAATCCTTACAGAGCAATTTGTCATACACTTGTCATAATTTTGCTATTCCTGATTTGAATTTCCATTCGAATCACTTTCATGCTAATCTAATCTTTTCTCCAATTTGTCTATAAATTGGATGAATTTCTTCAATCAAAGTCCCTGGTCAAATCAATCACGCTTCTAGTACCCTTATGTTGTCATCTTGTCTTAACAATCTTGCTTTCACATTATGCTTATGCACTTGAAGGTGAGATCCACAATACAAAAGCTATTTGAAGGAGAAACAAGGACAATGGAGCCACATGAAGGAGACATCTCCATTTGTTTTGCTTAGTTTTCATTTTGAATGCCTTGTTTTCATGTTTTCATTGGATGTAATTAGGATTGGTCATTGCAATTGAGTTTTCGTGATTGAACTAGGCTAATGTTAACATTGCTTTGATGATTTCCAGATTCCTATCTACAATGTATAATTAATTTTTATTTCTGAAAAGAAATTGGTGGATTAAAAAATATTGCATCTCTTAAAATTAAATAGCATATGACACACATTTTACACATGCCATGTTGATAAGATATGAAACACTTAACATAATATTCAATCTAGGGTCCAATTGTTATTATATCATTTGTGCTTATAATATCCAATTAGGCCACATATTTATATTATATCTTGTAAATAATTAGTCCACATGTAAATCAAAAAATAACTAAATGATAGTTAATAAGATGGACCCATAATTAAACACACGAGAACCAATGAATGCTTATAAGAAAACATAAATACATTCATTAACAAGAGAAATAAATATATTTTTATTTCAAATAAAATCTCAAAACAATCCATTATAAGTTTGTCATTTATAAAATAAGGTGCTCATTTAAATTCATAGTATTATCATAGTGAAAAATATTTTTCTTATGTGTACAACTATTAGGGTAGTGTAAAGACGTCAACCTAGGATCCAAACCTAAGCTACTCTTTATTCATAAATAAACTTAAATTTCAATCTCTAAGCATATTTTATAAAAGATATAAGAAAACATCGAATATGGATATAAAAACATTCATAGATATATCATTATAATGCAAATGATTAATACAATTTCATACTAAGAAGTTCTTATTTCCTACTTAGGCTTCCAAATTGCTTTAAGAATATACAAGAAGATGCATCCATCGATCTTTAGTCTGAGTCGCTTCCTTCTGTCCTTTGAACGCAGACGAGAACAAGAATCAGGCGCTTTTTCCACCCAACCTTGAAGCTTACCCTTCCCCAGAATTCTTGGTCAATCAAGAATACCCGACCTTGCACGAATTGGTTTAACCAAAGAATTTGAAAGCAAGAGGGAATCTGGTGCATGCCTAGATAATCTATGCATTTTCATTTTTCTACTTCATTCTAAGAAACAAGCATTCGCTATCATACTAGGATGTGGTAGAGAGCATAAATAAGGAAATCCATCATTTTCTATGGATAATTCAAGCAATAACTCGGCCGAGTATATGCCATGCACAACAAAATAATAGTTGGAAAAAGCAACTATTCTCCCTAAAAACATCCACATTTGGCACCTGTCCTGGAAGGTAATTTTCTAACTCAAGCTTAACCCAAGCTTGGTTCCCTCAAACACAAATTCCATAGAGAATACAATCTTTCTTTTACAACAAAAATAGAGATATCATTTTCCTTACTAATCATTACTTGTCTAATATATCTATCCAAGACAATCTTTCATATTTTGGAAAACAATAAACTTTCATAAGAAATAATCTTAAAATCAATCTTTCGACTAAATAAGGTACATGCAAAAGAAGGTGTTATACATGTATGAATTTCATCTCATATATAACCAAAAGTACACAAACACATTCTTAAAATAGAATTAGAACTAATTATTTCAGACAAAATACGTTATTAAGAATTAGTTAACATCTTTTCTCTATATTCTTTTCTTCTATTCTAAAATGATTTACAATGCATTTCAAATAGGATAATGACATATGAAACAAATTTGGATAATCATACCTAATATCTAAAGCTTCTAATTCTATGCATTCCTATACCCAATCATAACAAATAACAACCATAAACAAAGGAATTCTGATCCAATAGTTTCTTACCTTCTTCACAAGTCTCTCTCAAAGCTATTCTTATCAAATCTATCTCTATTCTATTTCTCTCTTTCAGTAATATCAAATTATCTTCTCCTCTCTTCTAATCTATCCTTCCCTTCAAGAGTTTACCGGTCTTCTATGTTTGAGAAAATGATTGAATGAATGTGTTTTCCTCTCGTCCTCCATCTCTATTTATTTACTTTTTCCCTATGTTTACTTCTGTATTAAGGGCTTGATGATTGCAAAGGTTTTGAAGTCTTTTACCTTTATCTCCTCTTATTCTTCCATGTCTAAGAGATATGTTATTCTTCGATGCGTGTTTGGCATTCAACTAGCTTCTACGGTTGACATGTGTTTCTCCTAACACCGTGAGATGGGGAGTCTATCTGCAGATTTGATATGGCAGTCACTTGCGTGTATGTTATCTTATGTGCACTGCAACTTATAACTCATTCTTCTTGGAGTTCTTATCGGTCAAATGGAGAGTTGGGAAGATGTAACAAACTCTTATTTGTTTGCATTCAATGATTTTCTTATTATATCTGCCAGGTCTACACACATTTTGCTTGGTTTATACCACCACTACAGTTCTTTTTCTTGCTGCGTGGGATGGGGAAGTAAACTGAGTTTTCAACATGTGCTGCGTGGAATGGAGGAGTAAACTGAAGTTTTTAAACATGTGTAATTGTAGTTTTTAACGCTCCACGCATGGCCACACTCCCTATTTGTGCTATGATTTGATTGCATGTTAAGTCAAATGTTAGAATCATCCAGTTCCTACATCTAATCACCAGTTTTTAACTAAAGTCTTGGTTTTAAGTTCCAACATTTGCATGATATCAAACTCTACATTAGAATCCTCTAATTTCTGCATTAAAACCTCTATCTTCTACATGTAGATAATATATTTGTTTTATGACATGTAAATCGACTCATAATAGTCGCTCTTTTTAACTTCATGTTTAGTTGATATGCATTTGTCGACTGGAGTCTAATCGGTCTTCCTTCATTCATGTGACATAGTCGCTTTTCAAAAATAACACTAACCCGCCACCTTTATAATTTAACATGTGACTTTATGTAAATATTAAACTTAAACATTTAATGTTCATAATATATATTCATCATTTAATATATGCTAATATTTATAATATGTTTGATGAATAATCATTTTATAGCATACAATAGTTTTCGTATTGATTAAATTTTACAATTTCACCTAAATATATATGGGTATATGTGTAATCGATACATTCAAGTTGTCTACCATCCAACGATTAATCATTTTACATACTAAGTCATAGAATTCATTTATTCAACTCTAATTAATCATATTGAAATATTCATATAATTAGTCATATAGAAATAATCACATAAATTAAACGTGAACTATATTATCTTTTGAATATAAAAGTTTGTAATAGAGTCCTAATATTTAAAATACGTACTAATCTAGTATAATTCCAAAAATGAAACATAAATTACAGTTTCGATAATTTCGACACAAAGGATGTGACATCATAAAAATCACTATATATTTCAAATCTTTAATTAATTTTTCATCCTATTTTAACATAATATTTCACTCATAATTTCAAACATAAACATATGTGCATATTTTCTCTATTGTGGTGTGTGAGATTCCCTTTTTCCATCGAATTCGTTTAGTTGAAAACAATTCTACTTGATTCGTGTTCTCGCCTTCTACCTCCTTCACCTGATCCTACATTACTTGCACTCAAAAGTTTATCAGTACTGACAAAACCAAAAGAATATTAAATGTCGAATTTCATATCAATTGCAAGAGTAAAAATGCATACAATATTTTCTCACAACTGGAATATGAATGATCAAATATATTTTAATTTCAATGCATAAATAAAAATCACATTAAATCTTTAAAATGCACTTTATTAAAAATATGATTCGTGACAGGTAGCAATGTGTTGGTTCCACCAACTGATTGCTTAAAATATTTTTGAGATTTGTCATTTCCTCATGTTTAAAGATATCAAGTCAATTATTAATAAATAAGAAGCAACAAAATGTGGTTTCCTTTGAACTTTTGGTTTTACAAGGCCAAGAAGTGTGATCCCGTAACAATACCTACTGAAATACTCACTTGACAACTTCAGTATTATAAACTAGAAATGTTCTCACTCAATTAGACCAAGAAAATATAAAATATGCAAGACATTTGGCTCAGTTCCTAGAAGATATGCATTGGTGGTACTAAGAACATATATCCTATTCAAAACAAATAAAATACTAAAATTAAACATTTGATCTATCAATTTTGAATGTGATTCCAACTGCCAGAGACAAGACTTCCTAATCAGTGCCTTTCTAGGGTTACATAGTCAATTTTCAAAAATAGATAACACTTATTTAGATAATTTAATTTCAACTAGTAGGTTCATATCATCAATGCCTTGCATTAACAACCTAAAATTGTAGCTCCGTTACAATTCTTCATTTAGATACTTAAAACTTTACCCAAATATTCTAGAATATCTTTAAAGAAATTTAATCCCCTACTTGAGAAGAAGCAAACAACTAAACACACACGACAAAAATGTTATGGAGATGAAATATATGAAACTTTCTCATTATATTTCAAAAATTTCTAGATACAATATCAGATTTATAACACAAGTTAGATTTAAAATATATATAGATATCATTAAGAAATACACAATTTTTAACTCAGAATACAATAGAAGACATCTTTATTTGATAATAGAAGAGAATACATCTTTATTTGATAATAGAAGGGAATACATCTTTATTTGGTAAAAGAAGGAAAGACATTTTTATAGAAGTGTTGTAACACATTACATCACTCATCGGGAGGAGTCAGGAGAGTGGATTCTTCTGACTCATTAGGACTTAAAGTGGTGTATCCTTCTGATTTAGTCTCACTTAGAGGGGTATAGCCCTTAGATTCATCATCACTTAGAGGAGTATACTCCTCGGATTCTTTAGAATTGATCACTATCGGCCTTATAGGTGAGACATCATCTTGATGTCTTGCCACTCATCAATAATCACAAAACAATAATATCTCATAAAATGTCAATCATACCTCAAATTCAAATAATAATATCAATAGCACACTGGCTATCCATGTTTACATCATAAAATTTAAATAATTGTTTCAAAATATCCAAAATTAAATAGCAGTTATTTCCTAAGAAAGCAAATGAGGAAAATGACGGTCAATCATCTTAGCATCCTCCCATGTAGCACTATCCTCAGAATATTGGTCCCACTGAACCTTATACTGGGTGAAATCTCTGCTATGTAGCTTCACACTACACTGACCTAGGATTCAGATGGGCTCCACTAGCACCACCCCTGGATCCTGAACCTGTAAGGATTGCTAATCAAGAATATGAGATGCATCAGCATTGTAAGGTTTTAGTAAAGACACATGAAACACATTATGGATTCGAGCTAGAGCAGGGGGTAAAGCTAATCTATAAGCAACTGGATTGATAACCTCTAGTACATCAAAGGGTCCCACATATCTTGGAGCCAATTTTGATGATTTTCCAAATGAGATAGAGCTCTTATGAGGTTTGACTCTCAAAAAGACTTTATCTCCTACAGCAAATTGTCTAAAAGTTCTATTTCAGTCTGCATAACTCTTCTATCGATCAGCTGCTTCCTTCAATCTACTCTTAATCAACACCATCTGCTCATCCTTTTCCTTGAGTAAATCTGGACCAATAATGATCCTATCCTCTAGTCTATCCCAGTTGATAGGTGTGTGACATTTTCGCCCATAGAGTGCTTCAAAAGGTGTCATCCCTAATGATGTGTGAAAGGAGTTGTTATAAGAAAATTCAACTAAGGGCAAGTACTCCTCCCATTTGTACTGTTGATCCATGCAATACATTCTCAAAAGATCCTCCACTACCTGATTAACCCTTTCTGTTTGGCCATCAGTCTGAGGATGATATGCTGAGCTAAAATTTAGCCTTGTTCCCAATGCTGCATTCAATATTGTCCAAAATTTGGAAGTCATCTTGGTATCCCTATCAGATATTATAGTTTCTGGAACTCCATGTAACTGAAAAATTTCTTGCACAAATTTCTTAGCAAGAACAAATGATCCATCTTTTAGATTTCTAGGTATGAAATGTGCAACTTTAGTCAACTTGTCCACCACTACTAAGATAGTCTCATGCTTATTCTTACTCATTGGTAATCCTTGGATGAAATCCATACTGATTACTTGCCACTTGTATTCTAGTATAACATGTTGGAATAGAAGTCATGCTGGATGAACATGTTCAACTTTTACTCTTTGACATTCTAGACATTATGCTACATACTCAACCACTTCTTTCTTGAGTTTAGGCCATAAATACAATGTTTTCAAATCAGCTACCATCTTTGTTATTCCAGGGTGTCCTAAATAAGGTGTATTGTGCATCTCATGTAAGATCAACTTCCTCAACTCTCCCCCTTCTGGTATGTACATCCTTCCTTGGTATCTCAAAATACCCTCTGGTTCTATCTCATATCCATCATAGCAATGGTCTGAAGAGTCTCTTTCCAAGGCTTGTTTAACTCTTAAATAATGTTCATCTTTGGAAAGATTCTGCAACACTTGTTGCTTCAAATTTGTCCTTGTTGTAACCATTGTAGATAGGTGTCTTCTTCTACTGAGAGCATCAGCTACTCTATTTTCCTTCCCTTGGATATATTCAATACCAAAGTCATACTCACTTAGAAATTCAAGCCACCTTCTCTGTCTTGCATTTAGGTTAGGTTGTGTAAAAATATACTTCAATCCTAAATGATCCGTTTTAAGCTCAAAAGGCTTCCCTAAAAGGTAATGCCTCCACATTTGTAATGCATGCACAATAGCTAGTAGTTCTAAATCATGCAGAGCATAATTCATCTCATATTGCTTTAGATTTCATGATTCATATGCAACCACCTTTCCTTCTTGCATCAACACTTCTCCCACACCTTCACCCGAGGCATCTGTAATTACTACAAAATGTCCGTTGGGATCTGGTATTGTTAATACTGGTGTCGTTGTCAATTTTTGCTTCAAGAGTTGAAATGATTCTTCACACTTCTCAATCCACTCAAACCTTTTTTCCTTTTTCTGAAGTGAGGTAATTGGTGCCGCTATCCTAGAAAACCCTTCCACATATTTCCTATAATATCCAGCAAGTCCCATAAAACTTCAAACTTCTGAAACATTCTGGGGTGTTGGCCAATCTACTATTGCTTCTATCTTTGCAGGATCAACTAAAATTCCTTTGGTGGATATGACATGACCTAAGTATTGCACCTTTTCCTAAAAGAAGGCACACTTAGAGAATTTCCCATAAAGTTTACGATCTCTCAATCGTTACAAAACTTTCCTCAGGTGCTTCTTATGTTCTTCTTCATTCTTAGAATAGATCAATATGTCATCAATGAAGATTAAAACAAAGTCATCGAAGTATTCTCTGAAAATACTGTTCATGAGGTTCATGAATGTTGCTGGGGCATTAGTTAAACCAAATGGTACAACTATGAATTCATAGTGCCCATACCTTGTTCAGAATGCAGTCTTAGGAATGTCTTCATCTTTAATCCTTAATTGATGATATCCGGATCAAAGATCAATCTTGGAGAATACAGATGCACCTTTCATTTGATCAAATAATTCATCTATCCTTGGTAGTGGATATCTATTTTTGATGGTTACTTTGTTCAACATCCTATAGTCAATGCATAACCTCAAAGTACCATCTTTCTTCTTTACAAAGATCACTGGTGCACCCCACGGGGATACACTTGGTCTAATAAAACCTTGCCTAAGCAATTCCTGCAATTGAGCCTTAAGCTCATACAGTTCTGTTGTTCTCATTCTATATGGAGCCTTAGATTGTGGCTCCGTTCCAGGTAAGAGTTCTATAGAAAAATCAAACTCTCTCTTAGGTGGTAACTTGGTAAGATCTTCTGGAAAGACATCTAGAAACTCTGCAAGGACAGGATAATCTATAGGACTTTTCTCTACATTATTCAAATCATTAACCATGATGGAAATGATGGAACATCCTTTTCTTTGGGCCTTCTTGAGCTACATTGCAAAAATGTATCTCAA
This sequence comes from Cryptomeria japonica, assembly GCF_030272615.1. Lineage (NCBI taxonomy): Eukaryota > Viridiplantae > Streptophyta > Pinopsida > Cupressales > Cupressaceae > Cryptomeria > Cryptomeria japonica. The sequence goes on along the minus strand of NC_081410.1, from coordinate 463,579,573 downwards.
TTCAAGAGGATTTTGAGACCCGAAAATTTCAACGGAATTCCCAAAATCATCCATGCAACTAATGACCTTATCTTCACAGTTCACTATGGCTTTATGTTCTGTCAACCAATTAATACCTAAGATCACATCATATGATCCTAGTGGTGCAACATAAAGGTTAACTTGGGTTTGGAAACTAGGAAGTTCTAATTCAATGCAAAATAGAAAAGTATCTACCCTCTTTTCTACTCGATTTCCATACTGAACCATCCATGAATTTGAAATATAACCAGGTTTAACATATATTCTTGAAACTACTTGTGGATCAATAAAACATTCAGTAGCTCTTGTATCTATTAAAATAGAAATTGTTTGTCCAAAGAGCTTACCCGTAATTTGGATAGGTGCAGCTTGGAAATTAGCTTGACGATTGTCGATAGCAACGTGAATTTGATGTTGAGGGGCTCCTTGTTGATATGCTCCTCTTTGTGTTGGGGTACATTGTGGACAATTGGAGGTGTAATGACTCCCTCCACAATTATAACACCCATCCCTAGGACCAGGATGGCCACCTGACCTTCCTCTGTCCATATTTTGTCGAGCATTGGTGTTATTGTTTTCTTTCTTATTTCCATCCTGATTCACTCTTCCTTTTTCCTAGGTGTTGGGTCCCCTCTTAGGATTTCTTATCTGTCGATTGTTGCCATTGTGGTTCCTTTGGAAATTTCTATTCCCAAAATTCGATCGGTTGTTCTCATTCTTTTAGAGGTTCCCCAACTGCTGCAACTTCTGCTCTTGCTTAATCACCTTTTCAAATACCTCCACCATAGTTAATGGATTATGGATATCCACCTCTGCTCCTTAATGGGTTCTTAAACCCAAAATGAACTTCCGAACGCAGAATCTTTCATCCATCTAGTATTGTGGAACATACTTAAGGAGATTAGTAAATTTCTCCCAGTACTGTGTTACCGACATACTACCTTGAGTAAGGTTTTGAAATTATGTCATCTTCTTGTCAAAGAATAACTATGGAAGCCACCTTTTCTTAAAGGATTGTAAATACAAATCCCAAGTGATCTCTCTTGGTTGCAGTTTCATTTCTGACTTTTCATTGTCCCACCAAGTAGCAGCTTTACCAGACAACTGATAAGCAGCCCAAACTACCTTGGTTTCATTTGACATGTTGCGGAGACCAAAATATTTCTCCATTTCAATTACCCATGCCTCTGCACCATCGCCAATTGTTTTTTTATCAAACTTTGGCGGGGCTATCCTTTTTAAATCTTTTGCCAGCTCTTCTTCTATTCTGGCTTGGTTGTCGGGTTGCTCCTCAACCCTTGGGGTTTCTTGTTGGACTTCTCCAACCCTTCGAACATCTTGTTCGATATCATTCATCCTTGCACTTTACTGATTGTGTAGGTCAAGAAATTGATCTAACCTTTCATTTCCATTACTTGACCTTGCCCTTGTGGTTCTTGAGGCCATTAAGAAATACACAATTTATAACACAAGTCAGGTTCAAAATATATATAGATATCATTAAGAAATACACAATTTTTAACTCAAAATACAATAGAACACATCTTTATTTGATAATAGAAGAGAATACATCTTTATTTGATAATAGAAGGGAATACATATTTATTTGGTAAAAGAAGGAAAGACCTTTTTATAGAAGTGTTGTAACATGTTACATCACTCATCGGGAGGAGTCAAGGGAGTGGATTCTTCCGACTCATTAGGACTTAAAGGGGTGTATCCTTCCGATTCAGTCTCACTTAGAGGGGTATAGCCCTCAGATTCATCATCACTTAGAGGAGTATACTCCTCGGATTCTTCAGAACTGATCACTATTGGCCTTATAGGTGAGTATTCTAACTCAGGCTCTTTTTCTTTTATAGGAATATTCTTCTCAGAAGGTATTACAACACTTCCTTCTGGGACTAGTTTCACTTCAAAAGGGGCGTCATCCAAAACTAGCTTGACAGGGGATGGAGGATCCTTCTTGACCCTTAGGTAATGGGCATACCCAACTATGGATTTCCGGGCTATCTGCTTGGTACACATGATTTCTGTAATGTTTAAACATAAAACTATTAATCTCCAAATTTATCTTAACGTAGTGACTCATATAGGTCCTAGTGTTATAAACCCGACTCTCTGATACCAAAATGTAAAGGTGTCAATCTAGGATCTAAACCTAAACTACTCTTTATTCATAAATAAACTTAAACTTCAATCTCTAAGCATATTTTATACAAGATATAAGCAAACATCGAATATGGATATAAAAACATTCATAGATATATCATTATAATGCAAATGAATAATACAATTTCATACTAAGAAGTTCTTATTTCCTACTTAGGCTTCCAAATTGCCTTAAGAATATACAAGAAGATGCATCCGTCGATCTTTAGTCTAAGTCGCTTCCTTCTATCCTTTGAACGCAGATGAGAACAAGAATCAGGCGCTTTTTTCGCCCAAACTTGAAGCTTACGCTTCCCCGAAATTCTTGGTCAATCAAGAATACTCGACCCTGCACGAATTGGTTTAACCAAAGAATTCAAAAGCAAAAGGGAATCTAGTGCATGCCTATATAATATATGCATTTTCTTTTTTCTACTTCATTCTAAGAAACAAGGATTCGCTATCATACTAGGATGTGGTAGAGAGCACAAATAAGGAATTTCCATCATTTTCTATGGATAATTCAAACAATAACTCGGCCAAGTATATGCCATGCACAACAAAATAATAGTTGGAAAAAGCAACTATTCTCCCTAAAAACATCCACATTCGGCACCCATCCCGAAAGGTAATTTTCTAACTCAAGCTTAACCCTAGCTTGGTTCCCTTAAACACAAATTCCATAGAGAATAAAATCTTTCTTTTGCAACAAAAATAGAGATATCATTTTCCTTACTAATCATTACTTGTCTAATATATCTATCCAAGACAATCTTTCATATTTTGGAAAACAATAAACTTTCATAAGAAATAATCTTAAAATCAATCTTTCGACTAAATAAGGTACATGCAAAAGAAGGTGTTATACATGTATGAATTTAATCTCATATATAACCAAAAGTACACAAACACATTCTTAAAATAGAATTAGAACTAATTATTTCAAACAAAATACGTTATTAAGAATTAGTTAACATCTTTTCTCTATATTCTTTTCTTCTATTCTAAAATGATTTACAATGCATTTCAAATAGGATAATGACATATGAAACAAATTTGGATAATCATACCTAATATCTAAATCTTCTAATTCTATGCATTCCTATACCCAATCATAACAAATAACAACCATAAACAAAGGAATTCTGACCTTTTGAAAACTTGATCCGGTTTGTATAGCCTTGACGTTCTTTCGTCCAATAGTTTCTCGTCTTCTTCACAAGTCTCTCTCAAAGCTATTCTTATCAAATCTATCTCTATTCTATTTCTCTCTTTCGGTAATATCAAATTATCTTCTCCTCTCTTCTAATCTATCCTTCCCTTCAAGAGTTTACCGCTCTTCTCTGCTTGAGAAAATGATTGAATGAATGTGTTTTCCTCTCGTCCTCCATCTCTATTTATTAACTTTTTCCCTACGTTTACTCCTGTATTAAGGGCTTGATGATTGCAAAGGTTTTGAAGTCTTTTACCTTTATCTCCTCTTATTCTTCCATGTCTGAGAGATATGTTATTCTTTGATGCGTGTTTGGCATTCAACTAGCTTCTATGGTTGACATGTGTTTCTCCTAACACCGTGAGATGGGGAGTCTATCTACAGATTTGATATGGCAGTCACTTGCATGTATGTTATCTTATGTGCACTGCAGCTTATAACTCATTCTTCCTGGAGTTCTTATCGATTGAATGGAGAGTTGGGAAGATGTCACAAACTCTTATTTGTTTTCATTCAATGATTTTCTTATTATATCTGCTAGGTCTACACACATTTTGCTTGGTTTATGCCACCACTACAGTTCTTTTTCTTGCTGCATGGGATGGGGAAGTAATTTGAGTTTTCAACATGTGCCGCATGGAATGGAGGAGTAAATTGATGTTTTTAAACATGTGCAATTGTAGTTTTTAATGCTCCATGCATCGCCATGCTCCCTATTTGTGCTATGATTTGATTGCATGTTAAGTCAAATGTTGGAATCATCCAATTCCTACATCTAATCACTAGTTTTTAACTAAAGTCTTGGTTTTAAGTTCCAACGTTTGCATGATATCAAACTCTACATTAGAATCCTCTAGTTTCTGCATTAAAACCTCTATCTTCTACGTCCAGCTAATATATTTGTTTTATGCCATGTAAATCGACTCATAATAGTCATTGTTTTTAACTTCATGTTTAGTTGATATGCATTTGTCGACTGGAGTCTAATCGGTCATCCTTCCTTCATGCGACATGGTCGCTTTTCAAAAATAACACTAACGTGCCACCTTTATAATTTAACATGCGACTTTATGTAAATATTAAACTTAAACATTTAATGTTCATAATATATATTCATCATTTAATATATGCTAATATTTATGATATGTTTGATGAATAATCGTTTTATAGCATATGATAGTTTTCGTATTGATTAAATTTTACAATTTCACCTAAATATATATGCGTATATGTGTAATCGATACATTCAAGTTGTCTACCATCCAACGATTAATCATTTTACATACTTAGTCATAGAATTCATTTATTCAACTCCAATTAATCATATTTAAATATTCATATAATTAGTCATATAGAATCAATCACATAAATTAAATGTGAACTGTATTATCTTTTGAATATAAAAGTTTGTAATAGAGTCCTAATATTTAAAATACGTACTAATCTAGTATAATTCCAAAAATGAAACATAAATTATAGTTTCGATAATTTTGACACAAAGGATGTGACATCATAAAAATCACTATATATTTCAAATCTTTAATTGATTTTTCATCCTATTTTAGCATAATATTTCACTCATAATTTCAAACATAAACATATATGCATATTTTTTCTATTGTGGTGTGTGAGATTCCCTTTTTCCATCGAAGTCGTTTAGTTGAAAACAATTCTACCTGATTCGTGTTCTCGCTTTCTACCTCCTTCACTTGATCCTGCATTACTTGCACTCAAAAGTTTATCAGTACTGACAAAAGAAAAAGAATATTAAATGTCGAATTTCATATCAATTGCAGGAGTAAAAATGCATACAATATTTTCTCACAACTGGAATATGAATGATGAAATCTATTTTAATTTCAATGCATAAATAAAAATCACATTAAATCTTTAAAATGCACTTTATTAAAACTATGATTCATGACAGGTAGCAATGTGTTGGTTCCACCAACTGATTGCTTAAAATATTTTGGAGATTTGTCATTTACTCATGTTTAAAGATATCAAGTCAATTACTAATAAATAAGAAGCAACAAAATGTGGTTTCCTTTGAACTTTTGGTTTTACAAGGCCAAGAAGTGCGATCCTGTAACAATACCTACTGAAATACTCACTTGACAACTTCGGTATTATAAACTAGAAATGTTCTCACTCAATTAGACCAAGAAAATATAAAATATGCAAGACATTTGGCTCAGTTCCTAGAAGATATGCATTGGTGGTACTAAGAACATATATCCTATTCAAAACAAATAAAATACTAAAATTAAACATTTGATCTATCAAATTTGAATGTGATTCCAACTGCTAGAGACAAGACTTCCTGATCAGTGCCTTTCTAGGGTTACATAGTCAATTTTCAAAATAGATAACACTTATTTAGATAATTTAATTTCAACTAGTAGGTTCATATCATCAATGCCTTGCACTAACAACCTAAAATTGTAGCTCCGTTACAATTCTTCATTTAGATACTTAAAACTTTACCCAAATATTCTATGTTTTCTTTAAAGAAATTTAATCCCCTACTTGAGAAGAAGCAAACAACAAAACACACACGACAAAAATGTTATGGAGATGAAATATATGAAACTTTCTCATTGTATTTCAAAAATTTCTAGATACAATATCAGATTTGATATGGCAGTCACTTGCATGTATGTTAATCTTTGATGCATGTTTGGCATTCAACTAGCTTCTATGGTTGACAAGTTTTTCTCCTAACACCATGAGATGGGGAGTCTATCTGCAAATTTGATATGGTAGTCACTTGCGTGTATGTTATCTTATGTGCACTGTAGCTTATAACTCATTCTTCCTGCAGTTCTTATTGGTCGAATGGAGAGTTGGGAAGGTGTAACAAACTCTTATTTGTTTGCATTCAATGATTTTCTTGTTATATCTGCCAGGTCTACACACGTTTTGCTTGGTTTATGCCACCACTACAGTTCTTTTTCTTGTTGCGTGGGATGGGAAAGTAAACTGAGTTGTCAACATGTGTTGCGTGGAATGGAGGAGTAAACTGAAGTTTTTAAAATGTGCAATGGCAGTTTTTAACGCTCCATGCATGGCCACACTCCCTATTTGAGCTATGATTTGATTGCATGTTAAGTCAAATGTTGGAATCATCCAGTTCCTGCATCTAATCACTGGTTTTTCACTAAAGTCTTGGTTTTAAGTTTGAACATTTGCATGATATCAAACTCTACATTAGAATCCTCTAATTTCTGCATTAAAACCTCTATCTTCTACGTGTAGCTAATATATTTGTTTTATGCCATGTAAATCGACTCATAATAGTCGTTCTTTTTAACTTCATGTTTAGTTGATATGCATTTGTCAACTGGAGTCTAATTGATCTTCCTTCATTCATGCGACATATTCACTTTTCAAAAATAACACTAACCTGCCACCTTTATAATTTAACATGCAACTTTTTGTAAATATTAAACTTAAACATTTAATGTTCATAATATATGTTCATCATTTAATATATGCTAATATTTATAATATGTTTGATGAATAATCATTTTATAGCATATGATAGTTTTCATATTGATTAAATTTTACAATTTCACCTAAATATATATGTGTTATGTGTAATCGATACATTCAAGTTGTCTAGCATCCAATGATTAATCATTTTACATACTAAGTCGTAGAATTCATTTATTCAACTCTAATTAATCATATTGAAATATTCATATAATTAGTCATATAGAAATAATCACATAAATTAAACGTGAACTATACTATCTTTTGAATATAAAAGTTTGTAATAGAGTCCTAATATTTAAAATACCTACTAATCTAGTATAATTCCAAAAATGAAACATAAATTACAGTTTCGATAATTTTGACACAAAGGATGTGACATCATAAAAATCACTATATATTTCAAATCTTTAATCTATTTTTCATCCTATTTTAACATAATATTTCAGCATTCAAATTTTTTTTAAAACTCTAGAGGGCTAAGACAAGGAGACCCCATATCACCTATCCTTTTTACCATTCTGGCTGAAAGTATGAGTAGAATGATTCATATATTGAAACAAAGAAAAATTATCAAAGGTCTTCAACCTTCTTCTACTAATGTGTTTTGCACTCATCAATAGTTTGTTGATGATACTATCATCATGGGATATTCTTCAGTCAAGGAGGCTGAAGCCTTCAAAACTGCTCTCAACTCCTGTACTCTGGCAATTGGTCAACTGGTTAACTGGGACAAATCAACTATGTACTTTCTCAATACTCTAGTCATAAGACAACAGAGAATAGCCAATATCATTGGTTGTAAAGTGGACTTGCTGCCTTCTACCTACCTGGGTCTTCCTTTAGGGATGGCTCCCCCAAATTCTTTCTGGAATATGATCATTGATAAAATTAATAAGAGACTTGCAGGATGGAAAGGTTCAATGTTATCTCAAGTTGGGAAAATGCAGCTCCTCCAAGCAACTCTTCAAAATCTCCCTGTTTATGCCCTCAATCTGTTTGGTATTCCGGCTAAAATTGCTGAAACTATGGAAAGAATTCAGAAGAGATTTTTATGGTCAAGAGTTGAAGAAAACAAGAGAAAACCTTTGATTTCTTGGGACAAGGTGTGTAGACCAAAGAACAAAGGAGGGTTGGGGATTAAAATTATTAAAACTTTTAATAAAGCTCTTCTTGCCAAGCAATTATGGAGAGCTTTTGACATTAAGAAAGACTAGAGCCAAATTTGGTTTGATAAATACATTAAGAATCAGACTATCCAAGGGATCCTCAATGATGAAGATATCCCGGCTGGATCTTTCATATGGAATAGTGTTACCAAAGCCATTAAAGTTGCAAAAGATGGAGCTGGATGGGTTCTTGAAAAAGGTGACAGAATAAGGTTTTGGGAAGACCCCTAGATGAAGAATGAAGCCCTATTTGATCAAAACAACAATCAAGTCATTGAAGAATGTAAAAGGAGGTTTGGGCTGATGGTTTGTGACTATTGGAAGGAGAATAAATGGGCCAATCTTGAGGACATCCATCCTGGTCTTTCCTCTATTCAGAAAGAGTTGTTGTCCTTTTCCCCTAACAACAACTATGATGATGTTTTCCTCTAGAAAAGTGACCCTAAAGGTGAATCCATAGTTTCTTCTACTTATAAAAACACTTTTTCTCAAATCCGCAATCCCTTTTGGAATAAAGTTTGGAACAACATCTTGATCCCTAAAGTCAACATGTTCTTTTGGCTTGCTTCCCATAATAGTATCCTTACTATTGATAATTTAATTCGAAGGGGCTTCAATTTCCCTAACAGATGTGAGCTCTGTCAGAAGGAGGAGGAATCAGTTGATCACCTATTTTTTCATTGCTCCTTCACTTGGGAAATCTGGTGTAAAATAATGGAAAAATGGAAAATTAATTGGGTCATGAACAAAAGCATTAAGGACATAATATGGCAATGCAATTATCCTACCAAATGCCAAATTATTAAAAACCTGTGGTCCCTAACCCTCCCCATGATATGCTGGGGCATTTGGAAAGAAAGGAATAATAGGATATTTAGGGAAGAAAAGTGTAATACTCAGGTTGTCTTTGAAAAAATATGCAGGGCTATAAAGGAGAACATCAACATCCCTCACAAGAATAATCAGCAATGGGCTATTATAAATTTGAATGATATGGAAAAAGACATTATTACTGAATGGAACCTGATTGATAAGGTCTACAGAGTGGATAACAAGAAGAAGAGAGAAAACATTGTTTGGAGGTTCCCTGATTATGACTGGATAAAGGTTAATTTTGATGGGGCTGCCAAAGGGAACCCTGGAAAGGCTGGTGGAGGTGGAGTTATCAGAAATGCTCAAGGAAGGTGTATTGCTTCTTTTGCTTCCCCTTTTGGAATCCAAAACAACCATGTGGCTGAAGCTATGGCCATGCTTAAGAGCCTCTAGTTAGCCCAGGAATTCAAATTTTAAAAAATATGGCTTGAAGGGGATTCCTTAAATATTATACAAGCCCTCAAAGGGATTAGTTCAGTCTCCTAGAATATTGCTAATATTATTAAAAATTCTAAGACTATCCTTAATAACTATGTTAGCATTATTTTAACCCATACCTTTAGAGAGGGTAACAAGGTTGTGGATATCCTTGCTAATGAAGGGGTTAATTTGGAAAAGGGGGTCAAATATATAGGGGAAGATCACATTAAGTGGGAGATTAAGGAACAATTATATTTTTATCACCTTGATGGAGCAAGCAAAAATTATGATTGAATTTTGGGGAATGAGTACCAATGATAGAGTTTGGAGGTGGATGAACTGCCAGTCGATGAGTGCTTCTAGGCATCATAACCAAGAACACATGTGTGCGAGAGGTAATTGTAATAATAGCCAGGTTCATATGAACATGAAAGGCAATTTCAAAATTGTGAATTTATCTTTTCAAGGAGAAACTAGAAACACAGAGTTTTACTTGCAGGCTGAGAGTTGTAACAGAGGTGGTTGTGACCTGGAAAGCAAAATGGGAGGCAGCCTTAATAGGAATGAACCATCCAGTTGTGAGCACTAGAAGAGCGAAAGGAAGGTGTGGAGAAGGCTCCACCAACACGCGTTCACAGATTACATGGAGAAGCTCTATTTCTTAGGGGTTCGTAAAAAGCTGGAGCAATAACAAGGCTACCCTGTTTAGGGAAATCTGGCACATTGATGAAAGCCTGATCTTGGAGGTAACGGGGCTCAAGATGGAGGGGACCAAATTCTATAGGGATAGAAAGTATGCTGCTGAGGCCTTCAAAAACTTCCCTAAGATGGAGGATGAGAAGAGCAACCTGGAGAAGAAGGATAATATATCTTACTTCACCCCCCAACAGGTAAAACCTTTCTGGCAAAAAATTCTTAGGGCTTTAATGGAATATTTAACTATGGATGGCAGGTTTACAAAAATGTACAATTATCACTTTGCCATCCTGAACCACTTCCACCATGGGGTGAAAGTTTCTTTGTCCTTCTATCTTGCTTCTTCTCTTAACGAGAGCTTGGCTAACCACATTAAAAAACCCAGCTCCTACCCTCTTGTGCACCAGGGTCTCATTCTGTTGATTAATGAATATATGAAGAATAAGACTAGGGAAAAAAAGGATGACCCTTTAATTCTCAATGCTCAGACTTCTGAGAATAGCATAGACTCTGGTTTGATTGAGGAGACCAAAACCCCTACCCATAAAAAAAGGAAGATTATTGTGCAGGAAGAAACGGATGTGCTTTGTGAGGAAGAAGAAGGAAAAAATAATGAAGAAATTTCTGAAAAGGAGATCAATAAGGAGGAGGAGTATGGGGAAAGAGAGGAAGGGGGCAATTCTGAGAATTGTCAACATAATATTGAAGGCTTGGAAATTGAGAAAGAGGCTCTGAAGCCTAAGGAAGGTGAAAACCCTAATGCGGAGGAGATGGAACAAAGCAAGGATTCTACGGAAACCATTCTAGATACCGCCCGCAATTGCACCCTTGAATTCTTCAATTTTCAGAAGTGGGTGGTGGAAAACATTACTAGCATGCAGGGTACACATAGGGAGTTGGAAGTTAAGATCAACAAGTTGATCAACATGTCTGATTCTGGGAAGCAGCATGAGGAGATGGAGAATAGTGAAGCGGAGGAAGAAATGGAAATGGAAGACTGGCAGGAGAAAGACTTGATTAAAGGTGACCTGAAACACCTGGAGGATGTCATCAAAATTCTGAAGGAACAGGTGGAGGAGGATAAGGACAATGTCAATGCTCGGATGGCTAGAAATGAGAAAGCCCTGAAAAGCCTTAAGGATCATAGCCTCCAGGTTCTAAAATTCTCCTCCCAGAACATGAACGCGTTGGTGAATCACCTGGAAAAGAAAAACCAGGAGAAGAACCTAGTGGTTATTGAAGATGCTCCTACTTCCAGCCTTAGCCACTAGACCTCTAAACGCAAAACCAGGCAGACTACGGCAGAGAAGGAAATGAAGATGAAAGATAGCTAGACTGCTCAGGAAAATACTGATTTGAGCGAAGCGGCAAAATCTATGATGCTTTTGGTATAGGATGTAGAAGAAACCATGAAGAATATCTAATTTTGTCTTTTGCTGGGCTTGGGGCCAATTTCTTGCTGGCCTTTTACTATCCTTTCCTTTGTTGCTGGTCTTTTTGCTGGTGTTTTGTTGCTGTTTTATTTTGTTGCTATATTGAATATCTTTCTTATGTATCTGGGTTTCCGGTCCCTTAAAACCTGTTTTTAATTAATCAAAAACATAATATTTCACTCATAATTTCAAACATAAACATATATGCATATTTTCTCTATTGTGGTGTGTGAGATTCCCTTTTTCCATCGAAGTCATTTAGTTAAAAACAATTCTACCTGATTTGTGTTCTTGCCTTCTACCTCCTTCACCTGATCCTGCATTACTTGCACTCAAAAGTTTATCAGTATTGACAAACCCAAAAGAATATTAAATGTCAAATTTCATATCAATTGCAGGAGTAAAAATGCATACAATATTTTCTCACAACTGGAATATGAATGATCAAATCTATTTTAATTTCAATGCATAAATAAAAATCACATTAAATCTTTAAAATGCACTTTATTAAAAATACGATTCATGACAGGTAGCAATGTGTTGGTTCCACCAACTAATTGCTTAAAATATTTTGGAGATTTGTCATTTCCTCATGTTTAAAGATATCAATTTAATTGTTAATAAATAAGAAGCAACAAAATGTGGTTTCCTTTGAACTTTTGGTTTTACAAGGCCAAGAAGTGTGATCTCGTAACAATACCTACTGAAATACTCACTTGACAACTTGGATATTATAAACTAGAAATGTTCTCACTCAATTAGACCAAGAAAATATAAAATATGCAAGACATTTGGCTTAGTTCCTAGAAGATATGCATTGGTGGTACTAAGAACATATGTCCTATTCAAAACAAATAAAATACTAAAATTAAACATTTGATCTATCAATTTTGAATGTGATTCCAACTACTAGAGACAAGACTTCCTAATCAGTGCCTTTCTAGGGTTACATAGTCAATTTTCAAAAATACATAACACTTATTTAGATAATTTAATTTCAACTAGTGGGTTCATATCATCAATGCCTTGCATTAACAACCTAAAATTTTAACTCCGTTACAATTCTTCATTTAGATACTTAAAACTTTACCCAAATATTCTATGTTTTCTTTAAAGAAATTTAATCCCCTACTTGAGAAGAAGCAAACAACAAAACACACGTGACAAAAATGTTATGGAGATGAAATATATGAAAATTTCTCATTATATTTCAAAAATTTCTAGATACAATATGAAAGAGTTAATTGTAATATAAGTGCATTTGATTCTATGTTCATTTTGATCAAAAGATTTGATATATAGACTTTTTTTTAGAGTAAAACACCTGAAGAATATATATAAAGAAAAATGGTAGTCAAGCTCAACCCAAAAACAACAAGCAATCGAATAAAGGGAGGATAGTTCAACCTAGACCTATTAAACAAACAATTACAAAAAGGGCAAAATAGATCAACCCTATCAAAAAATCACTACAGGGCTCCAAATACAAAATATTGAATACTCACATATAATAGGGAATTGCTTCAATTTTTCCTAAAATTATTCTAACTTCTACTTTCTCCTATCTAAAAATTGTTTTGTTTCTTGCCCAACAAATGTTCCAAATGATAATAGGTCGAGAAATTATCCAAACACTCATAAACAAGGCATTTGTGAATAAAATAGGCCATCCTTCAAACACTTTCCAAAGACTATTGGGTAGAGGGCCTTTCCAATTTAGTTTTTTCATAACAAAAAGCCAACATTCTTGAGCATAAGGACAATGTAATAGAAGATAATCAATATCCTTTATTCCTTCCCCACATAATACAAATGGGAAATTATTAGAGATTCCCAATTTGCATATCCTTGTACTTGTTAGAATTATATTCTTAAGATCTAACCATGCAAAGTATCTTGCTTTAGGAAATATGAAATGATTCCAGCAAAAAGAGAAAGCTCTATGTTTCTCAAATTGAGGCCTTGGACTAATTATAGATTTATAGCCTTTCTTGAAAGTTACTAGCCAATCTTCGAAGTGGCCCAAATTTACACATCCCTTTTAGAATACTTATAAATGGTGTGATTGTTTAAGACTGACTGCAACAAAGACTTTTGAACATTTGAGGTTGGCATTGTCGATAAATCCTTCGAAACTCTACTCATTGAATCTACTTGAGTAGGAAGAAGGTAGTTTGAAACTCTAACTCCCCAAGATACAGAGGAGATTTCCTTTACTTGACTGAACTCTTCAACATTAGACAAAGGACAAAACCCATTCCATGAATATTCCCAAAGTAAAGATTATCCACATGATTTAATTTGCCACAATAAGTATGGATTAATTACTTCGTGACATGTTATTAAGAAATTCCAAATGACTAAGCCCTTTGGAGGATTTGAAGTTGAAAAATTCTAAATGGATCTTAAGAATCTAGGTACGTTTCTTGCATGATTTTTCACCATTTAGTTTCAAGATGAGCATATAATTTCCAAACTAATTTTGCACCCATTAATAAATTTTGAGCTTCAAAATTTTGAACTCCTACCCCTCCACTAACCTTTTCCTTGCACATATTTTCTAGAGATATAAGAGGCATTTTAATTTTATTGTCAATGTCACAATTCCAAATAAACTTCCTAATTGACTTTTCAAGTTCAAAGATAATAGATTTGGGATATTTAAACACAACCATTATGTAATTATTGAATAGAAAATAATATTCGCTTTACCATTTGAAGGTGCCTTGCTAAGGATAACCACCAACCCTTTCACAATGCAATTATTCCTTGAATGTTTGACAAGATATTACTCCAAAAGGAAGATTTATTTTCCCGTGCAAGAAAAGGAATACTCAAGTATTTGGAAGGCAAATCTGCAATTCTGAAGCCTAAAATATGAGCAATTTTACCCTTTATCTAATTAGAGGAGTTAAAAATAAATATTGAACTGATTTCTTAGCATTTAATTGTTGGCCCAAAGTTGAAGAATATAAATTAATCATTTTACACGCCTATCTAGATACTACAATAGATGCCTTGCCAAATAATGATGTGAAGAGGGGAAAAAGACCTGTGAGGTGGATTAGTTAATAAGCATGCAAATCAAACATATAATCATATGAAATTGAAAGACATAATTTGAAATGCTTAAAACAAGAATAAGAATGCATATACCTCACAAAACCTTATACCTTCTCCTTCAGATGGAGCTTGATGAAGTGAAGGTGCCCTTGGATGATGTTCCACTTGATGTGCTCCTCTTGCTTGCTTGATGTGGATGGCTCTCCAATGTTGTGCACAAATGAGATGGATCTTGGAGGATGATGGAAATGAGATGATTAAGTGTGGATGTAGGATGATATTGACATGATAAGGATGCTAAAATAATTTACCTAGGCTCAAAACGGCAGCATAAGATTACTGAACTTGGAGATGAAAAATGAAGGGATGGCATCCTCAATTTATAGGAAGAGGAGAGGAAAAAATGGATGGCTAGGATGGATTCAAGATGAAGGGCTAGGATTGCTTGTGAGCTCCCACAAGGCCCAAGAGAGAGTGTGGAGACCAAGAGATATGCCTTAAAGGCATTTCTTGTCTCCACACTCCTCAAGATACATTTGGAAGACTTCCCAAGGTATCTTGAGAAGAGAAAAGTGCATTGGGAAGACTTCCCAATGTGCCTTGAGAGGAGAAAGGGATGTGACATTACTTGAAGAATGGGGAGGAGGAATTTAAAATTCTCTAAAAAGGGATAATCATGGGGATTGGAGGAATAAGAAGGAATTAAAAATTCCTTGGGAGAGGATATGCCTAGAGGATTGTGAGATTTTGAAAATCTCACATTCACCTAGGAAAAGATCATTAAAAGCTAGTGGTTGGATGGAAGGGACAAGGAGTTGACTTCGTGGCTAATAATGATGATTAGCCATTAGCAACTCATTAGGAGGGGGATTAGAGGAAATGTTAGGTGGGATTAGGATTTTTAGGAGGATTTGACTAGGAGAGAGAATGAGTGGAGGGAATTAAAAATTAGAAGAATAAGGTTAAGTGAGTTTAGGGAGTTTCTAGAAGACTTTATTAGGTTAATGATGAATTAAGAAGATGGTTTGTAGGAATCATGTGGGTTAACTAATTAATTGAAATTAATTAGCCAAGCGGAAGATTTGTGAGGATTTAATCTTTTAGAAGAATAAAGAAAGGGATTGATTTATTAAATAAATCAGTCACATACTATAGTGACAATATTAATTATATTTAATTAATATTGAGGAGAATTTGAATTAACATAAGTAATTAATTAATTATGTGAGGAATTAAAAGTAATTAAAAATAATTACTTTTAGGTGTGTACATTTTGCCGCTCTTTGAAACGAGGTGTAATGACATGTTGATTCAAAGAATAATCTTGTTTGATTCGATTGATAAGGTCTAGATTCAGTCTGATTTCAGGAAGGAGTCATTCTGTATAAGACATGATCAGAGCGTCTGGTTTCAGGAAGGACACATCCTGTATAAGACATGATTGATCACAACGTCTAGTTTTAGGAAGGATTCATCCTGTATAAGACATGATCAGATCACAACGTCTGGTTTCAGGAAGGATTCATCCTGTATAAGACATGATCAGATCACAACATCTGGTTTTAGGAAGGATTCATCTTGTATAAGACATGATCAGATCACAATGTCTGGTTTCAGGAAGGATTCATCCTGTCTAAGACATGATCAGATCAAAACATCTGGTTTCAGGAAGGATTCATCCTGTATAAGACATGATCAGATCACAACGTCTGGTTTCAGGAAGGTTACATCCTGTATAAGGCATGATTGATCACAATGTCTGGTTTTAGGAAGGATTTATCCTGTATAAGACATGATTGATCACAATGTTTGGTTTCAAGAAGGATTCATCCTGTATAAGACATGATCAGATCGTCTGGTTTTAGGAAGGATACATCCTGTATAAGACAAGATCAAAATCATAATTAATTATGTGAGGAATTAAAAATAACTAAAATAATTATTTTTAAGTGTCTAAATTTTGGCGATGTGTAGAAGATAGAAGAAGAAAAGGATGCCCCAGCATAAAGCATGGGAGGTGTATGCCCCCTCGAGAATTTTTTCAAAAAAAGGATGAAAAATTCTCGAAAAAAGAGGATGAAGAATCAGGGTGGAAGGGATAAATGAGGAAGAAATATGAAGCATTCGTGAAGAATTTGGAAAGAAGAATAGGAAAGGTGAGACCGTGGGGGAAGATGGGCCCTCATGGGGGCCCTTATATGCCACAACGGACCCAATGAGGGGTCATTGTATCATGATGAACATATTTTCCTCTTTATATATATATGTATACATGATTCAATTGGTGACAAAAGATGTGTAGCATTTATTGTGATGGATTATTTTTGTTTGTCTGATGATGTCATATATGGATGCAATCATAGATGTGCTATGCTGACCTATTTTGTGATGTAGAGTGGATGCTTATGTATGTATGTTTATGATGTGTTGTTGACATAGTTTTTGGATGCAGGATGAGTGTTTTTTATGCTTTATGTATAAATACACATGTGTGAATGATTTATGATGCAGTCTAAATGTAATGCTATATGGATGAGTGTATCTTTTATTGATGTAATCTTATATGGTAAATGTTTTGTGGAAAAAAAATGGTTGTCTAAGAAATGCACTCTACATGATGTGAATTTTGTGGAAAAAAAATGGTTGTCTAAGAAATGCACTCTA
Source organism: Cryptomeria japonica (assembly GCF_030272615.1). Taxonomy (NCBI): domain Eukaryota; kingdom Viridiplantae; phylum Streptophyta; class Pinopsida; order Cupressales; family Cupressaceae; genus Cryptomeria; species Cryptomeria japonica. The sequence goes on along the minus strand of NC_081410.1, from coordinate 463,562,375 downwards.
CATGATGTGAATGAATTAATAAAAAGAGGGAATATGCCAATAATAACACAATGATCTTAGATAGAAGAATATGAAACAGATGGGAAGTGGGGGAAATTGAGAACTCCATGGGATTATTGAGTTTAGGATTTGATGGAATGATGGTGAGATTTTGTGCACAACAAATGTGGAGAGCCAACCTAGTTTGATGTTGCCCTGAGTGGCTTGCACCACTTATTATAGAAATCAGGATGCCATGAGAAACCCAGGGCGTGGACTAACTCTGTAGACAAATGGGAACTTCTTGCACACAACAATGCAAGTGTTAAGAACCACTAATACAAAGTTGTGGGTTTGTGAAAGGAAACCCTCAAACACACCAATACCTCTTGTACATGAGAAGGTAAGTGCTGATAAACACTAGTACCAGGTCACCGGTTTATACAAGAGGGATCCAAAACATGCCATACTATGAAATATGCCCCATTATGCACCTATCATAACGTACCTGGATATGGAAGAACCCAGGCAGTCGTAAATAGTGGCAGTCGTAGGGCAAAAGATGCAAGTCTATATGAAAAGATCTAACAAAATCTAACAGGTCACTTCCTTGCGACCAATGATACCTCTTGCCAAGAGTAGAACTAGGACGAAGGATTAGGTTGTCAGGTGAGGGAAGGAGTCATCCCTAGGGCAAAGTGGGCTTTTGGATTAGGCAAGCGATTTAATGGTTTTGGAGAGTGACCTGTGGACTTGGGATTGTTTCTCAAGACTTCTTGAAGCTTACACAGAGGCATAAAAGCTTAGTTTTAATGGTACATTCCTTGTTCATGACCTAGGCGAAGACTCGTCATCATATGCATGTTTTATTGGGAGGCAGAAAAGAAGGAATGTTGTGCATGGGTGAGCTAGATGGCAGATGATTTGTAGTATCAACATGATAGACAGTAGATCCGGTTATTTACCTTGGCGCCTGCATAGAGGTTTTCACCAAGGTACTTATCCGTAGCGCAAGCAAGTGGTTTTCACTAATGGACAAATTGTTTTTCTTTCTTTTTCTAATTTTTTAATTTTTTTGTGTCATAAGGCACCTGTTTGCCAAGTTTTCACCAAAGTGATGATTTTTTCAAGATCTTTTTCTCATTTTTTAATTTTAAAAAAAAAAATTTCTTGATTTTTTTGACAATTTAAGACTTTCTGAGGACTAAGCATAAAATCTTTTGAGGTGCATGATATTCATTGGATCATCCAAAGGATCACCTTCAAGTGTAGCCAACTAATAAGCTCCTGATTCATATTTTGCTATGATTACATCTGGTCAAAGCCAATTAGGCTCAAACTTGCCTTTATTTTCTCTTTCTTGTAGATTTTTCTGATTCTCCATGAGGACAAGATCACCAACTTGGAATTCCCGGGTTCTGATATACCTAGAGATGGTTCAAGGCCTTGAGGCTTTCATCTAACAATTCTAGCTCTTGTAAACGGGCAATTCTGAATTCTTCCTCTGTAGGATCTTTTGCAGCGATACCCTTAGAGAGGGGATCTCGATCTCAAGGGGAAGGATGGCTTCGGAGCCAAAGACCAAGGAATAAGGGGTGGCACCTGTGGGGGTGCAGATGGAGGTATGGTAGGCCCACAAAGAAGGATGGAGTTGGAGGTGCCAATTGCAGCCAACTTCATTGACTGCCTTTTTGAGGATTTTGATTAAGGTTTTGTTAGAAGCCTCAACTTGGTCGTTTCCTTGGAGATAATATGGGGTGGAGAAGCGATGTTGATGTTGAATTTTTGGCAGAGTTCTTTAACATCTTGGTTTTTAAATTGTTTGCCATTATCTGTGATAATAACTTTTGGAATGCCATATCGACATATCAGGTAATTCAAGATGAATTTAGATATCTGCTTACCAATGGTAAAAGTAAGAGGGATAGCCTCTACCCACTTGGTGAAATACTCAGTGGTGGTTATAATGAACTTATGTCTGTTGGAGGATGAAGGGTGGATTTTCCCAATGAGATCGAGCCCCCACTGTGAGAAGGGCCAGGGTGTAATAAATGGCTGCAATTCTTGTGACAGTACATGAATCTTGTCACCATGTTGCTGGCAAGGGATGCATTTCTTCACATAGTTGTATGCATCTTGTTCCATTTTAGGCCAATAGTATCCTATTCTCAACATTTTTTTAGCCAATGTGAGCCCACTTGAGTGTGCCTCATAGATGCCCTCGTGTACTTTGCATAATGCCCATTCTGCTTCTTGTTTATCTAAACACCTTAGGAGGGAACCATCAAAATGCCTTTTGAATAGGGTATCTCCAAGGATGGTGTAATGAGCACATCGATGGATAAAGGTTTGTTGTTGGGTTTTTGTGAGATGTGGGGGAATGGTGTTGTCTTTGAGGAAAGTGAAGGTTTCTTGGTACCAAGGGGACTTAGGACCAACGAGAACACACACCATTTTAGACTCTGGTAGATCATATGTTGGTATAAATAATTGCTTGATCAAGAACTCGCACTTCTGACTGTGTGCTAGCATTGGAAGGAGGGAGCCAATGGTGGCCATTGCATCTGCAACCCTGTTGTTTGTTCATGGGATTTGATTAAATGTGATTGCTATGAAATGTTGCTTAAGATCTTCAACCATGGTATGGTAAGGAAGGAGTTTATCATCTTTTGTCTAGTACTCATCATTTACTTGTTTTATAACGAGCTGAGAATCATGATAAACTTGTAACTCCTTTATTTTCTAGTGGATAGCCAGATGCAAACCTGTGATGAGTGCCTTGTATACTGCTATGTCATTGGTACATGCAAAGGCTATTTTGTATGATTTGGGGATGCCATCTCCTTGAGGTGTAACCAATAATATTCCTGCCCCTGATCCATTTTGAATGCAAGAGCCATCAAAGTATAATTGCCATGTGGGGGATGTGGTGACAACCATAATGAACTCATTTGGTAATTCTGTGAGAAGAGGATGGTCACTTGGAAGTGGAGCTTCAGCCAGCTAATCTGCAATAACTTGTCCCTTGATTGCCTTTTTGTCCATGTATTCAATGTCAAACTTGCTCAATCATGACCCATTTAGCGGTTCTGCCAGTGAGAGCAGCTTTAGACAAGAGATATTTAGGCAGGTCTATCTTGGCAATCAGCTTTGTTTTATTGTTCAGCATATAGTGTCAAAGTTTTTGTGTGATAAACACTAATGCCAAACATGCTCTTTCAATGGGGGTGTAATTGAGTTCATATCCTACCAATGCCTGACTGATATAGTAAATGGCGTGTTCCTTTCCTTGATCATTTGTTTGCGCCAGTAATGCCCCCAATGCCACTGTAGTAGCACATATGTACAAAATGAGTGGTTTTCCAGGGGTAGGTGGCATCAAAACTAGAGGTGATGCAAGATATTCTTTTAATTTCTCAAAGGCCTTTTGACATAAGCAATCCCATTTGAATTTTGTGTCTTTATGCAACACGTGTGCAAATGGATGGCACTTGTCTGCTAGCTGTGAAATGAAACACCTGACAGACTGGAGTTTTCCCTGGAGACTATGCAATTGTTTGAGAGTTTTTGGTGGAGGCATTTCCATAATAGTTTTTACCTTTTGTAAAGTGGAAAAATCGCGATCGAACCCTAGTTGCACTCCCCTCTTCCAACTCCGAGGAGAGAGAAGGGAGGTTCGCTAGGATTCGATGGTTTTCACTTAGGGGAGAGACTTTACATTCAAAAGAGGGGTTGAAACCCACAAGATCCAATCCCACACAATGCAAGATTGGATGCTAAATGTGTTTCAAGGGTTAAGATAGCAAGGCTACCCTCTTTCGTAAAGAATGTTGATAGGAGAATTAAGCTAAGCATGCATAGAAAGTGATAAAGATTCGCTTATAAACTGAGATAGGAATACAGTATGAAGCTGCGGACTTGGAATTAGCAGTAAACTGTCGATACGGTGCTGTCCTGCAAATTTGAGCAAAAGTTGTCGAGACGATGGCGCCCGACGCCACGGTCCTCCGAAAAATCCGCGAAACGAAGGGGGATCTGTTTGTCTCTGCACAAGGATTCCAGATCTTCAATCTCAGCCGTGTACCTGCAACCTTGTTCTAAGGATGTTTGTATCCTTATGTGCGAAGGTTTAGATGTTGTATGTTGTATGTTGTAGGAGTATGTTGTATGTAGCATGTAGTATGTGATCTCCTCTTCAATGGTTGAATCCTTGTCTTGAATGCAACACTTAGCCTTGAATGGAGACTTAGAAGGAATGCTAGAATGCTTGAATGCTTGAGTATAGTTTCCACGCCTTTTTCATCATGTATGTCTTATCTCCAAATGAGAGAGAAAAATGTAGTTTATATACTTGTCATTTAGGGTTGATAGACTGATTTTCCTGACCTTAGGCCGACCAGGAAAGTTAATTTCCAATTGCAAACAAAAAGACCCGAGACCCCTTAGGAGACCGGGCCCAAAATAGGACCCAGGGACCAGGGCGCTGGGCGCTCTGGTCCCACCTCCCGGGACAGTAGGGTGCAAGGAGGTTCAGGCCAAGGTGCTTGAAAAATGCAGTTTTCAGTGTCGTGAGCAAGTTTCAGGGTCTCCATTCAGGTTGCGTGTTGCGTCGCCATCGTGAAGACCGAAATGCAGTCGAAATTGCAAGTGTCGCAATTTTAGGATGCTACATTTAGCCCCCACTTTAGCGGGAGTATGTATGCTCATACTTCCGGTAAAGTACAAGGAAACAACATTGAAAGACTTTCACCACATCAAGGAGGCAAGATACACCAAGCCCCCAGTGGACTAAGGATCTTATGACTTCGATTGACAAAGTAAAAGGGAAGATCACGAGGGAGAACCATGACTATCAGTAGTAAGGTTCCCTCACTATGAGTCATGCAAGAAAGATATCAAAAATTTTCAAGGCAAGGCTAAATTTGCCAAGAAATTTTCAAGTATCTTGAAAAGATATGAACGGGATGTATGCCCCCCTACGTTAAAGCGATCACACACGCCTCACCGGGGGTGATTGTTTTAACGTAGTGATACACATAAGAAATGAGAAAGGAAAGGAGCACGTTATCGCAAGGATTTAGCCCCCAAGTGTGAGATAAGCCCAAGGATAATAGACACAAAACACAAAGCACAAGGTGACTTCACTTTCCTCGGGGTCAGTATGCTGTATGATAATTCATGTATATCATATGTATGTATGCATAATTGTTCTTCATTCCCCAATCAAGGAAGGTCACCTAGAAGAAGGGAACACATGTGTCTTTTGAGTCAACATGAGAGAGATCGAGAGATCTCAATACTTTGCATCGTCCTCAAGTAGACAACACCAAGGACAACAAATAGAAGAATGAGAATAACATATAGAAGAAGTAACAAAAGAGAGGAGGAGAGAATCTGCTATGCTAATGTAACTAGTCTAGCATGTCATCTACCCCCCGATCTTGCTGATCAATGTTTCGGGAAGGCAGGGAACACGCTAGAGGAGGAACATTCAACACAGCAGATGGAGCTATCACAAGATCCCAACAAGGGCTATGTTCATGTTCCAAGCCACATTGTTCTTGTCTAGGAGCTAGGATAAGTGCTTTAGAAAATTCATTAGATAAATGGTTATCGACATCAACAAGTTCATATTCACTATCAGAAGCAAGAGGAGTAACATTTTCATCATGAATAACATTTTCATCTATATCATCATCAAGATTTATAAAAATAGGATCTTTAACTCGCACTGGATCAAGACCATCATGCATCTTATGTTTAGGAGATTTCGGCTCAATTTCCGGCTGAGGAGAAAATGGAATAATGCTTGTTGAAGGTGTTTTTGGAGATTGTAAAGTTTGAGAAGCAGCTGTTTGAGCTCTAAGATGACGCTTTCGTCGGCGTTCATGTGCAGAACGATTTCATCTAGTCTTAGTAGGAAGTGAAGAAGATTGAGGAGGAGGAATGTTCTCATCCCTATCACTTGGGTGTTTAGGTTGTGGTCTCTTAGGCTGGATAATAGGAGAAGAAGAAGGTCTCTTCTCTCTATAAAAAGAAGGAGGAGGAACTGCTCCATATAAACGAGGAATATTTGGTTTAGGGAGAAGACCAAGTCCATCATGACGAGGAGATATAGGTCCACTCTTAGGAAGTTTATTAGGCATAGACATAGTCACATCCATAGGGATGGGTTGAGAATCTTCTGGAGGAAAGACATTAGTTTTATCTTTCAAAGGAAGAACTTCCTTCTCAAGAATGATAGGAATATCAAGTTTAGGTGCTCTAGGTTCACTTAGAGATAGGATCATATCTGTTTTCCACTTTTGATAAGATTTGAAAAGATGATCACTTTGCAGAGGAAGAGATTGGAATTGTTTAGGCCAAAAGTAATCAATAGGAACACTAGAGGTTCTTTCAGCTGGTTTAAAGAGACTATGATTGACAGTAACAACTTCACCATTATGGGGAAATTTCAAACACTTATGAATAGGAGAAGCAATAGCTTTCATGGAAGATAGCCAAGGATAGCCAAGCTTCACACGAAATTGTTCGGAAGATGGAATAATAGCAAAGTTCACATCAAGAGATTTGTTATGGACCTCAATAGGCAATGTAATAGAACCAATTGCGGGAGAAGAAAATGCATCAAATAGTTTCACAATCACATCTGTTTTGTCATACATCACTTGATTCAATTGCAAAGTAAAAAGATATTCTTCAGTAATAACATTAACCATGCACGAAGGATCAATAAGCACTCCACGGCAAGGTGTATTCTTAACTTTTGCAACTATGTATAAAGGACCATCAGGTGCCCTAATGGTTTCACTAGAATCAAATGTGATGGAAGGTTCTTTAGGGATTTCTTGCTGCTCTACAAAGTTAATCACATTCGGAGTCATAGACACAAGACCATTAGATGAGAGAGAGGAATCATTAGCCTCAATTGCATTAGAGGTATGAGAAGGCAATGGATCAGTGAAAATCTGAAGATTTTGGTTAGGAGGAGCTACAGATGTGTTGCCTTTATCATTCACTCCAGAAACAGAGATAATATTGTTATCAATCAAATCTTGAATTTTACCCTTTAAAGAAAAACATTTTTCAGTATCATGCCCAGGCTGACGGTGAAATTGACAAAAAGCTTTGTTATCAAAATAAGGTGAAGTAATCTTTGTAGGATCAATTTGTCTTATAGGAGGAAGAGTAAGCACATTTTGTTCCAATAACTTATTCATAATACTATGCAATGATTCATTCAAAGGAGTATACTTCCTTTCTTTCTTGAAAAATTTAGAAATAGGAGGCACACCTGATGCTGCATTCACATTGTTGTTGATGATGTTTTCATTGAATTTGATGGAATCTCTGTTCGGTTTAAACTTCCCAAATGGTTGTTGACTGCTATCACCCTTATCACTCAGAGCCATAGGATGTGATTGTTCCATTTGACTCACAGTCAGTTGATAATTGTGAAGAGTTGCACACAACTGTTGGAAAGAAGTAAACTCAGAAAACAGAAGTTTGTCTCGAATATCTTTTTGTAAATTAGAAATAAAGATTCTTTGAATATCATTGTCAGGCACTGGAAAAGAAATTTGAGCATACAAATGCTTATATCTACCAATGAAATCAGTCACTTTTTCTTTAACACCTTGTTTACAATGCATTAAATCAATCAGAGTAACCTTAGGACTTATATTGTTTTGAAATTGTTGAATGAAAGCATTTGCAAGTTGTTCGAAAGAAGTAATAGAATAAGAAGGCAACGAGCAATACCATTGTAGGGCTTTGTCTCTTAATGTTCTAGTGAACAGTTTTGCAAGCAACCTTTGGTCATAAGCAAAATCGGTACATATTGTTTGAAAAGTCTTAACATGTGTTAGAGGATCTCCTTTACCATTATAAAGTTCCAAATGCGGGATTTCAACATGTTTAGGAGGGATAGCTCAAACAATGTCAAGAGAAAGTGGGCTCGCAACATCAAATGTGGGCACACTAAACTTAGATTGATTCATAGAGGCAATTTGTTGCTGTAAAGAAGAGACAGTTTGTGCAAGATTGTTAATGGGCGCTTCGGTCGAAGAGTTCATATTGGATGTGTTAGATTGAGATGGAGGTGTTATGTTATTGAAAGAAGGTAGAGAGTAAGGTGGTGGGACTCTATGATAATTAGTCATAGGAGATGATTGGACAGGAGGAACACTACAAGGAGGAATAGAATGGTTAAATGAATTGCCCCCTTGCGTCATGTTCATTTGTGGTGATATAATAGGGACACTCATTGAAGGAATGAATGAAGAAGTCGGATTGAATGAAGGAAGAGGGTTAATTGAAGAAGAAGGGTTGCCCCCATGACTAGTAATCATGGGAGGAATGTCTTGTATAGAAGTAGTCATGATGTTTGATGTAAAGGTAGGTATACTAGCAATAGGAGTTGTCAAAGGAATAGAATGATTGACTTGAGTAGGAGGTTGTGTATAACCTAAATTTTCAGCACAACTCTTCATAGGCATCACATTCGAATCTACAATGTGTGCAATACCACGCAAAATATCAATTCCATTCTTATCACTTTGAACCATACGTTTTAGACCCTCAATTAAAGGAAGAGCTTGACTATCAGGGTATTCTTGAGACATCCATTGTCGAAAATCGTCAAATTGGTTATCCAATTTCGAAAGTTGTTCTTCAGAAACCTCATGGAGAGCTTCTTCATCATTAGGAGGATTAGAGGAATTACCCATGTCCTCGTTAAAAAGGCTATTCAAATTAGGTTCCATCTCCTCAGTAGTTAAACCTTGGAAAGACTTAATTCTACGGCTTCGTCTAACGGGAATAGTGTAAGTAGGGCTTATTGTTGTAAAACTCATGCACTAGAAAGAGAGAGAAGATTTTGAATTTAGAGGTAGCAATTTTCAGTAAAATCAGCCAATCTTCTGGATTTAAGCTGTTAAATGCAATCACAACAGTCTCCCGAAATTTCAGAAAAAATGCTCGGGACCGTGGCGCCCGGAGTGCAACACGGTCCTTGCAACTTTTTTCGAAATTTGCAGGGATGAAAGGTATGATGATTTTAGAGCTAATCTGAAAAAATTGAGTGATTTTACGATCTGTAGATAGGCCAAATTAAAGTTGTAATCTCGAAATTGAACCCTACCAAGATTGTCGAAAAATGCAAAATTTGAATTTTGAAAAAGAGAGGGAAACTTGAAATTTTGAATTTTATGATTTTAGAGGGAATGTCAAGAGCAATGCAAATTTTGAATTTTGAAAATTGACTCAATTTCACGCAAAATTCAATTTTGAAAGCGGAAATCAAAGTTGTTGTAATTAAGCACTTAATTTCAAAAGTCACAAAATGCAAGAATTTGAATAAAGGACTGAAATTTTTAATGAATGATAACACACTTTTCAGATTTAGGACAGTAAGAACACAATTTTGACACAAAATTTCAATTTCAATGATTTTTAAATGTTTAGAAGCCTTAATCCAAGCAATCACAAGACCAACTTTGACTGTTATTTTGAAGGTGTTAAAATTGATAAAATCAGCCAAAATTCTGGATTTTAGCAAGAAAATACAGTAAGATCTCGCTCCCGAAATTTCGGAAAAAATGTCAGGGACAATGGCGCTCGGCGCCACGGTCCTCGCAACTTTTTTCCAAATTTTCAGGGATGAAAGATATTGCGATTTTATTGCAGCATCCAAAGTTACAGCTAATTTGGAGATGTTTTGATCAGTAAAATTGTCGGACAAAGGTTGAATCAAGAGGGTTTCAAAAATTAGGGTTTTGACACTTAACCACTTAATTTTCAGAATTAAAGCACAAATATGAATTAAAAATTTGTAATAGAAGGGCAGATCTGAAATAGGCATTAACATTTAGACATTTCGCAGGTTCAATTACTAAAAAGAAAATTTAGGGTTTTTATGCAATCACCTCTAAAATTTTGCAAAAGATCAAACATGGAAATGTAATCAATTTTTTCAGATCTAAGCATGAAAAATCAGAAAGGATGTTCACGTCAGGTTCACCAAAATGTAAAGCAGAAAAATCGCGATCGAACCCTAGTTGCACTCCCCTCTTCCAACTCCAAGGAGAGAGAAGGGAGGTTCGCTAGGATTCGATGGTTTTCACTTAGGGGAGAGACTTTACATTCAAAAGAGGGGTTGAAACCCACAAGATCCAATCCCATGCAATGCAAGATTGGATGCTAAATGTGTTTCAAGGGTTAAGACAGCAAGGCTACCCTCTTTCGTAAAGAATGTTGATAGGAGAATTAAGCTAAGCATGCATAGAAAGTGATAAAGATTCGCTTATAAACTGAGATAGGAATACAGTATGAAGCTGCGGACCTAGAATTAGCAGTAAACTGTCGATACGGCGTTGTCCTGCAAATTTGAGCAAAAGTTGTCGGGACGATGGCGCCCGATGCCACGGTCCTCCGAAAAATCCATGAAACGAAGGGGGATCTGTTCGTCTCTGCACAAGGATTCCAGATCTTCAATCTCAGCTGCGTACCTACAACCTTGTTCTAAGGATGTTTGTATCCTTATGTGCGAAGGTTTAGATGTTGTATGTTGTATGTTGTAGTAGTATGTTGTATGTAGCATGTAGTATGTGATCTCCTCTTCAATGGTTGAATCCTTGTCTTGAATGCAACACTTAGCCTTGAATGGAGACTTAGAAGGAATGCTTGAATGCTTGAATGCTTGAGTATAGTTTCCACGCCTTTTTCATCATGTATGTCTTATCTCCAAATGAGAGAGAAAAATGTAGTTTATATACTTGTCATTTAGGGCTGATAGACTGATTTTCTCGACCTTAGGCCGACCAGGAAAGTTAATTTCCAATTGCAAACAAAAAGACCCGAGACCCCTTAGGAGACCGGGCCCAAAATAGGACCCAGGGACCAGGGCGCTGGGCGCTCTAGTCCCACCTCCCGGGACAGCAAGGTGCAAGGAGGTTCAGGCCAAGGTGCTTGAAAAATGCAGCTTTCAGTGTCGTGAGCAAGTTTCAGGGTCTCCATTCAGGTTGCGTGTTGCGTCACCATCGTGAAGACCGAAATGCAGTCAAAATTGCAAGTGTCACAATTTTAGGACGCTACACCTTTGTAGGATCAACCTTGATACCTCTGCGGGAAACAATAAATCCTAGTAGTTTTCCGGATGTGACACCAAACACACACTTTTTAGGATTTAGGCGCAACTTGTATTTTTCCAATCTTTCAAAGATCTATTTTATAATAGGGATGTGCTCTTGTCTTCTCCTAGATTTGCCTAGCAAATCATCCATGTAGTCCTCCATAATTTTGTGCAAGAGGTCATGAAAAATTGTTGTCATTGCACGTTGATATGTAGCTCTAGCATTTTTAAGGTCAAAAGGCATGACCCAATAATAGAAAGTACCCCATGGTGTTGTGAATGTGGTTTTATGCTGATCCTCATCTACTATCCTATTCTGATTATATCCGAAAAACCCATCCATTAGCGATAGCATTTCATGTCCTGTTGTAAGGTCCACAATCATGTCTATATTAGGGAGCGGGAAATCATCTTTAGGATAAGCTCTATTTAGATCTTGAAAATTTATGTAGATGCGGATGCCCCCAGCAGGTTTGCCGACAGGTACAATGTTAGAGACCCATTCAACGTAGTCTATGGGTTTGATGAATTCTGCATCTAACATCTTTTGGAGTTCTGCCTTGACCAGGAGAGCAATATGCAGGTGCATTTTGCATAATTTTTGTTTTATAGGCTTTGCATCTAAGTGGACAGCAAGATTGTGAACCACCAAGACAGGATCCAACCCTGGCATATTGGCATAGGACCATGCAAAATTAATGTTTACCTTTGTAAGGAAGTTGATGAAATCTTGTTTCTCTTTTTCTCTGAGAGACTTGGCAATGAGCACATTTTGTGGGATGGCTTCGGTTCCCATGTTGATGCTTTTTGTTTCTTCTATCAGTAAATTTGATTTGTCCTGTGGAAGGTAACCAATGGTAGGGAGGTCAAATCCCTCATTGTCAAGTGCCTTTTCCAAGTTTTCACTTTCGCATACACCTTAGTTTTTATTTTTTGTTCATCCAAAGGTGCCTCGGGGAGGCTTTCACCTAGGAAATCATGTCTTTTCCTTTTATTATCTTTTTTGTGGCTAAGGGCATTGTCCTGATTACCAAAGTATCCCTTTTTGTGTAGTTTAATACGCTCATTTTTGTTACAATCTTCCAGATTTTGCACCGTTAGGAGAGCAATGATAGCATTATCGTCAACGTAGATATCCAAAGTGGGTTTGTCTCATTGGCCCCAGTCAATGAGTTTAGGATGGACAAGATGTAGCTCGTGTGAAGTGGAAGGGGTTAAGGGGGTGATGGCATTGATGTAAGCATCAAAGAAGATATCTTTCTCATATTCATAAGGCATTTCATGAAATTCCTCTTTGTCAATGCTTTCGATATCCAAAGAAGTACTAGAAGGGGCACCGACGATAGTAATCTTATGCACCGGGGTGTACCCTAAGCCTCTGTTGTGTTTGTAGGAGATAGGATTTATGGGTGCTTTTCTTCCTTTTTCCTCTGGTCCCAAGTCATATCCTTTGTATCCCATTTTTTCAACTATGGAAAATTCTTTTGGGTACATTTTATTGGCTACTTTTGCTAGCTCATCATCCTCTTCCCGGTACAACTAGGAAGAGACATCTACTTCTTCAAGACTCTCCTCATTAAGTGGGCCCCATTGCTGGAAGGTGGTATTTTGGCATTGTATGACTGGCTTCAGGTCCTTTTTGATCTCTTTTGGTTTGCCAAATGACTTAGGAGAGAGAGGGAGGTTACCTATTAATAAGATGTCCTCCAATTTGTATTCTCCAGAGCCATTGTCCAAGATCTTGATTTGATTATCTGGTTGGGATGAAGTGGAGGCAACATTTGATGTGTCAGATGGGGGCCTTGGCGAGGGTCTATTTAGTGGACAATGATACAGATACTTCCCCTCTAATTTTGCAATATTGAAAAGGTTGGGGATCACGTTTGATAGTGATCTCTCTTCCATTATAGGGGAATTTGATGCATTGGTGATAGGTGGAGGGTATGGCCTACAAGGAATGAATCCATGGCCACTCAAGGAGAATGTTGTAGGGGAGATCAAGATCTAGTACTTGGCAAGGGGTTTCAATTGTAATGGGGCCCACTTGAAGAGGTAAGGTGATCATGCCCTTTGAAATTCTTTCCGCATCATCATATGCCTTTATTGTGTTCCTTCCTGATGTGTCTCTCAGATCCTCAGAAAGTCCCAATTGTTTTATTAATTTGTATGTACACAAATTAAGCTTGGATCCACTATCTATCAGGATACGTTTGACCTTATGCTTGTGGATAAGAACTTCGATGTGCAAAGGTTTGTTATGGTCTTCATCTGCGGGAGCATCTTTGGAGGTAAATACTAGGTGTTGCTGGGAAGCAAGGTTTACAATGAGGGCTTGGAATTGGGTGGCATTGATGTTATCAGGAATGCGTGATTCAAGAAAGGCTTGTTCCAAAATTTCTTTATCGACCGGGGAAGTCTTAAGAAGTTCCAAAATGGAGATCTCTGCAGGGGTCTTCCCAAGTTGGTCAATGAGGTCATATCGGTGGGTGGAAGACATGGGTGGTGGATTTGGTGGGGGAGGGACTCCTTGGATGGTGACTTTACCTCAGCGTGTAGTTACATTGTAGTCATTCTGGGAATGGGAGGTGGAAGGCATGGTGCCTTGATTGACTATCCTAGCAAGATTTGGTCTGCTTTGGGAAGAAAGAGTATTAACTCCTTGGATGGTTATGAGATTGACATGATTGTCTGCAGGTTCAATGCGACCTACTAAAAAATCAAAGCCAGTTATGTGATTAGCATAGCCATAACCCATTACATTAGATGATGAGACTTTTCCTTTATCATGCTTCGAGAAGGGTTCCTAGCACATTTTGAGTTTGTCATTGTTATTACCAGGTTTTGCATTTGCTACTTCAATCTCACCTCTATCAATGAGATCTTGTATGTAGATCTTTAGTTTCATATTTTTTCGTGTATCATGTTGCTTGATACAATGGTATTCACAATACTCATTTTCATTATACCATCTTGGTTTAGGTTGATTGGGGTCAAACGGGCGAGTGATTGGAAAAACCACTACACCTTCTTGGACAAGTTTTTGAAACACCATTTCAATAGGCTCAGCCAGAGGAGTGAAGTCTCTTAGAGTCTGGTTATTCGATCAAGGTGGTCGTCTCTGGATTGAGACATTGTTGTGAGGTTTTTGGGATTGATTTTGATTGTTTTGATTGGTGGTGGATTTTGGCCGCTTTGGACCCACTTTGCATTAGTTACACCATCATTGACCACATTTTTGTTTTTAGACCATAATTTTGGCTTGTCATTATGATAAGAGGGAGAACTTTGTGTCTACTTCTGGTAATGTTTCAAGGTTCATTCCTCCATCAAGACACATTCGAGGGCGAGGCCCTTATCGGTTAATTTTTGGAAGGATTTGATACATTGGGATATGAAGGGTCTCGAAAGTTCAAGTACCAAGTTTTTTTGAAATAGTTCAATTTGATATTATTCTGGCATGTCCCACTGAAATTTTTTGATAAGATGTCGCCATCTTTGTAGGGAATTGGCAAAGGTTTCTCCTAGCCTTTGTTTTGTATTGCATAGGTCCATCATAGAAACATCATTAACCAAGTTGTAAGCATAGTGGGCCACAAATTTTTTTGCCAAGTCTGGAAAGGAGACAATGGAACCTCATGGTAGAGATGAGAAGCATGCCAGGGGGTGAGACTCTTGGGAAAGAGTTTGCGAAGATAAAGGTCATTATAGGAGACTTCTTGGCATAAGATGTGGAATTCTCAGACATGGTCGCGGGGGTCTCCTTTGCCTTCATACTTGGTGAATTTGGGGATCTCAAATCCCAAGGGGTAGGGTGCAACTTATATAGACGAGTCGTAAGGACAAGGGCAAAACTCTTCGAATGAGTAAGTTTTTCTTTTATTAGTCTTTTCTTTTATGTCCTTGATGATATTTTTCATGTCTTAAATTTCCTTGATGAGGTCTTGTTGTGGACTTTGATAATGATGAATTGTATTTGCCCCAAGAATTGGATGAGCCAAAGAAGGTGCACCACCACCAATATATTGATATGATGAGGAGGCGGGAACGTGGGATGTGAAGACCGATGTTGCAAGGATTTGTGTTATATTTGGTTGCGGTCCGCAAACTATTGTGACGGGATTGAGTACGGCCCGGATAAAACTTGCGACATTGTTGGCGGGAAGGGAAGTTTGTGGAATAGAAATAGGTGGTTGAATGGAAGGAGGTGGTATAAAAGTGTGCTGGAGAATAGATGAGATCGGAGGTGATAGTGGTATAGATGGTAAGGAGGAAGAAGGTGGGATGGAGACCATGGTGGGAGGTGTCGCGGGTGGCATTGATTGAGCTTGGATGATTGATGGGGCTAAAATTGATTGAGTCTGAATAATAGGTGCAACACTTTGTGTAGGAGTGAGGTCTCCTTGTGGTTGTTGGGCAAGAGTGGATCTATTAAATTCAGGTGGAAGTTGAGCTCCACTCTCAAGGAGATTTTTCAAAAGTGCAGTAGGATTGTGTTGAATAAACTTTTCCATCATCTCTTGGTTATAAGAATCTGCTAGGAAAGTTTGCACTTCCTGAGAGAGTTCATCTTGGCTAACCATGTTAGGATTTTGGCCTTGATCTTGATTGCCAGGTTGCCCACTTTGTGTAGGATCTTGCATGGGATCTTCATATAGGGTACTAAAGTCCGGCATGCCATATTGTTGTTCAACCATCTTTCTCTTTTGGGATCGAGTTGTGACCATACACGAATAACCTTGGAAACGTTTGGAGGGGGAAATTTGTGATGAAAGGACTTAGCAAGATATTTGTGGAATTTTGGATTTTGTCTTTGATGATAAGGGATTTTGGTGATTGGTATGGTTCTTGGATTAGAGCCCGGATTTGATTAGGATTTGACACCCTATTCCTTGGATGAGGATTTTAAGTGGTGGATGGAACCACAAGTAAGGTGATGGCCAAGTTGTGTAGAATTTAGACCTTGGATTGATGATTAAAAAGCCTCTCTTATACCAAGGGTTGGCTAATGACCCTAAGCAAAGTAAAGATGTGAGTTAAGAGTCTTCATCGACTCAAAAGGATTAGGCAAAAGGTACTTGGAGAGGATTCCCCTTCAAGCATGAGAGCCAATTGATTAATGATGAGGTCTAAATGGAATTTCACAAGGCATGTAACCTTAACGCGAGGTTAAATTGGATTAGAGGATGATTGGATTTGAATTTTGATAATTGATTTGATAGTGGAGGGAGATTGATTTGATGTGCTAAGTCCTTGGGAAATTTGAGGATGATTGATGGAGGAGGTATGGTAGTGATGGCTTAGAAGAAACCTGATGACTAGGTTGTCTTTGGCATGAACATGACTTAATGGAGGATCGATTCGAATGGCAAGTTGTATGAAGGGATACGACCACCCTGATTTGGACGATAGTAGGTGTTTCAAAGGACAAACTTGAATGTTGATGGAGAGGATGAACTCTTAGCTTCTCTCTTGGGCTTATGAAACATGGGATAGACAGAGTTTTGATGCAATTTTGGACTTTGTGTGGGTAATGACTTGGGCAATTGTTTGTGTCTTGACAAGTGTTTTTGCAAAGTGTTTGGGGATAGTGATGTGTTTTTAGTCTTCTCTTGGCAAGTATGTATCAAACAAAGAAAACACAATGATCAAATGCATATTATATCAAAGACACTCATGCTCATATACAACATTCTTAAGTTTGGCAAGGACAATAGTCATTGGATCCCAATCGGTTTCCTAGCTATGCTTACCCAGAGCAGACACTTAGATGCTTGACCCCATTGGCTCCCCTCCACAACACTCACTTATCGAGGCAGCCAAGCATCAATTCCCATGAAAACTCCTCATGGCTAACTTTGTATCTCTACTAAGGGCTGTAAAAATATGGGCGGCTTCGGAGGTCCGACCTCCTGCACCAATGACTAGAAGGTTTTTGGCCACTATGAACAAGGTGTTTAGTAAGTCTTCCCATTAGGAACTACCCTTCGAAGTTGTGCAAACACAATTGAGGCCTGTAGCCCAATGAAGCACAAAGAATTTAGTAGTCATGCAAGCGTGACTGAGATCTCTAGGATCCTACTATGCACCCAATGTGAGAGTGAACTCTCATATAGCCCCAACCATTGACCCTTTCATAGTCAATGGCATATTTATTATAGTGAGTTGGGAACCCCAGGTCCGGGTGTACTCACTTGGGTTGTTCCCCTCTTACCTTCTCAAAGAGAAATTTGGGAGGGTAGGCCCGCTAGAGGTAAACATGCAATTAAATAAGAAAAGGTTGGAGGGTCTGGATTTCTAATCATCTAGTAAGACGAGAGCATATTCTCCTACCTTTACACTTTTCTTAAAGACACATAAGACAATGGTTCATTCCATTTTAATAAATATCTAGGTGCCTAATTTAAATAAATGCACAATATTCGGTTGAATCAGCTAGGCAACTTGCAAAACAACTTGATTAGTAGTTTGAAAAATGGAGTCTTCAACAAGCGTCCTGCAAAGGACAACAAAATGACAAAAATATTAATTTTTTTGAATTTTTGGGAATAAGTAGAAAAACATGAATAATTTTTTTTTACTAATGACAAATGTGGATTTGGAGGAAGCTTTGATGGGTAAATGGGGTTTGACTAGGTTTTTGCCACTTTCCAAGGGATAGGCAAACATAAAATCGGGATTTTGGAGGAGACGTGAAGGAATGGAAAAATTTGTCCAAGAGGGACAAAGACGCAAAAGTTGGAGATAGACAATGTGGGAAAATTTGGAGGTGATTGGGCAAAAGTAGGAGTTACAACAAACCCTAAAAATAGAGGAATGTGGGATTTTGGGCTTCAAAAAGTGGATTTTGAGATAAGGTCCCCTAGGAAGGAAATGTGTAAAATGGCAATGTGGGGGATCTAGTGAAGTTTGGAGGAAAATGGAGTGAAGATAAAATAGATATGGCAAAAAAATAGAATATATAGACTTAGAGAAACCTGAAGCATATATATAAAGAAAAATGGTAGTCAAGCTCAACCCAAAAACAACAAGCAATCGAATAAAGGGAGGATAGTTCAACCTAGACCTCTTAAACAAAAAAATAAAAAAAGGGGAAAATAAATCAACCCTATCAAAAAATCACTACAGGGCTCCAAATACAAAATATTCAATACTCACATATAATAGGGAATTGCTTCAATTTTTCCTAAAATTATTCTAACTTCTACTTTCTCCTATCTAAAAATTGTTTTGTTTCTTGCCCAACAAATGTTCCAAATGATAATAGGTCGAGAAATTATCCAAACACTCATAAACAAGGCATTTGTGAATAAAATAGGCCATCCTTCAAACACTTTCCATAGACTATTGGGTAGAGGGCCTTTCCAATTTAGTTTTTTCATAACAAAAAGCCAACATTCTTGAGCATAAGGACAATGTAATTGAAGATAATCAATATCCTTTATTACTTCACCACATAAACACATGGGAAATTATTAGAGATTCCCAATTCGCATATCCTTGTACTTGTTAGAATTATATTCTTAAGATCTAACCATGCAATGTATCTTGCTTTAGGAAATATGAAATCATTCCAGCAAAAAGAGAAAGATCTATGTTTCTCAAATTGAGGCCTTGGACTAATTATAGATTTATAGCGTTTCTTGACAGTTACTAGCCAATCTTCAAAGTGGCCCAAATTTACACATCCCTTTTAGAATACTTATAAATGGTGTGACTGTTTAAGTCTAACTGCAACAAAGACTTTTGAACATTTGAGGTTGGCATTGTCAATAAATCCTTCCAAACTCTACTCATTGAATCTACTTGAGTATGAAGAAGGTAGTTTGAAACTCTAACTCCCCAAGATACAAAGGAGATTTCCTTGACTTGACCTAACTCTTCAACATTAGACAAAGGACAAAACCCATTCCATGAATATTCCCAAAGTAAAGCTTGTCCACATGATTTAATTTGCATGGTTTTTCACCATTTAGTTTCAAGATGAGCATATAATTTCCAAACTAATTTTGCACCCAATAATAAATTTTGAGCTTCAAAATTTTGAACTCCTACCCCTCCACTAACCTTTTCCTTGCACATATTCTCTAGAGATATAAGAGGCATTTTAATTTTATTGTCAATGTCACAATTCTAAATAAACTTCCTGATTGACTTTTCAAGTTCAAAGATAATAGATTTGGGATATTTAAACACAACCATTATGTAATTATTGAATGGAAAATAATATTGGCTTTACCATTTGTAGGTGCCTTGCTAAGGACAATGTTGAATAATAAGAGGGGGGGTGAATTAGTATGCCAAAAATCTCTGTACTTAAACACTTACACAGTCTGAAGATAAACTAGTAAAATAGTCTAACAGACAGACCAGTTATCACACCTGCAAACCAAAATGCGAATAAAGCATTCACCCACAAAAGCAATACAACCATAACACAAGATATTTGACGTGGAAACCCAATTGGGAAAAGCCACAGTGAGATGGAACTCACAAGTCACTATCTACAGAATAGAAACCAGACAAGTTAAGGTCAAACTGGTTAAGATCTTACAATGTTCTTCACTAGAACAAATCCTGTTAGGAATCTCAATCTCTGTTAGGAGACAAGTCCAATTAAAGACTACCTTGTTAGAGGATTTCAGATTCACACAAGTGAACCACCTTGTTAGAGGATTTTACAAAGGCTTTGAGGCCTACCCGGTTAAGGGCTACAGACTTGTCAAAGATGTGAGTAATCAACAAGTGTTTGATCTATCTTATAGCATAGACTGCTTGATTAGATCTAGTATAGTTCACTGCTAATGCACTTCAGCATTACTTTAGTCTTCTCTATCTCTTTCTGTTTACAACTCAATCTTCTCAGATAAGATCGCTCTTACAACAACTCCACAATCAACTTAAACCCTAGCCACAACATAAACCCTTTCAGCAATAGTTTTCAACAACTCAAAACCCTAGACATGATGTCCTTTTAAAGGAATCTGATTTCATGTCATTCCAATAGGATTACATTACAATTTCCTAGGTTCAATGAATCTAGACATACTTAGTAACATGACACAAAAAGCACCGTCAGTGTGTCGACACCGTCAATCAATCGGTGGGTTGATATCTCATCACAGAATGTTGGTTGGTAACTCATCACAGAGTATTACCGTTACATACAAAATACCGGTTGTCGGTTTGGAAAAAAAGGAAGACTGGTAAGAATGTGTTGTGCCACTTTGCTCCCTTGTACCGGTTGAGATCTACGAACCGCTTGAGGTCATCATGCCGCTTCAGACCGGGAAACATATTCTAAATAAATAATTAGTCTAAAGACTAGAATACAACATACCGGTTGAGCTATAGCTCATACATACAAAGGGGATCTCAATACAAGTGTGTGTCCATCAATGACAATCGCAACATAAACATAAAAAATGCCAACAATCTCCCCCTTTGGCATTGATGGCAACACTTAGGAAAACAAAATTTTGACATCTAAGTGTTTTACAAAAAAAACTTGCCATTAACAAAATTGCTCCCCCTAAGCATATACACTATCCCTTAGTCAACACTGTGTATAGAAATTTTGCATACAGAGCATAATCATTGAGTCATCAGAGCATATAGCATATATCAAAACATATATCAAAATTTCAAAAATAGATGCTTCTCCCTATTTTTCTTCAAAATAGATAGAGTACTTCTCCCCCTATATCAAAACATTAAAATTTTCAAACCAAAAATAGATACTTCTCCCCCTTTGCCAACAATGACAAAGTATCACTAAACAGCCCTATTTCCATGTGATATAAATAAAAAGTTTATGACAACAATGAATAATATTTGTCAAAAATCGATTTATAGTCCTGCAAAAATTGTTTCATGGATAAAGACCAGGACTCAAGTAAGGAGGTGGCCACTTCTTTTTCTGTTTGCATCTGGTATACCTGTTCCTCCATGGTATCTACTATGCTCAGCTCCTACATAATTGTCAAGGCATCCAGGTTCAGATAACACTTCTGAAGAATTTGCAGATGAGGAAGTAAAACCAGTTGTAGCTCCTGCAAATCTTTAGATCGTGTACTGATCTCTTGCTCTATTTTGGCTGACTGGATCTGGAACCAGTGAACGGTTTGCCCATATGTTGCAAAGGAATCATAAGGTGTCTTAAATGTGCCCAAGTAGGACTGTAAGTCCATTTGAAGCTTTTGCTTCTTTGCTAGCACATCATCGCAGAATAGATGAGGTTGACAAATTTTGCTTAGTAGCAAGTTTCCCTCATCCAAGGCATTCCTTATGTCCTTTTGGTCTTTCAGCAGTTTAGACCGAAGCTCATTCATCTTTTTCACCAGAGCAATGTTAAGAGCCTTTTGGTGCTCTTTCTTGACATTGGCCTCAGTTGCTTCTTCCAGGCTCTGCACTTGATCATCCACCATAGTACATAGTAGTTTGAGTTGTGCTAGTGATGATTCAGTGTCAGGAAGATTAGTACCGGGGATTAAACCGGTAAGGGTGCCTACAGCCACCTGAATTATGTCTTGTTCCTTTTTCCTATGAATGATCTCAAGGCACTCTTGAACAACCTTGATGCTTTGCATAAGCTCTGACTCACTTGCAGATTGGAGATCGATAGGACTGGAGATATCAGTCAGTTTGGCTTGACTCCCGGTTGCCTTCGGAGTCTCCATCTGAGTGCTCTCCATTGCTTTCGCTGCCTTGTCTGCTTCTGCCTTCTTCCTTTTCTCTACTTCTTTCTTCTGTTCTTGTTCCCTGTCTTCTTCTTCTTTCTTTTTCTTGCCTTCTTCTTTCCTCTCCTTCTCTTCTTTCTCTTTCTCTTCCCTCTTTTTCTTTTCTTCCTCTTCCATCTTCTTCTTGTCTTCCTCTTCTTTCTTCTTCTTTTCTTCCTCTTCTTTCTTCCTCTTTTCTTCCTCTTCCTTCTTCTTCTTTTCTTCCTCTTCTTTCTTCCTCTTTTCTTCCTTGTCCTCTTCTTCTTTCTTCTTCCTTTCCTCTTCTTCTTTCTTCTTCCTTTCCTCTTCTTTCTTCTTCTCCTCTTCATCTTTTCATTTCTCCTCTTCCTCTTTTCTTTTCTCTTCCTCTTTTCTCCTTTTCTCATCTTCATCCCTCTTCTTCTTCTCTTCCTATTCTTGAGCCCCTTCCTATGTGTCCTTAGCTTTCTCACCACCCTATTCGGCTTGTTGCACCTGTTCTATTCCCTTAGAAGGTATGTCCTGAGTGACATCTTCTACATCCAAGGCATCAACATTGATAGTGTCGATTGGTTCTTCAACCAGGTTTCCTTCCTCATCAAAAACTTCATCCAGTTTGGATACAGCCGGTCCTTTTTCTGCTTGGAGGTTGGCCATTTTTTCTTTGTGAGAGTTGATAGCATAATCCATATGCTGATGAGTATCTTTTTCAACATCATCAATTCTCCCCTCCAACAACCAGAGTCTTCTCCTTGTGAAGAAGAGACCTTTATTTTGGTCCAACATATCAAACAATTCTGAATTTGAGAGGTCGGGAAAGTACTGTGTAAAGACTTTCTCCCTAATCTCCTGTTCCTTTTCAATGGCAATGCGCCATTTATTATCTAATGCTTTAAATAAAGAATCTGGTGTCTGAGATTTAATCTCCAATGGCGACCGGTCATTTTTACACAAATAAATGATGATTTCCTGTAATACTTCTTGCTTTTCCTCATCACTAAAATCATCATAATAATCTATTAAATCATGAAATAATTTTCTTCTAATATTCTTAACTGTCCTTTGAAAATTTGTCAAAGGTTTGTATGAGGAGATGTCAATATTTACCGATGCAGATGCTCCCGGTTCATTCTTCTTCATTTTCTTTGTCTGTCTGGCCTTCTTTGGCTTTTCATTAAACTCGGTTTCTTTAGAGTCTGGTTCATTTGTCTTCATCTTCCTTTTTATTTCAAATACTTTTTCCGATGTTACCTCCAGTTGCTTCTTTGCCGGTGATTGCTTGGTCACTCTTGGAGTTGCAGTGGTAGCTGATGCGGATGTTGTTGGCACTGCTTTGGCTTTCTTCGCTGCCGGTTCCTTTCCTTTCTTAACCGATGGTTCTTCAGCAGGTGCAATCCTCTCCAAGTAGGTTTCGGTCCTTTTAACCTTTGGATCAAGAGGCAAGGCAATAAGGGTTGAGGCATACCCTTCCAACATATCATACATAACTTCATATCCCATTGGCTCCACTTCCTCCATTCTAGGCTCAATAGCCTCCATTAAGCATTTGTCCACCTGAATGGTGAAACAGATGTCATCTTTGTATTTCTTTACTATATCACCTGAGATTCTTACCCTTTGACTCATCTTTCTTCTGAACTCATCGAAATATTTGTTCAATACTTCAAGGTAACCAGTTCCAATGGCTTGTATGCTTTCCTTAATCTACTTGGTTACCGGTTGGTCAGGAGACCACTAGACATCTCCTACTCCAGGAAAGTAGCCTTGGAAATAGAAGAACAACCCTATTAGTAGTTGTCCAAACTTAAACCTTAGTGCATTGTCCTGTTTGATCTCCTTTAGATTCAACAAGAGTTGCCTCTGCATACCTATGCATAAGTCAAAAGATGCATCCTCTTTAATCATCCAGTAAGCGGCATTTACCGCTGCAGCAGATACAGAATTAATCCTGCTGGCTGAAAACGTTCTGTAGCCTATCACCATGCAGGTGTATTTCACTAGATCATTCTTGATAGGATTAACTGTCATACCCCGTGAGTCACTTGTTGAACCAGTGAGCTTGGCCATTTCGATTTTGCTTACCGTTCTTAGGGTTGGCACTTCCCCTATGTTGCAAAAACTAGTGACTGCATGAATTGCCTGAGGCGTGATATCATGCATCCTCTCCAGGTACATCTTGTCACCATGAACTCTACTCAAAATGATCCTAATGTGATCCTCCTTAAAATCTTCTAGAAAGTATATTGCATTATGGAGTTTCTTCTTCTCTAAGATACTAAACTCCGGTTTGATCTTTTTGTCCTTGCCGCAAAATAAACCTAACTGGTTGTGAATAGCTAAAGACCCTAGGTCTTCTATTTTGCAATCAATATAATCAGAAATTCCTTCTTCAACTATGACTCCAGCTAGAACTTGTGATAAGGCATTATATTTGGACTTCCTCTAAATAAAACTTTTCAACTCAATGGATGTACTAGAACTAGTATGAGATGCGGAAGCCATTGTTGAGTATTTTCAAGAACACGAAAAATACCTTTACAACGCGAATTTAGGGCTTCTTGATTCTACTTCACTTCACTCTTTGTCAGTTGCCAAATCACCACTTTGAGTTCTCCATGATCACTTGCAAACTGGATTTGAATCTCCTTCAAGATTTATCAATTTCTTGAAATCTTGGCTCAAATAGCCTTTTCTTCGCTCTGCACTTGAAAACTTTTCTTTGCTTCGAAAATAGATAGTGAGAAATGATTTGAAATATGCTTTCATACATGTTTCTCACCTACCACCATTAATGTTCCTCCATTAGGGCGAAAACCCTAATTTGCCTATTTTACCATTTTTGGTCTTCTGCTGAGCGACAGGTATCACATACCGGTTAAGGTCTTTTACTAGTCTAACTAGGGGTTCACAATTATTTCACCATTTGCTCCCCCTAAGCCTCTTTGGAGCTTAGTTTGCCGGTTCCGATATTTCCACACTAGGTGCAGAAACTGGTTCCTTTTCCAACATTGTTGGTTTCTTCCTCCAAGTTTTGTTCATGTCCGCTTGAACTTTTTCAACATCAACTTCTCCTTTCTGAGTGACCGGTATATCATCAGATATACTCTTTCTGCTTCTGTAGAATCTTGCAATGTGACTCGGTTTGTTGCAATGATAGCAAACAAATCCAAGTGCTCTCCAAGGTCCATTGTTCATATTTCCATTCTTCATTCTGCATGTTGCCGCGATGTGTCCATGTCCATGACAAATCCAACAATTTTCTCTCCATCTGGTTACTGGTTGATAACCACTATTGCCAGACTGATAATTGTAGGCATCGAACCGGTTAGGGCTCTAGTTTACAAAAGATTCTAGACCAACTCCTTGGGTCCTCTGAGGATATCTTCCAGTATTGTTCATGACATACCTACATTTAGATTCTCTATGCCCAAACTTGTTGCATGCATAACAATGACCATTGAACTTATTGGATCTAGGTACATTATTGATAAAATATGGAAAATTATTGTAGGCTTTGTTCCTACATACATTGGCAGTGTGTCCTTCTTTAAGATAGTTAAAGCAAATAGGTTTGAATTTTGCTTACCTTTTCCTTTGAGTGTCGGTTGCTTCTTTGATGCTTCAACATTTGTTCCTGAGGATTCTCCTTCCTCATGTCTAGAGAAACCAAGACCATTGGTATTCTTTGCCGGTCTAGATGACTCAAGCTTTTGCTCTAGCTGGACAATACTTTTGCCAAACTTAGCAAGTATTTCCTTTGACTTAGAGAGTTCTTTGGAAATAGCAGTATTTGTCTCCATTAGACTTGCATTTTCAGAGATGGCTATGTTCAGTTCACCTTGCATGTCTTCCTTTTCCATCCTACTCTCATGAAGGCAAGCAGTCAGTGCACTAATCTCTTGTTTCAACTTGGAGATCTCATGATCTTTATGCTTTATCCGATCTTCATCTTTCCTACGATTCTCAAGCTCTTGACTAAACTAGATAGTCAATCCTTTCAACTCTTTTCTCAGATTGGAGTTTGAGTCATTCAGCTTATTCACTTCTGCAATAATGGCTTCCATATTAGCTTCACCTTCAGAACTACTTTCAGATAGCTCCATCAGCTTTTCTGCATGTTCTCTCCTTTTTTCTTGAGATGCCTTGTATTTGACCATAAGATCATCATAGGCTACTTGATTAGATCCAGTATAGTTCACTGCTAATGCACTTCAGCATTACTTTAGTCTTCTCTATCTCTTTCTATTTACAACTCGATCTTCTCAGATAAGATCACTCTTACAACAACTCCACAATCACCTTAAACCCTAGTCACAACATAAACCCTTTCAGCAATAGTTTTCAACAAATCAAAACCCTAGACATGATGTCCTTTTAAAGGAATCTGATTTCATGTCAGTCCAATAGGATTACATTCTAATTTCCTAGGTTAAATGAATCTAGACATACTCAGTAACACAACACAAAAAGCACTGTCGGTGTGTTGGCACCGTCAATCAATCGGTGGGTGGATAACTCATCATAGAATGCCAGTTGGTAACTCATCACAGAGTATTACCGGTTTGGCAAAAAATGAAAACTGCTAAGAATGTGTTGTGCCACTTTACTCCCTTGTACCAGTTGAGATCTATGAACCACTTGAGATCATCATGCCACTTCAGACCGGGAAACACATTCTGAAAAAATCATTAGTCTAAAGACTAGAATACAACATACCGGTTAGAACACATACCAGTTGAGCTCTAGCTCATACGTACAAAGGGGATCTCAATACAAGTGTGTGTCCATCAATGACAATCACAACATAAACATAAAAAATACCAACAGACAACTACCAACCCTTCCACAATGCAATTATTCCTTGAATGTTTGACAAGATATTACTCCAAAAGGAAGGTTTATTTTTCCATCCAAGAAAAGGAATACTCAAGTATTTGGAAGACAAATCTGCAATTTTGAAGCCTAATATATAAGCAATTCTACCCTTTATCTAATTAGAGGAGTTAAAAATAAATATTGAACTGATTTCTTAACATTTAGTTGTTGGCCCGAAGTTGAAGAATATAAATTAATCACTTTATACACTTATCTAGATACTAGAATAGATACCTTACCAAATAATGAGGTGAAGAGGGGAAAAAGAACTAAGAGGTGGATTAGTTAATAAGCATGCAAATCAAACATATAATCATACGAAATTGAAAGACATAATTTGAAATGCTTAAAAAAAGAATAAGAATGCATATACCTCACAAAACCTTATACCTTCTCCTTCGGATGAAGCTTGATGAAGTGAAGGCACCCTTGGATGATGCTCCTCTTGCTTGCTTGATGTGGATGGCTCTCCAATGTTGTGCACAAATGAGATGGATCTTGGAGGATGATGGAAATGAGATGATTAAGTGTGGATGTAGGATGATTTTGACATGATAAGGATGCTAAAATGATTTTCCTAGGCTCAAAAGGGCAGCATAAGATTACTGAACTTGGAGATGAAAAATGAAGGGATGGCATCCTCAATTTATAGGAAGAGGAGAGGAAAAAATGGATGGCTAGGATTGCTTGGGAGCTCCCACAAGGCCCAAGAGAGGGTGTGGAGACCAAGAGATGTGCCTTAAAGGCATTTCTTGTCTCCACACTCCTCAAGGTACATTGGGAAGACTTCCCAAGGTATCTTGAGAAGAGCACTTTGCATTGGGAAGACTTCCCAATGTACCTTGAGAGGAGCAAGGGATGTGACATTCCCTGAAGAATGGGGAGGAGGAATTTAAAATTCTCCAAAAAGGGATAATCATGGGGATTGGAGGAATAAGAAGGAATTAAAAATTCCTTGGGAGAGGAGATTCCTAGAGGATTGTGAGATTTTGAAAATTTCACATTCACCTAGGAAAAGAGCATTAAAAGCTAGTGGTTGGATGGAAGGGTCAAGGAGTTGACTTCGTGGCTAATCATGATGATTAGCCATTAGAAACTCATTAGGAGGGGTATTAGAGGAAATTTTAGGTGGGATTAGGATTTGTAGGAGGATTTGACTAGGAGAGAGAATGAGTGGAGGGAATTAAAAATTAGAAGAATAAGGTTAAGTGAGTGTAGGGAGTTTCTAGAAGACTTTATTAGGTTAATGATGAATTAAGAAGATGGTTTGTAGGAATCATGTGGGTTAACTAATTAATTGAAATTAATTAGCTAAGAGGAAGATTAGTTAACAAAATGTTTTTCATGCTTGAGTCAAAATATTGGTCATTCTGGATTCATTTTGCCCTTTGTCAAGGTTCAAGGTTTAAGGTTTAGGGTTTATGAATTTTTTATTAAGTCTCGTAAAAGAAAAACCCTATGCCTATTATATCCCATCATTACCTATTTTCCACTTAAGCCAAGGGTCAGTTACCATTGGCGGGGCCATTGTATTTCCTAAGCATTAAGTTGTTTTCGACTGGCCCCTTTATATTTTCCTTAGTCTACATGAAAGATTTCCCTATGGTCGGTCCCTTTTAATATTCATGCCAGCGCTTATAAATTTTTCCTAAGTCTAATATTTTAATACTTCGGCTGGTGGATAAAGGCAGAATAGATTTGACAGTTCGTGCTTCCCTGTGGTCGAAGGTGCAAGGAAGATACAGATTGCGACATCACGAGATGATACCATGTGTCCTAGGCAGACAGGGTGAGCTGATGGTTTGACCTTTTAAACCTTTGATGTTATCGATTCCCAGTAGGTAAAGTCTAAGTTACTAATGGTTCATCAATCTGCATGTGCTTGTATTGAACGATGATGTTTTAATCCTGGTCCAAGAAGTGCTTGGGAGTTAGCGGCCATTGTTAAGTGATCGCTACGACTATAAAGTAAACAGAGAATGGATCCAATGACTCTCGTAACCCTGCAATCAAGAGTTGGGAGGAGATTATGGACCACGACATCAAGAGATGATACCATGCATCCAAGGTAGGCCAAGAAAAGTTGACAGCGGGGTCAGTGAAAGTGGAGAAGTAAGCGGTGAGTTGGATATGCCACATCATGCTAAGGATGGACCCACTTACCACATGTGATGGTCGATTTCAGATTGACTAAAGATGATCGTGCGATGTGCCATTTTGAAAGATGATTGATGGTTCAGTTTTAAACTTATTTCAAATGCAAGTTAGAGTCATTATTTCACTCACACGAGTAGTAATGGCGGATGAGACAATGTCATTTCATTCTAGACAATAATAAAAGCACTCTCAAAGCTATTTTTGATTCATAAAGAGATTCATAGTGATTTATAGGACATCCTCCCAGCTGAAGAAGATTGAGATGGTTTCTTGTAGCACAGGATTTCTATTCCCCTGGTGTTTACAAATCACTAAGTTGTTAAAATACCCCTTCTTTGTTCCCTAAATAATTGAAGTGTGAATTGTGTGGGTAATTATTGAGAAAATCTCACAAATTACTCTAGGATTCAGAATTTGATAAGAATTAGTATATTTTTGTGCTTCTCTTGAGGTTTCTGTGTCAAATCCCAGTTTATTTTTTCTTTTGTGGTTAAGTGATATAAACCCTAGTCTGGTAAGATGGTTCCCTCATGAAAATATTTAGGGTAGACTGAATATTTGAAGAGAAATATTTTTGATGATTTTCTCGATTAATTAAAGCCCTTGATAAATGATAAGTACCAAGGGTAGAAATTTGTTCATGGTAAAACCCTGGGAGAAGGGTTGACTAATAAAGCATGCCACTTGGTAGATGCTAGGGTATCGATGATAAGGATAGATATGTTCAAGTTATGGTATGGACAAAGAAATTTACATTCCCCACTCTCAAGTCCTTGGCAATATAATTCGGGTAGATTAGTGGTGTTGAGTGTGTTCATGGATGTTGACCTTCTTAAGGCTATTGCAAACAAATATGACCCTATCTTGAGGGTTATAAGGGGAAATGAAGGAGAGACTCTGCTAATAATCAGAAGAGAGGAATTCCAGGAGATTTTGACTTATATGAACCATCTGCTAACCTGTTACAAGTAGATTTAAATGAGTTAAAGGTAGAGTATTATAGAATGAAATATTTCATTAGAACTAGTTTTCTTCTAATGCATTTGGCTAGAGCAAGAGAGACAACATACTACATTGGCCCTAGTTTAAAGGAGCCATTCCCCATTGATGCTTTTGATCCTTATTTTCAGGCTACCTTTTTCTCTCTATGTCAGATCTTGGGTTTCAATCCAATTATAGTTATGCCACCTGATTTCATGTATATGGCCATGCAAATTGAACATCTAGATTATACAGTGATTTTTTACTTCGCCCCATACCTTGAAGAGAAGATTCATGAGGGGTTGTAGGATATTGAAAATAACATGGCTAGCACTAAATTCTACTGGTATTCCTTGCTAATGCACATGGTCTTACATTGAAATGTGGATTACTTTGAAGGTACTAGTAACCTCAAGAGAACAATTGACAATAAGGAAATTCTAGTGCAGCTTTGGAGCACGGATATGTCTTGGGATAGACAGGAGGCTAGTTTTGTGAGATTTGATAACAACTTTGCTTCTAGGTTGAGACAAAGATTGATAGTGAACCCACCAAAGATCCCAAGGAGCTTCATGATTTTGTAAGGCCTAAAGAGAGGTTGCCACTTCTGAAGATTGAGCACAATTGGAGGGATTTCATCCCTTATCATGTTAGCACTATTATTAGAATCTATGGTTTTTCTAGTCAACCACATGTATTTCCTTTTAATATTCCTTTGAGAATGGGTTTTGTTGAAGTAATATGGTAGATAAGGTGCATCCATGATAAGGAATTAAAGGGAAAAGGCAAAGGAACAATTTTCCCTGATTATACTATCATCCCATATTTTGTGATTTGGAAAGGAGGATATGAGAATTTTGACAAATTCTTTGCACCATATCATATAGGGGTTAGCACAACTAGAGACAGTGACCCAGAGGAGTTTTACATTTTAAGGGAAAGAATAAAATGAGGTCTATTACCTTATGAGCACAATTTTCAGGATATAATTAGAAATGAGTTTGATTTCATGACTCGGGATTGGAGGAAAGAGAAATGGATAGTTTTCAGGAAGTTATGGGCTATAATTCAAAAAATGGATCCAAGCTACGATCCAAAAAAAGATTTTACTCCATTTTGTGCTAAAGTCAATTTTGTTATGAAAATTTTTGATGAATTGATTCTTGCATTGAAGGAGAAGAAGGCCAAACTTGAAGTGGTTCATGGCCAACAAGTTGAAAGAAGAGATGTACATCATCCAACACCAATCACAGTGGAGGAATCAATTTTGATTCATCAAAAGAGTATGAAATGTCAGGCTCATGACCTACTCTACCTCAAAGAAAAAATGACCCAATAGAAGAGAGACATGTTTATGAGCCTTCTCAAAAGAGAGCAAGAGAAGAAACAAGTGGTGAATAAGAGAGCAGCAGCGACAATAGAGAATTGGTGAGGAGAAAAGATAAAAGGCTAATGAAGACAAAGCCTTCCCCAAAGGTGCAAATCAAGCCTTTTAAAGGAGTCAAAATAATTAATCTTGAAGATTCAAATAGAAGTCCTTTGCCACCACCTGTGCCCTTTTCATCTTTAAGGTAGGTTGAAGAAAACATGGAGGAAGATACGCTTGTAGTAACAAGTGTCGAGATGCAAATCGGTATTCCTCCTTTGCCCCCTAGTTTGGAGTTGGACCTCGCTCCTTTAGATATTCAGGGTAGAGCTTTCAGGGATGCAAGGAAGGAGCTGTGTGATAAGTTTCTTGAGGATGATGCTTTTGTGAGAAGCCAGACCTTTTTTCAATTAGTGTGTAATATGAAAATTTAAGAATTTAAGAAGAGAACTGCCAAGAGAAAAGCTCAGAGGCCAGATAGGTCTAAACATGAGAATTAGGAAGAAGTTAAGAGTCAGATGATGGAACAGTTTAAGAGAATCATTGCAGATGAGGTCAGGATGATTGTAAGTAAGGTTGGAGTTCTAATTTTACCAGAATGGGATATAGCAGATGCAATGGCCTTTGATGCAATTAGGAAATCAAAGGGCCAACAATTTAGTTCAGAGGAAGAAGCAAGGTTGGCATTGAAAGGATCAGATTTTGTAGATGATTAAGCAACCTTGGCAATATGGGCATTAGAGGAGGACCTAGAAAGCCTAACATTAGTGACATAAATCCCAACTTAAGGGGAGGCCTTATTATAAAGAGAGCATCTGACACATCAAGTGTGGAGGCTACAAAGTGAATGTTGATGTTGCCAAATTGGCTCACGAAACTTCAAAGAGAGAAGCCTTGGAAAAGGCAGAGTTAACGAGAAAAATTGACAAGCTTTTCAATCATTACAATGTAGCTCAATAGAGGTGTGTAGAGTTCCAAGTGAGAGTGTAACTCCTTGAGAAAGGATAGATAAGAGTCCCCTCTTATGCATTTACAGGGACATCAGCACCATCAACATCTAGGTCATCACTTGTTATCCATGAAGAAGAAGCAGTTCAACCTGACACCAATGTTGATGTCCCCAATATATCATTGGTGCCATATGATGATGACGAGCCTGAAACCACTAGATCTACTGATCCAACTCAATCTCAGCTCTGGGAGAAGATTATTGAATTAGAAAATTAGTTGAAGGAATCAGAAGATCTATTAGCCTAACAACAAAAGGAGATAGTTAGCTTAGTGCTAACTCATTTAAATGAAAAGGTTGATGGTAGACTTAACAACATTCATGCCTTGTATTATTTATTATTTAATGCTATTTAGTAATTTGATGATGATAAAGGGATGGTGGTTCCCTTGTTCACAAAATGGTTGCAAAGGGGAAATGAACTTAGAATAATGTCTATGGATTCCAAGTATCATGTTGAGAGGCCACCTACACTCCAACCAACTTATTTGTTGGTAAAATCAATGCAGGAGGTCCAAATTTTGCCAAAAAATATAGAAAGAAAGATAAGGGAGCTGATGAGAAATTTCAGTGAGTTAAGCGAAACTCTTTTGCTAGATATTGAGGATGAAAATGGGGCAATCAAGCCTCTACAATTTTGGAAAGAGGAGGTAGAGAAAGTCATCAGTACCTAGGTAGAGTTAATATGTGAAGGGTTGAACATGGATATACTGGAGGATAGCATGGATAAAATAATTGCCATGGGGTCATTTTTTGAATCTTTTGAAAGAGAGGCAAATCAAGTAACCATTAAATACACTCCATACAGAGCTAAAGTTGATGAAGTCATGAGTTATGAATGGCCTATTGGCCATTTGGTGGAATTGATTATGTATTACATTGATGTTTTGTCCTTGATGTCAATACTAGCTGATTGGATGCTTTATTGGCACCCTTCTGGTCCTGGTTGGTTCATAGGTTTTTGGTTATCTTGGATCTAGTGTGATCCAGTTGAGTCTGGTATAATCTAGTGATGGAATTGGCTTGTTCATGATACTTATACTCATATTTGGTCAGTTGGTTTTGGTCTGGTGATTGGATGCTATCCTGCTTACTTAGAATATTGGTTTTTGGTTCCGGCAAGGGTTTCACCGATAGAGCTTTTGGTGGAGATCTTTGATGCATTACATAATTGGTATTGGTGCAGCTTCTGATGGAGTTTTAGAATGATGTTGGTGATCATATTCAAGACTTGGTGTTTTGAGATCATTATTGAAGTGTGTGGACCTATACTTGGTCCCGGTTGATCTAGGTTATGGACTGGCATTGATGTAATGTGTGGATAGGACCTATTGTTGTATTTCTAGGATGTCTTATGTGTTGGATATTATTTGTTTCGGTCGAAGGCTGACATGGTTTATAATTATGTATTTGGTTTATTGTGTGGTAGCCTGCCTGATTGTTTATGGTCGAGGGTTTGTATAAATAAGATGTAAGATCTCATTGTAGATCATCATGGTTATTGTAAGAGGTCATGGTCAAGGAATGTAATGTATGAATAATGTAATATCATTCAAGCAGAGGAGTTAATCCATTATTGGACATTGAATTGGGTTTGTGTAAGAGGATTTAGTCCTCTAGTATTGAGCTTAACTAGAACTTTACTCAGGCATAGGAGATGATATCTTTTGCAGTTCAACACTTATGTGGATTGTAGTCTGGACATGTATGTAGTCAGTGAGGCTCCTTTTGTGATGAGCAGTGTGCTCTAGATTATTGGACTTCCTGCAAGTGAAAGCCCCTTCATTGTAAATTCACATACTTATTGTAGAAGTATTATCTGATTGTGGGTAGGCTTCCCACCATGGTTTTTTCCTTTACCGAGTTTTCAACGTACAAATCTTGGTGTTGTGTGGATGGTATTTATTCTATATTTATTATTTATACTTAATTGGAGTAACTGCTATTCCGGTATTAAACTTTTAAATTCCTAATGCTTTCGGTAATCTATGACAAGTGATTCACCCCCCTCTCAGTTGTCATTTGGTTATATGAACTTTTTAACAATTGGTATCAGAGCTTTGGTCCTCTCTACAGAAAGCTTAACTACTTAAGGAAGATCCTATGGCGAGTAATAGTTCAAGTTCATCCAGTTCTTCTGGAGCTATTTTTCAATGGGATATATTGAGGCTTGAAGGAACAAATTACACAATATGGAAGATTCAGATGGAGACTCATCTAAGATGTATTGGGAAGGAGATTTGGGAGATAACACATAATGGTGTCACACCCTATAATCTGAGATCTAGAAATCCTCCTCCAACAAACCTGGACAAGGAGCTTGAGAATTATTGTAGAGAAAGAGAAGCCCTCTTGTGTGCACTTTCTAATCAACAAATAATAGGATTAACCCACAAATCATCTGGAAAGGCTATATGGGATAAGTTGCAGACTCTTAATGAAGGTGACCCTATAGTGGAGATTGATAAACTTGATGGTTACAAGGTGAGATATGAAACTTGAATATGGAAGAAGATGAAAGGATTACTGCATTCATGGAAAGGGTAAATGACATTGTTATGGGAGTTCAATGTTGTGGTGGAAATCTGAGCGAAGATGAAATTGTTTCTAAAGTCCTGAGAGCCCTACCACCGGCTTACAAAATGAAGGCTACTACTATTAATGAGTTGATTACAGTGGCTAATACATCTATCAACAAATATACTTTGGTTGGGAAACAATCTGGTTTTGAGCTTGAGGAATTTGGATCTTCTGGAGCTGTGAAGACTGAACCTCCTTTTCATGCATCTACATCTACAACTAGTAAGCAACATTGGAGAGCTTTATATGCAAAAAAACTAGAAGATATTAAAAGAGACGATGATGAGTTTGAGAAACTTGAAGCACTACTTGCTAGAAGAGTAGCGAAAGGACCGATAGGAAGTAAGTATGAAGGAAAAGAACCTTTTAAATGTTTTACATGTAATAAGATTGGTCATTTTGCATCTAGATGTCCTCTAAGAAATTCAAGATTTGAAGAAAGAGGTAAAAGATCATTTAAACCTAACCCTGGATATCAGAACAAGTATAGATTCAAGAAAAACAAAGACAAATCATGCTACATAACAAATGAAGAAGGCATTACTGATTTGGATGATTAATCAATAGAAGACTCTGCTAGTGGATCTGGCATTGGGAAGGAATGGGTATTCCTAGCTATCAAGTAAGATGATCCAGTACTGGAAGAGAATGTACCTGAGGAGAAGGCAATTTCTTCTAAAATTGAGGATAAGGATGAATGGGTAATTGACAGTGGTTGTTCACATCATATGATTGGAGATAAAGGGAAGTTTCTATCTTTGCAAGAATTTGATGGTGGACTAGTTAGATTTGGAGATGACAAGGCATGTATGATTAAAGGGAAAGGAACTATATCATTGGATGGTAAGAACAATACTGAAAATGTTTATTATGTTGAAGGTTTGAAGCATAATATTTTGAGTGTAGGACAATTCATAGATAAGGGATTCCAATTAAAGTTCAAGGATGGAAAATGCAAAATCATTAACATATCTGGCTTGGAGATTGCAATCGGTTCATAGACAAAAGGTAACATATTTTATTTGAACTATGGTGAGAAGACATGTTTGATTACACAGTTTGATGAGACTTGGTTATGGTATAAAAGGGTGTGTCATGTGAATTTTGATTGCATTGTGAAGATCAGTTCAACTAAGGTTGTTAGAGATATACCTAAGATTATGAAGCCCTATAATCCGGTATGTAAAGAATGTCAAATGGGTAAATAGGTTAGAACCTCTTTTAGGAGTATACTAGATAAATCAAATAATGTTCTTGACCTTATTCATACTGATTTGTGTGACCCTGCTATAGTTAAAAGTTTTCATGGTGATATATATTTAATGCTAATCATTGATGATTATTCTAGGATGATGTGGGTTACTTTTTTGAAATAAAAATCTGAATCATTTGAAAATTTTAAAATCTTTAAGGCTAAAGTGGAAACTAAGACAGGATTGAAGATTAAATGTTTGAGATCAAATCGTGGTGGAGAATTCACATCCGGTGAGTTTAATAACTTTTGTGACAAGCATGGTATAAGAAGAAATTTTTTTGCTCCCCGTACACCTCAGCAAATGGAGTTGTGGAAAGGAGAAACAAAACTATCTTGGATGTTACTAGAAGAATGATGATGGAAGCTAATCTACCTCATATCTATTGGAGAGAAGCAGTGAGTACAATGGTTTACACATTCAATATAGTACATATCGAAGGAGAAACCGGTAAGACACCTTATGAATTATGGTTTGGCAATACACCTATAGTTAAGTATTTCAAAATTTTTGGTAGTAAATGTTATATGAGGAGAGATGATACTATTGGGAAATTTGATCCTAGAAGTGATGAAGGCATATTTTTTGGTTATTCTAATGAAAGAAAAGCATATAGATGTTATAACAAGAGATTGTAGAGAATAGTGGAGAGTGCTAATGTTAAGGTAGATGAGCTGAGAAAAAGTCAAATAAGAATTTATGAGAAGGAACCGGCAGTGAAAATGATTATATCTGAACCGGTAGCACCTTTACCAAAATAGAGAGTTGAACCAGTTACTACGACAACATCAGAGAATTCTACAGTAACTAAAGAATAGGGAAGAGGAAGAGAGAGTCAGAAGACTCCTAGGTATGTGAGATTGAATCATTTTGAAGATCAAATCATAGGGGATAAGAGCAATGGAGTGATGACAAGAAGAAGTCTGGCAACTAATGAGGTATGATTAATTTCACAAGTTGAACCAGTATCAGTAATTGAGGCATGTAAAGATAAATTTTGGTTAAAAGCTATGGAAGAAGAATTAGATCAAATTGAGAAAAATAAAACATGGAATTTGGTTCCCCGACCTAAAAATAAAAATGTTATTGGAACTAAATTGGTTTTTAGGAATAAATTGAATGAGGATGGTCAAGTTATAATGAATAAGGCTAGATTTGTTTGTAAAGGATATTCTTAGAAGGAAGGAATTTATTATGGAGAAACTTTTGCACCGGTAGCTATGATTGAAGTTGTAGGATTATTTCTTGTCTATGCTGCTTATAAAATCTACAAGGTTTATCAAATGGATGTTAAATGTGATAGTTCTTATACTTAAAGATAAGTACAGATGCCAAGCTAATAAGATGAGAGGGGGGGTGAATCATACAAACTTAATATTCCATAAAAACATCATATTCAACCTCGGTAACATATACTTCAGTAATATAACCAAAACTGCTAAACATGCAAACTCAAAAGTATATAAACATCATAACACTCATAACACCAGATTTAACGTGGAAACCCAAATAGGGAAAAACCACTGTGGCATTTCGGACCCACTAAGAAATATACTCTTCTAGAGTATGCTCAGTTAAAAGAAAATCTTGTTAAAGATTACAAACACATTGCTAGATGTGACCCGGTTAAGGGATTTCCCTCAGATTTGTTATGATCTTCACCTTGTTAGAAGTGATCTTGTTAAATGATTTCAAACACTCAATCAAAATGTCACCTTGCTAGAGGGTTTTACAAATAAGACCGTTAAGTCCACTCGGTTAAGAGATTTTCTGTCACTTCACAAAATAACAGTAATAAAAATCTATTTGCAAGTTCACATCTAAAATGCTAAAGTAGATTCTTATTTGCTCAATACAATATAGACATAGAACTAATATTGTCCATCTGCTAGGCACTATACTCTATTATTCAAAATAGATCTTGAAGCTTCTGTGCTTGGTAATCACTATGTAGCATCCCTATGCATACACTTGCCTGCATCCATTGTTTATCAAAAGTTCCCTATTTATAAACAATTTGCCAACCATTTAATCTCCTTGATCACATTTCCCATGATCAATCATAGCCATCAGATCTTCAAACTTTGACCAGGTTCAATGTATCCTTAGATCTAAAAACATTTTACCCTGCCTTGGAACTTGCATATATTTCTTGGAACTTGTGCTAGGGTATTGCGGTTCAATCTGAGTTGTAGATCTTCCTGCTGATTATCCTTTGCCATAGATTCTTTAACAAACTTCATTCACAACATACCAATCATTTAATCATAGCCAGCTCATCAACTTCCTTCATTAAATAATGCTTTTATTCATTCAATGCATTTTGTTATTACTCGATTGCAACTCAGTAAATACTAAACTTCACTTGGTAGACATTCTGCCTTCATTAACCGATAGTGATAACCTTAGGTTTTACCAACTAAGTTCCTTAGGGTTTACCGACTAGGTTCTTTGCTCGGTAACATAGTATAGTATTAACCTTTCAATCAATAACATATGTAGGATATCAAAACAATCTAATCATCATGATCTCACCATTGTCTTACTCGGTAATAGTTGCCCATTGAATAACTTATTTCACCCCTTATCCATCATATTCTTTCTGTGTCTTTTACCGACATCTTTATACTCATTAAATCATACTTCTCAAGATATGGCAACATCATACTGAATTACAAAATCAATTTCTTGACATCAATGACAAAATAATAATATTAAGATAGTAAACATCCTTAATCAGTTTTATCCATAATCATCAACAACCTTCTCAATATCCTTATTGAAATGCCAACAATCTCTCCTTGTCTGTTATAATGCCAAATGCCAACAAAATGTGCATTCGTGAATGGGGATCTTGATGAGGAAGTTTATATTGAGCAACCTGATGGTTTTTCACTATCAGATGATACTGATATGGTTTACAGGTTAAGGAAAGCTTTATATGGATTGAAACAAGCACCTAGAGCTTGGTATGCAAGGTTGGATAAATATCTTTTGAAGCTTGGTTTTACTAAGGGTAGTGCTGACAGTAATTTATATTATAAAATCACTGATGATGATATATTAATTATTGAAGTATTTGTTGATGACATTATTTTTGGAAGTGAAGATAAATTATGCATAGAATTTTCTAAGAATATGGAGAAAGAATTTGAGATGTCTATGACTGGTGAGATGAATTTTTTCTTAGGTTTGTAAATTACTCAAACTAACAAAGGTATTTTTATTTGTCAAACTAAAAATGCTATGAAATTGTTGAAGAAATTTGGTATGTGAGATTCTAAACCGATAAGTACACCTATGATTACAAGTGAGAAATTGGCAAGGAAAGATATTTCTGGACCGATAAATCCTATAAGATACAAATCTATGATTGGAGGTCTACTTTATTTGACTCAGACTAGGCCTAACATTATGAATGCTATTTGTATTGTTTCAAGATTTTAGAGTGATCCTAGAGAAAATCATGAGATGCCGGTGAAAAGGATTATTAAATACTTGCAAGGTACATCAAAATATGGTTTGTGGTATCCTAAGGATGATAACTTTACTTTATGTGCATATACAGATGTTGATTGGGCTAGAGATGTTGATGACCGGAAAAGTACTTCCAGTGGAGCTTTCTTTCTTGGAAAGAAGTTGGTTTCATGGATCAACAAGAAATAGTCATGTACTTATTTATCTACTAT
Source organism: Cryptomeria japonica (assembly GCF_030272615.1). NCBI lineage: Eukaryota > Viridiplantae > Streptophyta > Pinopsida > Cupressales > Cupressaceae > Cryptomeria > Cryptomeria japonica. Next base: position 463,522,661 of record NC_081410.1, on the reverse strand, counting down.
TGAAGCTAAGTATTTTGGTGCTGCTACTAATTGTACACAAGTTTTATGGATGAAGAAAATGTTGAAGGATATAAAGGTGGATTGCGATGCACCAGTAGTTATTCACTCGATAACTTTACTTCTATTGATATATCAAAGAATCTGGTATTTCACTCTAAGACAAAACTCATATCTATCAAGTATAACTTTTTAAAGGAGAAGGTGGAAGCAAATGAAGTTAAACTAGTTTATGTGAGCAATAAAGAACAGATTGTAGATATTTTCACTAAACCTTTATCCAAGGAATCATTTGAGTACCTGAGAGATAGATTGGGGGTTTCTGCCCCTCTGGCAGAGACTTTATTGATACAATTTTGCATCAATCTGGCATGCATTATCAGAGATACTATTCATTTCAGGACTGATGAGGGATGCTACTGCTCAGGGAGAGTAGTCATCTTTGAGATTCAGAGGCTTATAATTTTTCTTTGATATTTTTGTCAGATTGTTAGCATTGATGTCAAAGGGGGAGAGATAGTGACGTGAAAAAGAAGTTTAGAACTTTACAGAGATATTATTCAAAGGGGGAGAGTTATTGATATTCAGAGCTATATACAGGAGATTGTTGTCTGTCTTCCATTGGGGAAGACTTGTTTGGCATTTCTTGGTACTTAGATGCTTTTTACTTCTAGTGTTGCCATCAATGCCAAAGGGGGAGATTATTGGCCATTTGGTGGAATTGATTATGTGTTGCATTGATGTTTTGTCATTGATGCCAACACTAGCTGTTTGGATGCTTTATCAGCACCCTTCTTGTCCCGATAGGTTGAGTGTATTTTGGTTGTTTTGGATCCGACATGATCCAATAGGCTCCAGTATAGTTTGGTGATGGAATTGGCTTTTTCATGATACTCATGCTCATATTCGGTCAGTTGGTTTTGGTCTGGTGATCGGATGCTATCCTGCTTGCTTAGAAGCTTTGTTTTTGGTTCCGCCAAGGGTTTCACCAGCAAAGCTTTTGATGAAGATCTTTGATGCATTGCATAATTGGTGTTGGTGCAACTTCTGATGGAGTTTCAGAATACTATTGGTGATCATGTTCAAGAATTTGTGTTTGGAGATTATTGTTGAAGCGTGTGGACCTATAATTGGTCTCGATCGATCTAGGTTATGGACCGACATTGATGTAATGTGTTGATATGACCTATTCTTGTATTTCTAGGATGTCATATGTGTTGGATATTATTTGTTTTGGTCTAAGGCTGACATGGTTTGTAATTATGTAAATTGTTTATTGTCTGGTAGCCGACTTGATTGTTTATGGTCGAGTGTTTGTATAAATAAGATGTAAGATCTCATTATAGATCATCATGGTTATTGTAAGAGGTCATGGTCAAGGAATGTAATGTGCAAATAATATAATATCATTCAGGCAAAGGAGTTGGTTGATCATTGGAGATTGAGTTGGGTTTGTGTAGGAGGATTTAGTCCTTCCGTATTGAGCTTAACTGAAACTATCCTCAGGAATAGGAGATGCTATCTTTTGCAGTTCAACACTTCTCTGGATTGTAGTTTGGATTTGTATGTAGTCAGTGAGGCTCCTTTTGTGATGAGAAGTGTGCTCTAGGCTATTGGCTTTCCTGCGAGTGCAGCCCCCTTCATTGTAAATTCACATACTTACTACAGAAGTATTATCTGACTATGGGTAGGCTTCCCACCATGGGTTTCCCCTTTATCGGGTTTTCCACGTACAAATCTTGGTGTTGTGTGGATGGTATTTATTATGTGTTTATTATTTATACTTAATTGGATTAACTTCTATTTCGGTATTATTGTTTTGGGTTCTAGTATTAAAATTTAAATTGCCAATGCTTTTGATAATCTGTGACAACTGATTCAACCCCCCTCTTAGTTGTCTTTCGGTTATCTGAACTATCTAACATGGCCATCTAATGAAGAGTACAATGGATGGAGTAGGATGTATTTGAATGATGAATAAGGGTTGTAAATAATTTGATATAACTATTTTTGTCTTCTAGTGGTGGATATATTTTTGAACTGGAACAACAACAATGGTGATAAAATACATCATGAATTTTAGAGAAGTGGCCACAGATTTTGATACTAGTTATAACTTTCCTAAGGATGGAATATTGTTGTAACAAACTTCAGGTATGTTTAATCATCCTGATGACATGTGTCTATTGGCGTGAAGCTTTTTTTCTCCCTTGTTTTCGACAAAAGGAAAATCAAGGCCATTAGAAAGGGTTCTTAAATCTTTAAATAGGGTCTCTTTGTGTAGGTCCAATCGGTAGGATTAGGTTCTATCTTTGAGAAGTCATAAGTAAATAGCAGAGAATTGCAATGTCATTTTGCAGAGCAAAATAGAAGATAGTCATTAGTTTCAAATTTCAAATGGGGTTCTCTAGTAAATGAAATGTATTTGATTATTTGATAGAAGATAGATTTTGAATTTAATACAAATATAATTCCAAATCTTTACTCTCCTGTGTATGATTTTATCTTCTTTTGAGTCAATGGGATCAAGGGTTTCGTTTGCTCATTGCATTGTTATGATGTATGTAGTTTTCCATCTCACGCTTTAATCCAAGGGGTTAATTAAAATGCTTGAATGAAATTACAGATGGATAAAGCTTATACTAGGATTTGATAAGTAGTTTGGGTGAGAAATTGCAAAATGAAATGATATTGTAATGCATTACCTTTAAAGAAAAAATTGCTATTGGATAAATTTCTATCAAGTTTTCAGTGATGTTTCATAAACTCAAAGCTCAATGGAGTAAGGCACTGGTATTTGCTATCAAATGTCATTAGGTTGTCAATTTCTTGTTTGTTTCACTGATGGTTGTCATAAATGATTATAATAAAGAAATATTTCCAAGTTTTTATGTATGTTTGAGGTGTCCTATTATCTCATGCTCCAGATAAGGTTGAGGACCACTGAAGAATTTTCCATTCTTAAGCATTCTCCCTATTGTTGAGCCAATATATGAGATTATTTGCTTTGTTTTTATCAAAATTCATGAATGTGGCACAGAGATGACAAATTTGCTAAGGGATTACCCTCTTCGGTCGTATAGAGCCCAAAGTGTAGAAGAATTTGTAAATCCTTGTTGCAGTTGGTCCAAGTTTGAAGGATATTGATAGTTGGAAGTGGCTTTCCATAGGTATTTTGAGGAATCAACTTGGTTTTTGCCTCCCACAGTGTAAACCCATTTTTGAGCACCAACACATTCCCTGATTATGTTTCTTTTAGACTTATGTTAACTTTAGTTACATGTTATCAATTAGGAGTAGACATACTCAATTGATCTATTGAAGGATGTTCATACTTATATGGTGCCCCTCCCATGGCCTTAAGTTCTTTTATAGATATAGTTTAGGAGTGGGAAGGCCTGACCATCCAAGGGGCGTTGATCTAACATAATCAAGCCTCCTTGTCTTCATGAAAGGACTATTCGGTTTTGCATGAGTTATAAAATTGGGGTCAGGGCCTAGAGAGGCTACCAAGGTAACTCATGTTGAGGTTATCAAATTAAACTCTTTCCTTTTGACACTCTAGTATCCTATCATGTGTGGTTGTGAGTAGAAGCCTATGGTGGACCCTAGTCATGCTTCATATTTATCCTTGTTTTGGACTTTATACTTGTGCATACCTTACATTCCCTTAGATGTTAGTGTTCTTCTAGAGAGTAGATCTTGTTTACCTTCCTTATTTTCTTATGTATTTGAGGCCTTGTGTCTATCTCTTGAGCATGGTGGGTTGGACCTAAGGGTTCCACATGGTCAAGTGGTTGTTTCCAATCTCCATTGGGGACCAATGGACTTGTTCCTATGCATTGGAAGGATTTTGTCTTCTTCATCCCAATACCTTTTCATTCTAGTTGCAAGTTATTCAATCATTGTAATCAGGATTTATGCTATGTATCAGTGAGAAGCATTGTAATTATATTATTATTGATTCTTGAACACTCCATAAGGATGTTGATGTAATTTAGAATGATGCAATTAATATTCATTGCAAAGATAGAATAGTGTTTAGATAGATCGGTGTTGGTAACGATTACTCATATGTGATTGTATGTCCTATCTTACTTCATGTTGAAAGGTTATCATAGGAACATTTGTGTGGTACTTAAAATGAACTTAGTTGTAGGTGTAGATATTCTTATGGTATGTAATGTTATAGTTATTTAATTAATGATTTACGTAATAGAGGACATAGTTTTCAATGTATGTCTATATTTTGCTTATGCATTGTAATGGTCATATTATGATGTTTATCATGAAGTGTTAAAGATATAATGTATTATATGTAAAAAAAATATTTCTATGCTATTTTAGTTCTTTAGTTGTTACTTCTTTGGGCTTCCTTATGTTAGACTTGTGTGAATATTATTATCATTGATGTTAAACCAGTTATCCGGTTTGGATCGAACAACATATGCAATTCATTGTTGTCAATCCTATTATCTAGTTTGGTTCGAATGTTGTATGTAGTTGGTATGTGTAGTTTTTGTTATGAGCAGGTGTTGTACCTTATAGTATTTCTATGAGATGTGATGTAGTAAGATGGAGTTGATATAATGGAATGACTTCCATAAGATCACTATCTGCAGAATTTTGAATTATGCTTACATGAGTCCCAGTAACAGTTACGCGTCTTGGTATCAACTATTTTGGTTATGTCAGGTGTATCTCTTCATGTCTCATGGTTTGGTATCCTTGGTACATGCAGAGTCTATAGTTTGGAGTTTTGGAGATGTCATGTTTGATTTTTGCGTTAATGGGTTAGTATCTATGGGTTCGGATGACCCAGTCCCATTCTGGTAATTAAGGTATATGCATCGGTAAAATAATTATGCAAAAGGAAGCATGCAAAGATCTTGTGGAGGTTTACATATTTATCATGTTTGTGCTCAAGACTTTATTGAGTAATGTGTTATGCTAGGCTGACACATTATCCTAGTTTATGAGTCCTCTGACACACACACGCACACATACAAAGAGAGAGAGAGAGAGAGAGAGAGAGAGAGAGAGAGAGAGAGAGAGAGAGAGAAGCATGTGGTTTGTGTGTGTGAGTAGGTAGTAATAGTGTGAAGTATAAAGTTGTAGACAACAAAGGCAGTTGGTACAGAGTTAGAGTGCACATTGTATTGTAGTATTACAATAGTCCTTTAATGAACTTGTTGCAAGTACTTGAGGAAAGTAGTACAAAGATCTTTCACTCAATTTCTTGTAAGGTTTGTGTATTGTGATATGAGTTTAATCTTGGAACCAATCTCATGCATTCAAAGATGCAATCCTTTTTAGTTCATTCTTACTTGTTGTAGTGAGTGTTAGCAACAATAATGAAGGAAAACTAAGAGGGGGGGTGAATCAGTTTTCACCGAATCTCCAAACTTAACCACAATAAAAGATCTAATAAACTATAGCAATAAAAATATAAGAAAATTGATAACACAACACACAACACCAATATTTTGATGTGGAAAACCCAGTTAAGGGAAAAACCACAGTGGGAACCTACCCACAATAAGATGATGCTCTATAGTAGTATGTGAAATTATGACAATGTGGAATGCACCAGCATTCAGACACACTTTGTAGAGCTCACTTCTCAAAAGATAATGACTCAAAAGGCTACAACCCTCAGGGAACTCTTACTGACTTACAACAAGATTCAGACTACAAACCAGAAGAATGAACTGAAAGAATACAATCTCCAAATGCCTGATGACAGTTTCGATTAAGCACAATGTATTATCTGCAACATAAATCTCTTCTCAATCACAATGCTGAAGGATGAATCAATTGTTCTCACATACACCACTCTCTAATAATAAAGACACAACCATGATACCCAAATTACATGACAATATCACCTATTTAAACAAATCATCGACCTTGACAACAAGGTCGACTAAACCCTTAACTCACAATTACAAAATTACATCACACGATACAAAGATCAACCACCTGACCAATATAATGATATACATGATATAACATTTCCCTAAACCAAATTCCCAAATGCTCAACTCCACCGAAAATTATGCCAAGATCAACTGCAACACGCTACACCACTAGAAATACCACATAACATGAAGAACATTGCTAGTTCAGAAAAATCACATAGAACACGCACAATGATCAATCTGGAACATCAAAAAAAATATGAAATAATTAGAAAACACCATCAAGCATGTTAGAATCATTAGTAACAATTGTACCAACACTACTTATCAAATTTTCATTGATCAACATATGAACCTCAAGAACACTTAAACAACAACAACTATCACAATAAAAAGATAACTTGTGGAGAAAAAAATCATGAACCATCTAAAATGAAGATACACAAGACCATCCTAAACAATCTCCCAAAATCTCATCTAAAGATCGGATCACATCAAAATATACCAGAGGAAATACTGAATGCAAAGCATTGATCAGATAAATAAATTTCAAAACCAGATCATCTGATATTATCAATTAGGATTTCCGGATAATTGAAACCAATACACTAGAATATAATGATACTAGAGATACTCCATACACCAAATCATGATCTGAATAATCCAATCTGCAATCATGGGAGCAAGAATATGTTGACTTCAATGACAACAACATATCCTAGCAGCAGTAATGTCCAACAATGAGCATTCTGACAGTAAGCCGATTTGGTATTTTTGCAGTGAGTCATTCTTGTAATCTAGTAGTGAGCCATTGTACTGGAGGGGATTTGTCACCTCCAAGATGATGAATCTTAGAGGATAAATCAATCCACCCCTACCTCACTCAAACTGACACTAAGGCGATCCAGGGGATAAAAATGACAGAGTTAATTAGTTAATCGCAATCTGAGGCTCTCAGACGACTCTATCAAGCCTTTGTCCAAAGGATGAGTGTGTAGGTCTGGGACACTAGCATGACATGATATCATCCTATACGGACAAGGTACAAAATTCATACAGGAAGTTCCAAGTGTGATTATAATGCAATAAAACATGGAAAGTAATGAAGCTAAACTAGTAAATGTGATATATGAAATAACCAAGATAAAATGGAAGGAGGAAAAGGGAAGAAAGTAAACAAACAATAGGTCCATGCTATGAAGCCTCCAACTAGATGAATCTTATCTAATTCACCTGCACACAAGCCAGAAAATAAAATGTTGGGGGTTGTGTTTGGAGTTTGCCTTAGTCAGACCCCCATTTTGGTGTTTCCACCTCCACATACAACCCAGATAGACTGATAGAATAAAAGATATATGAAAGATAAAATAAACAAAATAAGGGAGATGTGATAAATCCCAAGATGCTCAAAGATAGGATAAATAGATAGATATTATTGAATAGGCTTGACAAAAGCCAAGAGAGTTGCAAGATATATCATGAGATCTTGAGAGTTTTATAGAAAACTAGAGACTGTTGTAGCAAGAGCCAAGAGAGGTTGAATAACCAAGAGAGCCAAGAGAAATTGCTTGGAGAATCTAGAGAGATTGTGTAGACACCTAAAATTAATATTTAATTAATTTAAGCCTATCAATATAATTAATTAATTTAATTGTGTTATCCTTTTCCCTCTCGAAATTAATTAAATCTAATTTAATTAATCCTATCACTATTGTCCAATAATTAATTTATCAAATAAATTAATTATTCCCCTATTCCTCTAAAGTCCCCTCCAATAATCATTTGCTCTAAACCCACTGAGTTAATTAATTCTAATTAATTAACCTAGTCATGTGATTCCTACAAATCACTTTTCCTAATCTCATTAGCCTAATTAATCCTTCTAGAATCTCTCATAATCATGCTTATAATTATCCTTCAATTTTTAATTCCCACTCATGTCACATCAACATTGAGTCTCTCAAAGAAACTCAAATTTCTTTGAATCCCTCAATGTATCCTTATTTTGGAATTTTTAATTCCTCATATTTGAAATTCAAATTTCTCCCCCCTTTTCCCAAGGAATTTTATATTCTTGTTTATTTTCCCAAGGCACCCTTGATCCATGCCTTGTATCTCAAATAAATCTTGGCCCTCCATTGGCCTTCTCCAATCTATAAATTGGAGCCTATTCTCCTCACAAATCATCCACTTCTCATGCATTGTCATGCTGCTCTTTTCTCCTCTCTCTTCATAATCCTCTATCAAATCCATCCATCCTTAATCTTTCAATCCAATCCAAATATCAATCCATCTATCTTGTTGAGCACAAAGGAGATCAATCCACATCCAAATCAAGCAAGCAACACATCAAGTGGAGAATCAAGGGCGCATCCTCATCATCCACTTCATCAAGCTCAATCCGAAAGAGAAGGTAAAATAGTAAAGTAAAAATGATCTCTTGATGTTTTAGTGTTTTCATGTTTATTTCATTGTGTTTTTTTATCATTTTACCTTTCATCTCATTTTCCCCTCTTCATTCTGGCATGCCCGGTGGGACCCATGTCCCAAAGTTAACAAAAAATTGAGTTTTTGGTGAAAGTTTCTCATAGGCTCATGCTTCAGCGCAAGTGCACATGTATTGGTGTGACTATTTTCTAGATTAGCATGACCACCTACTAACCAGCACGACCGTCTCGGCTTCGGCGCTACCGCAAGAAAATTCAAAAATTTTCTGGAACCTCACTATTCTTCAGTGCGACCCCCACACAAATCCATCTATCTCCTCTTCTTCATTCTTTCTGTTCTTCTCACTTCTATCTCTATTCAGTTGTCGCTTTAGAGTGACTGCTCTGCAATTAGCGCAAGCATTTTGTTAAAAAAATTAAATTTGAATTTTTGGGCCCTAACTCTAGTTGTTTTGATGTGAGTGCCTGCACATTGACGCGAGCACCTATGCATCAGTGCGAGCACCTGATAATCAGCGCGACTGTAATTTTTTTGTTTCTATTATCTGCTTTGTTTAATATTAGTATTTTGTCTATTAACGCGACCATTCACGCATTAGCATGACTGTCTGCTAATCAGTGCGCCCATAGGAATAAATGTAGATAGGACCAGAGGGATCTATCTTGGGGCTACCCTAAGAGAGGTGGACAAGGGCACCACACCCTTGTCCTATCCTATCTTGGGGTCCAGATAGGGTCTTGAGGCCATCTCAGGGCTCAAATGAGAGAAATTCAAGGGTGAAGGCATAGAAAGGGGTCTCGATTGGAGAAGAAGATACCATCACCAAGGTGAGGGTTTCAAATTTGGTTAAAATTGCAAGGGTCACAATTTTATGACACTATAGCCCCCACCTAGGTGATCTTGGAAAAGAGAAAGATCAATTGGTTTGGCCCCCACCTAAGCGAACATGAAAAGAAAAATATCAATTGGTTTTGCCCACACCTAGGTGATCTTGGAAAAGAGAAAGATCGAGTGGTTTGGCCCTCACCTAGGCGAACATGAAGAAGCAACTAGCAAAGGAAACAAATGCAACAGCTAAAAGATAAAATGCAGCTATGAAGGCCCCCCCTTAGAATGATATGCATGGAAGGAATGTTATTCTAAGGAGAAGAGTGGTTGTGGCATGTCAACATAATGAGATGTTTTTTGTGGAATGCCACCAAGAGCAAGTGGCACATAGATATCCACAACATCAAAAGATGCAATGCAAGAGGACATGGGGATCCGATAATTTGGCATCAGGACCCATTGCAGTGTCAAAAGGATACATATTATCACTAGGAGATGGGTGTATTGTCATAGCACCAAATTTTTGGATCTGAAGAAGAGTTCATGAAGACAAAGATAGGATAAGGATAGAATGTGTAAAAGAAAAGGATAGAGGTAAGCCTCGATATAACTTGTTGTGTAAAGAAGAAGAAGGTACATCAATAGATGAAGAATTAATGACACCCGATTGATGAAGTTATTGGATCTTGTCATTCAAGGCCTTACATTCACTAGTAGAATGGCCAAGCACTTGATGATATGCACAGAAATAATCATTCTTAGGAAACTTATTATGTGGAGGAGGAGGAAGAGCAATCAAGAAATCCTTAAGTAGCTGCAACAAGATAACTTCTTGATCATGTAAAGGATGAGGGGCATGAAGTAATCCTTTCTCTTGTGGAGGAGGTTTTGACCACTCACAAGAAGGAGATGCAAAGATAACAAATGATGGAGGATGAGATGAAGATGGATTAGGCTTGTAACCTAAACCCATCATAAACAAACATGATTTCGGCTCCAAAGGCACCTTGACGCATTGACCCAAGCACCCGAGACCATTTCCTTTATATCCATACTTGGAAGCGATATTAAATCCTGGACCATAACATGATTGCAACTCATCCAAAGGGGGAGGATCACCTTTAATGGTGTAGTCAATGGTGTTCACATGATCCTACGATACAGAATAATAATCATCTTTGGTAGCAGGTGTGAAAGATGTTTTTGGAAGTTTAAGGTGGATATGGCCGACCTTGTATTCACCAACATGAGAATCAGTGAAATTAAGGGAACCCCAATCATCACCTAAACATTCATTCACTTTAGATGAAGAAGATAGTTCAATAGAAGATGTCTTATCAAGAGTAGACTCAAAGCTTTGTGCTTTCAGGAGATCTGGCTTAGGAGGATTTACTTTGGGAAAAAAATGTTTCTCAAGTGATTCCTTCTTCGAAACTTCTTCACCCTTCTGACTTTCCTTTTTAAAGGACACGAGAGAGGAAGAAGTCATCACTATGGAGGACACTATTGGAATATAATTTTGAAATGAAGACATAACTGAAATTTGAACCAGTGTCACTTCTTGACATAAGTGCACAACACCAGGGTCAACCTTGATTGTAACCACTTTATTATTTGCCACAAAATTCACTAAACCATGAAGTGTAGAAGAGACAACTCCCAAAGCATGAAGCCATGGTCAACCCAAGAGGTTTATAAGATAGAGGACCTGACATTACATATACCAGAGTAGAAATAGTGATAGGCCCAACCTTCAAAGGCAAGATAACCATTCTCAAAGCACTTTTTCCACTCTTATCGAAACCATGAATAAACAAAGAAGATGCTGCTAGGGAGTTCGGATCAACCTAAATCTTTGGTAATAAATCCATACTGCATACATTAAGTATGGAACCTGTATCAGTAAGAGTTCATCTAATTCCAATGCCATTAACATGAATGATTATCATTAATGGATCAGCCAAGTTCTTTACTTCCAGAGGCGGAAGTTCATGTGGATAGGATGTAATATTTGGAGAATCCGCACGAATATGATCCATCAACACATTTACATCTATCATGCTAGTAGAAGAAGGAAATAAGATATTTTGTAGAGATTCCTATAGCATACCTTGATAAATCAGGGCATTTGGAAGCAAATACAAAAGTGAGATTTTAGCGGGAGTAACACGAAGTTGCTCAATAACATCATAATCACTAGATTGCTTAACTGAAGGCTTAGGTGCTTGAGGAAGATCTGGTTGAGAAGGTGATAAAGAAGGTTGTGGATGATCAAGATGTTGCCTTTTTCTTTGAGTATTATAAGTATGAGCTACCATTCTATAGTAAGGAGCCTTAGATTGTGTATATCTCGTAAAATGATCTAGTGAGTCATTTTCAAAAGGAACACCATGAATAGATTTTACCTTCTTTGGAGAAGGGCTATCTGCATTCACATGAATGATTTGTCTCTTAAGCCTTTTAGGGGTGGTAGAGACATAAATGAAATTCATAGACTCATTATGATATGTAGAATATTTAGATGAAGGAATTTTCTCAACATCGACCTTTGGAAGATCATATATGAGTTGAGACTCATCATTCACTAATGCATCATCTCTAGAAGAGAGTACAGTAGAAGGAAGAGATGGTAGAGTAACATTAAGAAAGGTGTCAATGATTTCATCCTCTTGTAACAAAATATTCTCTAAAACAAAAGATATATTATGAGAGGGATCAAAGGCATAGAGTGACATAGGTAGAGCTAAGTCACCATCACAAGCATGAAAAGAAACATCATTAGCACTTTCAATAAAGCTATAAACTAAGTAAATAAAATAAGATAAAATATTCATTTTGAAATTAGTAAACTTAAACTGAAGAAATAATGCATAAATTTGTCGGCTGAAGGCCGATGAACCATTAAAATGGGGTTCGGGACAATGCCCTAAAATTTTTTTTTGGAAGAAAGGGGAAAGATTTAGAATTGTCCTTTTTTTTATTTGGGGAACATTGAATGATTAAAGGAATGATAAAGGATTCTCTAAAAATATTACAAAATAAGTGTTCATATCGGGTTCACCAAAATGTAGAGGAGGGGATTTGTCACCTCCAAGATGATAAATCTTAGAGGACAAATCGATCCGCTGCTACCTCACTCAAACTGGAGCTAAGCTGAGCCAAGGGATAAAAATGATAGAGTTAAGTAGTTAATTGCATTCCAAGGCTCTTAGATGACTTTATCAAGCCTCTGTCCAAAGGATGAGCACGCGGGCCTAGGACACCAGCGCAACGATCTATCATCCTGTATGGACGCGGTACAAAATTCGTACAAGAAGTTCCAAGTGCGATTATAATGCAATAAAACATGGAAAATAATGAAGATAAATTAGTAAATGCGATATACAAAATAACCAAGATAAAATGGAAGGAGAAAAAGGGAAGAAAGTAAACAAATAATAGGTCCATGCTATGAAGTCTCCAGCTACATGAATCTTCTCTAATACAACCTGCACACAAGACATACAGGAAAATTTTTGGGGTTGTGTTTTGGAGTTTTCCTCAATCAAACCCCCATTTTGGTGTTTCCACCTCCATGAACAACCTAGATAGATTGATAGAATAAAAGATAAATGCAAGATAAAATAAATGCAAGAGGAATGTGATAAATCCCAAGATGCTCAAAGATAGGATAAATAGACATATATTACCGAATAGGCTTGACAAAATCCAAGAGAGTTACAGGAGATATCGTGAGAGCTTGAGAGTGTTGTAGCAAACTAGAGACTATTGTAGCAAGAGCCAAGAGAAATTGCTTGGAGAAGCTAGAGATTTTGAATAATTAAGTGAGATTGAATGGAGAGAAAAGATGGATTTAAAATGAGAGAAGAAGAGGGAAGGAGAGGGTTGCGAGTTGTTTGGAAGATTTTGAGTTGTTTTCGCTGACATGCACAAGTGACAAGTGGAAAGGCATGCTCAGGACCGACATTTGAATGTTGAGATATTGTGGGACTAATGCATGGTGTGTAGACGTTCGCGTGATGCACTAGTATCCAAATGAATCATGCTCAAAAATGACAAGAGACAAGGGAGGCATATGGCTAACATGAAACAGAAGCCAAAAGATAGATGCTAAAAGGTGTCTTGAGCATCTCGAGAGGGAAAAGGCTGATTCAAGGGATGAAATGAGCCTATTCAAGTGCTAGGCGAATGGACACCAAAGTGGTTACAAAAGATGTAGGTAGAATTACAAAGGGGTATGCAATTATTGACACTACAACCACCCTTTTGTAAGACAACTTATAGCTAGTTATATTCTCTTGAGAGTTAACACTCTCCATGGATTTTCCCATTTGGGTTTTCCATGTATAAATTCTTGTGTTTCTCTTGTGGCTGTGTTTTTATGATTATTCCAAATTTATTGTTTTATGTGTGTTGAGTATGATTGATAAGCTTGATATTTCGACAGAAGGTTTAAGTTTGGATAAAGTTTTAGAATCTGTGGGAATACTTATTCACCTCCCCTTAGTATTTTGATTCCTCCAACCAATTCAACAATTGGTATCAGAGCTTCGGTCCCTTGTCTCAAAGGTTAGCCACTTGAGGGAGATGCATGTTGGTTGAATCATGACACCTATGTGCACGGCCTAAAAAATTTAGTTGGATGAAGACTTGAAAACATCTCTTGAAGATTTGGAAAGTGTTGAACCAGAGAATGAGGAATTGAAAGAGAATGTGGAGGTAGAAAATGAATGTGTGCAAAAGTTGAGAGAGAAAATATAGAAATTCAAACAAAGCCATAAGGAGGTTAACAATCAGTTGAAGTAGGGAAATGAGATTGTTAAATATCCAATGTAGAATATTGAGGAGAAGGATAAGTTAGAGGAGACCTTGAAAGAAACAATCAAGCTAAAGTCTAAGGAATGTGAGAAGCTAGAGAAAGAAGTGAAGAAGTTAAAGAGAGAGAATAAGATTCTTGATAGTAGAAAACTTTTGGAAGACTTGATCAGCATGTAGAAAGCTCATTTGGACAAGATCGGACTTGGTTTTCAACCCGATGAGTGTTTGGATTAGAAGGATAAGGACAAAAGAAAAGAGGTTAAAGTTGAGAAGAAATCAAAAGATGTAGGAAAGACCCAGAATCAGATTACAAGTGCAAGAAGGCGATTGGTTCATCAACCTAACACGCAAAGGTACCCATCTTTTAATGGTTCTTATTTTCAATGCAATAAATTTGGACATAAGGCTACAAACTGTAGAATCATTCAATGTTATACTTGCAAGAAGTCATAAAGAAAATCATTGTAGAAACTATGTTGTGAGTCAAAATCATAATCCCATTGAGGCAAACAAGATGAATTACAACTTTCATGGATATTTTTTATACTTACAATGGCTATGGTCACAAAGTTAAGCAATCCAAATATAGATCTCATCTGGTAAACACAACAAGGATGTTTATCAATTGTTTCAAGTATAAGTAGTTTGGACATTATGCTAATCAATGTGGAAGTGGAAATATGAAGAAATCTACTGAGAAGAGTGTGATGAAGAATGATGAATCAAAGAAGAAAGAAAATTTAGTTTGGAGAAAGAAGTGAACAAAGGAAGCAAGCTTGACATACTAGAATCTGGTGTAGGCACCTCTTCCTCCGGTAACTAAGTATAATGCTTTGGGTTGGGGGAGTTCTCTTTTGAAGGAAAACTATTTTATCCTCCTCTATCTAAGTGGATCATGTTTTTGATTTGACATGATTGTGTTTAGATTCTATCTTGCAATCAAAGGTATTTTACGAACATCACCGATAAGATAGTTTTTTATGGCAAAACCCTAAAAGGAGATTTTTGGCAAGATAAGTATCGACTTTTTGAATTCACTCTTTCATTGTCAAGAATTTATTTTTTAGAATATTGAAAATAGTAGAAGGATAGAAAAGCGAAAGAAAAATGATTGTTGGAGAATCTAGCAGTGCAAAATTTTAGGTTTTCGAAAAGGTAAATTCTTGGATAAATTTGATCCAGAGAAAATCATAAACGTTGAAGTTGATCTGAGTGATACATTGAGTTGCGAAAATTTAAGGAATTGGAGTACAAAGGTATAAATCTATGGATTGAATTCCCTTGGTTCGATGATGTGGAGGTTATCAAGGTGATCCTTATTTGTGTGCGGGATGATAGCATCATGTTGGATAAACCCTATCTAATTATGAAGGAGGTTATCTCAAAGATCACCAATTTCTGTGACAATGGAGATGCTTCGGATAAGAATTCAATTAAGAACTAAGAATTGGAAACCCTAATTGTCATAAAGGGTGATCAACGAGAATTGGTTATTGACAAGATCGTTAACATTATGGTGAGGTATGTTTCCTATGATATTTCTTATAAGATATATTTCAGGAATAGGGAAGGTGCCACTTTGGCAATTGCAATGTATATGACAAATATGCTTGTAATGGAAAATAAATCATTTGAATTGTGTGAATTATTGAGAGAATTATTGTTGAAAAATATCAAGATGTCAAAAGTGCATAATTGTCCTTTCCAGTTTGGTTCATTGCTTGTATGTTTGATCATATATCATCTGGGATCCCTTTCAAAAAAAGACAATGTTATATGGAAATATAGTGTCTTGATTACAAGGTAGATATTCAGATATTTGAATAGTTTAGATAGTAAAGAGGAAGCTTGTAATGCACATTTCAAATCCATTCTAGACATGTGGTGCATTGGCCCACTATCCCCTGTTTCCGGTTTTGGAGGTTCTTCCTCCAGAAAGAGGAAAAGAAGATATTTTTTTTGAATGAGTTTTTGGAGCCAAAGAAAAGCAAGAAGGATTAACATGAGAGAGATATTATTGTAATTGAGGATTCATAGTCTCTTGTAGCTAAAGGAGAACTAGTTGTGGAAGCTAAAGAATCAGATGATGAATCAAACTTGCTGGAGTTGGTTAGTAGCTTTAATGGAATCAATAAAGTTGGCAAGATGTGGCTAACCTTGGTTGAGTCAGATAGAATTGAAGATGTTTTGTTGAATCACTTGATCTAGAAACATGAGCATTAAGGATATTAGTAATTTGCTTCTGGAATCTCTGAATAAAATTCTTAAGGAGAATTTATTTCAGCAATCAATTCAGGGTGGAGTATCTAAGGGAAAAGGAATTGATATGCAAAATCTATTGAATAAATGTGTTGATGCACAAAAATCCCTATTAGTGTGTATTGAGGAATTGGGAGACTGTATTCGCAGTGCCATTAGAGTCTACAAGTACTATATCTCTTGGTTGGTAGTTGTAGTGAAGAACAAAGCCAAAATTGGTGCTATTGAAGATGAGTTGAGTGCTTTAGGCAAATCTTTTGATTTTCTTGAAGATGAGGATGGTGAGCAGAGGAAAAGAATAAACTCTCTTCAAGGTGAACTCTTATTCTTGTAGATGCAGAGAGAAGACTCTGTAAATATGTCTTGGAAAGTAAAAGAGATTGTTGAGGCAAAGTTGGAGCATTTTTTCTAGCATTGTTTGACAGTGTTGTTGAGTATGAACATAACCAATATGCTTCAGACAATTTCTCCCATGTTGTTGATCTATTGGTGGAATGCAAAAGCCTTTGAGTTGGCATTAAACTAGCCATAGATTCTTGGGAAGTTCTTCTTTCAAAACTAAAGGAGAAATACAAGCTTATCTTTCTAAAGAAGAGCAGTGGAAGGTTCTATTTGGTTTGGTATTCAATTTTTGACATTGTGTATATACTCTATTTTTCTTTCTTTTCTTTTTTCATCAAAGGAATCCTTTTTCCTTGATGTCAAAAGGGGGAAAATGGAATGTGGATTTTGGATATAAGGAGATAAATGAGTTAGGGGGGGTTGAGTTATATGTAGATATGTTTTGGCCATCAATGACAAAGAGGGATATTGTTAGACGTGTGAATATTGTTGTCATTGATATCAAACCAGTTATTCGGTTTGGATCAGACATCATATGCAGTTCCTTGTTGTCAATCATGTTATCTGGTTTAGTCTAAATGTTGTATGCAATCGGTATGTGCAGTTTTTGTTATGAGTAGGTGTTGTGCCTTCTAGTATTGTTGTGAGATGTGATGCAGTAACATGGAGTTGATATAATGGAATGACTTTTGGAGGATCCCTATCTCTAAAATTCTAAATTATGCTTACATTAGTCCTGGTAATAGTTACGCATCCTGGTATTAGATATTTTGGTTATGTCAAGTGTATCTCTCCATGTCTCATGCTTCGATATCCTTGGTACATGTGGAGTCCGTATTTTGGAGTTTTGGAGATATAATGTTTGAGTTTTGCATTAATGGGTCAATATTTATGGGTTTGAATAACCCTATCCCATTCTAGTAATTAAGGTATATGCATCAATAAAATAATTATGCAAAAGGAAGTGTGTAAAAATCTTGTGGAGGCCAACTTAGTTGTCATGTTTATGTTCAAGGCTTTATCGGGTAACATGTTGTGCTAGGATGACACATTATCCCAGTGTATGAGTCCCCCAACACACACACACATATAGAGAGAGCAACATGTGGAAAATGCTTGGAGTATGTATGTGCATGAGTAGGTCATAGTAGTGTGAAGTATAAAGTTGCAAACAACAAAGACAATTAGTATAGAGTTAGAGTGTAGATTGTATTGCAGTATTGCAGAAGCCCTTTATCGAACTTGCTACAAGTACTCGAGGAAAGTAGTACATGGATCTTTTCAATGGATCTATTTTAAGGTTTGTGTATTGTGTTCTGAGCTTAATCTTGGAGCTGATCTCATTCATTTGGAGATATAATCCTTTTTAGTTTATTCTTACTTGTTGTAGTGAGCGTTCCGATAGTAAGCCAATTTTGTATTTTTGCAGTGAACCATTCTTGTAATCTGACAGTGAGCCACCTGATAGTGAGCCACCCTTTTGTAAAACATCATATAACTAGTTATATTCTCTCAAGAGTTAACACTCTTCATGGTTTTTCCCATTTGGGTTTTCCACATATAAATTCCAGCTTTTCTCTTGTGGCTATGTTTCTATGATTATTCTAGATTTTTTGTTTTATGTGTGTTGAGTATAATTGATGAATTTGATATTTTGACAAAAGGTTTAAGTTTGCAGAAAGTTTCAGAATATGTGGGAATATTGATTCACCCCCCTCTAAATATTCTAGTTCCTTCAACCAATTCAACACCTTAGTAGGGAATTACATATGGTATCAAAGCCCATGTTGCAAACACTAGGCTCTCTAGTTAATGTTATTGGCATTGGTCTTGTGTGGTGTGTTATTGTGGCATGTAGTGTCGCTCCTAGACTTGCATTTTGATTTATGCATCGATAGACATATATGGACTCTTATGTGGTGTTTTGATTCATGTTTATGACTCTATTTCTATCTCAGATGATATTGATGATGCTAGATACTTTATATGGATATATGCTATTTGATGACTTATGTGGATGATTGATATACCTTAGACTATATTGATGATGGACCTATATTTGATGATTTATATGTGTTCATTATTCATGATGGATCATATTTCTTATGGGATTTTGATGATATTATAAATACACTAACCCTACTCTATGATTCTGATTACTGAGTTGATGTTGTGATGATTGTGACTATCTTCTAGTGTCTTCATGATTAGAAACAATTTCATACCACTCATTGTGAGCACGATATGCTGTTGTGATTCTCTATGACATGCTTGATCATTTATGATGTATAGGTGTTGTGTATATGTTGTATTGTGTTTAGTGGTGGATGCAGGATTATAGGTTCTAGACATCGACTCCACCTAGTCTCATAGGTTTGAGTGTGTCTTTATCCCAATGGCAAGTTGTTGGAGATGACTTGTTTCCCTCTCATACTCTAGGCTTATGTTGTCTACCTAGTCAATTTGTGTCATGGCGCAAGTTGGTGGTTAGAGTCTTGTGTCGAAGTTCGACCCTATGTCAGGTTGCCTTAAGGTGTTGTATGTGATTAATATTTAATTAATATTTGATTAAATATAACATTAATACTATAGTCGATTTATTTGATAGTTTGATTATTTGATTATTATTTGGATGATTATTCAATATTTATTTGTATTGGCTTGATTAATGTTTATTGAGTTTGATTTATTTAATTTATTGATTTATTGTTTATTGGCTATTATTAATTATTTATCATTCATTAATTTTTTCTTATGTTGGTTGATTTTATATTTAATTTGATTTTATTTGTGTTGGCTTTCATTATTTAATTAATTAATTTATTAATTGGTTTTGATTTATGATTCCTGTTTTTACTATATGTTTATTATGTTATTATCTTGTTATTACTTGGATACTTGAATATATTATATAGTTTACCTACCCTTTTATCTAATTGGTTGATTTTGTGGGGTTAAGTGTAGGCATCTAAAAATGGTCAACACTTGCAGTTTCATGCTTTAACATGTCTGCATTACCTTCTTTTAGGTTTTCACTTTTTAGCAACACTTTCTCTATGTTGCACATTTGGTCTTTATCATTTGTCAACATCATGTCATTCTTCTGCTTTCTCTTCTTATTTTGTCCTTTCAATTTGGATCTTATTGATGTAAATTTAATTGTCATTTCAAGATCATGGTTAGCTATCAATATCATATAATCATCATTTTAACCCTAATCAATTTCAATTAGCATCAACCTCCATTGATTCCAATCAATTCTTAATGTCATGTCATCAATCATTATCAATCAATTATCATTTATCAATCATCATCAATATATTTTCCATCGATCATTTATTTTCATTATTTTTCCTTGTCATTTCAATCATTATGATTGATCTTGAGCATTGATTTCAATCAATTTTAGTTAATTTATCAATAATTATATCAATCAATCAATCAATTCAATTATTAAATCCTTATCCTGATCATGTTAATTGTTTCATGGCATCATCTTAATTTATGTCTCTCTCCTAAGGTAAAATAATTCTTTAATTATTAATCCTTTACTAATATTTTTCTTAGGATAAATGAATTTATTCATTTACCCTATGTCTTGTGTCACAATAAAATTATTTATTTAATTGGTTAATTTTCCTTTACATTTATTAATTAGCTCACATTTCTCTCCCTTAATTTTCTCCTAATTCTATCATAATTTGTCATCCCTAATTTCATGCTTCCCATTTCCTATATTATCTCCCACTTTTTTCTCCACCAATTTGTCTCCAATTTTTGTGCTCATTTTTTCATAAATCATGAGCTATTTTTGTGCTTAACTTGTCATATTCTTGACATAGCAATTTGTCATATTCTTGACATAGCAACTTGTAGTATTTCTTGACATAGCAATTTGTCATAATTTATCATAATCATGCCTCTTTCAAATCAATTTGCCAATTTTGAATTAAATTGCTCCTTGCATTTTCTCCATGCTAATTTGGTCCTTTCATCAATTTCTCTATAAATTACACTCATTTCCTCATCATTTTTAACTACGCTTCGAGTAATCTTATGCTACGATTTTCATCTCTCATTGTCAACTTGCTTTCCTACTTGCATTTGCACTTGTAGGTGAAATCAACAAAGTCCCATTTGAAGGTGAAAGAAGATCAATTGAGGTCAACAAAGGGGAGACATTGGTGACGGTTTGCACTTTTATTTGAATGTCTTGTCTTTCGTTCTTTCATTGATTGTGTTAGGATCTTTTCATTGCAATTTAGCTTTCATGGTTGGCTAATTTATATTGCTTTGATGTTTTCTTGATTTCCTACGTACAGTTGTAAATAATATTATTAAATATTACTTACCTTGATTTTATGTATGGTAGGTATATTATATAGTTTAATAGAATATTTTGATTGGTCGGTGCATTTCTATAGTTTTGGTTTAATTTTTCTATTTATTGGGTTTGGCTGTGTGTTGATGTGGTTGGCATCTCTACGAACTTTTCTTGAGGATTTTGGATTCTGGATCGTTTGAGCTTGGGAATTGGATTTCTAGAGTTGGATTGATTTCTCTTCTTCAATTGGCATTACCATCACTTCTAGTTTCAGGTTGGGAGATCATAACTTCTTGCATTTTGATTCCTAGGAAAGAATTTGTCTTTTCTATGTCTTCTCAAAGATTTTCTTTGGGTTTAATAGGAATTTTATTTGAAATTAAGATATTGTATATTGATTGGGGAAGAAATTTCATGGTTTAATTCATACATATGTTCTTATGCGATGAAGGATTTTGACTGTGTATGTTAAGAATGCAAGTGATTGTCTTATTGTGCTTGATGTTATTATTGTCTTTTCTTCTTGATGGTATTATAAAGTCTTGTTTCCTTTCATTATTTTGTAAGAGTCTTCCCTTTACCCCCATTGTATCCTTGGTGAAGTTCTGTGCAATCTGGATAAGTTTTGTCTAAGCTCGGGTGAAGAAGGTGGAGGGATTTGTTGCTGAATATAATTTCTATGACTTGTTGATTTTAATTTATGTTGTTATATCTCTATTTTTTCCTGTCGCACCTTCTGGGAGAGTCATTTATTAATTTTGCAAGCCTATGTTTGAACTGGGCAGGGTTCATCACTTGTATTGTTCGTTTTACTTTATTTTTACTCTCTATACTGAATGTGCTAAAGAATGGCACCATTGCACTAAAATATGCCATGGATGTGCTAGAGAATGTTCTCTTTGTGTTAATTTTCTTCATAGATGCACCAGACTGATCTTTTAATGCGTTGAACTACCCAGAGTTGTCAATTTTTTAAGTTTTTCTCAATGTGATTGCTTTCCTAGATTTTGTGCTTTTACTAGAGGCTTCTTGTGATTTATTTAAGTTCTTAGAGAAGTCTTTTGATGTTGTATTGATTATATTATGTTTTATTTGAGATTCGGTAAGATGGTTTGTGCCATACCATTGAGGGTTGTGCTTAAGAATTTGATTAGCTTCAAAAAGAGGTAGAATGCCTTGTTGTTGAAGGATATATTTTGAGAGCTCCAATGAGAGGATTGTGCCTCATTGTTGATGATGTATTTGGATATGTTTGAGTAAGAATAATTTATACCTTACTCTTGTTTATGTGTTGGCTCTATGGTTCATATGATGCTTTAGTGATGGTTGTGATTTTGGATGCTTTTCATGTTCATCCTTCATGATGTTATTATTGTTGGCATATGCACACTCCAATGAGACATTGTATGTGATTGAAGGTTTTGTCATTGATGGCAACCTTGCAATCCTATGGCACCAGCAAAGGCATTATACTGGCATTAGTAGATCACACTCTACACCGGCACCGGCACAGAGTCCAATAGGATTTTGTTATATTATATTTTGTTTATTATTGTAAAAATGTGTAAGCCAACTTGGCAAATTGTAAAATGACTCTTATATATAAAAGAGATCATTGTAGACATTTGGTATGTGTGATATAGAAGCATTAAGGAAAATATTAGGCAGACCTAATGTGAAAAATATTGGTCAAGAGGTATATTTAAAGAATAGAGTAGGAACTGGTATTGAATCTGGCATAGAGGATGCTATTATAAAGCAGTAAAAGATATTGGATTTGTATAATCCTTATTGTAAGTCAGTGAGACTTCCCATTGAGCAGTGAGCTCTAGGCAATTGGCCTTCTTGCATGTGCAGGCCCCTATTGTAAGTAATATTCTCTTATTGGCCAATGAGTGAATATTGTAGGTCACAAATCCCACCGAGGATTTTCCCACACTGGGTTTCCTCATTAACATCTTGTGTTATGGTGTGTTTTTCATGTGGATGTTCTTGATTCTATTTATTGCATTATTTCTTGCATACTGGTACACTATTATATTATGTTTTGCATGTTTTAAGTTAAGAAATTCTAATTACCGGTTAGATACTAATTCACCCCCCCCCTCCCCCCCCTCTCAGTATCTGTGGGATCCCTAACAATTGGTATCAGAGCTTGGTCCTCTATTTTCAAAAGCCTAACAGCTTGAGGAAGATCTTGACACTAGTAAAGATGGAAAATCTGATGAAGCAACTGGAAGGAGCTCTTACAGACTATGATGCAAAAAACTTGAAAAACATCAAATTAGAAGATGATTTAAGAGCAGCTTAGGATATCATTCAGGCACTTCAAGAAAAATTTACTGTTGCAAGAAATAAGAGAAGAGAACTTTGTGAAAAATTGCAAAATGAGAATGATGAAAAGGAATCACTTAATGATATGATAAACAAGTTGAAACAAGAGATCATGACAACAAAAAATGAAATGCAGGATATGACTATGAGATTTTGCAAAGAGATTGAGGATACGAAGAAGAATGAAGAAGAATTGACCAGAAGACTAATTGATGCAGCAAATGAGAACACAAGACTTAGCTATGAAAATGACATGTTGAAGACAGATCTGATCCATACTCAGAATGACTCAAATGAACTGATGAGACAAAAAGAAGTCTTAGAAAGAGAACTAGAAACTGCAAATCAACACAAAGAAAAATTCAAGAAAAGCTCAGAGGAACTTGGCACCTTTCTGAAGAATCAAAAACCTAAAGGTGACACTTCTGGAATTCACTTTGAAGTTGGTGAAAGCTCCGGTACTGCAAATACTCAGAATCATAGAAAACTGGTAAGACAACCTAATGCTTATAAATTCAATGGTAAATGCTTTAACTGTAATAAGTATGGTCATAGAGCAAATGAATGTAGATCTAGAAATTATTAGAATATCAACACACCCACTGGTCAATGTTCTAAATGCAACAAAGTTGGTCACAACTCTGAAAACTGTAGAATGAATGCGAGATGTTATGTTTGTGGAAGATTTGGACATTTATCTAATCAATGCAGAACACAAACTGGCATAGGTTATGGGAAAGCTATTCAGAAGAATAATGTAACTTGTTATGCATGTAACAAAATTGGGCATATTGCTAAATTCTATAGAAGTAAAGGAACACCGGTAGACAACAAAAGTTCTAGCTTGAAAGGTAAAGAAAAAGTTAAAGAGGTTAAGAAAGAATTCTCAAAAGAATGGATTAGAAAAGCTTATCTAAATATTGAGAATACTCCTTCACCGGTAGAACAAACCAATGCTTCACCAGTAGAACAAAGTGATACTTCATCGAAAGGACAGAGCAGTGCTCCAACGGTAGGAAGTTCTTCATCTAATTGAAGAAAATTTCCTTGAGGGTTTGGTAATCAATTAATACATGTGCTATTATTCCCTCGGTTAGAGATAAGAAGTTGGAAATTACTTATTACCGGCAAACAATGTTAAGCAAATACTTAACCAGCATGCAATTAATGTGGTAGATGGTGAAAAGACACTATAAAATTAAGGTTTTGGCTCCATTTCATTTCACCGAGATTTCAAATTTTCAAAGAGCGTGAAGACTTTGAGCTAAGGCATTTTGAGCAAGAAGCAAGAACACTCCAAGCAATCATCCATCCAAGGTAGTAAAAGTTATTTAATCATGGCAAGCACCTTTGCAATTGAATAAATAGAAAACCCTACTGTTGTTGAAGTAATAAAAAGACCTAGGCCCGTATTTCAGTTAGTTCTTGAGATAGCAAAGAAGGATGATACCTTAGGTGCTTTTTCTCAAATTCCTAAGGGAGTTGTATATGCTGAAGACCCCAGAATGTACATCCACTACAACATTGAGGAATTAGGAGATGAGGAAATTAAAACCATGTATAAACTATGATATGTGATAATACCGGAAATGTAAAGGATGAACACAAGATCATTGAGACCCTAGGATTTACAGAGATCCTTAGCATTCTTGAATTTTGAAAGGATGTGATTAGGATAGTTTTGAGCAAGGTACATGGAGAATTTTTCTGGTTAGATGCAATCCACAAGATCACAAAGGAAGCTATGAAAGCTATCACAGGGTTACCGACCACTGGTAAAAGACCAGATAAAACCAAGAAAGTTTCAAATGACCTAGTTATAAACCTAACTGGTGCAACATTCGATAAGAGGTCTCTAAGAGTAAATGATGTAGCAGATATCAATGTGAGATTCATCAGTATGATATTAGGGTATAAAGCTACTCATGCTAATAGACTTAATTCAGTTTCAATTTTATGCATTAAGAGTTCTTATGATATGGTTACAGATAATGCAAAAATTGACATATGTGAATGGTTAAAAGATGAATTAATTCACAACCTTGGAAAGATCAAGAAGGACAAGAAAGGAACTTTTAGATTTGGAAATCTGTTAGTATGCCTAATGCTACATATAACAAAACAGGTTCCCAGTATAGGTTACAAAGAACTTGGATATGACATACTAGTAGGCAAACAATTAACAAAACTATTCAATAACATGGGTGAGAACAAGGAAAGCAATATTAATGACTTTTTTCAAGCATTAAAAATCAAAATGAAGAAAAGAGTAAGGTTATCACACAAGATTGTAGACAAATACAAGGATGAAATATGTTTTGTCATCAAGAAAGATGAAATTTGGATGGAAGTGGTCATCCCAAGGACAGTTTGGGTAACTGAAATGGGCTATGAAATAGATGATCACATAGTTGAAACATATGCTAAAGCACTTCTGGAAGCCCCCAGAGAACCTAAGGAAGAAATATTTGGCAGTGCAAAAAATATTGAAAGACAAATTCAATCAAAGAAAAGGGTGAAAAAGGTTGAGGCAGTTGTAAGGAAAGGGTCCAGAGAAGCAAAAGCCATAAAAGAAGATGTATTGAAGAAAACCAACATAATAGAGGATGATTTAGCAACTCCATAGCCTGAAACTCACCTATCACCAATAGATACTTCTTCAGGAAGTGACATGCTTGCAACTTTCAAAAGAGTTGTAAGAAAAAGAGATCCCTCACCGACAACCACACCCTCACCTAGGAGGACAAGGAAAAAGCAACAAGCAGTGAGATTGTAGGTCCTGGGGACAACTAAAAGGGGGGGGGGGTGAATCAGTTGTCTAATAAATTCAAACCAAAATCTTATTAACCAACTTATTGCTTAATATCGGTAAGACAGTTAACTGTGCCGGTAAACAATGTTAACAGGAAATGCTATACCGGTAAGAATTAATGCATGAAACATAAGCACAAAGTCAACCACAACACATGACACAAATATTTGTATGTGAAAATCCTGTAAGGGGAAAAACCATGGTGGGAAACCTTACCCACAATCAGATGATACTACTGTAGATAGTAAGTGTACAAAGAGGGGTCTGCACATGCAGAAAGGCCAACAGCCTAGAGGTCACTGCTCAAACACAAATGGGAGTCACACTGACTATAGTTGGATGGTTGAATCCAATGAGAATTTACTACACAAAATAGCATCTTCATATGCTGGATTCAGTACCGGTGTAATGCTGATATGCTTCTATGAAAACCTAGCTTCACCTTCAAATGATGTCTTCATGTATACCTCTGCTTAATCTCACATATACCTTCTTACAATTCTTTTTCGCATTCCACACTTGATCTTACAAATAAGATCTTACATTTATACCATACCCTAAGACCAATTTTAGTAGGTCGGCTCTACAAGATATTACAATAAAACATTTTACAAATAATACAATATGCGATGCAATAACCAATTGAACATGTTAGCTTAACGCATTTACAACAATAATAAATCATCTCCATAGCATGCCATGCTGATCTGGAAAAGATAAATCTATCGGTGTAACCCTAGATAACCTGGACCTATTTGTCGGTAAAAGCAAATATGCAAATAAGAATATACCAATGATATTACTTCAAAGAAAAGTGTCCACATGATGTCTTCAACATTACCAAGTGTCTTCCATGTCATTGCATGTACCGGTGAACATTATATCCTGCCGGTTAACTATATACCGGTGATTGTTGAACAGTTTACTGATTGCCGGTGAATGTTGCTAGATCTCCAAAGTAGGTGTATTTAGCAGGTGTTGACATCAATGACAAAACCATACCAAAATACCAACAATCTCCCCCTTTGGCATTGATGGCAACACAAGATGGAAAAACCATCAAAGTGCCAAAATAGAAATGCCAAGTACAAAAACCAATTCTCCCCCTGGGAGTAATATGTGTTTATACAAAGATTTATTTACAATACCAATCTCTCCTCAAAAAGATAATGCATTTTTCCATATATTTTTCTTTAATGTTTTTCCATATATCTCTCCCCCTTTGACATCAAATGCCAAAGTCACAAAAAGGTCAAGTTCATACAAAATACCAACCAATTCAATATACCAACTACTCCCCCTAAGAAGTAGCTTCCTCATCAAATGCCAGAATAAAAGATTTGTCCATTTAATTCTGTAAGTTGATGGCAATCATCAACTGTCTAAGTCTCTACCAGTGGAGGTAAGACTCTGAGCTGATCTCTGAGATACTCAAAAGTTTCCTTAGGCAAAGGTTTTGTAAAAATATCTACAAGCTGTTCTTTAGTATTCACATAAACCAGTTTTATTTCCTTTTCTTCAACTTTTTCCCTTAGAAAATTCAGTTTGATAGAAACATGTTTTGTTTTAGAATGTAATACTAGATTCTTAGATATATCAATTGCTACAGTGTTATCACAATATATAGTAATAGGTTCCTTGCATTTTACCTTTATGTCTTTCAACATTTGCTTAAGCCAAAGTACTTGTGTACAGTTTGTTGTTGCTACAACATATTCTGATTCTGCTGTTAATAAAGATGTACAACTCTGTTTCTTACTTAACCAAGAAACGAATCTCTTTCCAAGAAAGAATGCTCCTCCAGTGGTGCTCTTTCTATCATCCACATCTCCTGCCCAATTTGCATCTGTGTATGCATATAGATCAAAATTTTCATCTTTAGGATACCATAATCCAAGATTTGTTGTGCCTTGTAAGCACTAGAAAATCCTTTTTACTGTTGATTCATGATTTTCCTTGGGATTACTCTAAAATCTAGAAACTATACATACTGCATTCATAATATCAGGTCTGGTTTGTGTCAAATACAGTAAACCTCCTATCATAGATTTGTATGTAGTTGGATTAACAGGTGTAGATTCATCTCTTTGAGATAATTTGTCATTTGTAGTCATAGGTGTGCTTACTGGTTTAGAGTTCTCCATCCCAAATTTCTTGAGTAGTTCTTTCAAGTACTTAGATTGACTCAAAAATATGCCTTTATCAGTTTGTAAAATCTGCAATTCTAAAAAGAATTTTATTTCTCCAATCATAGACATTTCAAATTCATGCTGCATTTTAAGAGAAAATTCTTTGCATAATCCATCTTCTCCTCCAAAGATTATATCATCAACAAATACTTCCATAATCAAAATGTCATCATTAGTTACTTTGTAATATAAATTGCTATCTGCATTTCCTTTAGTAAAACCAATTTTTAAGAGATACTTATCCAATCTTGCATACCAGGCTCTTGGAGCTTGTTTTAGTCCATACAGAGCTTTTCTTAATTTACAAACCATATCATTGTTATCTGTCAAATAAAATCTATCAGATTGTTCAATATAAACTTCTTCTTCAAGATCTCCATTCAAAAATGCACATTTAATATCCATTTGATAAACTTTGTAATCCTTGTGAGCTGCAAAGGCTAAGAATAATCTAACTGCTTCAATTCTGGCTACCGGTGCAAAGGTTTCATTCTAATCAACTCCTTCTTTCTGAGAATATCCCTTACACACTAGTCTTGCTTTATTCCTAACAACCTTACCATCTTCATTGAGTTTGTTTCTAAATACCCATTTGGTTCCAATTACATTTTTATTTTCAGGCCGGGGAACTAATGTCCAAGTATTATTTTTCTCAATTTGTCCTAATTCTTCTTCCATAGCTTTAATCCAAAATTTATCTTCACATGCCTCATTGATAGATAATGGTTCAATTTGAGAAATAAGACGTACCTCTTCATTTGCCAATCTTCCTCTTGTCATGAGTCCTTTAAATTTGCTTCCAATTATCTAATCTTCAGAATGATTCAGTCTTATATACCAGGGTGTCTTAGTCTATTGTGGTTCTTCAATTAATGTGGTATCCTCTGATGATACCGGAGTAACTAGGTCATCATTCTATACCGGTGGATTTACTGTTGGTTCATTTGTCTTAATTTTTGTTACCGGTTCAGAGTCTATATACCTTGAAATTCCTCTGAATTGTTCATCAATCTTTACATTTGTACTCTCAACAATTTTCTGTAATCTTTTATTAAAACATCTATAAGCTTTACTCTTAGATGAATAACCAAGAAATATTCCTTCATCACTTCTAGGATCAAACTTGCAAATATACTCATCTCTTCTAATATAACATTTACTTCCAAAAATTATGAAATACTTAAGTGTAGGAGTATTACCAAACCATAGTTCATGAGGGGTCTTACCGGTTTCACCTTTGATGTGAACTTTGTTGAATGTATAGACAACAATGCTTACTACCTCTCTCCAGTACACATGTGGTAGATTTGCTTCTGATAACATACTTCTTGCTGCATCCAAAATAGTTTTGTTTTTCCTTTCAACAACTCCATTCTGTTGTGGTGTCCGAGGTGCTGATAACTGTCTTTTGATTCCATTCACTTCACAGAATGTATTAAAATCTCTAGATGTGAATTCTCCTCCTTGATCTGATCTTAAACATTTAATTTTCTTACCGGTTTCATTTTCAACCATTGCTTTGAATAGTTTGAACTTCCCAAGTGCTTCTGACTTTTCTCTGAGAAAAGTAACCCAACACATTCTAGAATAATCATCAATAATTAGCATGAAATATCTATCACCTTGTAAGCTTTTAGTTCTAGCCGGACCACATAAATTAGTGTGAATTAAATCAAGAGCATTATTGGATTTTTCTAGAATACTTTTGAAACTAGCTCTAACCTGTTTTCCAAATTGACATTCCTTGCAAATTGTATTCTGAGGTTTCACAATTTTGGGTAGATCTCTAACTGCCTTAGAAGTACTGATTTTTACCATGCAATCAAAATTTACATGACATAGTCTTTTATGCCATAGCCAACTTTCATCTATATGAGCAATTAAGCATGCCTTTTCACTGTTATTCAAATGAAAGATATTACCTCTAGTCTGATTATCGGTTGCAATTTCCAAACCAGTTCTATTCATGATTTTGCATTTTCTATTTTTAAATTGTAAATGAAAACCTTTTTCAACTAATTGACCAACACTTAAAAGATTATGTTTTAATCCTTCAACATAGTAAACATTGTCAGTGTTATGTTTACCATCAAGAGATATTGAACCCTTACCTCTGATTGAACAGGCTTTGCCATTTCCGAATCTTACTAAACGTCCATTGTATTCTTTAAAGTTCAAGAATTTGCCTTTGTCTCCAGTCATGTGATGTGAGCATCCTGAGTCAATAATCCATTCATCCTTTGATTCAACTTTAGCTGCTAGGGATTGTTCTACCGGTGGAGCAATAGGTACCAGTTGATCTTCTGTTATAGCAACAAAGACCCATCCGTTGTCTATTGGATCCTCATCAGAATTATCAATCCAACCTTCATTAGCAATGTAACAAGATTTATCTTTGTTTTTCTTAAATCTGTATCTCTGATATTCAGGATTAGGTTTGTATGTCCTTCTAGCTTCTTCTCTTAGTCTAGCATGTCTATCAGGGCATCTTGAAGCCATATGACCAATCTTATTGCAATTGAAACATTTAAAGGGTGCTTTACCTTCATACTTACTTCCAATTGGACCTTTTGGCATTTTTCTTGCAAATAGTGCTTCAAGTTCTTCAAGCTCTTCATTCTCCTTCCTGGTTTCTTCAAGTTCTCTTGCATAAAAGGCTCTCCAGTTTGATTTGTCAAAATATGGAGCAGATGATGTTGATGCTTTGAAAGCCAAATCAGTTTTTATAGCAACAGGACCAAATTCCTCTATTTCAAAAGCTGAAAGTTTTCCAATCAATGTATCCCTAGTTACTGATGTATTAGGCATTGTTCTCAGCTCATTAATAGCAGTAACCTTCATTTTATATGTCGGTGGCAAACCTCTTAAGATTTTTGAAACAATCTCATCTTCACTCAAAGTTCCTCCACAACATTTGATACCTAAAACAATTTCATTTACTCTTTCCATAAAGGCAGAAATTCTTTCATCTTCTTCCATTTTCAGATGTTCATACCTGACTCGGAAGCTTTCAAGTTTTGAAATTTTGACTGTGGAATCCCCTTCATTCAGTGTTTCCAAATGATCCCAACTAGCTTTTGCAGTAGATCTATCTGATAATCCCATGATTTGTTGATCTGATAATGCGCTCAAAAGAGCTTCTCTTGCTTTGCAATCATTTTCTTCATCTTTAACTAAAGTAATAGGAGTAGGCTGACTAGCTACAGCAGCAGTATAACCATTCTTAGTAACTTCCCAGATGTCTTTACCAATGCAATTCAGATGTGTCTCTATTCTGATTTTTCATATTCCATAGTTGGTTCCATCAAGTTTAGGACTATCCTTCCTGAAATAATTAGTAGACATTGGATCTCCTCAAGTTGTTAAACTTTTGTGAAAAGAGGACTAAGCTCTGATACCAATTGAAGTTCCTAGGGACAACTTAGAGGGGGGGGTGAATCAGTTATCTAATAAATTCAAACCAAAATCTTATTAACCAACTTATTGCTTAATACCGGTAAGATAGTTAATTGTGTCGGTAAACAATGTTAACAGGAAATGCTGTACCGGTAAGAATTAATGCATGAAACATAAGCACAAAGTCAACCACAACACATGACACAAATATTTGTACGTGGAAACCCTGTAAGGGGGAAAACCACGGTGGGAAACCTTACCCACAATCAGATGATACTTCTACAGATAGTAAGTGTACAAAGAGGAGTCTGCACATGCAAAAAGGCCAACAACTTAGAGCTCACTACTCAAACACAAATGGGAGTCACACTGACTACAGTTGGATGGTTAAATCCAATGAGAATATACTGCACAAAATAGCATCTTCATATGCTAGATTCAGTACCGGTGTAATGTTGATATGCTTCTAGAAAAACCTAGCTTCACCTTCAAATGATGTCTTCATGTATACCTCTGCTTAATCTCGCATATACCTTCTTACAATTCTTTTTCGCATTCCACACTTGATCTTACAAATAAGATCTTACATTTATACCATACCCTAAGACCAATTTTAGTAGGTCAGCTCTACAAGATATTACAATAAAACATTTTACAAATAATACAATATCTGATGCAATAACTGATTGAACATGTCGGCTTAATGCATTTACAACAATAATAAATCATCTCCATAGCATGACATGCTGATCTGTAAAAGATAAACCTGCTGGTATAACCCTAGATAACCTGGACCTATTTGCCGGTAAAAGCAAATATGCAAATGAGAATATACCAATGATATTACTTCAAAGAAAAGTGTCGACATGATGTCTTTGACATTACCAAGTGTCTTCCATGTCATTGCATGTACCGGTGAACATTATATCCTACCGGTTAACTATATACCAATGATTGTTGAACAATTTACTGATTGTTGGTGAATGTTGTTGGATCTCCAAAGTAGGTGTATTTAGCAGGTGTTGACATCAATGACAAAACCATACCCAAATACCAATAGAGATATCTGGTAAGAAAGGCCACACCAAAGAAGAAACAGACACCCAAGAAGAAGAAAAGGACAAACAAAGACTTGGCCCCTCTTGATATGCTACTGAATGAAATCACAGAGGAAGGTAAACTAAAAAATATAGAGAAAATTTATGACACTCTAACAACTGATGAAAAAGAGCAAGTTGAAAATAGTGTTATATTGCACATGGATATGTACAAGAAATGTTTGATGGAAGTAGTCAATGAAATACTAGATGAATTATACAAAAGACTAGAGGCAAGAAGACAAGCAGTGATAGAATTGGATAAGAAATTGAAAATTGAAAAGCTACTTGTTGTATATCCAGTAAACTCTCCACAAGAAATTGATGATCTGATTGCAAAGGCCAATAGGTCAGTATTCTCTACTGCACACCGGCATATTGCAGGAAGAGTAAATGAGGTAACAAAAGAAATAGAAAATGGATGGGATATATTCCTAGTTGAGAAAGAAAAGCAGGAAGAATACAAGAACCCCAAGCCTATCAAAGTCTATCAAAAAGATAGAGACAAGGGTAAAGGAAAGGTTGGTGGACCTCCTAGTATCAAAATAAAAGATAACTTATCCCCACCACCTCTGATTCCTCCACCGCTAACAACTACTGAAGATCAACCGGCAGTCAAGAGTATGGATGTAGAAGATAATAATCCTAATCCTGAAGTCCTATATACTGTGAATGTTGATACTCAGAAAATCAACATAGTAGTAGACAAAGATACAACAAAAAAGATGGATATGGCTAGTGAGCCTCCAGTGACTGAGGAAACCGATAAACCAGCAAAAGATAAAGAGAAAAAGGTAGAGATTGAGAAAGAGACTAAGGAAATGAAACATACAGAGAAACAAACAGAGCTAAAGGCTCCCGAACAACAACAACCAGAATAGGTACATAAGGAAACAATGCCACTGGCAACTAGTGAAGTAGGAAAACCATTTCTTAAAGAAATGCAAACACAAATAGACCTTCCAGAGGTCAATACAAGCTTGGTTACTTCCACTAGTACTCAAATTGTTGGATCATCATTAGGATACAAATCAACCAATGTGTCTGAGGTACTACTTGATTCTATCAAGAAAATAACTGACTGCAGCTCACAGGCTTACAAAGTAATTGATGATACCATACCAATTTTGAAGGTAATTGCTCCAAACTATATTATAGACAATAAATATTATTTAGGACAATTGGATACACTGTGTAAATATATCTCAGAAAACATTAAGAAAATAAAGGAAGGTTCAGTGAAAGATAAGGTAGAAATTGAAAAACAGAAATTCTTTGATGAACAAATAAAGAAGTGTAATAGAGATTTTGACACACTTCTACCAAAATTATGTAATTTGTTGAAAGAGTACAAAAATTTGTACAAAGATACCTGTAAAACAAACTTTTTGACTGTAGATATTGACAAGAAAATGAGCAAGGTACAGGATGAGATCAATAAACTTGCAAATAGTTTTGTCAACTCACCTGATACACTATCAGTTTTTGAGGAGAAGATAACAAATTTTGAGGAAGAACTACTTAAATTGGAAAGAGAGAAAGAAAGAATAATGAGTAAGGCAAAACATTTGAGATCTAAACTAAGTCCAAGATTGGACTATCTAGCATCTCTGTGGAAGGAAATTTCTGAGGCGCTAATACAGGGCAGCAAAACACCGCTAGAGAATTTGCAACATCTCACCAATATAGTGAAGAGAACAGAAACAACAATAAAGGATAGCAAGAAGTTTATGGATAGTATAAAATTGATTTTGGGAGATCTTTTTCAAATTATAACTACCCAGCTACAAGGTTGAGTTTACAATTGAAACCACAAACTCTACTAACATCTTGACAACCTTTGTCATTGATGCCAAAGGGGGAGTAGTGGGATGAGAAAATTCAAATCACAGGACATGAATCATATGCTCAGGGGGAGCACTCATATTTTTGGTAACATTTTTGGACTACACATTTTTGGATACTTTTTGAAATTTCTCATGAGTGTTGCCATCAATGCCAAAGGGGGAGATTGTTGGCATATGCACACTCCAATGAGACATTGTATATGATTGAAGGTTTTTTCATTGATGGAAACCTTTCAATCCTATGGCACTAGCAAAGACATTATACCAGCATTAGCAGATCACTCTCTACACCGGCACTTAGGACACCAGCACCGGCACAAAAGAAAGCAAGTATACCAGCATAGAGGCCGATAGGATTTTGTTATATTATATTTTGTTTATTATTGTAAAAATGTGTAAGCCAACTTGGAAAATTGTAAAATAACTCTTATATATAAAAGAGATCATTGTAGACATTTGGTATGTGTGATGTAGAAGCATTAAGGAAAATATTAGGCAGACCTAATGTGCAAAATATTGGTCAAGAGGTATATGTAAAGAACAAAGTAGGAACTAGTACTGAATCTGGCATAGAAGATGCTATTGTAAAGTAGTACAAGATATTATATTTGTATAATCCTTATTGTAAGTCAGTGAGACTTCCCATTGAGCAGTGAGCTCTAGGCAATTGGCCTTCCTGCATGTGCAGGCCCCTATTGTAAGTAATATTCTCTTATTGGCCAGTGAGTGAATATTGTGGGTCACAAATCCCATCGAGGTTTTTCCCACACCGGGTTTCCTCATTAACATCTTGTGTTATGGTGTATTTTTCATGTGGATATTCTTGATTCTGTTTATTGCATTATTTCTTGCATACCGGTACACTATTATATTATGTTCTGCATGTTTTAAGTTAAGAAATTCTAATTACCGGTTAGATACTGATTCAACTCCCTCCCCCCTCTCAGTATCTATGGTATCCCTAATAATTATGATGATACTATGAATTATGTTTACCCTAAGGTCTTGGTCCATGGTTAAGGGGAGTGGGCTCTTGCATGTGTGGTCCAGGGTCATGAGCAATAGATCGCTAGGGTCTAGACCAACCAAGGAACCACATGAAGATTTTTCCTTTTTAATTACAAGTGATAGCCTTAATAATTGATTAATGGGTTTGGGTAATTAGGAATTCACTTGATCAAGATAATGAAATTTGTTTTTGGTGCCCCACCTCATATCCCTTGAGTGTTGACTTAGGATGAGCTTGGGAATATTGTTGGAGTGGTAAACCGATCTCCCTTGTTTGGATCCAAGTTGGAGATGGTTCCACATTTCTATTAGGGTGTGGATTGACCCCTTATATGTTGAGGATAGAATGTGATGACACTCTTCCCTACATGTGTCCATGATCCTTATGTCCTTATTATTGATTATGCCTCTAGGAGTTTATTAATTTGTGATTAGCCTTATGATGTGATTTGGTTCATTATTCTTGGATGTTATCTTGTGGATATCATGTTGAGTCCCTTGGTTGTTAGGTGTTAGCCTAGGTCTTGAGTGTGAGTTGGAACCCCATGTCATCTCCTAGCATTAGTGATAGGGAGGATGATAGGGAAGCTCTCAACAAGGTTAATTGGTGCTCATGGTTCAATTGGTTTACAAAATTCTTGTTTGTGACTAATATATATGTTTGCAAAATCAACTTAAGGTTATCATACTAAGCATCTCATGCATTACTTCTCCAACATCCACCCTTTGTGTAGGCACATACCCTTACTCACTTCACACCTCCTTGATTGAATATACTCCAAATTGATGCCTTTCTCTCTAGGCATTCTGATCTACTTCTCTAATTCAAGGAAAACTCCTCCAAAAGGTTCCAAGAGGTTAGGAAAAAGTTTTATCTTTGATCATGTACAATTTTATAGTTACTTAAGTATTTTTGCTCTTCTTGCTCAATCCCTTTACTAGGTTACAAACCCCAAAAGTCTCTGTCATGCTGTCAGTAAGGTGGAGGGGTGTCCTTCAATGTCTTTAGATAGTTTTCCAAAGGTTCCTCAAGTCCTAACAAACCCAAACCAATCGGGTTCTTGGAGAGTGTGTTTTTTGCAATCAAAGGGCTACTAGCTCGTGGAGGGCTAATTGGCACTTTTTTGTTCACCCAACCCAATGATGGGAAATTCATCCAACAAAATTGTCTTGGATGATATTTATGAGGTCTATACTCAAAGATTCTTCAGGTCTTAGGCTCCATGAAGAAGGTTCTGGGATTGTTCTCAATTTTAGGCATAAAAGTAGGGTTTAGTGAGGGTTTTGGTTCTTTCACCTTAGGTTCTCACTACTAAGCTTGGTTAAAGCTCCCACACTGATAGGAGACCTCTGCCACAAAAAATGAAAGCATTCATTTACCAATACAAAAAGCATTCATAGGGCAAATTTTGTAACAAAAACCATTATATTTCCAAAAGCAAGGAGTTTGTTGTCCTTCACAAATAGTGACACTTTATAATGCAAAATGGATAAAGTTTGGTGCTCCAATCCCTTAAAAATGCTTCATGGGATAGGTGCAGACCTTTGTCCATGTCTTATTTCAATATATGGTGCTTAGAACCCAAATTTTGAGCATAAAGGAAGAATACTAGCCAAGTTAGACAACTTGCCTAATAAGTGCTCAAACTCATCTTTTCCATCAAGATTGACAGCAAAAAATTAAAATGCAATATGTACAAAGGTCCAACTTGGTCTCCAAGGTTCATTTTTTCTTAGTTACCCATGGAGACCAAGTGTTTCAACCCATTTTCCTCAAAACCCCAGTTCAGGGCAGTCAACTGGCAAAAACTAAAAGATTTAATTTGATAAACCAAAACACAGTAAAAACCCTAACACAAAGAATGAAAAACCTTCATACAACCATGACACAAACTCCCATGAAATAACAGTATGGAAATATTGCTCTATACGGACTGTTACAACAGATTAAGCTTAAAAGGCATGAAAAACAGTCATATTTCATTGATTTCCTCTTCCTCATACAAATTCAACCTATTTACAATGTTTGAAGTGTCCTTATATAGGAACACTCCCATTTCAACCATTATGGCATCCATAACTACCTTGTAGAGTGATTTTACAATTGTTCTCACTTTTTGTCAAAATGTTACTTGACAACAATTAGCAATTTTTGACTCTTAGTGTATCTTTGGCCTACAAGACAAATATCTTCCACCTAACCATTTGAGATGGTGTCAAATCAATAAATACACCTACTCCAATTCCTTTCTAGGCTTGTTACAAGGTTTTTAACATATTTTCACTATAATGCCATTTTTGTCTTATAAGGCAATATGGGCCAAAACTGGAAAGAAAACTTGAGAAAAACTATCTAAACAACTCTAAGATAAATTTAAACTATAATAGAACCTAAAACACACACTTGGACTCTTAGAATAGTCCTTTATTCAATTCATGATCCCTTTAGGATCAAACAAGCCAAAATTGTGAAGGTGCTCCTGCACCAATTAGGGGTGGTTTGATTCCTTCTTCCATTGGGATGTTCTTCATTAGATGCTAGCATGCATGGATATGGAATCCATGATTCTTTATTATGCAGATGGTTTATGGAGCTGATTTCTATGCATTAGAAAAAGTAATTCTTGTATCTTGATGGCTTTGTAAATGTAAAAGAGAATGTATACTCTTATGCTTTGTATTAAGAATATGCACTAGGACTAGATGTAGTAGATGTAATTATGGCTTACCAACATGTAAGATGTTGTATACATTGTATAAAAATATGTTGAAATAAATGTTCAATGTGTACCAGATAGAGAATTGGATTCCATATTGGATCAAAAAATGAACAGATAGTTTATATGTTTTCTTTTAGTATATGAGTTTATGTAATTAGCCTTGTTATATGGAATTTCATTTGGGGAGGAAGTAGGTACTTGCTGTTATGATTCTTGAATATGTATGGGAGTATAATCTGGATGAGATGTAATGTGATTCTTAAGTAAATGGTCTAGTTCTATTATGAAAAAATGAAATGATTTAGGTTTATTTGAGGTGTCTTATATGCATATGATGTTAGTGATTCTCTTGGTTAATAAGAAAGTAATTGACTAGGAAATGATTGTACTATGTGCATATGATATTTTAGATGGATATGTGTTTATGTGATTGAGTTGTTTAAGTAGTGACGTTAAGATACCCTAGGGATTGAATGATTAGATGAATATATGCAATAAGAGATAGTTGTTATTTTGTTAATTCCACTAGTGTTATATGTTGCTATGAATATGGTTATGTTCTTTATGTTCTATGCATTCATGTAGATGTTAATGTATGATCTTGAGTAATGATAATTTATTATGTTGCATTTGTAATTATTTTTTTAAAAAAATTCTCATATTTGTTGGTAAGTTTAATTATTTTCTCTAGGGTGTTTTAGCGGGGTATTTTTTCTGGGGTATTTACAAAGAAGAAAATTCAAAAAATGAATCGGAAAATAGCTTTTCTTGTTAAATTTGAAATTGGAAAACTCTTATATGCAGGCTTCATTCACTCTATTTAGTATTCCCCTCGGATTTTGAATATTGTTGTTGTTTCTAAACTAGATAATAAGATTAGAATGTGTAGTGATTTTCAAGATCTCAATAAAGATTCTTTGAAAGATGATTTCCTGCTTCCAAACATTGATATGATAGTATATTCTCATGTTGGTCATGCTTTGTTATCCTTTATGGATGGTTTCTTAGGATACAATCAATTTTTTATTAATCCTCAAGATCAATTTAAAACTTATTTTACTACTCCTTGGGGTACATTATGCTGGGTTATGATTTCTTTTGGATTGAAAACATAGGAGCTACTTATCAACATGTTATGACTCTCATCTTTCATGACTGTATGCATAAAATCTTAGAAGATTACATTGATGACATCTTACCTATGTCCATATCTCATCAAGACCATGTTAAGATCCTTCATCAAATCTTCAAAAGAATATGTAAATACAACATGTGCTTGAACCTCCAAAAATGTGTTTTTGGTGTAGGTAGTGGAAAACTATTAGGGTTCATAGTTTCACATCATGGTATTGAGGTCGATATGAAGAAAATAGATGCTATAGTCAACATGCCACCTCCTTAAAACATCTCTCAATTGAGAAGTTTGCGAGGTAAAATTTAAGCTATTCGTAGGTTTATTTCACAACTTATGGATCAAACTTTTCCCTTTTACTCAGCTACTTAAGAAAGATACTACATTCCAATGGAATACTCATTGTCAACAAGCTTTTGAGGATCTCAAAATTTATTTGGCTAATCCTTCTATCTTGCAACCTGTCATTTCTACTCAACCTTTCCTCTTATACACTGTTCCTTCTTCTCATGCTTTTGCAGCCTTGTTAGCATAGCATAATAGTGAAGGAAAAAAATGCTCGGTTTATTATATAAGCCACACTTTACTCGATTATGAAGTTTGATATACAACGATATAAAGGCAATGTCTTACCCTTGTTTTTGCATATCATAAGTCAAGACATTATCCTTTGAAATTTGAGACTCATATCATCATCAAATTTGATCCTCTAAAATATCTCTTTTCTAAAAATGATCTTTTAGGACGCTTAGCAAAATGGGTTATGATGTTAACATAATTTGACCTTAAATTTGTTTCTCAAAAAGCCATTAAAGGACAAGCGTTAAGACCATTTAGTTGATGTGCCTTCTCCTCTAACCTTACCTAACCTAGAACTCTTTCTTGACAATTTCATTCTCCCTATTGATGTTGACAGGACTTGGGAATTGTACTTTGATGGGTCTAAGTGTTGAATGGGTTCGGGGGCTAGTGTTATTTTAATACCTCCTTTGGGTAAACCTATTTCTCTATTATATCATCTCAATTTCCTTTGTACTAACAACATTACAGAGTATGAAGCCCTTGTTGCTAGTTTGAAATGGGTTTTATCTCTAAATATTCAACACTCACATATTTATGGTGACTCACAATTGATTATAAGACAAGTTACATGAACTTATCAAGCTATGAAAGAAAAATTATCACAGTATCGTGACTTGGCCTTATCATTGCTAGAAAAGTTCACCTCTTACACCATGAAACTTGTCCCTCAAAAGGATAATCGACATGTAGATGCGATGGCAAGTCTATCTTCCCTTATTTCCCTTGAAGATCCTTCAATGGATTATCATTTCATGATTCATAATCTTTCTTCACCATCTATTACTGATAATTCTAGTGGCGTAGCTTTTTGTTATACTTTAGATTCTAATGAATGGTACTCTCATATCTCACAATATTTAATTGATGGTATTTTTTTGGATTCTACAAGTAAGAATGATAGAGCTATAATTCACAAGTTGGCTTCAAGATACATTATTATTTCTAATGTCCTTTATAGAAGAAGTTATAATGATCTTCTCCTTTGTTGTCTCAACAAAACCAAAATCTTGATTGCTTTGGAGGAGGCACATTTAGGTGCTTGTGGGGGTCATTTTGGTGGTAAATATTTGGTTCAAAGGTTGATCCGAATGGTATACTATTGGAAATCCATGGAGAAAGATTCATTTTCCCTCATTAATAAGTGTCATTAGTGTTAGCTACATAATAATTTGATTCATGCTCGTGCATAGGAAATAAGGTCTCAAATGGCTTCTTGGCCCTTCTCTTTGTTAGGAATCCCATAGATATTGAGAGGGGGGGTGAATCAGTATCTAACTGATGTTTAGAATTTCTTAACTTAAAACATGCAGAACAAAATATAACAGAGTACTGGTCTGCAAGAAATAATGCAATAAACAGAATCAAGAACATCCACATGAAAAGAACACCATAACACAAGGTTTTAACGAGGAAACTCGATGTGGGAAAAACCTCGGTGGGATTTGTGACCCACAATATTCACTCACTGGCCAATAAGGGAATATTACTTACAATAGGGGCCTGCACATGTAGGAAGGCCAACTGCTCAATGGGAAGTCTCACTGACTTACAATGAGGATTATACAAATCCAATATCTTGTCCTGCTTTATAATAGCATCTTCAATGCCTGATCCAGTACTGGTTGTTGCTTTCCTACTTACATAAACCCCTTAACCTATATTTTGCATAATAGGTCTGCCTAATATTTTTCCTTAAAACTTACATCACATATATCAAATGTCTACAATGATCTCTTTTATATATAAGAGTCATTTTACAATTTGCCAAGTCGGATTACAAAATTTTTCAATAATAAACAAAATATAATATAACAAAATCTTGTCGGCCTCTGTGTCGGTGTCTTGAGTGCTGGTGTAGAGTGTGATCTACTGATGCCAGTATAATGCCTTTGTTGGTGCCATAGGATTGCAAGGTTGCCATCAATGACAAGACCTTCAATCACATACAATGTCAACACTCATGAGAAATTTCAAAAGATGTATCCAAAAAAAAAATGTGAAGTCCAAAAATGTTACTAAAAATGTGTGAGCTCCCCCTGAGCATATGATTCCTATGATTTGAATTTTCTCATCCCACTACTCCCCCTTTGGCATCAATGACAAAGGTTGTCAAGATGTCAGTAGAGTTTGTAGTTTCAACCTTATAACTAGGTGGTTACAATTTGAAAAAGATCTCCCAAAATCAAGTTTATACTATCCATAAACTTTTTGCTATCCTTTATTGCTGTCTCTATTCTCTTCACTGTACCGGTGAGATGCTGCAAATGCTCTGTCAGTGTTTTCTTTCCCTGTATTAGTGCCTCAGATACTTCCTTCCATAGTGATGCTAGATAGTCCAGTCTTGGACTTATTTTTTATCTCAAATGTTTTGCCTTATTCACTATTCTTTCTTTCTCTCTTTCCAATTTAAGTAATTCTTCTTCAAAATTTGTTATCTTCTCCTCAAAAAATGATAGTGTATCAGGTGAGTTAACAAAATTATCTGCAAGTTTATTGATCTCATCCTGTACCTTGCTCATCTTCTTGTCTATATCTACAGTCAAAAAGTTTGTTTTACGGGTATCTTTGTATAGATTTTTGTACTCTTTCAATAAATTACATAATTCCGGTAGAAGTGTGTCAAAATCTCTGTTACACTTCTTTATTTTCTCATCAAAGAATTTATGTTTTTCAACTTCTACTTTATTCTTCAATGACTCTTCCTTTATTTTCTCAATGTTTTCTGTGATATATTTACACAGTGTATCAAGTTGTCCTACAGAATCTTTATTGTCTATATTATAGTTAGGAGCAATTACCTTCAAAATTGGTATGGTATCATCAATTGCCTTGTAAGCTTGTGAGCTATAGTCAGTTATCTTCTTGATTGAATCTAATAGTACCTCAGTCACATTAGTTGATTTGTAGCCTAATGATAAATCAACAATCTAAGTACCGGTGGAAGTAACCAAGCTTGTATTGACCTCTAGTAGGTCTATTTGTGTTTGCATTTCTTTAAGCAATGATTTTTCTACTTTACTAGTTGTCGGTG
Organism: Cryptomeria japonica; assembly: GCF_030272615.1. NCBI lineage: Eukaryota > Viridiplantae > Streptophyta > Pinopsida > Cupressales > Cupressaceae > Cryptomeria > Cryptomeria japonica. Next base: position 463,479,576 of record NC_081410.1, on the reverse strand, counting down.
GTACTGTTTCCTTATGTACCTGTTCCTATTATTGTTGTTCCTATTCCAGAGCCTTTTGCTTTGTTTGTTTCTCTATTTGTTGTATTGCCTTAGTCTGAGTCTAAGTCTCTACCTTTTGCTCTTTGTCTTCTGTCGATTTCTCTTGTGTGTTATCAGTTTCCTCAGCTACTCGAGGCTCATTAGCCATATCAGTCTTATCAGTTGTATCTTTATCTACCACTATGTTGATCTTTTGAGTATCAACATCCACAGTATATAAGACTTCAGGATTAGGATTATCATCCTCTACATTCATACTCTCAGCTATCGATTGATCTTTTGTAGCTGTTGTTTTTACAGGTGGAGTAATTAGAGGAGGTGGGGGTAAGTTGTCTCTAACCTTGATACTAGGTGGTCCACCAACTTTACCTTTACCCTTGTCTCTATCATTCTGATAAAATTTTATGGGTTTGGGGTTCCTGTACTCTTCTTGTTTTTCTTTCTCAACTAGGAATATATCCCATCCATTTTCTGTCTCCTCAGTCACCTCATTAACTCTTCCAACCATTAAAGCAACATGCCGATGTGCAGTAGAAAATACTGTCCAGTTGGCTTGAGCAATTAGGTCATCAATTTCTTTGGGTGAGTTTACCGGATATACAGCAAGTAGCTTTTCAATCTTTATTTTCTTGTCTAGTTCTATTACTTCTTGTCTTCTTACTTCTAGTCTTTTAAATAGTTCATCTGGAATTTCATTGACTACTTCCATCAAAAACTTCTTATACATATCCATGTGCAATATAACACTATTTTCAACTTGTTCTTTTTCATCAGCTGTTAAGGTGTCATATATTTTCTCTATGTTCTTCAATTTACCTTCCTCTGTAATTTTGTTCAGTAGTATATCAAGAGGGTCCAAGTCTTTGATTGTCCTCTTCTTCTTTTTGGGTGTCTGTTTCTTCTTCTTTGGTGTAGCTTTTCTTACCGGAGATCTCACTGCTTGTTGTTTTTATCTTGTCCTCCTGGGTGAAGGTGTGGTTGCCGGTGAGGGATCTCTTTTTCTTACAACTCTTTTGAAAGTTGCAGGCATGTCACCCTCTGAAGAAGTACCTACCGGTGATAGGTGAGTTTCAGGTTGTGGAGCTGTTAACTCATCCTCTGTTATACCGGTTTTCTTCAACACATCTTCTTTGATGGCTTTTGCTTCTCTGGAACCTTTCCTTACAACCACCTCAACCTTTTTCACTCTTTTCTTTGATTGTATTTGGCTTTCAATAGTTTCTGCACTACCAAATATTTCTTCCTTAGGTTCTTTGGGGGCTTCCAGAAGTTCTTTAGCATATGTTTCAATTATATGATCATCTATTTCATAGCCAATCTCGGTTACCCAAATTGTCCTAGGGATGACTGCTTCCATCAGATTTCATTCTTCTTGATTACAAAGCATATTTCATCTTTGTATTTGTTGACAATCTTTTGCGATAACCTGATTATTTTCTTCATTTTGGCCTTTAATGCTTGAAAGAAGTCATGAATATTGTTTTCCTTGTCTTCTCCCATGTTATTGAATAGTTTTGTTAACTGTTGGCCTACCGATATATCATATCCAAGTTCTTTGTAGCCTATACCGGGAACCTATTTTGTTATATGTAGCATCAGACATACTAACAGATTTCCAAACCTGAAAGTTCCTTTCTTGTCCTTCTTAATCTTTCCAAGGTTGTCAATTAATTCATCCTTTAACCACTCACATATATCAATATTTGCATTATCTGTGACCATATCATAAGCACTCTTACTACATAAACTTGAAACTAAATTGAGTCTATTTGTATGAGTAACTATATACCCTAATATCATGCTGATAAATCCCACATTAATGTCTATTACATCATTAACTCTTAGGGACCTCTTGTCGAATGTTGCACCAATTAGGTTTTTAACTAGGTCATTGGATACCTTCCTTGTTTTATCTGGCCTTTTGCCGGTGATTGGTAACCCTATGATAGCTTTCACAGCTTCCTTAGTGATTTTGTGGACTGCATCTAACCAGAAAAATTCACCATGTACCCTGCTTAAGACTATCCTAATCACATCCTTGGGGAATTCAGGAATGCTAAGGATTTCTGTAAATCCTAAGGTCTCAATGATCTTGTGTTCATCTTTTACATTGTTGGTTTTATCACATATCATAGTTTTAAACATGTATTAAACTCTTCATCTCCTAGTTCCTCAATGTTGGAGTGGATGTACATTTTGGGGTCTTCAGCATAAACAACTCCCTTAGGAATTTGAGAAAAAGCACCTAAGATATCATCTTTCTTTGCTACCTTGGGAACTAACTGAAATACGGGCCTAGGTCTTTTTATCACTTCAACAATAGTAGGGTTTTCTATATATTCAATTGCAGAGGTGGATGCCATGATTAAATACCTTTTACTGCCTTTAGGATGGATGATTTCTTGGAGTGTTCTTGTCTCTTTTGTGAAATGCCTTAGCTCAGAATCTTCGTGCTCTTCGTAGGTTTGAAATCTCAATGAAATAAAATGGAGCCAAAACCTTGATTTTATAGTGTCTTTTCGCCATCTACCATATTAATTGCATGCTGGTTAAGTATTCACTTAACATTGTTTGCTGGTAATAAGTAATTTCCAACTTCTTATCTCTAACCGAGGGAATAATAGCACATGTGTCAATAGATTTCCAAACCCTCAAAGAAATTTTCTTCAATTAGATGAAGAACTTCCTGTCCGTGGAGCACTGCACTGTCCTTCCAGTGAAGCATCACTCTGTTCTACCGGTGAAGCATTGGTTTGTTCTACTGGTGGAGGAGTATTCCCAATATTTAGATCAGCCTTTCTAATCCATTGTTTTGAGAATTCTTGCTTAACCTCTTCAACTTTTTCTTTACCTTTCAAGCTAGAACTTTTGTTGTCTACCGGTGTTCCTTTACTTCTACAGAATTTAGCAATATGCCCAATATTGTTACATGCATAACAAGTTACATTATTCTTCTAAATAGCTTTCCCATAACCTATGTCGGTTTGTGTTCTGCATTGATTAGATAAATGTCCAAATCTTCCACAAACATAACATCTCACATTCATCCTCCAGTTTTCAGAGTTGTGACCTACTTTGTTGCATTTAGAACATTGACCAGTGGGTGTGTTGATATTCTGATAATTTTTAGATCTACATTCATTTTCTCTATGACCATACTTATTACAGGTAAAGAATTTTCCATTGAATTTATAAGCATTAGGTTGTCTTACCAGTTTGTTGTGATCCTGAGTATTTGCAATGTCGGAGCTTTCACCAACTTCAAAGCCAATTCTAGAAGTGTAACCTTTAGGTTTTTGATTCTTCAGCAAGGTGCCAAGTTCCTTTGAGCTTTTCTTGAATTTTTCTTTATGTTGATTTGTAGTTTCTAGTTCTCTCTCTAAGACTTCTTTTTGTCTCATTAGTTCATTTGATTCATTCTGAGTATGCATCAGATCTGTCTTCAACATGTCATTTTCATAGCTAAGTCTTGTGTTCTCATTTGTTGCATCAATTAGTCTTCTGGTCAATTCTTCTTCATTCTTCTTCCTCTCCTCAATCTCTTTGCAAAATCTCATAGTCATATCCTACATCTCATTTTTTGTTGTCATGTTCTCTTGTTTCAACTTGCTTATCATATCATTAAGTGATTCCTTTACATCATTCTCATTTTGCAATTTTTCACAAAGTTCTCTTCTCTTATTTCTTGCAACAGTAAAATTTTCTTGAAGTGCCTGAATGATATCCTGAACTGCCCTTAAATCATCTTCTAGTTTGATATTTTCCAATTTCTCTACATCATAGTCTGAAAGAGCTCCTTCCAGTTGCTTCATCAGATTTTCCATCTTTACCGGTGTCAAGATCTTCCTCAAGCTATTAGGCTTCTGAAAATAGAGGATCGGGCTCTGATACCAATTGTTAGGAATCCCACAAATACTGAGAGGGGGGGGTGAAATAGTATGTAACTGATGTTTAGAATTTCTTAACTTAAAACATGCAGAACAAAATATAACAGTGTACCGGTATGCAAGAAATAATGCAATAAACAGAATCAAGAACATCCACATGAAAAGCACACCATAACACAAGGTTTAATGAGGAAACCTGATGTGGGAAAAACCTCAGTGGGATTTGTGACCCACAATATTCACTCACTGGCCAATAAGAGAATATTACTTACAATAGGGGCCTGCACATGCAGGAAGGCCAACTGCCTAGAGCTCACTGACTTACAATGAGGATTATACAAATCCAATATCTTGTACTGCTTTATAAGAGCATCTTCAATGCCTGTTCCAGTACCGGATGCTACTCTGCTGCTTACATAAACCCCTTAACCTATATTTTGCATAATAGGTCTGCCTAATATTTTTCCTTAAACCTTACATCACATATATCAAATATCTACAATGATCTCTTTTATATATAAGAGTCATTTTACAATTTCCCAAGTCAGCTTACAAAGTTTTTCAATAATAAACAAAATATAATATAACAAAATCCTGTCGGCCTCTGTGTCGGTATACTTCCTTTCTTCTGTGTTGGTCCCAATGTCCTGAGTGCTGGTGTAGAGTGTGATCTACTGATGCCAGTATAATGCCTTTTCAGGTTCCATAGGATTGCAAGGTTGCCATCAATGACAAGACCTTCAATCACATAAATGTCTCATTGGAGTGTGCATATGCCAACACTCTTTGTGGGGGTTTAGATCTTATTGGAAAAATATCTCCTCCCTCTTCCCAAGGACATACTTTCATTCTTACTACTACAAATTATTTTACAAAGTGGGTATAAGTGGGTCCTCTTCGATCTACTACCATTGATGTAATATGTCAATTTCTTCTAGAAAACATTGTTTCTTGATTTGGTGTACCTTCCACTTTGATTTTTGATAATGGTACGTCATTTAAAAACAAAGATGTGAAGAAATTCCTTGAGAAATATCATATTCACCTTCATTTTTCTACACCTTATACCCTTAATCAAATGGTCAATTTGAGGCTTATAATAGGATCATTGAACAAATTCTTTTAAGATCGTAAATAAGCATTGTAAGGATTGACATACTTAGTTGATCTATGCTCTTTAGGCCTATTAGACAAGTGTTCGCATAGCTACTAGGACTTCTCATTACAATATTGTTGATGGTGTGGATGCATTTATGCCCTTGGAGTTAGAAATTTCTTCATTAACAATTTCTCTTAAAGGGATAGTTGATGATGATTCTTATAAAGAAAAGTGACTTCAACAACTTGAAATGCTTGATGAACAACACATAAACACTCTCAAGCATATTCAAGCCTATCATAAGACATTACAACAAAGTCATAATGACAAAGTCATTCAATTCTCCTTCTCTGTGGGTGATTTAGTGCTTTATGAGAATCAACATAACGTGAGTGCCTTGTCGGAAGAAAAAGGAAAGTTGAGACTGAAATAGCTTGGACCTTACATCATCACTGAAGTACATGGATCAGGTGCTTACAAAATAATAGATGTGGAAGGTACACCTCTTAAGGAACCCATAAATGCTATGCATCCTCATAGATATTATGATTTATCTTCTTTATCCTCTCTTTATTTTAATTGTATGATATGTTAGCATGTCTTCATTAAAGAATATGGTATTAAATTAGCATTATTTAATCTATAGTACTTCATTCTTAACAAACATCTTTTAGTTTTGATTGTCTTGAATTGATTATGTAATTTCTTAGGAATTTAGTTTTTGCTATGCTAGCTTATCATACAAATTTCTTAATGTATTGTGTTAAGTTACATCATGTTGTGTTTAATTAGGACACTAATTAGATCTAATTTGTTATGTAGCTTAACATAAATAAATTACACCATGATTTTGTAGCATTTTATTAAATACTTAGTTGCTTAGTTAAATCACACATGTATCAATTTAATCATGGAGTATTGAGAAATCAATCACATGAGAAATAAATTAGACATACATGTACATTTCCAAATTTGTTACTTTAATCAAAGCAATATAACACATTGTTTTGATATCAAGGAAACAAATTTGAGACATCAAAAGATCATATACATAGACATAAAAGTTTTCAGTACATCATCATGGCCACTTGATACAAAATGTGGCCTCTACATCACCACCTCTAAGGGTGGTGGCTATCCAAGCCCTTTGGCCCCTGTCATGGTGGTCCATGGGTGTATGCCGATGAATAGAAGTAGATTGTGAGTGACTCCTCAAAGAGCTCCTTCGATCTCGATCAATCACTATGCCTCTATAATCTCGTGATGTAGCTACTCCCTCTCCTCTCATTTGAGCTTTAGCTCTAACCTCACCACATCGAATACATCATCATGTAGTCTAACACTCCATTATGGTCTCTACATGATTCACAAAGACTATGGAATGTGCAATGGCATGATGATATCACTGAGTGTGTGATGGATAAGATCGCTCCACTCCTGCACATTGACTGTAGAGAGAGAAACTATTATACACACATATATAATTATAAACTTAAAACCTAAATTCTTCAAATTAAGACTTACCTAGGTCTCCCTCCTACCAGTTGGATATGATAGGAGCCTATGATATAGAAGTTTGTGGCATGATTCTTCTACTCTCACCATGCTCGTATTACCTCTGTATCTGAGGTTGAAGCTCTGATAGTGAGGCCCTATAGAGTCTCAAGCTTAGTCTCTCTAGGGTTGTCTCCTTCTTGGATGTTTCATCCTCTCATCTATCATATACTAAAAGAGGACCTAGAGCTATAATCTCATCACTTGTATATGATTAGGGGAAACCTCCTCATGACCACCCCCCTCCTCATGATAATCTCCCTCTTGCTTATCATCCTCCTCAACATCACCCTCCTCATCCTCTCCATCTTGGTGGACCTATGCATCCTCATGACTAGGATTCTTCGAGGCCTCTAGCTCTCTTTCCTCATTGTGAGAATAGTCTACTCTCGCCCATGGGCTAGGATTCCCTCTTGGGTAGTCTAATGGAAATATGGCTCCTGGGAATTTCCTATCCCACCATGTGACATAGCTATGTTGTACTCCGACATCATCCTCAAATGGGGGCACAACCCTATCAATCTCCTCATCATCAGAATCTATCATCTCTATCTCATTTGTGGTAGACCTAGGTATTTCCCCTAGTCTCACGATACATCCTATCATGTGCAGATTGGTATGACTGAATGCACACATTGCTTTATACCAATTTTTCTCCTAACTCTATCAAAGTAGAATGGTATGACAATGTAACTATGGTGACCCTCTAGAAACCAGCTCCATTGCATATGGTAGAGCTGTCTATGCTCACCTAGCTAGGTGGCCATCCATTAGTACAATCTCCACACAATATCATCTAGTCTCAATATGTCCATGATCACTCTCCAATATAATATGTTACCCCTTTTCCATGGTCTAGTGAGTGGATAAGAATATGATCTATGCTCATCGATATCCACAGAAACTAGAAATCTTGTTGGCCTAGTACATGTGACGTGCTTGAACATCCAAACTTGTAGAAGAGTGCATGTCATCAACTCTTCCCCTCTCCAAATATATAGTCTCCCCAATCATGGTAGAGATGAGCCAACATACTCCATCTCCATGCAAATATAGTGCGCTACTCCTCCATTGTATAAATGGTATAAGTAAGACCCGTGTGCACGTGACTGCCTCGCCCATTGGGGCATATGGCTAGTGCTACTATAGTAATCATGGGTCTCCTAACAAATGGTATTGTGCTAGTAGGATGAAGTAACCATTGGATGAGAATCTGAACTCTCGTCTCTACATGCACCACTCTTACCAATACAATAGATTTACTCTCTCCTCAAAGTTCTTGATGTGCGATCTCTCCATTAAAGTCATAAGCATGGGTGCATGAAACTTGATGGTAGGCATATTGCATATATAGCACAAACCCACTACTTGGAGAAGTTGTCAATCCTCCATGGATAATCAAGGGATTTGGCTCCACAAGTATGAGTGTGTGACTCCAATAGTGTGGTCCTACATATATGAAAGTGTCTACAAAATGAAGAATCATGAATTAGTAACCCATCCACAATCAAACTAAATCAAATCATGGCACCCTAGGGGAACCAAGGTGCTCCTACTTGGTGCACATGTGAATCAAGGTTTCCTACTAAGTCAACTCAATCAAACAAAATCTAATGCAAAGTACACATGAAGTTGGGTAGGCCTACCTCGTCCAACGTGATGTCATCAATCAGATACTACCAAAGGATCTCTATTTGGGTGGGCATCTCGAGTCGTTGTCATGGGATTTTGTACTACGTGGGTTCCTCTCTCGCACTTTGAGACAAAAACGGGAATAAGAAAAAAGAATAGTGTCTTTCACTATTTAAGGTATTAATCCTCCTAAGACCCTAATTCTGTATTTCTTCTTAATCATTCATATCTTGAGCTAGGGAACTCTAGTTTTTGCACTATTGGTTGCATTGAAATTGTGTCTCAATTCTCTCTATTACCAAATGTTCCATGATGGCCTTTCATCTTGTATCGAGCTTCATTGAGAGAATTTGTCATCACTTCTCTTCACAATTTGACATGGTAAACATGGTACACTGTTTCAACTCACTAATTAGCAAGCCAAAATAGAGGGGGGCATATAGCTACCCTTGAATTTCAACATCCCTAGTAAGCATTCACATGATTTTGTGATTTCATCTAACAATGTGGTTTTTTAGGATGCGGTTCCTAATGTTGTACTATAGATACCACTGGGGGCTTCATTCGACATCTTATGGACATATCATTTTTCCCATGAATGTTTACTTTTCTATACTTTTGCTTGCATATACATCTAGTGTCATATGACCACTAAAGTCAAGGCTGATGTAGCGTCATAAATTGTACACCCTTAATAAGGGTTGCACAATTCCACATTTAGTTTAGCACCCACATTAGTGTGTTTCATCTTGCATTTTAAATAATTCCTTTAGGCATTTAATTATTAATTTAATTAAATCTAAAGTCCTCTCTTGTCCTTCTACACATTATAAAACTGGGCCCTTAACCCTAAGTGTGCCCCTTTTTATTTTATCTTCTTTAATCAATTAATCATTAAAACTTCATAAGGTCCTATTTCAAATTTCAAGGCCCAATTTCACATATCTAAACACCTTCGATTATTGCACCAAGCTAGGATTAAATTTATAATCATGAAACCTTGCATCCCTAAAAGTTTGGAAAAAATTCAATTGGACCATGGTGCGACACCATGCTCCTGACTTTTTCTCCCCAAATTTGGGGATCATATTTTGAATGTATTATAATGTTTAAATCTTGTTTTGTGTAAAAATATATCAATTCTAGGTCAATCTATGATCAACACTAAAATTAGGGTTTCATATATATAACCTTTCCTTTCCTCATTTGAAGGATCCAACAAATCTAGCAATTGAAGGAGCTTCTTGTGAAGTGAAAGTGAAGATTTATGTGAAGTCTAAAATCAGGAAATCAAAAATTCATCAAGTCATGATCAACAATTTTCATCATGAACTGAAGCTTAGGGGATATTGAAGAATAATGAGATCATCAACTATTGATTGACTTGTACCTCTCCCTTAGGATTTGGTATGGTTTCATGTTATTTTCATATCTCTATGTGAGTTTCACATCACTTGTTTTCAGATTTATACTATTTATTTAGATCCATAATTGCATTTGTGATTTGAATAATTTATATTTACATTATGTTCATTTAGGTTTTATACTCAAAACAAAGGGTAAAACTCTAATTTGCATTATAGCTCATTTAGAATCTTACAAACACATGATATTCTAGGGAACACACACATTCCAATATTACATTAGCTATTTTTGGAGGTGGAAATCACCAAAACAAGGGGTTTGACTAATGCAAAACCCTATATACCTACCCAAACACCATTTTTCAAGTTGTAGGTGTAGGTACAAGAATCCGATGAAGTTGCGATCTTTTGGAAAGTTTTCCCCTTTCTATGGGGATATTTTGCTCTTCTCTAGGATGATGGACTTTTCTTAGATTGTACTCACACACCATTAGATCATTCTCTAATTTTATCTTCCTTCTAATTTTTTTGTAACCTAACCCTCTAGGTGAGGGTTAGGGTTTCTAGCTGAGTTTATTTTGAGTTGTGCCTCAACTATAAAGGCACATTTTGTATCTCCTATTAGGATCTTCTTTCTTTCTTTTGTAGAAAACTTATGTTTCTTTGTACTTGTAAATTTTTCATTGCCTTTACATGAATAAAATTAGCCTTCCTGCCTTTATTCAGTTTGAACATATTGTGTAAGTGTTTGCCTTCCTATTTGAATGCATTCTTTCTTTTTCCCTTAGTTGTAGGAGACTATGCTGATCCCTCTATGGATGTGGATTGTGAACTAAACTTAGTTCCTCTCCTCATTTCATAGAATTCCAGCCTTCACTCACACTTATGTGATTGATTAGGATAGAATTTTGTGCATATTTGGGTTAATTTCATTGATGTTTTGTGCAAATATAGGTAGGGAAGATCACCATTTCCTTCTAGGTGCAAACCTTATTTCCCCCCTCTTTCAAGCATCCCCTCTTTCTCCCTTTTCTCTGTTAGATCAGTAGATTAGGATCTATCTGTGTTGGGTTGGTCCAGCGCTTATATCTCATATTGGATAGGAAGCCAACCTTCTCTAGAGACTCAACCTCACTTTTGCAAGTCCCACACTTGGGAGGTTGATTTAATGTTTCACAAGGTTGATGATCAAGGTTTCTTGGGTCATCAATGGTGCAAACTTTTATGACAATAGGTTTCTACAAGCTCATAGAAAGGCTAAGACCCATCAACATGAGTGAGATTAAGAAGAGGACCTTATAAGGAATACCTTAGATTACAATGAGGTCTTGAGGAAATGGCAAAGGTGGTACAAGATATAGTATGCAAAGAACCATAAGAGAAGAGATAACAACTCATATTCCCCTTCATGGGACCAAATTTTGATACCTGAAGTGAAGATGAAAGTCATATTTAGTGCTTATATTGATATGGATAGGATTCCATTGCCAAATCAAAGACCTAGAGTGGTGGAGCCTTAAGAGAAACAAGTTGAAGAAGAAGAACCTCACTCACCTTATTCCATTGGTTCTCCCAATGGACCAACTTACCCTCCACTATCACCTCCACATAGATTTGAGGAATAATCATTTGTTCAGCCCATTAGTAAGAAATCACAGCTCCCTTCTCAAGAGCCTCTTCCACCACCAAGATTACTTGTTGAAGCTCCTATGAAGAGGCCAATGGTTGCTTCATCCTCCTCAAGTGGACAACCTCTCCTTGTCCTAGAAAGCACTGGAGAAGTGACACCTATAGATTTCCAAAATTAATTAAATTAAATATTTAATTAATCCTTTCTATATAATTAATTTATTCAATTATGTCAGTCCTTATTCTTCTCAGCTTTAATTAAATCTAATTTAATTAATCCTATCACAATAGCCCAAATAATTGATCTATTTAATGAATCAGTTATTCCCTATTCTTCTAAAGTTATCCAATTATTTATTTCTTCTAAAATCCTTTTAGTTAATTAACCTAAATTAATTGGCTAAATCATGTGATTCCTACAAATTGCTTTTCTAAATTCTCATTATCTTGACTAATCCTTATAGAATCTTTCATAATCATGGTTAACATTATCCTTCAATTTTTAATTCTCCCACTCATTCTCTCTCCTCTTGTCAAATCCTCCTACAAATCCCAATTATTCCCTAATTCCTCATTATCTCACCTAATCCTCCTTCTTAATCATTTGCTAGTGGCTAATCCCCATGATTAGCCACCAAGTCAACTCATAGCCATTTATGGCTAAAATCCACTTGTCCCTTCCTCACCTTCCACCTTAAATTCATCCAATTATGTCATTTCAAGGATTTCAAAATCTCACATTTTCCCATGCCTTTCACCTTCCCAAGGAACTTTCAATTCCTTTTCTAATTCCCCTTTCTCATCCATTTCATTATTTGGGAATTTTTAATTCCCTCTTCATCCCCCAAAGAATTTTTAATTCCTTTTTGCCTTCCCTATGTACTTGAGGATCTCTTCCCCATGTATATTGTGGAGTGTGGAGACAAGAATGTTAGGACCCGGAGGCAACTTAGAGGGGGGGGGCTGAATCAGTTGTCTATTAATTTCAACCCAAATATAACTTAATCAAACCTGATGCATAATACCAGTAAACCAAACTTAATGTCAGTTGACAAATTAGCAGTCAATATTAATACCAGTGAAACTAAATGCATAAAATAGAAAGAGAAACAATATCCACAACACATAACATAGAGATTTGTACGTGGAAACCCTGTAAGGGGAAAAACCATGGTGAGAAACATTACCCACAATCAGATCATACTACTGCAAATAGTATGTGTATAAAAATGGGGTCTGCACATGCATAAAGGCCAACCACCTAGAGCTCACTGCTCAATCACAAAATAGGAGTCATACTGACTACAATTGGATGGTTAAATCCAATGATAATGTACTGCTGAAAGTAGCATCTCCAATGCTGGATTTAGTACCGATTAAGCTCTAATAATCACCTTCAAACCTTCCTTGAACCTTCTCTATGGTCTTCTCATATGATCTTCAATATTCACACATACCATTTTATAATTCCATAACCTTATAATATTCTACACACTCACCATCTCACAAATGAGATCTTACATATATACCAAAACCTAGGACCAAATGTGTAGGTCAGCTTACTAAGAATATTACAATTAAACCAACTACAAATAAGTCAAGATGCGATGCATCATGTCGGCTCAATACATTTACAACAATATTCAATTAATTAAATCATATCCATAATTTGTTGTGCTAATCTAGAATAGATAATACATGTCGGTCCATAACCTAGACCAATTTGCCAGTAACAGCAAATATGTCAACCCGATTAGACCATTAACCATAATACCAAAACCAAGTGTCCAAACCATGTCTTCAACATAACCAAGTGATCTCTAGATGATAACAAGTCATCCTCAATGCTGGTGAACAATATCCAGGTGACTGTGCATAAGTCACTGAACATGCCGGTTCAACATAACCAAAGATCTCCAGAAGGATAAGTGTTGAAATCAATGAAAAAATGAATGCAACACATCTATAATACCAACAATCTCTTCCTTTGGCATTGATGGCAACACAATATGGAAAAACATCCAAGTGCCAAAATAGAATGCCAAAAACCAAAGACCAACAATCTCCAGAATAGATCAATACCAGAAATCAAAATACAAATGCAGAGAGTATATATATCTTCCCCAATGAATAATCTCTCCCCATAGGATAATGTTTTTCCATAGATATCTCTCCCCCTTTGACATCAAATTCCAAAGAAATACAAATACCAGAACATACAACCAATTTATAGAACCTATTACAATAACCAATTGTTTTAACCAACTACTCCCCTTGAGAAGTAGCTCTCCTCCATCAAAGCCAGAAAAAAGGTTTCTTTGTTAATTCTGTCGGTTTCATGCCAATCATCAACTGTCTAAGTCTCTACTGGTGAGGGTATTACCCCAAGCTACTCTGTGAGATGTTCAAAAGTTTCCTTAGGCAAAGGCTTAGTAAAGATATTTGCAATCTGCTCTTTAGTATTCACATAAACCAATCTCACTTCTTTTGCTTCAACATTCTCTTTTAGAAAATTATATTTGATAGAAACATGTTTAGTCTTAGAGTGAAATACCGGATTCTTTGATATATCAATTGCTGTTGAATTATCACAATAAATGATTATAGGTTCTTTGCATTTTACCTTTATGTCCTTCAACATTTGTTTAATCCATAATACCTGAGTGCAATTAGTTGTTGCTGCAACATATTCTGATTCTGTTATTGATAATGATGTAAAACTTTATTTCTTGCTCAACCATGAAATCAATCTACTACCAAGAAAGAATGCCCAGTCAGTGGTGCTCTTTGTCTCATCTACATCTCCTGCCCAATTTGCTTTGGTGTATGCACATAAATCAAAATTTTCATCTTTAGGATACCATAAGCCAAGATTTTTTGTGCCTTGTAGATACTAAAAAATCCTTTTCGCTGCTTATTCATGATTTTCTCTAGGATCACTCTGAAATCTTGAAACAATACATATTGCATTCATTATGTCAAGTCTTGTTTGTGTCAAATGTAGTAAACCTCCAATCATATATTTGTATCTTGTCAGATTAATAGGAGTTGAATCATTCTTCAATGTCAATTTATCAGTTGTAGTCATAGGAGTACCTACTGGTTTAGAGTTTTCCATACCAAATTTCTTTAGTAGTTCCTTCAAGTACTTTGTTTGACATATGAATATACCTTTATCAGTCTGTGAAATTTGCAATCCTAAAAAGAATTTTATCTCCCCAATCATAGACATTTCGAATTCTTCCTACATCTTATTAGCAAAGTCTTTACACAATCCATCTTCTCCTCCAAAAATGATATCATCAACAAAAACTTCAATAACCAAGATGTCTTCATTAGTCACTTTTAAATATAAGTTGCTATCAGCATTACCTTTAGTGTAGCCAAGCTTCAAAAGATATTTGTCCAATCTAGCACACCAAGCTCTAGGAGCTTGCTTCAATCCATACAAAGCTTTCCTTAATCTGCAAACCATATCTTTATCATTTGTCAATGAAAAATCCATTAGGTTGTTCAATGTAAACTTCCTCTTCAAGATCACCATTCAAAAATGCACATTTTACATCCATTTGATATACTTTATAGTTCTTATGAGCTATAAATGCAAGAAATAATCTGACTGCCTCAATTCTAGCCACCGGTGTAAAGGTTTCATTGTAATCAATTCCCTCTTTCTGTGAATATCCTTTACACACTAATCTTGCTTTGTTTCTGATTGCCTTACCATCTTCATTAAGTTTATTTCTAAATACCCATTTAGTTCCAATTACATTTTTGTCTTTAGGTCGAGCAACTAATGTCCATGTATTATTCTTTTCAATTTGTTCTAATTCATCTTCCATATCTTTAATCCACTGTTTATCTTCACATGCCTCAACAATAGATGTTGGTTCAATTTGAGAAATTAAACATACCTCTTCATTTGTCAGTCTTCCTCTTGTCATAACACCTTGATACTTATTCCCAATTATCTGACTTTCAGAGTGATTTAATCTTACATACCTGGGTGTGTTCACTTCTTGTTGTTCTTCAGTCACTATGGAATTCTTTGATGATGTCGGTGTGACTGGATCCATATTCTGTACCGGTGCACTCTGTATAGGTGCACTTATGATCATCTCAACTGTTGGTTCAGAATCCACACATCTTGAATTTCCTCTAAATTGTTCATATATCTTCACATTTGCACTTTCAATGATTTTTTGTAATCTTTTATTAAAACATCTATATACCTTGTTCTTAGATGAATAACCAAGAAATATTCCTTCATCACTTCTAGGATCAAATTTACAAATATACTCATCTCTCCTAATATAACATTTGCTTCCAAATATTCTGAAGTATTTAAGAGTAGGAGTATTACCAAACCATAGTTCATAAGGGTTCTTACCAGTTTCACCTTTGATGTGAACTCTATTAAAAGTGTAAACTGTTGTATTCACTGCTTCTCTCCAATACACATGAGGTAGATTTCCTTCTAATATCATGGTTCTAGTTGCATCGAGAATAGTTTTGTTCTTCCTTTCCATAACTCCATTTTGTGTAGGTGTCCAGGGTGATGATAGTTGTCTTTTGATTCCACTCAAATCACAAAATGTATTAAACTCCTTAGATGTAAATTGACCTCCTTGATCTGATCTTAAACATTTGATTTTCTTACCAGTTTCATTGTCTACCATTGCCTTGAATAGTTTGAATTTCCCAAAAGCTTTTGATTTCTCCCTGAGAAAAGTAACCCAACACATTCTAGAATAATCATCAATGATTAGCATAAAGTATCTATCTCCCTATAGACTTCTTGTTCTTGCCAGACTACAGAAGTCAGTATGAATTAAATTAAGAACATTATTGGATTTCTCATAAATACTCTTAAAAGTTGTTCTAACTTGCTTTCCCATTTGACATTCCTTACATACCGGGTTATGAGGTTTTACAATCTTAGGTAAATCCCTTACTACCTTAGATGAGCTGATCTTTATAATGCAATCAAAATTCACTTGACAAAGTCTTTTATGTCATAACCAACTTTCATCAATATGTGCAATCAAGCATGTCTTTTCATTGTTATTCAAATGAAAGATATTACCAAATCAGTTCTATTCATGATTTTGCATTTACCATTCTTGAACTGTAACTGAAATCCCTTTTCAACTAATTGACCAACACTCAAAAGATTATGCTTCAAACCTTCCACATAATAAATGTTGTCAGTATTGTGCTTATCATCACAAGATATAGTGCCTTTTCATTTAACCAAACAAGCTTTATCATCCCCAAATCTTACTAGTCCTCCACTATATTCCTAAAAAGATAAGAATTTACTTTTATCACCAGTCATATGATGTGAACATCTGGAATCTATAATCCATTCATCATTTTCTTCAATTTTAGCTACCAGGGTCTTCTCTACCGATGGAACAGTAGGTACCAATTGATCTTCTTTTATTGCAACAAAAGCCCATACATTGTATGTTGGTTCCTCCTCAAAATCATCAGTAACTCCTTCATCAGCATAGTAACATGATTTGTCTCTATTTTTCTTAAATCTGTATCTCTGATATTCAGAGTTAGGCTTATATGTTCTTTTAGATTCTTCTCTCAATCTTGCATGTCTATCAGGACATCTAGATTCCATATGACCAACTTTATTACAATTAAAACATTTAAATGGTGCTTTACCTTCATACTTACTTCCAATAGGACCTTTAGGCATTTTCTTTGCAAATAGTGCTTCAAGTTCTTCCAATTCTTCATTTTCCTTTCTAATATCTTCAAGTTCCCTTGCATAAAGTGCTTTCTAATTAGATTTGTCAGATGATGATGATGATGATGATGCAGATGATAATGTTTTGAAGGCCAAATTTGTTTTAATTGTAGCAACAGGACCAAATTTCTCAAGCTCAAATGCTGAAAGTTTTCCAACCAAGGTATCTCTAGATACTGATGTATTAAGCATTGTTCTCAACTCATTAATAGTAGTTACTTTCATTTTGTATGCCGGTGGCAATCCTCTTAAAACTTTAAAAACAATTTCATCTTCACTTAAGGATCCTCCACAACATTGTATGCCCAAAATAATTTCATTAACCCTTTCCATTAAAGAAAAAATTCTTTCATCTTCTTCCATTTTTAGATTTTCATACCTGACCCAGAACCATTCTAGTTTTGCAATTTTGATAGTAGTGTCTCCTTCATTCAATGTTTCCAATTTATCCCAAATAGCTTTAGCAGTAGATCAGTCTGATAATCCTATGATTTGTTGATCTGACAAGGTGCTCAAGAGTGCTTCTCTTGCGTTGCAATCATTCTCTTGATCTTTACCCAATGTTGGTGGATTAGGTTGATTCGATGTAGGACCAACATAGCCATTCTTTGTAACATCCCATATGTCTCTTCCAATGTAATTTAGATGTCTCTCCATTCTAATCTTCCATATACCATAGTTAGTTCCATCAAGTTTCGTACTGTCCTTCTTGAAAAAGTTTGTTGCCATAGAATCTCCTCAAGCTGTTTAACTTCCACGAAAAGAGGACTTAGCTCCGATACCAATTGTTAGGACCTAAAGGCAACTGAGAGGGGGGGGTGAATCAGTTGTCTATTAATTTCAACCCAAATATAACTTAATCAAACTTGATGCATAATACCGGTAAACCAAACTTAATGCCAGTTGATAGATTAGCAATCAATATTAATACTGGTGAAACTCAATGCATAAAATAGAAAGAGAAACAACATCCACAACACATAACATAGAGATTTACGTGGAAACCCTATAAGGGGTAAAACCATAGTGGGAAACCTTACCCACAATCAGATGATACTATTACAGATAGTATGTGTATACAAATGGGGTCTGCACATGCAGAAAGGCCAACCGCCTAGAGCTCACTGCTCAATCACAAAATAGGAGTCACACTGACTACAATTGGATGTTTAAATCCAATGATAATGTACTACTCAAAGTATCATCTCCAATGCTAGATTCAGTACCCGTTAATCTCTAATAATCACCTTCAAACCTTCCTTGAACCTTCTTTATGGTTTGCTCATATGATCTTCAAATTCACACATACCATGTTATAATGCCATAACCTTACTTATAATATTCTGCATACTCTCCATCTCACAAATGAGATCTTACATATATACAAAAACCTAGGACCAAATATGTAGGTTGGCTTACTAAGAATATTACAATTAAACCAATTACAAATAAGTCAAGATGCGATGCATCATGTTGGCTCAATACATTTACAACAATATTCAATTAATTAAATCATCTCCATAATGTGTCGTGCTAATCTGGAATAGATAATGCATGCAGGTCCATAACCTAGACCAATTTGTCGGTAACATCAAATATGTCAACCCGATTAGGCCATTAACCATAATACCAAAACCAAATGTCCAAACCACATCTTCAACATAACTAAGTGATCTCCAGATGATAACAAGTCATCCTCAGTGTCGGTGAATAATATAACCTATTGGTGAACAAGATATCGATGACTGTGCATAAGTCACTGAACATGTCGGTGAACATAATGTGCCAGTTCAACATAACCAAAGATCTCTAGAAGGATAAGTGTTGACATCAATGACAAAACTAATGCAACACATCCATAATACCCACAAAGAAATGACTTTATGGCTAATCTATTGGTCTCTACACTTGTCATTTCATACCCTCTCAATCCATGTGTCCCTCTTTCTTTCAATCTTCACCTTTGATCCATCTTCAATCTGAACCATCCATTCATCCTTCGTGAAATCTATAAATTGGGGTCTCCTCCCCTTCATTATCCATCTCCAATCTAAGTAGTCTTATGATGTTAGTTTGATCTTATAAATCATCCAAAGAATCATTCTTATAGTCAAATTTGCATCCACAATTGCTTAGTCACTCTATCCATCATTTGAGAATTCATCCATCTCCCATATCCACTAGTGTTGTGCAACATTGGAGAGAAATCCACATCCCATCTAGGAGCCAATCCAGTCAAGTGGAGCATTTGGATGCATTCCACTTCATCAAAGGCTCAATCTGAGGAACAAGTGAAGATTGTGAAGGTATAATGGTATTTAATCTTGTTTTTTATATGTTTGCATGTTTTGTGGATTGAATTAGTCATTATCTCCCACTTCAGTTTTCCCTTGGTTCATCACCTTTGGACACATTATCTCTTAACAAGAATATACTTTTTCAGTCTTTTGTGGGATTTTATTATCAAGGTGAGGCATCTCTACCCCTAAATAGATTTGATACTAAAGTTGGTGTAAGAATTGAAGACCCTTCTCAAGGGTGGGCCCTTGATGATTTCAAGTTGGGAGGGGATCTTACTAGAGATATAAGGCTTAATTCCTATGAAGAGTTTATGAGTGATGATAACTTCATCCACACAAAGGAGTTTCAACACTATGTGATTAGGAACATTCTAGATTAGATGAAAAGAAGAAAAGGGATTCAACTTGATTTCTTGGTTCATAGGGGGAGAGGTTAAGATTGAAGTAAGAGCTCCTAAAGGATGGAAAGGAACAACTGGTTGTCATGGCCCTTGAGATGGGAAGACAAGTGGTAAGAAGAGTAGTATACTTTTATTGGAAGGATGGGACATTTATTTTATAATTGTAAAGTGGAAAATTGGGAGCATTAGCCAATTATCCACGTGGGAAGGGAAAATTCACTAAGCTCAATTTTCACTTGAGGGGGACTTTACAGTCAAAAGAGGGGTTGAATCTACTAGATCCAATCCTTTATGATGTAAAGATTGAATACTAAGTAGGTTGGTTGTGATTATAATGCAATTGAACCTCTTTTATAATTTTACTAGTTGAAT
Source organism: Cryptomeria japonica (assembly GCF_030272615.1). NCBI lineage: Eukaryota > Viridiplantae > Streptophyta > Pinopsida > Cupressales > Cupressaceae > Cryptomeria > Cryptomeria japonica. The sequence continues at coordinate 463,459,535 of NC_081410.1, read as the reverse complement.
TAATATTAACTATTGGAAATGAAGACAAAGTATGAGAAAACAATGAGCTACATATTTGGGATTTAGACGTGCACCTAGATCTAAGAAGTTTTAGATGATTCGGAGCTGCTCCACAAAATTGAGAAAAATTTATAGGGACCATGTGGCTAGATAGGGGCGTCCTCCTATAAGTCCTTTGAACTTTCCACGCATCGAAAAGGGGTTTTCCATCTCTGCAAATAAAGCTTAATTCCAGAAGTATAGCTCTACACCCATTTCCTGAACATAAAAAGAAAGGGAAATGTGTTGGGAATAGGGGTTTGCCTTCAGGTCAAACATTGGTTTTGGAATTGACCAAGTGGTTGAAATAATGTAAATGAAATGACTAAGAATAGAAATCCTCCTCTTTGAGGGGATATTGAATTGACCAAAAATGAAATGCTTATACCTCCTTGTAAAGTTTTGCTTGCCTCCACATGGAATTATGATTTCATGAAGTAGAATAATGATCTCCTCTTCAATGCTTGAAATATTGACTCTATTGCTACTCCAACGATTGAAGGAAGACTGAAAATTCTCAATTTCTCTTGAATGCTTGATCTCTTGAATGCTTGAAGACCTATTATACGCGTTAGATCATGAATGAGGGGGGAAATCCCTCTTATATACTTGCCAGTAGGATTAATTGATTAAGTTTTTTGACTTGAGTTGACATAGGGGGGATTTTCCCACTTCAATTTAAGATAGGTCCAGGGGAAGGGGTCCAAGATAGGTCCCTATTAAGGGGGACTAGGGTGCCACACCCTGGTCCTATCCTATTTCTAGGCAGGGTCAAGGTGGCTTTTAGGAGCATTGTTAAGTTGCAAGGTGTTTTTAATGTGGATGAGCATATTCAACTCTCTAATAAGGCCTAGGGGCACAAACACTAAGGAAAAGACCCAAATGTAGTCAAAAATTGCGAGGGGTGCAATTTTAGGATGTTACATATGGCCCCTACTTTAGCGGGAGCATGAGATTATGCAAATACTACCGATAAAATACATGGAATTCAAATTGAAAGACTTTCACCATATCAAGGAGGCAAGATTCACCAAGCCCCGAGTAGACTTTAGGATCTTACAAATTCAATGATAAGGTGAAAGGGAAGATCATGAGAGAAAGAGAGAACCATGACTACAAATAGTAAAGTTCTCTTACTATAAGTCATGAAAAGAATATAAGAAATTACAAATAAAAGACAAAGTTCGCTAAGTAACTTTAAGTTTTAAGAGAGAGAATCATGAGCAGAGTGTATGCCCCAATGTTGAAGCGATTGTGTATGCCTTGTCAGGAGAAATTGCTTTAAGGTAGGATACACCCAAAGAAGACAAGCACATTATCACAATAATTTAGCCCCCAAGAGAGGATAAATCAAAGGATAATGAACACAAAACAGAAAAAAAAGAGTTGGTTTCACCTAACTTTAGAGTCAATATGATTTTTATGATAACTCATGTATATCATGTATATGTATATGTGCATAGAATTGTCCTCATCCCCTAGAGAAAGGAAACCACCATGGAATAAGGGAAAACATGTGTCTTTTGAGTCAACATGGAAGAGACCAAAAGAGATCTCAATGCTTTGCATCATCCTCAAATAGAAAACACTAGGGAGGGACAAAAAATAGAAGAATAGGGGAAACAAATAGAAGAATTTCACAAATAAGAAAGAGAGGAGAGAGAGAGAATCTACAGTGCTAATGAAGCTAATCAAGCATGTCATCCTTCCCCTAATCTTGTTGATCATTATTCTAGGAAGGTGAACAATACGTAAGAGGAGAGACATCGAGCATAGTAGATGGAGCTATCAAAAGTTCCAAACAAGGACCATGCTCTAATGATGAGTGACTTTGTTCGTTACTAGGAGCTAGAATTAATGCTTTTGAAAATTTTGTAGATAAATCATTGTCAACATCAACATATTTATATTCATTATCAGAAATATTAGGATCAACATTTTCATCATTAAGAACATTCTCACCTATTTCTTCATCACTATTAATAAGAATAGGAGCTCTAACAGGAATAAAAATTGAATGATCATTTGTCTTAAGCATTTTGTGTCTTGGAGAATTAGGTTGAACATCTTGTTTAGGATAAAATAGAATCATGTTAGTTGTTGGTGTTTTAGGAGAATAAATGGTCTAGGAAGAAACTTCATGAGCTCTAGCACAACTTCTCCATCGGTGTTCTCTCGCACAACTATTTCATCTAGTTTGGGTTGAAAGTTGAGAAGGTTTAGGTTCATCAGATATAGGCTTTGTCTCTTCTTTTAGGTAATGATGAATAGGTTGATGTCTTTTAGGTTGGAAAATAGGAGAGCCCAATAACTTCTCTCTATAAGATGAAGGAGGAGGAACCAACCCATATAAATGAGGAATGAGAGGTGTAGGAAGGAGACCAGGTCCATCATGAGGAGGGGTAGGTCTAGCCTTAGGAGGAAGAGTTTTAATACCTTTGGGAGAAATAGGACACTCATCCATAGGAGAAGGAATAGATTCTTCTTTAGCAAGAAGAATATTTATTTGCTTAGGAGAAAGGATACTCTTCTCTTTAGGAGAAAGAATAGGTGCCTCTTTGGGAAGAATATTATTTCATTCCTTAGGAGGAAGAATAATCTTATCCTCAAGAAGGGGTACATAATCATCAAGAGGAATTATAAGTTTAGGATTTCTAGGTTTAATCAATGATAAAATCATTTCATTTTTCTAGTTTTGATATGATCTAAAGAGAGCATCACTTCTAGGTTGAAAAGGTTGGAATTGTTTGGACCAAAAATAATCGAGGCAAACATCTCCACACCTTAGTGTAGGTTGAAATATGTTGTGATTAATAGTTATGATTTTATCATTATGAGTAAATTTCAAACACTTGTGAATAGTAGAAGCGATCGCTTTCATGGAAGAGAGCCAAGGATGCCCCAACTTCACATGAAGTTGATCGGATGTAGGAATGATAGAAAATTGACCATCTAAGCATTTAGTGCCAACATCTATAGGAAGTGTTATATAGAACAATAGCAAGACAAGAGAATCCATTAAAAACTTTAACTATCACATTAGTATCATCATATATCACTTGATTCAATTGCAAAGTATAAAGAAATTCTTCAGTTATCACATTAACCATGCAAGCAGGATCAATAAGCACTCCTCTAGTGGGTATACCTTTACTTTTTGCACTTATGTATAATGGGTCACTGGGTGCCTTGATGGTCTTACTAGGATCAAATATTATACATAAATCCTTAGGAGGTTCTTGTTGATCTACAAGGTGATAGGACCTAAAATTATGTCTTGCAAAATTTTGGTCATTTTGGTTTTATTAAACCCTTTGTCAAGGTTTCAGGGTTTAGGGTTTTAGGGAGTTGTGGTTCCTCAATTAAATCTTGGTATAAAAGAAAATATATGGGCCTTTTATGTTTTTTCATTACCTTTTCCTCACTTAAGGCTGAGGGTTGTATTCTGTTGGCGAGGTCATTTTATTCCCTAAGTGTTAAGTTGCGTTAGACCAGTTTATAAAATGATTTTCCTAAGTCGCATAAATTTTTCCCTATAGTCGGTCTCCTTTTAATATTTGTGCTTGTGCCCATAATTTTCCTAAGTCCGATATTCCTAAATATTTTGGTCGGTTGCTAAAGAAAGGACAAATCTGACGGTCTGTGCTTCCCCATGGTCGAAAGTGCAAGGATGATAAAGACTGCGGCATCATGGTGAGCTAGTGGTTTGACTTTTCAAAATGTTTAATGTTACTGGTTCCTAGTGGTTAAAACCCGAGTTACTAGAAATGAATATTTCTGCATGTGCTTATATCAAGCGGTAATGTTTTAATTGCGGCATGAGAAATGATCAGGAGTTAGCGGCCTCTGCTAAGTGACCAATGTAGATATAAGGTTAACAGAGAGTAGATCTGACGGTTTCTGTGGTCCCGTGATCAAAAGATGCAAGGAAATTATGGACCGCGACATCACAAGATGATGCCACATATCCAAGGTGAGCCAAGAAAATCTGATGGTGGGGTCACTAAAGGTGGTGAAATAAGCGATCAGTTGGATGTGCCATGTCATGCCAAGGATGGACCCGATTTCCACATTGAATAATAAATGTCAGATTAAATGGTTTGGTCTGTAAGATTTGCCACTCGGAGGATGATCGACGGTCAGGTTTTAAACTTTTCAAATGCAAGTTAAGAGTCATTGTTTTACTCGCGTGAGTAGTAATGGTGGATGAGACATTTGCATTTCATTCCAGGTAGTAATAAAAGTACTTTTAAAAGTTGTTCTTCATTCGTGAAGGATTTCATAGCGATCTGGAAGATATTCCTGCTATTGAAGAAGGTTGAAACGACTCCTTGAAACACATAATTTATATCTCTCTGGTGTAATCGAAACAATAAGTTTGTCTGAGCTCCTTCATCTATTCTTGAAACAAATTGATGTTATAAATTGTGCATGAAATTGTAAGAAAATAATTTCAATTTTTCTAGGGTTAAGAGATAAACAAAGAAGAGTGAAAATTGTTTAAAATTATTGTTGTAATTTAAATCTCGTGTTAGCCCTAGTATTTTCTTCCTCAATTTGAAGTTATAGTAGAAAACCCTAGTTTCAAAAGATGGCTCCCTCATGAAAACATTCAAGACAAATTGATTACATGAAAAGAAATCTCTATGATGATTTCTTGGACCAATTGAAACCCTCAACAAATGATAGACAAAAGGGGCAGAGAATTATGAGTGGAAAAACCCTAGGGGAAGGGTTAACCGATAAAGAATTCCGCTTGGAAGATGTTAGTGTATCAATGACTGGACTAGAAATGTTCAAATTGTGGTATGGATAGACGAACTTGCATTCCCCATTATCCAATCCCTGGCAGTATATTTTGGGTAAGTTAGTAGTATCGAGTGTCTTCATGGACGTTGACCTACTCAAAGCTGTTGCAAACACATATGATCCTATCTCAAGGGTTATTAGGGGAAATGTGTTAGGTCCAACTAGGGAAGCTAATGTACTGAGAGGGGAGGGGTGAATCAGTACTTCAAAACTTTTCTAGAACAACAATTTTACTGTTAAACATAAACTGAATACTGTTGATATATAATGCTGAAACATAATCATAGAAATAACATTCATATGAATTTCACTCCATAACAAAAAGATTTTGGCTATGCAGAAAATCTTAGTTAGAGAGAAAAACTGTGGTGGGGATGGCACCCACAACTTCACTACTGCAATAATCAAGATTGCTCGGTTAGAGCTACATGTTTAGCTATTTCTCATAGCTTACCCTGTTAGGAGTACAAAGATCTTTAGATCTACCTTGCTAAAGGATTTTACAAACACTTTTACAAAAAATTTGTACCTGGTTAAAGGCTTTAGAATTTATAGACTTTGTTAGAGTCTTTTACCCTGTTAGAGGTTTCTAACTCAACTCAAAATAATTCAATCAAAATCTTTACAAAATAGCTGCAACTTTACATCTGAAATGTTATAGCAGACTCTATGTGCTCAATATGAAATTACCTTGCTCATAGAATCCCTCGGTAATTGATAAGTCAACTCGGTGACCACTTCTGTATACTCTATCACTTAAACTATTCTTTGAAAAACCTTCTCGGTGACCTCTGAATATCTCTATTAATCTTCACATCTTATCTTTTCTTAGGATTTTCATATTCAACTCATCATTTTTCCTCTCCTTTAGATACTCAAATCATTCTATATAAATAGATCTCTGAGATGGTGATCTATTCATGCATCGATCATACAAACATGTGTTATCGAATAAATAAACATAGAAGTTATTTCATTGGATAAACTCCCTCAAAATCATACAAGATCTTTAAATGCAATTTCCTATGTAATAACGGTTCCAAGTTCTCGAATCTTGTAACATGTTTCACATGTGTGTCCAGGTTCATTGAATCTGGTAACACATTTTCACTCAGTTTAGATTGACTCAGTATACCTTCTTTGTTGCTCGGTAGACATGGAACTTTACTCGGTAGACAGCTCAGTGTGTCTCATCTCGGTGACTAGCCTTTCTTCTGTAACCGACACCTTAGTAATTATCGACTGGACATTTCGGTGGTATTAACCGACTAGAGTATATAAAATGACTTTGGGCATAAAAATAATGACAACTTAGTAGATAGCAACAATCTCCCCTTTTGACATTAGTTTGGTATGTTTGACAAAACTCCTTTCAAAGTCATAATACAAAATCTATATACTTACAAAATAAACTGAAATGACAATATATACATTTGTTCAAATACATACTCCCCTTATCAATATGTTGAACAACTTGATGATCGATACTCTGTATTTCATGCTCCTGATGTTCTATGCTCCCCCTGTCAATTTCAACTATACACTCGGTATATATATTATAAACTCTGTACACTCAAATACTTTGTATACTCGGTACACTCCCCCATTTTGTCAAAAATCAAAACTAGTTACCATTTGGTGGGGGCAACTGGTCAAAAATAGATTTATACTTTGTACGAGCATCTTTGAGAGCGGTAGTAAGTGCATCGTTGATACTTTCCATTAGTGAATTTTGAGCTGTAATATCATCTAAGAGTGAGATCAAACCATCTAAAGTGCTTCCCTTGACTTGAGTGGACAATTGGGTAGCTTGGTTGATCTACTCTTGGACTAATGATAAATGAGGAATAAATAATGTCTGAAGAGTCATGATATCCATCCTTATTTTGTGCTCTTCATTTCGAAGTTCTAACTGTTGAGCCATAAGAGTTTGTAGCTTTGTATAAAAATTCTGAATAGAATTTGGCTCGGTAGTCAATTTATTTGAGAGATCTATAATCTCTTTTTCAATGACTTCATTATTATTCTTGATATCTTTGATAAATAATGAAAATATACATAACTTCTGGAATAAATAAATAATATGCTTGAGTTGAGGGGACAACTCAACAATGAATTCAATAAGCTTTGTTTTACCTATAGTAATTGCTTTCTGCACTTCTTCAATCATCTTGGTAGTTAGCTCTTTTTCTTTCAATTTGCTAATGTATTTTGATGCTTCTACTCCTGATGATTCCAATTGAGTGAGTAGTTCATCCATTTGCATGTGGATGGCAACATCTTTATTTATGGTAGCTTTAGGTAGCATGTTTGTCAATAATGCTTTCACCTTCTGAAGTACTCGGTTCTTCTTCTGAATAGCTATCTATTTTTCCTGCTTTGCTTTGGCTTTACAAAGCTCACAGAATTCTATCAGTGCTTGCCCTTTTAATTTTGTAATGTCAACATTTGGCAACACAATAGGTTTTGACAGATCTATCTTGAAATTGTGCTTCTTTGCTTTCTTCTCTTTTGATGATGATGTCGTCACTGGTTGAATGAGGACAATGGCTTTGGAGGCTTGTCCTTCCTCAATATGTTGCTCGATGGAGGCAACACTTTTGATAGTTCCTGTAGCCTCTGTTGCATCCTTCAGTGCTTCTTTTCTTGGGGTCTCAGTGGTAACAGTTTCAATGTTTGCAGGTGCTTGAGAAGTTTTCTCCCCAGTGGCCTGAGAGGTAGATTCACCTTGTGTAGACTTTTGATCCTCTTTACCTTGATTTGTGTCCTAAGGTTTTTCAATTGAAACTTGTTGGGTTACCGGAGGATAGGAATTAACTTTTTCCAAAACTGATTCACTTGATACCAGTTTGGCATGGGCATTCCCTTCTATCATTTCTTCTTCTTGTGCCTCAGTACCCATGAATTCCTCATCTAACTGAATAGTTGAAGGAGGATCTTGCTCGGTGATGTCAACTATCTCCACTTCACCTTGAGGCTCTTCAGTCTAAATTTTGAATATTTCTTGCCATTTTTCTTTAGTTTCATTTTCTACTTCAAGATAAAGGCCATTCATCATTTTCAAGGTCCTTTGCTTAACTTGAAAATTTGTTTGGTTGTTTTTCAAATGATCTTTTACATCATCTACCGACATATCTGGAAAGAGATGTACCAAAACTTTTTCTCTAATCTGCTTCTCTGAGTCCATGGCATATTTCCATCTATTGTCATTATGAGAGTACAATGCTTTTGGAAGAAAATCAGTTACTTCCAATGGATATACTTGAAACTTGAGAAGTGTACACATTATAGACTCTTCTATGCCTCTTTTCTTCTTCTGTTCTCGATTCATACTTTACATATCTAAATGACCCAAATCCACCACATTGTTTTAAATTTGCACAAAAATTATCAACACTGTGTACATCTTCCTTAAAGCTTTTTACAATCTGAAATTTATTTGCATCTTCAGACTCTGTGTCACTTTCCAAAATTAGTTTTATGTTCTTCTTTCTAATTTTTTGTAACCTTAGTCATTTCAACATTTTTCTGCCTCTTACTGGGTGACACAGCAGATGATCTAGTGATCGGTCGCTTTACTGGTGGGGTCAGTGATATTTTGGTTGTATCCTATTTCTTTCTTTTCAAAATTTTGCCTTTTGGCAACTCAGTGCTTAGTGTAATTGCTACTTCTTGAGCTTCATATTCTTCCTGAATTGAAAGTTGGTCACTCTTGGTGGGAGTGGAGGTAGAACCTTCTCCAAACTTTTTAGTTAAATCCTTTATCATTTTGGTGGCTTTTCTAGTATCCTTACGTACTACAATGCTCATTTTTACTTTTTCTTTTACCTCTTCATAGGTGCCATACCTGATCTCGGTAGGATGCCTTGGAAGTGCTAAGAAGGCATCTATCTGTTGTTGAGTAATGTCAAAATCAACCTCATAACCAATAGGCGGTAAAGATTGAGTCCAGGGCTCTACTACGTTAACATAACAGTAGTTGGTATCCAACTCAAAACAGATGGTATCCTTATACTTTTCCACTAGCTGCAGTGGGATCTTGTACCTGCTATGCATCTTTTTCTAAAAACTACTAAAGTAATCATCCATTATTGCATTGAAATTATCACCTAGTTGATTGATGAAATCATTTATTTGATGGGTGATTGGTTAGTGTAATTCCCAATCAATGTTACCGACTGAAGGAAAGAATTTCTGAAAATAAAAGAACATAAACACTAAGAGTGACCCAAACTTTAGTGTGTCAGTAGTATTATTCCTCTTTGGTTTCCTTATTGTGTTGAGATTTTCAAAAAGATTCTTCAACAACACTTCACATAAGTCAATTTTCATACCCTTTTTCACAATTTTATGGGCCAAATCTATAGCTACACACGGTACATTGTTTTCTCTTTCCAACTGAAAGAAATAATAACCAATAACTCTAATAGAAAAGTTAAGTTCTACATCAGTTACATTGTTCAACTTAAGACCTCTGCAATCAAACTCAACTCCAGTTAATGTTATCAATTCCTTTTGTGAAATCATCTTTTGTGCTTGGACATGGTCAAATATAGGGTATTTGGTTATTATGTGAATAATCTCCTTGGTGATCTTGAAAGGTTGATCCTCTAACTACATAAAATCATCATGCACTCTGCTCAAGACAAATTTGGCCCATTGGGGTTTGAAGATTCAAGGATAGGTTAGGGCTTCGGTCAATCCCTTAACTTTGATGTGCTCAAACTTGCTATACAGGATTCCATCGGTGCACAATTCATCATAGATATCCTTAATTTCAGTATGACCTAGCTCTTCAACATGGCACTTAGTATAAAATCTGACATCTTCTATCAATAGAACCCTATCTGGAATAAGAGAGAATGTAGTTTTCTCATCGGGTTCGGATGCCACTTGGGGAGGTAAGGTGTATTTTACTAACGACTTCTCAATGGTCTCAACTACAATGGGTTTTTGCACCTTGGGAGCCATTTCGAACATGGAATTCTACGTACGGAATAGCTTAGGGTTTCAAATAACCAAAAAATGCTTCCAACTTAGTAAATACAATGCAAATATTCACAACTGATTTTAATCGGTTAACTTTCTTGAAAATGCATTTTAGATTATGTGAAATACCTTGAATTCGCTTCTAGGAATGTTTGATCGCCTTTAATTTGCTTAGCTCTACTCTTTGAAAACTGGTAAGTGAAAAATGACCATGCAAAGTACTTTAAATACATCCTTTCGACCTTATCGAGCTTCATGCAGTTAGGTATATTGGGCATTAAATGCACTCAATTTCTCTAAACTGACTATCTCTCTTATACGCTTTTACTGACTAGATAGGCTTAATGTATTTACCGACTTCTTTGGTAAATAAAAAAGACTAGATAATATTTCAAATTTGCTATTGCAACTTGGCTATGCAGATCTTGGAATTAAGTATATGATTAAATAGGAACTGTTAAAATCTAACCTTGTGAGAATGCAGTCCCTTCATACCTTTATTGATTAATTGGAAGTAGATGCACTTAACTCACCAGGTAAGTTTCTTTCTTCATTGGTTGACACATTTTCCTTCTTTTTCCAGAATTTCTATAGTTTATTTGTTATCTCCTCAATATCTCTTCTGGGTTGATCTCTGCATTCTTTAGCCAAGTGTTCAACTTTGTGACAATGAAAGCATGCCATTCCAGGATTTCTCCATGATCTCTAGTTGTTCATTCCAAACCTTATCATATAGTTAGCACTTATATGTCCATATCTTCCATAGCATTCACACCATATCCTTGTATTGTAATCCCATGGCACTGCAGTATATTGACGATTGAGATCTGTGTGAGTTTAGTAGCTTCTAGCATTTGCTCGGTGTGGAGACCACATATAGTTTTTCTACTTAAACCAACACTTCTCAGTATTGTGTCCATATCTATTGCAATTTTTGCAAAACCCCTTGAATTTTGCCTTCTGATAATTATTAACAGACTTTGGCCTACATTGTTAAGATGTGTGACCATACTTATTGCAATTGTAACAATAACCATCAGACCTAGTAACATTCGGTTGCTTACCTTTTCTAATCTGGCAAATGTTGGTAGTATGACCTTGTTTTCCATAGTAGTTACAAATAGGCTTCTTGTCCTTCATCTTATCTTTGTTTCGAGCCTTCTTTGATGATTCTCCTTTCTCGGTGGTGTTGATCCCTTTCTCGGTAGAGTTGTTTCTTTTATAATCAAGTCCGACAGATTTGTTAGGTGATCTTAAGTTTAGTTACGCATCCAACATTCTTGATGCTTGATAACTTTTCTTCAGTGTTTCTTTGGACTTCTTTTCTTCTTCTAGTTCATTGGTCAATCTTGATAGTTCAAGTTGCAATGCTCAGTTCTCATTTTCTTTTAGAGTTGCTTCATGATATGCATTACCCAATTGACTAGGCAGATTATGTTGAACGCGAGTCATCCTTGATATTTTATCATTCTTTTCAGACCATTGCTTCTAGCTGTTGTTTTTCTCTTTCTACATTTTGAATATTATCTTCAGTTGTTCTCAATGCATCAAGATTTTCAGCCATTTGTGTGCTGAAATACTCATGTTCCCTTCTCATTGCTTTTAGCTGCTCATTCAGTGCTTTATTCTTTTCTTTCAGTTCTACAATCATTTCTTCAGACTCTTCTGATATACTGTTCTCAGATGATGTCTCAATTTGTTCCACCAATTCTTGTGAGTCCTATAAATCATTAGATAACCTTCTTCTAACTTTCAGTGATCTTTGCATTTGTCTCTGCATATCTGCAATTACTTGGTTAGCATGATCCAATTCTTCTTGAAGATTCACAATTTTGTGAGATTGTTTGTAGCCTTCCATTGATAGGATCTTTCTCTTTAGGTTGTTAAACCCTTTACCAAGAGTAGAGCTCTGATACTAATTGTTAGGTCCAACTAGGGAAGCTAATGTATTGAGAGGGGAGGGGTGAATCAGTACTTCAAAACTTTTCTTGAACAACAATTTTACTATTAAACATAAACTGAATACTACTGATATATAATGCTGAAACACAATAATAGAAATAACATTCAAACAAATTTCACTCCATAACATACGCAGAAACTCTTGGTTAGAGAGAAAAACTATGGTGGGGATGGCACCCACAACTTCACTACTGCAATAATCAAGATTGCTCGGTTAAAGCTACATGTTTAGCTATTTTTGATAGCTTACCCTATTAGGAGTACAAAGATCTTTAGAGCTACCTTGCTAAAGGATTTTACAAACACTTTTACAAAAATTTTGTACCTGGTTAAAGGATTTACAATTTATAGACTTTGTTAGAGTCTTTTACCCTGTTAGAGGTTTCTAACTCAACTCAAAATAATTCAAACAAAATCTTTACAAAATATCAGCAACTTTACATCTGAAATGTTATAGCAAACTCTATGTGCTCAATATGGAATTACCTTTCTCATAGCATCCCTTAGTAATAGATAAGTCAACTCGGTGACCACTTCTATATACTCTGTCACTTAAACTGTTCTTTGAAAAACTTTCTCGGTGACCTCTGAATATCTCTGTTAATCTTCACATCTTATCTTTTCTCAAGATTTTCATATTCAACTCATCATTTTTCCTCTCTTTAGATACTCAAATCATTCTGTATAAATAGATCTCTGAGATGGTGATCTATTCATGCATCGATCATACAAACATGTTTTATCGAATGAATAAACATAGAAGTTATTTCATTGGATAAACTCCCTCAAAATCATACAAGATCTTTAAATGCAATTTCCTATGTAATAATGGTTCCAAGTTCTCGAATCTTGTAACACTTTTCACATGTGTGTCCAGGTTCATTGAATCTAGTAACACGATTTCACGTGGTTCAGATTGACTCGGTATACCTTCTTTTCTGCTCGGTAGACATGGAAATTTACTCGGTAGACAGGTTGGTGTGTCTCATCTCAATGACTAGCCTTTCTTCTGTAATCAACACCTTGGTAATTACCGACTGGACATTTCGATGGTATTAACCAACTAGAGTATATAGAATGACTTTGGGCATAAAACTAATGACAACTTAGTAGATAGCAATAAAATGATGGAGAGATTTTGTTGACTATCAGAAGGGAAGAATTCCAGGAGGTTTTTGACTTGTATGAACCATCTGCAAGCCTAGTGCAGGTAGATTTGAATGACCGAAAGGCAGAGTACTATAAGATGAGGGAATTCCTTAGAAATAATTTCCTTCCAATGCATTTGGATAGTGTAGGGAGTACAACATATCATATCGGCCCTAGCTCAGAGAAACCATTCCCAATTGGTGCTTTTGCTCCCTATTTTCAGGCTACCTTTTTCTCTCTATGTCAGATATTGGGTTTTAATCCAATTACAGTGATGCCACCTGATTTTATGTACATGGCCATGCAAATTCAACATCCACATTATACAGTGGTTTTCAACTTTGCCCCTTACCTTGAAGAAAAGATTCATGAGGGGTTACAAGATATTAAGAATGAAGTGGTTGGTACTAAATTCTTCTATTATTCCTTACTAATGTATATGTTCCTGTTTAGGAATGCAAATTACTTTGAGGGTACCATAAACCTCAAAAGGACAATTGATAACTAGGAGATTCCAGTGCAGCTTTGGAGCATAGATATGTCTTGGGATAGACAAAAGGCCATCTTTGTAAGATTTGATAACAATTTTGCTTCTAGTTTGAGGCAAAGGTTGACAGTAAACCTGCCAAGAATTACCAAAGAATTATATGATTTTGTAAGACCCTAAGAGAGGTTGCCACTTGTCAGGGTTGAGCATAATTGGGGGGATTTTATCTTACCCTGTAAGTACTGTTATCAGAATCTACAGTTTCTACGGATAGCCACATGTACTGCCTTTCAACATTCCTCTGAGAATGGATTTTGCTAAGGTAATATGGCAAATAGGATGCATTCATGACAAGGATTTAAAAGGAAGGGGTAAAGGAACAATTTTCCTAGATTACACTATCATCCCTTAATTTGTAATTTTGAAGGAAGGATATGAACATTTTGATAAATTATTTGCTTCATATCATTTGGGGGTGAGTATAGCTAGACATAGTGATCTTGAGGGATTCTACAATATTTTCAAAACAAGAATAAAAGTAGGTTTGTTGCCTCATGAGCATAATTTTCCTAAGGATATAATCATAAATGAATTTGATTTCATGACTCGGGAATGGAGGAAAGGAAAGTGGATAATCTTCATAAAGTTATGGGTTCCAATCCAAAATATGGATCCAGAATATGACCCATTGAAATATTTTACCCCATTTTGTGCCAAGGTTGACTTTGTTATGAACAATTTCAATGAATTAAGGTTGATTTCAAAGGAAAAGATAGCCAAACTTGAATAATTTCATGGCCGACAATATTCAAGCTGACAACCTCCTTTGTCTCAGAGAGCAGATGGCATGGTAGGAACGAGACCTACTCATGAATCTTCTTAGAAAAGAGAAAGAGAAGAAATGAGTGATGAAGAGGAGAGTAGAAACGATAGTGGAAGGTTAATAAGGAAAAAGGGAAGCCTTGGCCCGCGTGGGAGAAGCACGACATGGCCTCCCCAGCCCTTCCTGTGGGGAAAGGGAGGCCCGCGTGGGAGAAGCCCACGTGGCCCCCATGTGGGTCTGCCCTTGGAGTTTTTAAAATTAGTATTTCATGTTTTTTTTTATTGTTTTTTTTTATATAAAAAAAATAAATAAATAAATAAATTTGTTAAATTAAAAGTTTTTTTTAAATAAAGTTTTCAATTATTTATTAATGATTATTATATATATTATTAATGGAAATTAATATATGTATATAAACTAATCGATATTTAATTTGAAATTTGTGCAATGCATTAATTATTAGTAAGATATATTTTATTAATAAAGATTAATAATTATATATTAACTAATAATTAACTGGGTTATTGTGCACTATTAGTCGTTAATTGTGTATATTTTATTTATCGTGGAATAATAAATGTACTCTTTAATTAACAGTTAATTTTGGATTCCCTTATATATTTATATTTTCGTGATCTGTATAGAGCAACTGGGCTTGGAAATATGATACTGTAGAGGTTGGTTTTGAACCAGTATGTCAATGATGTTTTAATTGGAGATTAAATATCTTATTTAATTGATTAATGGTTGTCTGAGTTTTATTAATATGAATTTGGTTTAAGAACTCATTATGGCTTAATATGTCTGTTCGATGCTTTGAACCTTAGAGAGTTAGAAAACCAAGAACAATCTATTCCTAGATGAGGTAGATAACTATAATCTGATATAGCCCATGTAGAAAACTTCATCGACTTTTAATGTTTAGATCAATTCGGAAAGATTGTATCTGTTGAATATTCCTATGCGAGTTTAATTTCTGTATTCGCTTTTGCTTATGTAATGGCAAGTCGTGCTTTGTTTGTTAGGACCCTATCATATGGATTGATTTGGGGTACCAGTATCAGTCCTCGGTCCCGAAGTTGACTGTTGTTTTGTGGTAGTGTCGTATTTGGTCATATCCTTTGTGTGGGTGTCGAATGGTGATTCGTGTTTGACCAGATGGTTGTTCCCTCCTTCTTGAACTCCGTTCATCTGACCATGTCTATTCCCTGGTTTTGAGTTCGTCCAAGTTTAGTCTAGTGTCATATGGGAAAGTGGCTTTCGATTGGGGGCCGCGCCCAAAGTGGCTGCTAGGTAACCCATCGAAAGTGAGTCTAATAAGTGATAACCTATCAGTAGATTAGAATGTAATCTCTAAGTAAGATAATTGTGCCTCACACATGTGACGAGTGCTAACATAGACTCGACATGCTGTGGGAAGGTCTGAAATGGCAAACCACCATCCTTGTCTTCACGAGAGGATGTGTGGGTCCACATGAGACTTGGATGGGCCAGAGGCTCGGATTAGGTTGCCAGGGTAACCCAGTGTATGGGGTCGGGACCTATGAAGACCTGCCATGGTAACCATACCAGGTTGTGTGATGACACTTGTCCCTATGTCCACAAGTGTGTTGTCGTTTTGTCCTATTAGGAGTACCTTTGTGGGTCATCTTTTTGTCTATGCCCTTGTGAGTATCATTTCCATGTTAGACCTTGGGTGGTGATGACTCCGTTTTGTGGATGCTCCAATGGACTTTTGTTTTAGCTTTGATTATGTTCAGTTGTATCCTTTTCTTTTCAGGGATCATTTATGTATAATTGACCAATGTGGTCATTTGTATATTGTTTATATTTCACCTTGATGGCTGGATTGTAATGGTGTAACCTCTTGTATTCTTAACTTTATTAATTATCAGAGGGGTCTTGCAGTTGAGCAGACCCGGAGATGTAGCCCTTTAGGGGTGAACTCCGAGATCATTATGGTGTTATGTGATGTTATTCTCTGATGTTTCCCTTATTCAACTTTATCATGTATGAATAGCTTATGTTAGAATGTATAAGTGGATAAGATGGAATTAACTTTAAAAGCTTATATGCAGTCCTTCTTGAATGCCATTTTGATTGAATGCATAAGTGGTTTAGATGAGATTTATCGTAGATGCATGTATGCTATCGTCTTTTAAAATGCAATAAATTGGAATATGAAAGAATGTAACTTAGAGTAATGGAATATATTCAGTTGTTGTTAAGGAAATTAAGTATGCTTGAAAAGATCTCTTATGTTTATGATGAAATTCTAGTGTGTTAGAATATTAGATGTATGGCTTGTATTTTAATGAAAAGCTTGAATGAAGATTATGAATAGATCTTAATGGATGAATCTTTGCTTGTGATTTATGTTTCCATCTTCTAAAAGAAATTATCGTGATTATGAATTATCTCGTTATTACGATAATTAGCTTATTGGATTAATTGTGTGAGTTAAGTGAATTACGAAATTTAAGTAATCTCGTTGGGAAACTCTTTAGGTGTTAGTTGATGTCTTCCGCTATGTAATCTGAATCTTTGATATCTTGTTGTATCTTAATATGGTGTAACTTAAAAAAAAAAATTATTGCACTCTAATCTTGTATTTTGGCTTATCCCTTCGGGGTTTCCTGGCGGGGCATTACAAGTACAGAGTCTTCCCCTAAAATACGAATCAAGCCTTTTCAAGGAATCAAGATCATTGATCTTGAAGACTCAGATAGAAGTCCTTCGCCATCACCTATATCCTTTTCACCTGTAAGATAGGATGAAGAGCAAATGAAAGAAGATATATTCATAGCAACAAGTGCAAAAATGCAGCTCGATGTTCCTCCTTTGCCTCATAATCTAGAGTTGGATCTCACTCCTTTGGATATCCAGGGTAAAGATTTTAAGGATGCAAGAAAGGAGGCGTGTGATAAGTTCCTTGAAGATGATACTTTTGTGAGGAGCCCAACCTTTCTGCAACTAGTATGGAAGATGAATATTGAGGAGTACAAAGGAAGAATTACTGAGAAAAATCCCCAAAGGCCTGATAGATCGGATCAAGAGAACCAGGAAGAAGTAAAGAATGAGATGATGGAAGAATTTAAGGAAATCATTGTTGATAAAGGCAGGAAGATTATGTTAGATTCAATGGCAGTCCCAAAGAAACTAAGAGGGGGGGGGGGGTGAATCAGTGTCTAACTGGTGAAATGATTATTTAAACTTATTTATAACTTTGCAACCCAAAATAGTGTACCGGTAAATAAGAATAAGTGCAATAAACACAAATAACATAGACATTATAGAAACACACCATAACACAAGATATTTTAACGAGGAAACCCGGTGTGGGAAAAACCTCGGTGGGATTTGTGACCCACAATATTTACTCATTGATGAATTAATAAATACTACTTACAATAGGGGTCTACACATGCAGGGAGGCCAACAGCCTAGAGCTCACTGCTCAATGAGGAGTCTCATTGACTACAAAATGGATAATTAAATCCAATACAATGTACTACTCAAAACAACATCTCTAATTCTAGGTTTAGTCCCGGTTTAAGCTCAGA
Source organism: Cryptomeria japonica (assembly GCF_030272615.1). Lineage (NCBI taxonomy): Eukaryota > Viridiplantae > Streptophyta > Pinopsida > Cupressales > Cupressaceae > Cryptomeria > Cryptomeria japonica. The sequence goes on along the minus strand of NC_081410.1, from coordinate 463,441,714 downwards.
TAGATACCTTCACCAAAAACCTTCACTACCACTAAACAATTATTTTCTACCATACATCTCTATTATTCCTTCCTTCCAAAATGATCTATAAGATCTCATACATATATGAGTCTTTTACAATATACCAAGTTGGCTTAAAAAAGATAATTATATTACAATAAACAAAAGTTTGTCCCATGTCGGTTGGAGTGCCGGTATGCTTTGTTTCCGATGTAATCTGAATGTCGGTGTAAGTGCCTACCGGTGCCGATGTCTGTCGGTGCATGTAGAAACCTATTGCCGGTTGGTTGCCATCAATGACAACATCAACTATTCTCATATGAGTGTAGAATGTCAATAGATTATAAGTTAGGTTGGAATCCTAATTTTAACAGAATGGGACATAGCAAATGCAATGGCTTTTGATAGAATCAAGAAGTCAAAGGGTCAACATTTCAGTTCAAAAGAAGATGCAAGGTTAGCATTAAAATGATCAGATTTTGTGGATGATTATGCAACCTTGGCAATATGGGCACTAGAGGAAAGACATAGAAAGACTAACATCAGTGACTTAAACCCAAATTTGAGTGGAAGCCTTATTATAAAAAAGAGCATCTGACACATAAAGTGTAGAGGCTACAAAGTTAAATGTTGATGTTTCTAAGTTGGCACATGAGACTGCAAAAAGAGAAGCTTTGGAAAAGGTGGAGCTGATAAGAAAGTTTGATAAGCTTTTCAATTATTACAATGCATCTCAACAAAGGTGTGTGGAGTTGCGAATCAGAGTGCAACTCTTTGAGTAGGAACAAATAAAGGTTTCCTTTCCTGCACTTATAGGGCCATCCAAGCCATCAACATCTAGGTCATCACCTATGGTCCATGGAGGAGAAGCACTTCAACTTGGTACAAGTGTTGGTATCCCTGGTATGTCATTGGCCCCATATGATGATGATGATGAGCCTCAAGCTACAAGATCAATTGAACCAAATTAGTCTTACCTTTTAGAAAAGATTGTTGAATTAGAAAATAAGCTGAAAGAATCCAAAGATCAATTAGTCGGGTAGCAAAAGGATATAGTTAGCTCAATGCTAACTCATTTGAATGAGAAAGTTGATAGTAGGATCAATAGTGTTCATGCCTTATATTCTTTATTATTTAATGCTATTCAAAAATTTGATGACGATAAAGAAGTGGCAATTCCTCTATTTACAAAATGGTTGAAAAGAGGAAATGAGCTCAGAATAATGTCCATGGCCTCTAAGTATCATGTCGAGAGACCACATGCACTCCAACCAACATTTTGTTGGGAAAACCAATGTAGGAAGCCCAAATTTTTCCATAAGGGAATTGATGAAAAGTTTCAGTGAATTGAAACAAAATCTTTTGCCATATATTGAAGATGAAGAAGGGAAAGTCAAGCCTTTACAATCTTGGAAGGAAGAGGCAGAAAGAGTCATCAGTACCTAGATAGAGGTGATATGTGAAGGGCTAAACATGGATATGTTGGAGGATAGCATGGATAAAATAATTGCCACAGGATCATTTTTTGAAACTTTTGAAAGAGAGGCAAACAATGTACTCGTTAAATATATTCCATACAGGGAAAAAGCTGATGAAGTCACGAGTTTTGATTGGGCATATAATGAAGACTATAGTGTGTGGAGTAGTATGTATCTGAATGATGAAAAAAGGTTGTAAACAGCTTGCATAACTATTTTTGTCTTTTAGTGACATATATTTTTGAACCTGTATAACAAAAATGATGGTAAAATTCATCATGAGTTTTAAAGAAAGCAACCGCAGACTTTGATCCTGCATGAGCAAAATCAAGGATGAATATTTGTGTAACAAAATGCAGTTGTATGTAATCATTTTGAGATGACATGTGTCTTCTTTAGCCTGAAGCTTATTTGCTCCCTTGTTTTTTATAAAAGGGAATTTAGGGCTATGAGATGGGGTTCGGATTTTTGGTCCCTTGAGTGTTCCAAATTTTTGTTTCCAATAGAAAAGTTTAGGTGAAACAAAAAGTTGTAAAAGGTCATTTTGCAGAGCAAAATAGAAAGAGTCTTATGTCTGTAATTCTATAGGTTCTTGAAGGAGTTATGTATGAATTGTATCCTTATAGAGATAGCTGAATTATTCAATAAAAATATAATTCAAACCCATTTCTCTCTAGTGTATTGTTCTACCATGTTTTGAATGCATATTATCAAGGATTTTATCATTCATTGCACTATTGTGGTGCATGCATTTTTTGTTCATTCTTTGGTCTAAGGAACTAATTAAATACTTGAGTAGAATTACAGAGTGGTAGGGATATTTGAAGCGATTTTGATAAGTAGTTCTGGGTTGGGGTTGCAAATATGATGTATTGCAAGGCAATGTTATCTTAGGTTTATATGTTGTTAGATAAATTTTGTTGGAATGCATTTTATATAGTATGAATTCATGGACACAATGGAATATGGTACTAATCATAGCTAAGAAAATGCCTTGGTGTTGATTTTTTGTTCGAGATCATCAGTTATTTGTTATAACCTATTGAATATCAGAATATTTTCATTTACATGTATGTTGTCATGTGTTTTAATCATCTCATACTCCAAACTGGTTGAGGATCACTAAGGAATTTGCCTCTCTTGAGCATTCTCCCTTACTGTTGAGTCTTTTAATGAGATTATCTGCTTTGTTTCATGTATAATTTGTGAGTGTGGTGTAGAAATCACAAATTGGCATGGGGATCACCCTCCCTAGTTTTGCAGAGCCTAAAGTGCTGAAGGATCTTGTATCCTTGTTATTGTTGGTCCAAGTCAGAAGAATATTAATAGTTGGAAGTGGCTTTCCATAGATATTTTAGAAGAAAATGGCTTGGTCTCTACCTTGTGTCAATATAAACCTGTTTTTGGGCACCATCACAAGGTTCACCATGTTATTAGTTTCAAGGGCCGCATCATTCAAAGAGAAAGCAAGATGATCAGTCTCAATCACATTAGTGAAATGGGATGGTAAAGGAATAGTGAAAATTTGAACGTTCTAATTAGGAGGAGCTACGGATTTGTTTCCTTTATCATTCACACCTACCATAGATATAGTATTGTTATCAATCAATTATTGAATCTTGCTTCTCAATGAAAAACACTTTTTAGTATCATGATCAGGCTGACGATGATATTAACAAAAATATTTAGGATCAAAGTAAGGTGAAATTGTCTTAGATGGATCAATTGGTTTGATTTGGGGAAGTTTTAACACATTCGTTTGTATTAACTGAGACATAATTTTATGCAAAGATTCATTCAAAAGAGTAAACTCTTTTTCTCTTCTAAAGAATTTAGACAAAGGAGGCACACCTATAGTGGCTGCTACTTGAGTGTTGTTGTTGATGTCAGTGAATTTGATGAATCCTTTGTTTGGTTTGAACTTTGCAAATGGTTGTTGAGCACTATTGCCCTTATCACTCAGAGCCATGGAAGGAGATGATTGTTCCAATTGATTCACAGTTAGTTGAGATAATTGTGATGTACTGTGCACAACTGCAAAAAGGAAGTAAAATCAGTTAAGAGAAGTTTATCCCTAATATATTTTTGTAAATTAGCAATGAAAATATTTTGAATATCTTGATTAGGCATAGGAAAATAGATTTGAGAATACAAATTCTTATATCTGCCAATAAAATCAGTCACTTTTTCTTTAACTCCTTGTTTACAATGCATCAAATCAGTCAAAGTAACTTTAGGACTAATGTTACTGTGAAATTGTTGAATAAAAGCATTAGCTAGTTGTTGAAAAGAAGTAATAGAATAAGGAGGCAAAGAACAATACCATTGCAAAGGTCTATCCCTTAATATTCTAATAAATAATTTCTCTAACAACCTTTGATCATGAGCAAATTCACTACACAAAGTTTGGAATGTTTTGAGATGAGTTAAGGGATCACCTTTTCCATTATAAAGTTATAATTGAGGGACTTCTAGATGTTTAGGAGGGATGGCTCTAACAATTTCATTGGATAATGGGCTCACTACATCAAATGTGGGCACACTATATTTGGATTGATTCATAGAAGCTATTTGTTGTTGTAAGGAAGACATTGTTTGGACTAGACTATTGGTTGTAGATTTGGTAGAAGGATTTAAATTAGACATGTTGGATTGAGAGGGTGGAGTAATATTGTTGAATGAAGGAAAAGATTGAGAATAAGGAGGTGGAACAGTATGATAAGTAGGTAATGGAGAAGGTTGGGTGACACATTGAAGACTCATAGGAGAGATGAAGGAATTGTAATTGGAGGAGTTGCCCCCTTGGATAACATTTATAGGTGGTGAGTGTGATTGGGTAACAAGGGGAGCACTCATGGTAGGAGAAATGAAAGAAGAGGTATTGCTCCCATGACTAACATTTGTAGGTATAACATTTTGTGTAGAGGCAACCATGATGTTTGATGTGAAGGTAGGAACACTAGTCATAGGAGTTGTTAAAGGAATGGAATGATTAAATTGACTAGGAGGTTGTGTATAACCTAGGTTTTCAGCACAACTCTTCATAGGTATTATATTAGAATCAACAATATGAGCAATACCACACAATATATCAACACCATGTTTATCACTTTGAATCATTCTTTTAATCATTCAATCAATGGGAGAACTTCACTTTCCGGGTAATCTTGACTCATCCATTGTTGAAGATTACCAAATTGACTCTCCATATTTGGCAATTGATCAATGTATACCCTAGTTAGTGATTCCTCCTCATTGTGAGACTTATCAAGTGGATAAACGGCAATATCTGTAGGATGGGAAGAAGCACCAATATCCTCATTGAAAAAGCTAGCCAAAATAGGCTCCATTTCCTCGGTAATTAAACCTTGGGCAGACTTAATTCTACAACTTCTTCTAATGGGGATACTATAGGTAGGATTAATAGTAGTAAAACCCATGCACTAGGGAAAATAAATTGGAAAGAATAATGCAATCTCCTAGGAATTTGAAATTATCCCCTAGAAGATAGAAATTTGAATTTAAAATTAGGGATGAAAATGACCTCTTAATTTTAAAAGTTTGAAAGGAGGGAAAATCAAAATTAAAATTAGGGTTGTCCAAATCTAACCTCTTAATTAAAATTTTGAAATTTTGAAATGTTTAAATACTGAAGAAATCAATTTAATTGTAAAAATTAGGGTATGTGTAGTTAACCACTTAATTTTAAAATTTAAATTGAAAATGGAAATGTTGAAATTCAGATTTGTTTTTGACCTTAAGGCAACCTAAAATCAATAAAATTTCACATATCTCTAGAATTCTGCAGTAAACTACAATCAAAACAAAGTCCCAAAATTTGAGGAGAAAAAGTCGAGACCAAGTAGGTAGCGACTTGGTCTGGGCAACTATTTTCCAAATTTTTTAGGGAAACAAGATATTGTGATTTTAATGTGAATTCCAGAAGGATAGGGGAATTGGAGATGTCGAGATATGCAAAAATAAGCCTTGAAGGTTGAAATAGGACACACTTAGGATGTTTGACAACATGATTAATTGAAAGAACAACAAAAAGGGAACACTTAAGGGCCAACTTTTATGATGTTTAGAAGTATGACAAGAGGCTTTAGATTTAATTGAATCAATTAAATGCTTAAAGGAACTTTTGAATTTGCACAAGATTAATTCAATTTTAAAAATTAGAGTTTGTTGCATAAACCGCTTAATTTTTAAAATTTAAATTTTAAAATTTGAATGTTGTGAGGGAAAGTGAATTTTAAAATTGAAGAAAGGACCTAAATCTGAAAATTAATTGAAGATCTACACAATCGACAAGTTCAATTTTAAAATAAAAAATTAGGGTTTTATGATTTAACCACTTAATTTTTTGAAATTTTTGAAAATTGAACATGCAAATGAAAACTTGAATTGTAAAATTAAAGAGTTCTCAGAACTGAAAAAATTAATCCAGTTTAAACAAATGACAAGCTCAATTTTGAATCTAAAAAAAAAATTAGGGTTTTTGTGAATCTAATCTCTAAATTTTTGAAATTGCAAAGAAATTAAGATTGTAATTTAAAATTTGAATTTTAAATTGAATACACTCAAATATGAAAATAAAAATCAAAATTAAGGGTGTAAGGAGCCAAGTTCACCAAAATGTAAAGTGGAAATTGGCGAGCTTTAGCCAATTCTCCACGTGGGAAGGGAAAATTCACTAAGCTCAATTTTCACTTGAGGGGGACATTGCATTTAAAAGAGGGGTTGAATCTACTAGATCCAATCCTAAATGATGTAAGGACTGAATACTAAGTAGGTTGGTTGTGATTGGAATGCAATTGACCCTATTTTGTAAGTTCACTAGTTGAATTAATATTAAGTGTTGGAAATGAAGACAAAGTATGAGAAAACAATGAGCTACAGATTCAGGATTCAGTCGCGCACCTGGATCTAAGAAGTTTGAGATGATTTGGAGCTACTTTGTAAAATTAGGCAAAAGTTCTAGGGACCATGTATCCGGACAGGGGTGCCCTCCTATCGGTCCTTCAAACTTTTCGTGTGTCGAAAGGGGTTTTTTCGTCTCTATGAATAAAGCTTAATTCCAAAACTACAACTGCACACATATTTCCTACACACAGAAAGAAAGGGAAATGTGCTGGGAATAGGGGTTTGCCTTCAGGTCAAGCCTCAGTTTTAGAATTAACCAAGTGTTTGAAATAATGTAAATGAAATGAACGAAAATAGAAATCCTCCTCTTTGAGGGGATGTTAAATTGATTGAAAATGAAATGCTTATACCTCCTTGTGAAGTTTTTATTTCCTCCACATGGAATTATGATTTCATGAAGTAGAATAATGATCTCCTCTTCAATGCTTGAAATCTTGACTCTATTGCTAATCCAAAGCTTGAAGGAAAAATAAAAATTCTCAATTGCTCTTGAATGATTGAATGCTTGAAGACCTCTTATGTGTGTTAGATCATGGATGAGAGGGGAAATCCCTCTTATATACTTGCCAGTAGGATTAACTTATTAATTTTCTGACTTGAGCCGACATAGGGGGGATTTTCTTGCTTTAATTTGAGATAGGTCTAGGGGAAGGGGTCCAAGATAGGTCCCCATTAAGGGGCACCAGGGCATCACACCATGGTCCTGCCCTATTTTTGGGCAAGATCAAGGTGTCTTTTGAGTGCATTGTTAAGTTGCAAGGTGTTTTTGATGTGCATGAGCATATTTAGGTCATCAATCAGGCCAAGGGGCACAAACACTAAGGCAAAGACCCAAATGAAGTCAAAAATTATGAGGGGTGCAATTTTAGGACGTTACATTAATTATATTTGATAGTTTAAGGAGAAGACATGATATAGATTTAGAGAGAATGGATCTTGAGAAAAAACAAAATTTGTTGTCTGAAAAAATCTTTGATGATCATTTGGATCAACTAGCTATATGGTGCTTGCATCCAGTAACATGGAGGCCAACAATACCCAAGAAATGGATAGACTCTATGGCATTATGCTTATTAAGAAAGTGATAGAGACCTCTACCAATGAGGCTACTGATATATCAATGAATGTAGCTATGTTTTCCCACAAGGTGGTACTGTAGACAGATGAAGAACTCTAGATACCGAGGGATAGAGTGAAGCAGCTTGAGGGCCAATTATATTCAAGGCCTACATATAAACCTCTAGCTTTACAAGAATATCCTTCTGAGAAGGGTATAGGACAAAGGAATGATCTAGAACAAGCTAGAATTGATATTTCATCTTGATATACCCTTTTTAAGAGAGCTTATGTGAGAAAAGGAGGATTCTGGATCATCTACAACTACCATCTACAAAGATAAGAAGGAGAATGTTTGTTCCTATTAGGATATGCAAAAAACCTTTTGTCTTTTAGATGTTAGGAGGTCACCTATTGCCCTTTTAAAATTGTTAAAGGCCCAAATCATGTTGCATCCTTATTCTATAAAATGATAATCAAGGCCATATGTCGAATCTCTCAATAGATGTTTTTTAGACTTATTCAAGTTTTAGAGAAGCATTTTCACTAAGGGTGAACTTGCATACTAAAGTCTAGTGGTCTACAATATAGTACTAATTTAGTTTTATGTCTTATTTTCAGTCTCTTTGCAATGTATATGAGATACTAAAGTCTCCTCCACTATGTATGCTCCAAAATCTTGTTGAATCAATTATCAAGACTCTTTTTTATTTTACCTTTACACTGTGTTGTTGATTGCGTATGATTTTAGGCTTCTTCTATGGTAGACGATTAAAATGCTTCAATCATTCACAAAGGTTTTGTAGAGATCATATTGGACTGTGACATAACTTGCTAATTCATTTTAATGCTATGATTAATATCAGGTGTTAGTCATATAGGCCAAGGATTTTTTTGATTGTGGATATTATAGTGTTTCCATATTTTATATTATAATAATAGATCATCTAGCCCAATGGACAAGCACTGATCAAGTTTTTTGCATTGTTAAACATGGCATAAGAAACAATCAAAGAAATTATCTTCTACAATCATTTTTATTTTGAATTTTTAAGTTTAAATACTAGAATTTTCTATAAAGTGACTTAGAGTGTATAAATCAAGGATAAAATCCATAGCCATTCAAATCTAATACTTCTCTGATTATCTTAAATATTGAGTGTATATCTTTTTGATGTAGGAGCATTCGGTGGTGTAAGGGAAATCCTACATCACCCAAAAATATTTCCTTTTTGTTTAAGTTTTCTTTAATGTTTTTGCATTTCTCGATACCCATTTGGACAAATAAGAGATTCCAACTTTCAGAATTGACTAGATGTTTTTTCTAGCTTATTGCCCAAAAAATTAAGTTTTTTATTTAAAGGTAGATGGAGCCTGAATTTTGTGGGAAGCTTGAGAATGGAAAAATAAGCACTTTGGTGAAAGAATCGGGTAAAAATCATTTACGGTTTGAAAGTTATTTGTTTTAAATTCCAGGCATTAAATGGCCTCAAATGGTCCAAAAAGGGCAGGAATCGACATATCTAATTCTTAATATACTCTTCACTAATAGATTTCCAACATTTCAAACGGTGCATCAATCCAATTCCCAGATCAAAAGTTATGGCTGCTGGAAGCTGGACAATTTTTTGGAAAGTTTCTAGTTTTCGAATCCTGCTAAATTTTCAAATTTCCAATTTCATGTTTTGGCATTTGTCCACCAAATGTTAATTTCTAAATTGTAATTTTGTCTCCAAGATGTAAAAAGGCTATTTAGGAAATTTGTAGTCAATTCTGGGTAGTTAGTTTTTGGGTTGCAGAAGTGGAATTGTAAGAAAAGGGTTTTTCCAGAAATTTGTATAAGTTGTAGTCTGTTACAGCCTATGAGGATTATTCCTCTTTTCAAATTTGAAGACCTTTGAGACCAAGGAGGAGGTTCCAAAATCAAACAAATTCAATAAAATCAATTATGAGATCCTAAAGCCAATAATGGCTTTTGAAACTTAAAAAATGCAAAAAGTTGTCAAATTGTCCTGAAAGTTGTAAAATGTTGTCAAATGTTGGATATTGGGTCAAAACACCCAAAAATGGATTTAGGAGGGTTTAGTTTCATTTGAAATGCAATGAAGGATGAAAATCCTTTTGTTTTTAATGTTTTTGTCAAATTTGTAATGCATTTTCCAAAGTGCAAATTCAAAATTTCAAAAAGGCAACAGTTAAGAAGAATTAGCTGGGAAACTAGTTTTAAGTGTTTTTGTGTTAAATAAACAATGTAACCAACTATAAGTTGGTTGAACAGTCATAGAGGAAGGTTTATAAAGTCATTTTAATGCATTTTACAAAATGGTGAAGGCCTGGTGTACGGACAACATCTAGAAGAGTAATAAAACTCAGATTTTGAAGCCATTTCTTGATTTTTTTTATGAACTTGTGAGGGTTTTATTTGGTATAATTCATATGATACATTTTTAGTGCATTTATTTCAACATTAAATACCTCTGTGAATGCTTTTAAGTCACTACTAGATTATAAAATTGGTTTATTGCTGATTGTCCCAGAATTTTGTCACTTTTTCCTTAACAGTTTTGACAAATTTTAATATTATGGTCATTCCATGAATGATATGACTCTGATTCTCATGGAGTGGCTATAAAATGAGATGTACAATATTTCCTAACAACTAAATGTGTAGATAACTGGGTTTAAGAGAGGTGATCACCATTGTTTGCTTGGAAAGCCTAATGAAGAGGCTAGGTAGGGTGAGGGTTGGAGAGATCTACCCATTGGAGGGGTATATTTTATGATTTGTATAGTTGTATCTTGGCTATCTAAAGGTGAAACAATAGCCAATTGATTCCAGAAGTGTGTGGAAGGGTGAGATTGGAGAAACCCTTGATTTTATTGCTTTTTGATGAAAATTTGGGGCTTTGGCGGTTAGAGGCCTTACAAACTGAAATTGATTGTGGATTACTTAATTATTTATCATGTACTAAGACTTTTTTGAGGTTAGAAGTACCCATCAGTAATATTTCTTGTAGTTGCTTTGTTAATCCACCATTCTAGTTACTTGAAAATGAAGGACAGTCTAAAAACATCAAATACGTTCCAAAACAACTTGCTAAAGGCTCTGAGTATGTTATAGAAAAACCAAAAGGGTATCCAAATATCCATTTTATTTTTCTAGTGTTTTGTAATTTTTTGGATTTATCATTAAATTTCTCTCGCTGCTACACTAGTTGGGATTCTTGGCCTAGAAGGAGCAAATTTGGAGTTTGAGCATTTGGGTATTGAATAGAAGACTAAAACCAATTGAATTCTTTTATATTAGACCTAATAACATATTTTAAGTCATCATTTTCCTTAGGTGAAGTCTTGATCCATATTTGGTACATTTGAGCCATTTAGGGTGTTTGTAGGCTAGAGGAAATTTGCCATTTCTTACCTTGATATCATACAAAGTATTCATTACCTATTTGGGAATTGTTTCATACCACAATACCTCTGCCAAATCTGCATCACTAATCCAAACCCTTAAAAATTGAGATTGTTTACTCATAGAGGTTATTTAGAGATATCAGTTCGAAACACCAACAAAGTTAATGAAGCAATCAAGGGATACATATTACAAGATTGCAAGAAATAAGAAGGGGATTGCACAAGATAGAACTAATTAATATAGACATGAAAGGCCAACTCTTCATAGTATACCATATAATACCAATTGGAAGGATGGTAGGCCCTTGCCTAATAGTCCAAGGGAAACAAGAAATAAAGATACTCCTAATCCCTTAAAATATTCAAATGTCCACTTCATTGAATATACCCCTTTGTGCCTTGCCTACCGATTACCTCATTTTCTGGATAGGTGTGCAATAGCCTAATTCTTTCAATAACCATATTTGATGGAAGAAGACACAATTGATGAATATTCTCAAGATGTACATATTATAAATATGCTATCCTCTATGCATTTTTGCGAAGATAGTGATTTGTTTGTTGGATGTTATTGGTCATTACTGCTGCTAGGATATGTTGTTGTCATTGATGTCAACATATTCCTATGATTTGCTCTGGTTTGTGCAAATTGGGAAGTTCTTATGATCCAGTTTGTAGTGTTCTTTTGTTGATCACTATTTTGTAGAGTTCAGTATTTCCTCCAATATATTCCTGTGTGATCAGATCTTGTGCTGAGATTTTGGGATATTGCTTGGGATGGTCTTTTGTATCTTCATTTCAGATGGATTGTGATTTGGTGCTCTGCAAGTTATCTTTCTTCATAATAGTTGCTAATTGGTTGTATTCCTGAGTTTTAGATGTTGATCAATGAAGATTTGATAAGTGGTGTTGGTGTAGCTATTATTGATGATTCTAACATGCTTGCTGGTGGTTCGTAGTCATTTCCTATTTGTTCTAGTGATCTAATCTAATCATTGTGTGAGGTTTTGGTGGTTTCTATCAACCAGTGATGATTTTTGTGTTATGTGGTTTTTCAGGTGATGTAGCATGTTGTGATTGATCTTGGCGTGATTTCTGGTGGAGTTGTGTGTTTGGGAATTTGGTTTAGGTCCATGTTATGCTATGTAAATCATTATATTGGTTCGATGGTCAATCTTTGTATCGTGTGATGTAATTTTATAATTGAGGGTTGAGGATTTAGCCAACCTTGTTGTCAAGGTTAATGAGTTGTATACATAGGTGATATATTCATGTAATTTAGGTGTTGATGTTGTGTTTGCATTATCAGAGAGAGGTTTATGTGTGAACAAGAGATTTATCCTTCAATGAAGTGTTGTGTGGAGATTGGTGTTGCAGGGAAGACATATGTGCTTAATCATAATTGTAATCAGGCATTTGGAGATGTTATACTTTTAGTTCATCCCATCTGGATTGTAGTCCAAATATTATTGTAAGTCAGTGAGACTTCCTTGAGGGTTGTAGCCTTCCAAGCCATTATATTTGAGCAATGAGCTCTAGGCAGTGTGTCTGAATTCCTGTGTATTCCCCATTGTAATATTTTCACATACTACTCCAGAGTATCATCTTATTGTGGGTAGGTTCCCACTGTGGCTTTTCCCTTAACTAGGTTTTCCATGTCAAAATCTTGGTGTTGTGTGTTGTGATGTTAATTTGCTTATCTATCTTATTACTATAGTTTATCAGATCTATTTTTGTAGTTAAATTTGTTGATCCGGTGAAGACTAATTCACACCCCCTCTCAGTCTCCCTTCTTTGCTGCTACTAACAATTGGTATCAGAGATAGATCCTTCGGTAGAAGCTTAACCTCTTGAGGAGATCCTGGATGGCAGGTCAAGGTGTTATTTTTAAGAAGGATAGTTTGAGGTTTGATGCAATTAACTATTATATGGAAGAATCGGATGGAAGTGCACTTGAAATGTCTTGGTTAAGATTACTAAGAATGCCTATTTTGTTCCTCTGAATGGACCATCTACTCCTGATGAGATCAACGAAGTTGAACATAATATCAGAGCGAAGGAAGAATTTCTTAGTGCCCTGACTGATTCTGAGATGACACATGTAATGGGACTTAAGACCGCACATGAGATCTGGGAAAATCTTGAAATCCTGTATGAAGATGATAAATAGGTTAAGGTTGCTAAGTTGTAGAGTTTGAAAGGAAAATATGAGACATTGAAGATGGCAGATGATGAGAACATACACTCTTTCATGGCTAAGGTGAATGATCTTATCCTACGTATCAGACGTGTTGGTGGAATCATTGAGGAAGATGAAATTATTGCTAAGGTATTGATATCTTTTCCTCCTACTTGTAAACATAAGGTTGATGCTATTGATGATCCAGAGTGTGACTAGAGTGACAAGATATATTCTAGTTGGAAAGATTGTTGCATTTGAGCTAAGCAAATTTGGAGAGTCTCATGGTAAGTCTGAGACAACATCTAGAGCATCTGCACTGTATCTGATGGTTGAAAAAGGTTGTGATCTATAATTCAAGGATGGAAAATGCAAGATCTTAAATGCCTCAGGTATAGAGATTACATCTAGAACTAAGATTGAAGGTAACATTTTTCATTTGAATGTCAGTGAGAAATTTTTTCTAATTGCTCAGATTGATGAGAGTTCGTTGTGGCATAGGAGAATGTGTCTTGTTAACTTTGATTCAATTATTAAGATCAATTATACACAAGTTGGTAGAGATCTACCTAATATTGTTAAGCCTACTAATCTGGTATGTAAGGAATGTCAGATGGGTAAGAAAACAAGGATTCCTTTCAAGAGAAAACAGTATACATCCAATAGACTACTAGATCTTGTGAATACTAACCTGTGTGGACTTGCAAATGTTAGAAGTGTGATGGGTGATACATATTTTATGCTCCTAATTAATTATTATTCCAGGATGATGTGGGTTGTCTTTTTGAAGGAGAAATCAGAAGTATTGGAAAAATTTAAGATATTCAAAGCTAAGGTAGAGTCTGAGTCTGGTTTGAAGGTGAAGTGTTTGAGATATGATAGAGGTGGAGAATTTTGTTTTGGTGAGTTCAATTTATTCTATGAGAAGAATGAAATTAGAAGATAATTATATACTCCTAGAACCCCTTAGCAGAATGGAGTTGTTGAAATAAAAAATAGAACTGTCTTGGATGCTGCAAGGACTATGTTGATTGAAGGAAATGTTTCGTAGATCTACTAGAGATAAACCATTAGCACTATTGTTTACACACTCAACAGAGTTCATATTAATGGTGATACTGGTAAGACCCCTTATGAGTTATGGTTTGGTCATGTTCCTATTGTGAGATATTTCAAAGTATTTGGTAGCAAATGTTATATCAAAAGAGATGAGAATATAGGGAAGTTTGATCCTAGAAGTGATGAAGGAATTTTCTTGGGATATTCTACAAAGAGAAAACCCTATCGGTGCTATAATAGTGGAAAGTACAAATATGAAGGTGGATGAGAATCTTGGGAAAGAGATCAAAGCATGTGGTTATGATAAAGGACAACATATTGTTTTAGCCCTTGTTCAGATTGAAGAGCCTAAATAGAATAATCTAGTAGAGACAGTTAACCCGGATGTTGCTGCTGCTGGTGAAGAAGTGTAGGAAACTGAAAAATCAGAACAATCAGAAGACTCCAAGGTATGTAAGACTGAATCATTCATAAAATTAGATTATTGGTGATAAGAATAAAGGTGAGATGACTAGAAGAAGGTTAGCTACTAAAGAAGTATGTCTAATTTCTAAAGTTGAACCTAAAGATGTTGTTGAAGCTTGCAAAGATGAAAATAGGATGAGAGCTATGGAAGAGGAATTAAATCAGATTGAAAAGAATAACACATGGGAGCTTGTGCCTAGACCTAAGGATAAGAATGTTATTGGTACTAAATGGGTATTCAGAAACAAATTGAATGAAGCCGGTGAAGTTGTTAGAAATAAAGCTAGAATGGTTTACAAAGGATATTCACAACAAGAAGGAATTGATTATGAGGAGACTTTTTCTTCGGTGGCCAGACTTGAAGCTGTTAGACTGTTGCTTGCTTATGCTACTTATAAAGATTTAAGGGTACATTAGATGGATGTCAAATCTATCTTTTTGAATGGTGATCTTGGGGAAGAAGTCTACATTGAGAAACCTGATGGATTCTCATTGTCAGATGATGGAGACATGGTGTGTAAGCTAAATAAATCTCTTTATGGACTAAAGAAATCCCCTAGAGCCTGGTATGCTAGGTTAGATAAGTATTTGTTGAAATTGGGATTTAGTAAAGGTGTTGTTGACATTAATCTATACTTTAAGATTGAGAATGATAACATCATAATTGTTGAAGTCTTTGTTGATGATATTATCTTTGGAGGTGTTGATGACTTGAGCATGAAGTTTTTTGGTGATATGCACAAAGAATTTGAGATGTTTATGTTTGGTGAGATGAAATTTTTAATAGGTTTGTAGATTTCATAGAATGGAAAAGGTATATTCATATCTCAAACTAAGTATGTGAAGGAATTGTTGAAGAATTTTTGGTTAGATGACTCCAAACTGGTTGGAACTCCTATGGTGACTGGCTATAAATTATCTAAGAATGATGAATCTCCAAAAGCTAATCAGAGTTTGCACAGATCTATTGTTGGTGGATTGCTATATCTTACTCAAACTAGGCCAGATATTATTCATGTTGTGTGCATGGCTGCTAGATATCGAGCTGATCTAAAAGAGAGTCATGCCATTGTTGTGAAAAGGATTCTCAAATACCTGAAGGGAACTGTGGATTATGGTTTATGGTATCCAAGGAATGATGATTTCATGCTTTGTGCATACATTGATGCTGATTGGGCTGGTGGTGTTGATGACCAGAAGAGCACTATCAGTGGAGCATTTGTTTTAGGAAACTTGTTGGTTTCATGGGCTAGTAAGAAACATTAAGTGTCCTTATCTACTTCTTAAGTTGAGTACATTATTGCTGCTAGTAAGTGCACTCAGGTAGTTTAGATGAAGCAAATGTTGAAGGATATTAATTATTTATGACGAGCCTACTATTATATACTGTGATAATTTTAGTACTTTTAACATGTCAAAGAATCCAGTGCAACATTCAAAGACTAAGCATGTATCAAACACATATCACTACTTGAGAGAGTGGGTTAGTAAAGAGAAGGTGAAGCTTTAGTATGTATCTACAAAGGAACAAATTGCTAATATTTTTACTAAGCCTTTTCCTATGAATACATTTGTCTATTTGAGAGACTAGTTAGGGGTATCCACCCCTCTTGGTGAGAACTAGATGCATTGAGTTGCATCAATCTAGTGGACTTCACAATCTTATCCTTTTATATGGATTGGTGAGTTGGTGTTGCTCCTCTGGTGGAGTGGTCTACGAGAGAGAGATTCATGTTTCTATCTTGGGGAGAGAGGTTTTGGTTATTTGTTTTGAGATCTTTGGCATTGCTGTCAAAAGGAGAGAGAGATTATGTGAAAAAATGCTTTATCTATCTTAATCTTAGGGGGACTTTGCTGGAGATATCTTCTTTCTTTGCATTGATTGTTTTTCACATTCATATGTTGCCATCTAATAGACCTAGAAATTACTGCACAAAAAATCTTGATGTCTTAGTTAAAATTTTGGTTATTTCGAATTAGGCTTGCTCTCTATCAAGGTTCAAGGTTTAGGGTTTAGGGTTTATGAATTTCTGATTAAGTCTTGTAAAACAAAAACCCTAAGTTTATTGTATTCCATCATTACCTTTTTTCTACTTGAGCCAAGGGTCAGTTACCGTTGGTGGGGCCATTGTATTTCCTAAGCATTAAGTTGTTTTTGCCTGACCCCTTTATATTTTCCTTCGGCTACAACAAATATTTCCCTATGGTAGGTCCCTTTTTAATATTCATGCTAGCGCTTATAAAATTTTCCTAAGTCTAAAATTTTAATACTTCAGTTAGTGGATAAAGGCAAAATAGAACTGACAGCCTGTGCTTCCCTGCAGTCAAAGGTGCAAGGAAGATAAGGATTGTGGCATCATGAGATGATACCATGTGTCCTGAGTGGGCAAGGTGAGCTGACGGTTTGACCTTTCAAACTTTTGATGTTACCGGTTCCCAACAGGTAAAGTCTGAGTTACTAATGGTTCATCAATTTGCACCTTCTTGTATTGAATGATTATGTTTTAATCCTGGTCCAAGAAGTGCTTGGGAGTTAGTGGCCATTGTCAAGTGATCACTGCAGCTAGAAAGTAAATAGAGAATAGATCCAATGGTTCTTGTAACCCTGCGTTCAAGAGATGCGAGGGGATTATGGACCACGGCATCATGAAATGAAGCCATGTGTCAAAGGCGGGCCAAGAAAATCTGACAGTGAGGTCACTGACAAAGGTGAGGTGGTGGTGAGTTGTAGATGCCACATCATACCTTTCATGGGTCCGCACACCATGGTCAGATTGACCATTGGTGATCGTATGATTCGCCAGGTTGGGCAAGATCTATGGCGGAGTTTGAAACCAAATTTTAAAGGGGAATTGAAGGTATTTTTGTTACCCACACGAGAAAATTAGAATAGACAAGGTGTAGGCTTGTCGATATGGAATAGATATCAACAAGTTGGTGGGAACTCATTCTCGAGGGACCTTTTTTGAAGGTTTCTACTTAGTCAAGGTTGATTAGACATGAAAGGACGATAGTTCCAGAGGCATTTTGAGCATAAGCAGAGACTGTTTTGAAAACCAATGGGGATTGTTTGAGCTCTCGCAATAGAGTTAGGGTTTTCTGGTGCATTTTAAGCATTGTGGAATCTTGTAGCGGTTATTTCCTTGGGGAGCGAACCCAGTATGTTGTGAACCCATATCAGATCTTCATCAGGCAATAACAAAAGGCATAAAGAATATGAGAGAAGCAGTTGCATATATTTGGATGCAGTTAGAATATTTATAAGTAGTTGGAATATTTTGTAGCTGAATCATGTATGACCGGTCATTCAGATGACAACTATCTCCTCTAGCTCGTAGCTTGTTTTTTCCCTTGTTTCTTTAAAAGGGATTTCAAGGCCATGAGACAGGATTCCAATTTTGATTTTTGTACTGAGTTTTGATTGGTCAGAGTCATAAGTCCCAGGTAGCAGGTTTTAGGTGGAATGAGCAAGCTGTAAAGTCATTTAAAGAGCAATAAAAAGCATTTAGTGTCAAGCTTTGCGCAGGTTCTTGAAGGAGTTATAGGTAAAAAAATTTGTGACATAAGATAGTTGATCAAGTCAATAAAATATAATTCAAATCCATTTCTCCAGTGTATAAATCTATCATATTTTGAATGAGTAGAATCAAGGGGTTTTTCATTCGTTGCACTATTGTGGTAAATTTATTTTCTATTCATGCTTCGATCTAAGAGGTCGATTAAATGCTTGAGTGGAATTGCAGTGTGGTAGGGCTTATGCAGGTATTTTGATAAGTAGTTTGGGTTGGGATTGTAGATGAGATATATTATAAGGCAACATTATCTTAGATCCTATGCTATTAGATAAAATTTTGTCATATTTTCATTTTACATCTTGTAAATTCAGGTACATAGTGGAGTAAGGAACTGATCCTTCCTTGTTTTAAGTCTTTACATTCAATCTTATGCCCCATTCATATATATTTGTTACAAATTGTTGATTATCAGAATACCTTTCAATTCATGTCTATTATTGTGAGTTCCACTCATCTCGTACTCCAATTAGGTTGAGGATCACTGAAGGATTTGCCATCCTTGAGAATTCTCCCTATTGTTGAGCCTGTGTATGAGATTCTCTGTTTGTTTTAGTGAATATTTGAGTATGGTGCAAAGATCATAAAATTCACTAAGGGATCACCCTCCCGGGTTTTGCAAAGCACATAGCGTAGAAGTATTTGCAGAATCCTTGTCAGTTGGTCCAAATTCTTGAGGATTTTAATTGTTGGAGTTGGCATCTCCATAGATATTTGAAGAATCAACTTAGTTTCCACCTCTCGCAGTGTAAACCCATTTGGGAACCAACAAAAAGGCGACTCTGTTGGGGATAGAGGTCCAAAATCTCTAGTTAGAAAAGATTGGCTCAATATATAGTTGAGATTGTCCCATCTGAGTCACCAGCAAAATGACGACTCTACTGGGGATGAAGTATTGAATATCATCTTTCCCTATAGAGTCACAAGATTTTTAAGTCCATCCCTTGTTAGTTGAGTCAATTCTCATAAATGTTGTTGGAGAATCTGTTGTAATACATCTTTCAATGTAATTTTTGTCTAGATCTGTCCATTTTTCATGATTACTACATAATACCTCACAAATTGTGAGTGGTGACTTTGAGATATGTGCACCAGTGTGCATTATTTGAAGAATAAGCAAGAAGAACCAAAAAATTTGCAGTAGAGATGAAGTAGATTTGAGTTGTTATGATGAAGTACCCTAACAAGTTGAGGATGGAATCCATATGATACCATATGATGATAAGGAGGTGTTGCAGTGCTGGTTTTGGAACAAATTTGACCTGTGAAGACATTCTAGTTGTTCAAATATTTGTCCTCTGCAAAGAGGTGGCGAATCTACCATAGAACTTAACAAAGATGTGGAGGTAGCTCCAGATCTACCAATATTTCCAACCAGAAAGCTGATTTGTAGCCACTACAACATTTCCAGGTATTTTGATTTTCATGAGTCAAATGTATTTCCATGAAAGTCATTTGTAGAAAATGTTTCCCTACCCAATATTGTAGCACTAAGTAAAAGGGAGTGTGTTAGTTTTTTGATTTGCATACTTCTTAGTTTCATTTTTCAGTTATATGCTTATATTAGGAGAAGTATGCAATCTTTGTAGTAGGCTCATTCAAAAGTCTCCAATATTTCAGTATTGTCTATATATGGCTTTTACTTAAGACCTTGTTTAAAAACAGAATCAAGAGATGTGTAACTATCAAGTTTGAATGAGAAGCTTGTAAAGACAAGCAAGATGTATGGTCATAATGTTGGCCCTGGTATAATGAGTGGTCAATAGCTTGAGGAAGGTTAGCCTAGAATGCTTTTCATCCCTAAATAGTACAGACCTTTAAATTTTAGCAACATTGAAGGGTACCCACATCCCTTCCCCATTGAGTTTAAGGATGAAGTGCCTTTGTTTCATGCACAATAGTCTGAGTCAACACTCCACGATGTCAAGTTATTTAGTGAGTTTGTTGAAGACTATCAGCTTTGCAATGAAGATATAGTCATGAAGTTATTTGTGAGATCATTGAAAGATGGTGTAAAGGACTAGTATGAATGTTTAGAAGCACAAAGTGTGTCTTCATGGGATTTTTTGAGGTTGTTTTTGGAGAGATATAGCTATGATATAGTTAGTTATGAACAATCTCCTAGTCCTCATATTTTCCCAGCATGTGAGGATACAATGTGTGCACAAGAGCATTATGTGTCAAGTGTTGAATGTACATATCGAATCATATGTTTCCCTATTGTCTCAACTTAAACTTTTCAGGAGTACGAGCAAGTTTATCAGCCCCAAATAGCACAAGAACAAAGCTTCTATGTGGGGGACCCAATAGTGTATGTTAGTGCTTAGATGGACATAAAAACACAAGTTGGTGAGCACCCTTATGTGTTGTTGTCCATATTTTTGAAGGCATTACAAAGTATTCCTATGAGTTTTATGCTTCTAGATTCTAAGTGGGTACTTATTTTTGCATGTCTATGAACCCGATGCTATTAATTGGCCAAAGAAAACAAAACCAACTAATATGGATTAGATGGTTGCATGGATTGACATATTTGAAGATGTCAAGTCTAAGATACAGTTGGATGGTGAAAGTTTCCATGCTAATAATGACAAGGTTGAACAAGAGTGTGATGACATTTTATAAGTTGATAATGATTCTCCCTATGTTGTTGAAAATCTATCACATGATCAACATGAAGAAGACAATGTATATGAACAATAGATGGTTGAAGAGAATGTACCTAAAAAGGAATGTCATGACAACCTAAATGAAGATGGAAGTAGACATCTACAAGGCCAGCATTCTCTTCCCGGTAGTAACTATAATTTTGAGAAGGTTGTTGGAAATGCAATCTCCTGTAACATAACAAACACATGCTCTCATGAATCCAGTGGGTTTTCAGTTGATGAGGATAGCAGTATGGGACATGTTGGTGAGCAAGAGGACACATGTTCTATCAGCAGTGAAGAAATATCAAACCTGCTAGCAATAGGGTACCTGAGATATGCACATAAAAAGAGTGATGAACTTATTCACCCTGCTGATTTGGTTTTTGACAGTGAGTTTGTCTCTTATGATGCATTAAGTAATGCATCTATGATCAATTTCCTTTCCATGATGGAACCAACTGATATACAAGAGGACAAAGAGCTTGAATGCATGGGATTGTTTGATTTCAACTTTTACATGTGTGCTGAAAATGAGGATTTACATGCTGATATAAACTCAGTTTTTTCTTTTAGCAACATGTGTATGGATGATAATGATGGCACTCTTTGTGAGAGTGTTAGTGCACATGAGGGGGAAGTGGCTCTTGGTGGCTATGATCAAAGTGGTGATGAGCTGGGAGAGTGTGATGATGAATCCAATTTACTAAGTAGATGCAAACCCCCGGCCCAATGTGTTGAACCCCATGATAATAATCCTTTTATGTGAGTGGGAAGAGAAAATGCATGCATATGAGGGATCATGGAGAAGTGAATGTGATATTAAAACATGCACCTATGTTGCTTATATGAATGATATCAAATGGGATTTAGAGCCAGAGGCTAAAATCTTTTTTCAGCTTGATGATTTATAGTTGCATGAGAGGATCAGTTGTGATCCTTTTCCTTCTCTTGATGACAGTTTTCTTATTATAGGTAGTGGAAGGGTAGATTTTTTTGAGAGTTCCTATTTTGATGAGAAAAATAATTATTTGAATGAGGCCTACTTTCCCAGCTATATATCAAAATGTGAGCTTTTGGTTTTCAGGAGGGAGATGCTTTTCTTAAGAGTGACAATGATTTGAGCCATGATGCATGTTGTGTTCAGCACGGAAGTGTGTTTTTTAGTGAGCATGACTTGTTTTGGTCACACGGTGTTTTAAATTTTCAATCATTGTATAAGTTTTAGAGGTTCAATAGTGAGTGCAATGATAATTTTAAGTAGGATAGTTGGATAAAAAATGCTAGCATGTTGAATCAGGGCATTTCAGCTATACTTTAAGATTGTTTTTAGCGCAATCAAAGGAAAATCATGTTTATGACAGAGGAAAGAATTGACTGACATTTTTAGATGGCCTTGGGCCATCACATGTGGTTTGACCTTCACACCACAAGCAGCTTGGGGTAGAGTGAACCTTTTGACTCTATGCTCAATGGAATAGTTATCATGATACTCTTGAATTGCATGTTCATGGATAATTCTTGAAGCCCTACTTTTCTTAAAGTATCTCTTTTCCTTGGACATTAGATTAGGTATTGTTCTTAGTAGTGTAGGTTTCCTTTCTATTTAGGTTGCCCTATCTAGGTAACTTCCCTTTTGGTCTGCTCCACCTGACATACTGGATTCTTGCTTCGTTCCTGAGTAATTAAAGTCTTCAACCAAAGCACTGATAGTCCTCAAAATTACTACACAAAAAATCTTCATTTCTTAGATAAAATTTTGGTTATTTTGAATTAGTCCTACTCTCTATCAAGGTTCAAGGTTTAGGGTTTAGGGTTTATGAATTTCTGATTAAGTCTTGTAAAAGAAAAACCCTAAGCCTATTATATTTCTTCATTACCTTTTTTCCACTTGAGCCAAGGGTCGGTTACCATTGGTGAGGTCATTGTATTTCCTAAGCATTAAGTTGTTTTCGACTAACCCCTTTATATTTTCCTTAGTCTACATGAAAGATTTCCCTATGGTCTATCCCTTTTTTATATTCATGCCAGCGCTTATAAATTTTTCCTATGTCTAAAAGTTTAATACTTCATCCAGTGGATAAAGGTAGAACAGATCAAATGGTCCACACTTCCCCACGGTCGAAGGTGCAAGGAAGATAAGGACTACAACATCACAAGATGATACCATGTGTCCTGAGCGGGCAGGGTGAGCCTACGGTCTAGCCTTTGAAACCTTTGATGTTACCAGTTCCCAGTAGGTAAAGTCCGAATTACTAAT
This sequence comes from Cryptomeria japonica, assembly GCF_030272615.1. Classification (NCBI taxonomy): domain Eukaryota; kingdom Viridiplantae; phylum Streptophyta; class Pinopsida; order Cupressales; family Cupressaceae; genus Cryptomeria; species Cryptomeria japonica. The sequence continues at coordinate 463,418,657 of NC_081410.1, read as the reverse complement.
GGTTCATCAATCTGCATGTGCTTGTATTGAAAGATGATGTTTTAATCCTAGTCCAAGAAGTGCTTGGGAGTTAGCAGCCATTGTTAAGTGATCACTGCAGCTGGAAAGTAAACATAGAACAGATCCAACGGTTCTCGTAACCCCACGATCAATATATGGGAGGAGATTATGGACTACAACATCACGAGATGATACCACATGTCAAAGGCGGGCCAAGAAAAGCTGACGCTGAGGTCACTAACAAAGCTGAGGTGGCGGTGAGTTGGAGGTGTTGCATCATACCTTTGGCAGGCCCACACACCACGATAGAAGGTCAATGTCAGATTGACCATTAGTGATTGTATGATTCGCCACGCTGGGAAAGATCTACAATGGAGTTTCAAACCAAATTTCTAAAGGGGAATTGAAAGTATTTTTGTTACCCGGGCAAGAAAATTAGAACAAACAAGTTGCAAGCTTGTCGATATGGAACAAATAGTGACAAGTCGGTGGTGACTCATTCCTGAGAAACCTTTTTTGAAGGTTTCTACTGAGTCAAGGTTGATTAGACAAGAAAGGATGACAGTTCTAGAGGCATTTTGAGCATGAGCAAAGATTGTTTTGAAAAACAATGAAGATTGTTTAAGCTCTCGCAACAGAGTTAGTGTTTTCTAGTGCATTTTAAGCATTGTGGCATCTTGTAGTGGTTATTTCATCAGGGAGAAAACCTAGTATGTTGTGAGCCCATATCAGATCTTCATCAGGAAACAACAAAAGGCATAAAGAATATCAGATAAGCAGTTGTAGATATTTGGATGTAGTTAGAATATTTGCAAGTAGTTGGAATATTTTATAGTAGATTCATGTATGACCGGTCATTTTGATGAAAGGTGTCTCCTCTGCCTTGTAGCTTGTTTGTTCCTTGGTTTCTATAAAAGGGATTTCAAGGCCATGAGATAGGGTTCTAAATTTGATTTCTATACTGAGTTTTGTTTGGTCAGAGTCAAAGATCCCAGGTAGTAAGTTTTAGGTGGAATGAGCAAGCTGTAAAGTCATTTACAAAGCAATGAAAAGCATTTAGTGTCAAGCTTTGTGCAGGTTCTTGAAGGAGTTATATGTAAATTATTTTATGACATAAGATAGTTGATCAAGTCAATAAATATATCTCAAATCCATTTCTCCAATGTATAAATCTATCATATTTTGAATGAGTAGAATCAAGAGTTTTTTCATTCGTTGCACTGTTGTGGTGTATGTATTTTTTGTTCATGCTTTGATCTAAGGGGTCGATTAAATGGTTAAGTAGAATTATAGAGTGGCAAGGCTTATGCAGGTATTTGGATAAGTATTTTGGGTTGGGATTGCATATGAGATATATTGTAAGGCAATATTATATTAGATCCTATGCTATTAGATAAAAAAAAAATTATATTTTCATTTTACATCTTGTAAATTCAGGTACCCTATTGTTCTCAAAATCTTATTCCCTTCTATCCTTCCTGTAAGAAATATAATGAACTTTGTTTGCATATGGAGAAGACACCAAGAGAATTAGAACTCTTGAATAACATATAACAAGGTTTCAACAAAACCTTCTACACTTCGAACTCATCCAAAGTTCAGGTGGGTATACCTTCTGTGAAAACTTTCACACTTTGAAATTTGAGATCCATAGTAAACCAATGCTAAAACCTATGGACTTCATCACCTTAACAAAAATGAAACAATGAAGAAAAACTTATACTCATTTTTAGTATTGATCCCCAAGACAA